>NC_052331.1:14657930-15351264 GCF_016432855.1 Salvelinus namaycush | reverse complement strand
CTCTCTCATCCATTTATATGCAGATGATACAGTCTTATACTCAACTGGCCAGTCCCCGGATTTTGTGTTAAACGCTCTACAACAAAGCTTTCTTAGTGTCCAACAAGCTTTCTTGGCACATAAACTTGTTCTGAACACCACCAAAACAAAGGTCATGTGGTTTGGTAAGAAGAATACCGCTCTCCCCACAGGTGTGATTACTACCTCTGAGGGTTTAGAGCTTACAGTAGTCATCCCATACATGTACTTGGGAGTATGGCTAGACGGTGCACTGTCCTTCTATCAGCACACATCAAAGCTGCAGGCTAAAGTTAAATCTAGACCTGGTTTCCTCTATCGTAATCGCTCCTCTTTCACCCCAGCTGCCAAACTAACCCTGATTCAGATGACCATCCTACCCATGCTAGATTACGGAGACATAATTTATAGATCGGCAGGTAAGGGTGCTCTAGAGCGGCTAGATGTTCTTTACCATTCTGTCATCAGATTTGCCACCAATGCTCCTTATAGGACACATCACTGCACTCTATACTCCTCTGTAAACTGGTTATCTCTGTATACCTGTTGCAAGACCCACTGGTTGATGCTTATTTATAAAACCCTCTTAGGCCTCACTCCCCCCTATCTGAGCTATCTACTTCAGCCCTCATCTCCAGATACAACACCCGTTATCACGCCCTGACCGCAGAGAGCCTTTTTATATCTCGATTTGGTTAGGTCAGGGTGTGATTTGGGTGGGCATTCTATGTTCTATATTTCTTTGTTTTTGGCCGAGTGTGGTTCCCAATCAGAGGCAGCTGTCTATCGTTGTCTCTGATTGGGAATCATACTTAGGCAGCCTGTTTTGCCACCTTAGTTGTGGGATGTTGTCTTCGTTTATACATGTATAGCCTTACGGAGCTTCACGTTCGTTTTTGTTGTTTATTGTTTTTTGGTGACATTTTAAAAAATTAAGAAAAATGTACGCTCACCACGCTGCACCTTGGTCCGGTCATTTTCAAGACGACGCTCGTGACACCCGTTCTGCCAGTCACATTCTGTTAAAGGTCCCCAAAGCACACACATCTGGGTCGCTAGCAACTGGAACGAGCTGCAACAAACACTCAAACTGGACAGTTTTATCTCAATCACGTCATTCAAAGACTCAATCATGGACACTCTTACTGACAGTTGTGGCTGCTTTGCGTGATGTATTGTTGTCTCTACCTTCTTGTCCTTTGTGCTGTTGTCTGTGCCCAACAACGTTTGTACCCTGTTTTGTGCTGCTGCCATGTTGTGCTGCTGCCATGTTGTGTTGCTACCATGTTGTTGTCATGTTGTGTTGCTACCATGCTATGTTGTCATGTGTTGCTGCCATGCCATGTTGTCATCTTAGGTCTCTCTTTATGTAGTGTTGTCTCTCTTGTCGTGATGTGTGTTTTGTTCTATATTTTAATTGAATTTATTTTTAATCCCAGCCCCCGTCCCAGCAGGAGGCCTTTCGCCTTTTGGTAGGCTGTCATTGTAAATAAGATTTTTTTCTTAACTGCCTTGCCTAGTTAAATAAAGGTTAAATAAAATTAAAAAAAATACAATAATCTTGCCTGTGGATGACAGCGAGAGCATGTAACTATGTGACGTAGCATGTCACAATTGTCCTTATGTCCTCCATCACCTAAACTAATGTTACACCTTATTGTGAATAACCATACAATGTTGTTGAAACTGTTTATGAGAAGCATAATGTGTGTTAGAGATACACACACACACACCTCCTAACTGTTACGGGTCACCTGTAAAAGATGAGAAACGTGTGTTAAGAGTTTGAGATGGAAGCGCTTGTTTTGACACCGAAACCTTTTGTTGTGCGTCTCCTGAATATATAGGCTCTTTCTGGTCATACATTTAGTGATCAAAAGTTACAAGGGCAATGTTATATTGTTTTTTAAAACGTTAATGTAGATTTTCTGAAATTTGTATGATATCCTTGTATTTCCTCGTTTATTGAAGAGGGTTCTGTTCATTTCCTGTTCAGAGAATTGATGGGCAAATGGGGCGTGTTCGAGCACATAGTTAATGAATCAATCAATCAAATGTATTTATAAAGCCCTTCTTACATCAGCTGATGTCACAAAGTGCTGTACAGAAACCCAGCCTAAAACCCCAAACAGCAAGCAATGCAGGTGTAGAAGCATGGTGGCTTGGAAAAGCTCCCTAGAAAGGCCGGAACCTAGGAAGAAAACTAGGAACCAGGCTATGAGGGATGGACAGTCCTCTTTTGGCTGTGCCGGGTGGAGATTATAACAGAACATGGCCAAGATGTTCAAATGTTCATAGATGACCAGCAGGGTCAGATAATAATAAGCACAGTGGTTGTCGAGGGTGCAACAGGTCAGCACCTTAGGAGTAAATGTCAGTTGGCTTGTCATAGCCGATCATTCAGAGTATCTCTACCGCACGTGCTGTCTCTGGGCAGTTGAAAAGAGCAGGTCTGGGACAAGGTAGCACGTCCGGTGAACAGGTCAGGGTTCCTTAGCCGTAGGCAGAACAGTTGAAACTGGGGCAGCAGCACGACCAGGTGGACTGGGGACAGCAAGGAGTCATCAGGCCAGGTAGTCCTGAGGCATGGTCCTAGGGCTCAGGTCCTCTGAGAGAGAGAGAGAGAGAGAGAGAGAGAGAGAGAGAGAGAGAGAGAGAGAGAGAGAGAAAAAAAAAAAACTACTTAAATTCACACAGGACACCGGATAAGATATAACAGACTGACCCTAGCCCTCGACACATAAACTATTGCAGCATAAATACTGGAGGCTGAGACAGGAGGGGGTCGGGAGACACTGTGGCCCCATCCGACAATAGCCCTGGACAGGGCCAAACAGGCAAGATATAACCCCACACACTTTGCCAAAGCACACCACTAGAGGGATATCTTCAATCACCAACTTACCATCCTGAGACAAGGCCGAGTATAGCCCACGAAGATCTCCCCCATGACACGAACCCAATATATTATATTTTTCTGGTCAAGGTTTGGCTTTTTCAAGAGAGGCTTTATTACTGCCACTTTTAGTGAGTTTGGTACACATCCGGTGGATAGGGAGCCGTTTATTATGTTCAACATAGGAGGGCCAAGCACAGGAAGCAGCTCTTTCAGTAGTTTAGTTGAAATAGGGTCCAGTATGCAGCTTGAAGGTTTAGAGGCCATGACTATTTTTATGAATATGTCAAGAGATATAGTATTAAAATCTTGTGTCTCCCTTGATCCTAGGTCTTGGCAGTGTTTTGCAGACTCAGGACAACTGAGCTTTGGAGAAATACGCAGATTTAAAGAGGAGTCAGTAATTTGCTTTCTAATGATCATGATCTTTTCGTCAAAGAAGTTCATGAATTTATCAATGCTAAAGTGAAAGCCATCTTCTCTTGGGGAATGCTGCTTTTTAGATAGCCTTGCGACAGTATCAAAAATACATTTTGTGAATGTTCTTATTTTCCTCAATTAAGTAGGAAAAATAGGATTATCGAGCAGCAGTGATGGCTCTTGGATACTGCACGGTACTATCTTTCCAAGCTAGTCGGGACACTTCCAGTTTGGTGTAGCGCCATTTCCGTTCCAATTTTCTGGAAGCTTGCTTCAGGACTCGGGTATTTTCTGTATACCAGGGAGCTAGTTTCTTATGACAAATGTTTTTTGTTTTTAGGGGTGCGACTGCATCTAGGGTATTACGCAAGGTTAAATTGAGTTCCTCATTTAATGAATGGTACGGGTAGTGTGGTAGTAGCTTATCCCGGGGGACGTCCGTTTATATCCCACATGGTATTTATGCTCTAAAGCATGGGTTTAGCACCGTTACTGATATGTGTGCTGGTATAAATACATATGTTTATTATCTGAACATGTATGTATGTTATTTCATGTGCTTTGAATGTTAATTGACCAGATATGTATAAGGGTTTCCCATGGGTATTGCTGTAAGAAGCCTGTCCTCTCATTGTTTGTGGGACAGGACAGGGAACAGGTTGGCATGCGGCTGTGGTTTCTGTTGTTATTGTAGCCTAGGTTTTGTTTGACGAGCTCTATTTGATTTTTTTTGTAAATACTTGTACATTTCGGCAGCTATTATTGTCTTCGCTTGCAAATAAAAAGCCTCACTCTTGGCAAGAAAAATCTGTTCTGCATTGTTGCCTCCTCTCTCTAAAATCGTACCGCTGGGTCAACCTCACAAAGCAGATACGATGTATATCGTGTTCCATTATCAGGCTGGTCTGGTGTTGAGGGAAGGGAAAAGGGGAACGGGCGGAGGGGAAGCAGGAAATGGGAACGGGGTAAGGAGGGATAACATTACTGGGACAATATTTGATTCATGGAGATGGAGATGTAAATATGGTCTAGCGGTTTAGTTTAGCTTCCGGCCAGGCTGCAGTCAGCAGCCTTAGAGCAGCGGGAGTCAGGGGAGTGAAGCCCTGTACTGAAACTCTTCTTGTCTTCAGCTCAAACCCCCAGGGATCCCAACAAAAGGACTAAAGATGTTGGATGCTCTGGAAAGTGACATTCGGAAGAAAACTCATACTTATTTCAACCTTTCATAATGTTAAATATCATTACTCCACAGAATTCATCTTGAGAGAGGAGGGAGGGGGTATGGTATATTGAAGGGCTTCATTATTTCTGGCAGGGAGATCCACACACACAGAGGTGACCAGAGGACTATACCCAAATGGCAACAGCTAGCGCTAGCTACAACAGATTGTACACCAAACACAACTTTCAGGCCCTGGTGGACACGCACGGGAGCATGCAAACACACACACACGCACACATATTTCAGGCCCCAGCACTGTGTGTGCATGGGGTTGGGAGATGAGCCAACAGCATAAGCCCACTACAGTACAGTACCTCTCACCCTCTAACCTCTCACTCCCACTCCCATCCGACATAGTTAGCCTCCTTCCAACTTTAATGTCTCCATCCCTATTGGATGATTTACTCTCCTCTGCCGGCCAGCTCCACTGTGAACAGAAGCCACAGCAGAGGCTCTCAAGGCCTAGGGAGATCAGGGGCTCCCCGGAGCTAGTCTGCTGGGCACTAACTGGTTGAATAAACTTTGTTTCAACATAATTTCAACCACAAAAAATGTATGTGATGACATTGAATCAACGTGGAAAACTGATTGGATATACAAAAAGTCATCAACGTAAAGGAATTTCTGAAATGTTTGTGTTTTTTCAAACAACTTCTAACCTATTAGCTGACAACTCAATCAAATGTAAATCAAAACTGGTAGACGTGAACGATAAAATGTATTATGAACCATAATACAATACAACATTGAGGTGGAGAGTGTATACAGCATTCTAGTTATCAGCCTCCACAGTGGTCGCTCTGTGCTCTGTGCTCTAACTGCTGGCAGAGAGAAAGAAAGAAACCTGGCAGAATCTCTGCTCTACTAGAAACAAAAAGCTGTCAATAACAGGAACTCAATCACAGCTGCCCTGGTTTCTGGTAAGTACTGCACTCTGGGCTGCCCAGTCTGCCTTTGACACAATGTGCCTGGGCTCTGGCCTCCTTCACTGAATGAAATCTCTAACTTGGCTCTCTTGGAACATAGTCATTTGTACCTGATGGGGTGATGGGGTGTCTCTGCTATTTTTATTCAGATGGTTTAGCTGCTTGCAACAAAGAAACAGCTCAACATTCTCCCTTGATTTACCAAAGAAAGTATAGAGCTCCAACAGTGCAGGTAGGTTAATGGAACCAAAAGTGGATGTAATATTTATGTAGCTCTTGTTTTCCCGAGACAGTTGCAAAACAGAGCAGATGCACACAGGAATTTGACTCACTGTCTTGTACTTTTGAGAATGAGCCTTGCGGTGAGCAATTTACCATAGAATGAGCCCAGAGTTAGGAAAATGAACAGAATCTTGCATAGTTTCATCAGGTGCTCGATTAAATTCTGGGGGCAGATGTGTTAGAAAATATACTACAACGAGGATTGGAAACACGGTGGTAGCTCCACCCCACTCTCTCTGCAAGTTCCGGGCAAGTCTATGGGCCAAATGTCCCATCCCCTTCCGAAATTCGAAAGTTGTAAGCAAGCACCTGCGAAATCGTGATTTGTCCAAACGATCAGTGAACAAAGAACAAAGTTCCTTGTCAATTCTTTATAATCTGGTGGACTTCTCGGAAGGGAAAATTATGTTTTCAGTTCTTGGAATCAGTGTACATCTCATCGACTGGGCTTTGAAGTCATAAACAGTCAGTTAGCATGTGTCATCAAAGCGCCACCCTCTGGCCACAGGCCCAATCTGCTCTGGATTATAACACTTATATAAGAGCTACAGTAGGCATACAGTAACACATCGCTGAAATACAGTTCTGCAATGTATGAAATTATGTACAGAAGACCACAGTAGATATTATCACGTTGTTGACACAAATCATTGTTAAACAAAGTACATATTCTCAGTACTTTGTAGATAATATAGCCTAGTTATACATCTCCAGCATTCTCCCGGCTCTCGGCTACTCTGTTCACTCATCGCTCTTTAGGATAAATATAAAATCACACTGAACATAATTCTCAAATTCTCTCTCTCGCACTCTCTCCTCGCCTCCCCTCCTCCTCTCCCCTTCTCCGTTCTGTTTGGAACCAGTTCGGGGAGCCGTGGAGCCGTGGGTTCAGGACTAATTGAATAAGCAGCGACCCTGTGGACCGCCTCTCTGTGGGACCCGGGATAGGATCTAAAAGTGCACTCCTCTGAGGGCAAACATAGCCAACTTAGAGTCATTTCATGCTCGCTGCTCCGGCATGCACACCAGGGGCCAGCCCAGCACGGAGGCCACACACACCAGAAAGAGAAGTAATTTATGTGCTCTCTAATCAGGCATGCTTTAAATTCTGTTCTTTCTCTCATGAAACACAGCTGTTAATTTTCCCTGGCTCTCAACCCCCCCCCCCCCCCTCATCTCCCTCCTCTCCTTCCTCTTTCCTGAATCAAATGGATGCTGCAAAGGCAATTAATAACCAAAAACGATCTCGACATGCAGGACTGAACATGCTAACACACCTTGACGGCAACTGCCTGTTTATCCCGAATAGTGCTCGGATGTGAGTGCTTATTATCAGAATGCATACCGGTATCAGTGATTGTTGCACCCTGTGCATTACAGCAATGGAGTTGACACATTAATAACAGCATTTACGAGGGAATCAAAATGCACAGATCCAGTGGTCAGTACGGTGGAAAAATAGCTCAGTATATACTTTTTTGTATTTGTTTATTTTTTGCCTAGGGTGTATCAATCATATTGGTGAACGTAGAAAGGCCTACCGTTTCCATGCTATCCAAGTCAGTGTCTTCTGAATCACCCCACCATCACCTCTCCGGGGTCAGAACCCCACTGGACACATGCCAGAGCACTGTTTCATTAAACGGAATTCCCAAATCACAATCTTAATGAAGCTTGCATCCATTCTGTTATTTAAGCTCCCAAACTGGACTGTTAGTGATTATGAAAACCTTCAGCTCCCCCCAATTACAGACCTGCGGACTTGTGGACCATAACGTCATCTGAAGCAGTTGATATGAAGTGAACTAGACCCACTCACGTTGCATAAGCCTACTGCTTGTCTAAACTTAGTGAAGTGAATACACACTGAGTGTACAAAACATTAGGAACACCTTCCTAATATTGTGTAGCATTCCCTTGTGCCCTCAGAACAGCCTCAATTCGTCGGTTCATGGGCTCTACGAGGTGTCGAAAACTTTCCTCAGGGATGCTGGCCCATGTTGACTCCAATGCTTCCCACAGTAGTGTCAAGTTGGCATGTTGTGGATCTCTAATCCAAATAGTTCCTTCCATCTGATCCCACAGATGCTCGATGGAATTGAGATCTGGTGACTGGGCAGGCCACTGCATTAAGCTGAATTTACTGTCATGTCCGTGGAACCATTCCTGGACAATCCTAACCTTGTGGCATAGGGGATTATCCTGCTGAAAAATCTATTTGCAGAGGGATACACTGCTGCTATGAAGGGATGCACCTGATTGGCAGCAATGATGTTCACATATCCCATGGCATTCAAATGTTGCTTCACTTTTATCAAGAGGCCCAATGTGTGCCATGAAAACACACCCAACAGCCCCACCAGCAGCCTGTAATGTTGACACACGGCATGATGGATGCATGTACTCTTGTGGTTTTCTCCATATCCTATTCCTCCCATCAGCATGAAACAGCAGGAACTAGGATTCATCAGACTATGCCGTGTGTCAACAATGTCCCATGTTTTCATTCCTCAGCCCACTGCAACCACAGTTTCTTGTTGTTTGCTGAAAGAAGTGGAACTCTATCAGGTCAGCTGCCAAACCCCATTCATGTCAAGGTATGACAAGTTGTGCATTCTTTTATGGGTCTTTGGGCACCAACGTTGGATTGTCAGTTGACTAACTGTAACCTGTCAGTTGACTAACTGTAGCCCATCTGTTATTCTGCACAATTCATGTCAGCTTCATTTGTCCTCTTTCATGAACGATCCGTTTTCGATCACTGGCTGGATGTCCTTTTTTTTATATATATAACTAGGCAAGTCAGTCAAGAACAAATTCTTATTTACAATAACGGCCTACCCCAGCCAAACCCTCCCCTAACCCGGACAACACTGGGCCAATTGTGTGCCGCCCTATGGGACTCACAAGCACGGCCGGTTGTGATACAGCCCGAGATTGAACCAGGGTCTGTAGTGTTGCCTCTAGCACTGAGATACAGTGCCTTAGACCGCTGCGCCACTCTGGAGTGCGTGGTGGACTATTATTGAGAAACGGTTGAGCATGAAACCCCCAGCAGCGTTGCACCTACAGCCATACCCGGTTCAAAGGCATTTCAATCTTTTGTCTTGCCCATTCACCCTCTGAATGGCACACAGCAATCCATGTCTCAATTGTCTGAAATCTTTAAAGTTTTTCTTTAACGTGTCTTCTCCCCTTCATCGACACTGATTGAAGTGGATTGAAATGTTCACCTGGCCAGTCAATGTCATGGAAAAAGCAGGTGTCCCTAATGTTTTGTACACTCAATGTAGTTCGCATTAATAAAATAATTGATGTACCCTTATTGTAAAGTGTTACCAACAATTTAATTAATACATGCTTTTTAATCCATTTAGTTGTTATATCTCAATAAATACCCTTTTAGAACAACTTTTTTATAATGGACAATAATGCCATAGAACACATACTCCATTACATTACTAGTGATAATAGAAGTATTTCGAAGAATATGAATCCCTGTCTCCGCCATGTCTGAGAGCATATCAGCCAAAGATACTGTAGCCACGCTGTAATCCCCAGATCTCCTGGCCCCTGTACCTGTCTACACTTCCTGCAACGGTTCTCTGCCCTTGACTGAAATATGACATTCATAAGCATTCCCATCATATTACAGGCTGTTTCGGGGGGCTTTAGGGTTCAGAGGAAGCCAGTCTAACAGTGTGCCTTTTATTACACGCATTAGTAATCCAGGAAAGGGGAAGCACATGTCCGGGTGAAATACGATCGATTTCAGATGACCTCCAACAGATCGTTTCTCAGTCCATCCCCTCTAAGACGTTCTATGAATCACTCACATAACTACAGTAACTCCCTCCTGATTCACTTACACGGACTGAGGTAATATCGAAGTAATTCATTAATCAATTAATTCACTTTCAGTGAATCGAAGAGCTCTCTCCTAAATGTTTAATAGCATAACTCTACTTTACACATTTTAGACGTACTTGATATGTTTTCTTTCTACGTGTCCTCTGATAAAGCTTACATTATGTTTGTCTTTATAGCGCTATTGGAAGTGAGGCAGACAGGCAGCCCCTGTGGTGGTGTATTTCTCCCTCTAGCTAAACTTGAAAGACAAGTGAGTCATTCGTTTACCAGGCTTGATATTACACACAAACATGCTAGGTTGTTTGGCTGGGTTAAAAAGATATGACTCAGCCGGTCAGATCAGAAGACTAGAGGTGTGGCTGAGCAGGGGCCACCTGTGAGAGTAAATGTCATTCCTGATCATCTGTTCTGTTGTATTGTTAGTAGCATGTTAAGATTAAACACTGACAGTTTTTTAAGCTTTTATGAGGTTAACAGAAGTAAGCCTCATAAAAGTGTATGTGCTTCTTAAGAGCCTGTGCAATTCCCAATGTTAGGAAAGTTACCACTTCATCACAATGTGATGAATAATGTTAATATTATATAAGAATATGTCATTTGCAAGAATATTTAAGGAAAATGTCAAATTGCAGTATACAATCTTAACATGTGAAAGAAAATTATGATCTGAAAGCCACGCCCCTAATAAGCCACACCTGAAAGTAAACCAAATTTAAATTAACCCATCTTTGGGTAATCCCAACAACCTAACAAATTGGGTTAATCACGCAACTCAACGGGCTGGGTCAAAATAACCCAGCATGTGTTCTGTCCATTATTTACCTAATGCTGGGCTAACAAAAAACAAATTGGGTTGTTTTTAACCAAGCTTTTTTGTTGTTGTTGACTGTACTGTACTCACAGTAGGGACAAGGTTCATTGGAAAACCCAGATGACTGGTAAAAAATCTATCAAAACACAGAGTGAGCACGCTGCTTTGGATGTGGAGTCTGGATTTTCTGGGGGATAAAGTCACTGAGGGGGAAATGGTTTCTCGAAGGACATTAAAATGTCATGAAAATATATTATTCATTTTCTAACTGTTTTATTGTTTTATTATATATGTCTGAGTTGTCTCTGGAGACCACTGTGTAATACGTTTGCTTTTAAACTAAATTAGAGAGTTACTAAAATGGTAACACTTTACAGTAAAGTATACTTTAAAATACTTACAGTATCTATATCATTAAGGACAGTATGAGAAAAAAGTTTTTAATTTCAGTCTTGGGTTTGACAGGTATATATCACTATTATGAGCTACATACCACAATTAGCTAGAGATAAATTCCTTGAACAGTCTTCAATCTAATTATACACCATGATAAAGTGCAATGTGCTCTAACTGTTCAGGAGTTCATTTGCCAGCACTGACACGACCTCCCCCCTCACCCATCTCAGGCCAAAGCCTCCTCCTCTCCTTCCCACTAATCTCAGCCTCAGTGTGGCCCTTTTTGTGTGCGAGCACTGAATCTGTGGGCTTTGCCGGCTTTCCACTCTACAACCAGGCAGGCTGCTGACTCCACACTCTCATCCCTCCATCCCCCAGCATCCTGTTTACTCTGTGTAGCCGTGCCACCTCAGAGTCACTCCAGACCACCAAGGTCCTAACGGCTGCGTGGGATTGGCCGGTTTAGCGGCCGTCGCCATGGGAACGGTAGGGAGAGGTGCTGGAGTGGGCAGAGGAGTGGCACTGATGGTCGCTTAGCGGTGAGGATGTTTTACGCTTTGGACCAGGGCGAGAGGAAATGTATGATTAAACTAAGACCAGTCCCTGACGTCAAAAAGTCATTGGGGTTGGTATGTGAGTAGAGCGTGTGGCGGTGGGGTGAACTGTACAGTGACCCTGTCGGTCTTTGTCTTCAGAACGTGGCAGAGACAATACAAGTTCTAGAATTAGTTGTTGAAAGCCAAGACATAAGTTAACATTGAAATGATTGCCACTGTCCTGTCAATCTAACATGGCCATTTCTTTAAAACACATTTAGTGGTTCTCTCTCTCACACAATCCTTCAATATGAGACGTTTTTATTCCCGGCCTCTGCCATAACATTTTATTACAGCTCTTTACTTGGCTGGCGAAAAGTGTTCATACCTCGCTGCTTAAATTTCCTCTTTAGGTATGAATGTAATTGGAGATGTTATTTTTGACACTAGGGAAAACAAGAGCTCATGTTGGCCTCTAATATCATGGCAGTTATTTTTCCAGAGCTTTTGTCACCCTCTCGTGGTAGGAGTAGCGGCATTCCGTGTTCTCTGCCCTCTTCTCAGCCTGTCAGCGTTTCAGTGTTTTCTCAGAGAGCTACCACAAATGGGACCACAGCTAGCTCCATCGCATCTATTTTTGCCTATATGGACACAGCCATGGGTGGTCCTGCTGCTTCTTTACATTGTTGAACTCCTGACAGCAGCAAACCTCTATGAAAGCTCCAGTTCAGTCTTCTGAGTCTGCATTTCAGGCTTCAGTCTTCTGCAGTGAAAATAGTTCTGCCAGGGTCAGTCTGTCAATGACTCATCAAAGCAAACAGCCCTGGCCTGGGCAAAGCAAACGTAGAGGACAACGCTTCATTGCCAGAACATTCTATTCTCAACCAGAAGTTCTGCTGCCATTGTGGAACTGACGAATGAATGGTGCTGCTAGAGTAGGAGGGGTGTTTAGCTTTCTGTTTTGGAATGAGTTGTCCTGGATATGAGGTGTTTGTGGCTAGTTTGAGGAAAAGGGGCCAGATTTCCAGGCAGACAGGGATGCTGGATGGAAGGTTGAAAGGGGGAGAGGGGGTTTCTGGGGAGGGATACAGGTGTGGGTGCATTAGTCCCTGGTCGGAAAGCAACCACTCCGCACTAATTTTTGCTGAGTTTCTGGAAAGTGGGTTTGAGAGAGAGAGAGAGAGAGAGAGAGAGAGAGAGAGAGAGAGAGAGAGAGAAAGAGATTCAGCGGAGAGTTTCCCCTTCTGCGCTGATGTGTGCTCCAGTACTTGGGCCTGCAGGTCCTGATGGCCTCCTGTTGGTCTGCCAGATTGGGGAGAGGAGAGAGAGGGGTCTGCTGAGAAAGTGCTGGGGGGTGAGGGGGATGGGGGAGGCATGTGCCACAAGGTGGAGAGAACATAGAGGGGGGAGGTCAGAAGCGGATGGAGCCTGTTTTCCAACATAGAAACCCTGCTTGTGTTTTACATACTTTCTGTGAGTACAGTGCAAGCATTAACCGACTGAGAAAGAGTCCCAATGGGGTCCATCTGTCTGTACAAGTGGACTGTATTCCCATTGTTGATACTCTCAGAATATTCAACATTCCATGCATGGCTCCCCCGATATCCTGAGATTCTAGACAGGAAGCTTCGAGTATACTTCTACTTGTTATTGTGGTTGTCCTCTACACAGCCTGGATGCTCTCACCCCGACTCTGACAAACTGGGGCGGGGGCATGACATTTTAAAAATCTGCAAAAAAATAAATCAGACACTTTCAGGGAAAGAAAAGCATTTGAGCCAAAGAGACAAGCCCAGCCAGTAACAAAACCTGGAACAGTGGGGAAAGGGGGGAATTGTGTGTCCTGACTCAGAAGTGTTTGTGCAGGGTATTCCAGGCTGACTGTGAGTGTGACAGCCACAGGATCAGGATGTGTGTGGGCTATTGTTCCTCACTTCTACCTCAGCGCTAAGGCTTCACTTACTTCCTCCTCTCCCACGGGCCGCGTGGTAGACGTCCTGGCCCACACACACACTCAGATGTGATGTGCAAACATAAATATGATAGTTCACTCTATTTCTGTTGCATCTGTAGATGTGAGGGGAGGCGATGTAGTGTATAAAATAGATTTTCAATCGCAAATTAATGTAACATTGTTTTTGTGTTATGCAAAAACAACTTCTAGAACTGGTAAAGTGATGTATCTTATGTAACTCAATCTTGTGTGTGATTTGAGAGGACATACTGAATATTCAACACCCTCACAGCCTACTTTTATAAACTGAAAAAAAAGTGATCATACATAGTGTAAGAACAGATTATTCAATCACTTAATCAAATGTAAAATGTAAAAATGTAATGCATTGTTTCATCCCAATCCCAAACCTATTGAGAAGTATTTGATAAATGCAATTAACTATTGTCATATGTGTGATGCGACTTCTTTGACATACCAATAATGAAGAACTTGTCATTTTGACATGGCGGAATGGCAATAAGTAATACATAATGGCAATAAGTAATACATAATGGAAATAAGTAATACATAATGGAAATAAGTAATACATAATGGAAATAAGTAATACATAATGGATATAAGTAATAGATAATGGAAATAAGTAATACATAATGGAAATAAGTAATAATGTCTCAATCTTTACAGTTTACTAATGTTGAACAAGCTGTATTTCATCATTATAATAAGCCGTTTAAGAGGACCCTCAATTCAGATACCACTAAATAGGCCTCATTTTATTATCATCTAATAAAGAAAATAAAGTACAGATATTTATGTTAAGGAAAAAAGGTAATGCAGGTAGATAGTTTGATTACAACAGCTGCTCATGTGTAAGAACATGTAGTAATAAAAACAGCATTTCCCAACAATACCAAACCTCTCAACCCGTAAGTACCAATAACAGTAATATCATCTACAACGCCACAGAACCGACACACAGAACAGTACATCTTTATGTCTGTTCTGCCACACACAACACATAAATGTCTCTCTCACACAGGCTGCCTTTGTGTGGTCAAGTATATATGGTCAAAAGAATGAACCACAGAACTGTGTTGCTCTTTTCCTGTTTTCCTTGTCTAAAAGGAGGTTGGACCCTGGTCTGACCAGAAATGCCAATCCAAGAAAAGACCAGCTATGAATCGTGAACCCGCTCTGCCTCTGACAGGAGAGCACAGCCAAAGATCAGTGATCCCACCCAAGACCATGAGGCCCACTACCCACTATTTCTGTTTGTGTGTGTGTGTGTGTGTGTTTGTGTGTGTGTGTGTGTGTGTGTGTGTGTGTGTGTGTGTGTGTGTGTGTGTGTGTGTGTGTGTGTGTGTGTGTGTGTGTGTGTGTGTGTGTGTGTGTGTGTGTGTGTGTGTGTGTGTGTGTGTGTGTCCCAAAAAATAGTTATTTGGCTGCCCAATAGAATTGCAGGGTACAATGCTTTAGTAACAAAAGCTGCAGACTGCGGTGCGAAAGGTTGCATTCCAGTCAGATTTCACGCTGGGCATTTTAATGCCGCAGAACCAACATGGGACAAATTGGACTGAGTGAAAACCAATTAAAACCAGTGATCCCTGATGTCACATCTCTCCACTTTACCTCAGCCGCTTCTCTCTCTGACCATGTCTCGACTTGTGTCGTCTGTACGTCTGACTGTCCGTCCTAGCTATTTGGAGAATCCTTCTCTCCTCTCCTGTCTGACTTTCTTTGTGGGAAACCTTTTACACCACAATAGCAGCGGCCGGGCCGGTCGGTCAGCTTGGGCCTGCCATTGGTTGCCTTACAGGACATGGTGTTTGTGTTGGCAGGGGGAGCTGTTTTTTGGGAGTCATACAGACAGAAAACAGGCTGGAGCTGGAGTTTTTTCCCCTGCGTACTTACGGTCCCGGCAGCAGAGGGACCGTCCAGGCTTCAGCTCATCAATCACTCAGCACTGGGAGGGAGGACAGTCTCTGTGGGTGGGATGGGAGGACATAGCAGAGAGATGGATGTGCATGTACTGTATGTATGCAGCCTATGTACCAGTGTGTGTGTGTGTGTGTGTGTGTGTGTGTGTGTGTGTGTGTGTGTGTGTGTGTGTGTGTGTGTGTGTGTGTGTGTGTGTGTGTGTGTGTGTGTGTGTGTGTGTGTGTGTGTGTGCGTGCGTGCGTGCGTGCGTGCGTTTGTGTGTTTGTGTGTTTGTGTGTGCTATTAAACATAACAGAGGGGTATGTTCGTGGGCAGGATAATTGGACATGTGCATGGGTAGGAGGTCAGAGAGATGAGAGATGACCACTTTATATGTCTGGTTCAGAAGTTCTGAGCTGACCAAACACACACACATACTCCTCTGCACTGCCTTGAGTGTGAGGACTGGCCTCCAGTAGCATCCTGCAGCCTGGGCAATTTTATTAAGCAACCATAAGAGAGCAGAACAGACCAGACCCATACCTGAACCTCAGCCCACATAACAGGCCCTGATGGATTGAACCAGCTCTCCCTGCAGTGGTGCTGCCCAGAGACCTCTCAGTAGGGCTGGCTGGCTTAACAGAGACCCTGTGCAGGCCCAGGGGTGAGCCAGGTTGATGGATAAACACAAGGCTGATGGAGAGGGCCCTATTGTGGGGAGCCCCGGACCAGCGGTAGGTCCTAGCCTGGAGATGATATGGAGCCACACCGCTGGGTGACCCAGCAGCAGGGACCCTCCCAGATCATTAAAGGGAACCTCGGCCTGGTCATTTGATCAGCGCTCTGAAAACACTGGACACAGCAAGCCGCTGTGTTTCCCCTACGACTGCAAATCAATCTGTGTGTGGGTGGGAGGGAGGGAGGAGGCGGGTGTTTTCATTTCATAAGTCATGTTTCAACCGTTCTTGAAAGGCGGCTTGCGCACTCATAAAGGTAACGCACATGTACTCACCACATGATTTAGAAAAAATCCAAATTGCTAATGATGGTTAAACAAATATAACCAAAGGCAATCATTGCAAGTTCGAAGGTTGGCCTAATTTTTTACTTCTGCTCTCATGCAAAATCGCAATTGACTGACTGGTGTAGTAGAATGTCATGACTCAAAAAGTTCTATCTTCATGAGAACACGGTGCTAAGACAGAGCAGACATTGTCACTGGGAGATATCCAGGTAAAAGGTGATAAATTAGGTTGTGATTGAAAGGGTTAATGAGACAGTTCCGTCTCATTGGTGGCGAACCTCAGCGGTGTTAAAAACAGATCAGTCACCAAGCGCTGGACGTTCCCAGCGCTGGACCTGACGACACATGTACTGCCATTAACTGAGCATAAACGCTGTTCGGTCTGTTCCTGTCCCCCCCTCCCCTCACGCCACGCAAATCAGAACCACCTGCCCTAGGGCCCTGAGAACCACAAGGCTCTCCTTTTCACCGGATCTCCACAGAGCAGAGAGAGAGAGAAAATAAGAGATCGGGAGAGAGAGAGAGACTACCTCCAGGGGGCCTACCTCCAGGGATATTCTTTGAACAGAACAGAGAATCTTCCCCTTGACATCCAACCCCCTCTTGGCCTCCCAGTCTCTACTCCCTTATGAAGAGTGCAAGATAGCCAATATATTTTATTACGTACAGGAAACTCCTGTTACAAAGGACACTTTGTTAGCCGATCCGTGGGGATCCCATGTGGGGTTGAGACTTGTCCTCTCTCTCTTTCGCTCTTATACTCCATATTTTTCTCTCTCACGCTTTTTTTCTCTCTCTTCACTTTTTCCCTCCCTCTACTCCCTCTCTCTGCTCTCTATGTATGTGGGTGGGTGGTAGGCATATCGGCTGACAGATTGTGGAGTGTACCACGCAAGGGCCTCGGGTGCTTTCTCAGAGCCAAGATGGCACCTGGGTCTCCCAGCACCTCCACCTCCAACCAGCTCCCATTGCCTGCCCTGCACCCTCACCACAACTATCCCCTGCCCTGACGTAACAAACCCCCTCCAGTCTCTGCAACCAGCAACCAGTCTACACACACACCCGCTACACGGCAGCAGTTCAGTTGAACAGCCACCAGGGGGCCAGAGGCCTGGACAAAATGAGCCACTCATATTATTCTCCATCCCTCACTCTGCTCCAGTGAATTATTTTAGACTAACTTATTCACAGGAATACATTTCTTGTTTAACAAACAACGAGAAAGAGGCAGACATCATGTCAGTAAAGCTGCTTTTTTCACCTTTTGTGTCTTTGCTCCGGTGGTCTGTAACTGACAGGAACTCAGGCACTATTTGTTATCTTTAGGCCCAATAAGTACATCTGGTTCTGGTTTGGTTCCTCCACATCACCCCTGGAGATGTGGATGGAGGGGACGCAGGGGTGGGGGAGGGTGGCGGGGAGGAGAGAGGGATTTCTGTGTGGGAGCGTTGGTCTTTCTTCTCCTCAGTCTTAAATTGAATTTCTCACCATCCCAAGCTGGGCCTTGGACCAGGGATCTAGGGCTTCTCAAGCCTGTCACACGAAACTCTCTGTTTAGCTAGCTCCCAGCCCTCAGGCTCTCAAATACAACGTGAAGAGAAAAAAAACCTGGAAAGAAATCAGTTTCACCTGTTTAGCCAAATGATTGCATGTTCAAAGGAATAAGACCTGTTAGCCAGATCACATAGGTTTGTGAGGTAAGAATGGCTCAACTCTTTTCGAACCCTCCCTGTCAAGAAACCATTTCTGTCTGTTGTTGGTGAAACACAGTGTCCGGTGGTGAAACAATAATGTTCAGCTCTCAGCTAGCCAGGATGCAAAGAAGAGATGTACTGATATTTTGTTGAATTACACTTTTGATCGCGTCTTTTATTTCAATCGGGAGGTAGGCCTACGTGTTTCCAAGCCATTATCACAGTTTTGTCATACTTTGAAAGAGAAAACGATGTAAATGTTCTCGTGTTCTGGAGAGAGAGCAGTCATATACTGGGAAGACCAACTTTACCTGAGGGCCTCACACTGTCTTGGTAGGAAGATTCACATTGGGAAAATGGTGAAGATGGCCTCTACTGGGGTTTAGCTGGCTAGCAGGTAGCTGTAGCAGAAGGTAGCTGGCAAGTCCAGTTAGCCAGGAGGTGATCTTGCGAGAAGTTACCCAGAAGGTCATCTGTCCCTGCTAATGTTTCACCGTTGGTACATGTTTATCATATGTTAAGTAGCTTGTTCTACCATAGAATATTGTTATAAAATGCAGTAACGTGTTGGAATCGCGGGTTTATGCACTGCGGTTTCGTTTTTTTTCATCATGAACTGTTTAAAATGGCGGGAGTTACTACCAGTTTGAGAGTGGCGTCATGGGTAATGTTTAAACATTGTTTCTACTTGTTATTACTTGTTTTTTTTAATGTATTCTTTATTCAGCATTTACTAACACTAACTGTTACTGTCTGAAATGTTAGGCTACCTGTTGAAGATGTTAAGAATAAAACCATTAGCTTAATTAGTAGTGAGCGCCATGAGGTCTTGGTGGGGCACTCTTATTTTTCGCTTGTTTCAATAATTGCAAGCTGAGGCTCATAAAAATGCCACTCCCATGCACAGTCACTACAAATGCCTCATTTGTTAAGTTTGACATTGTGTATCAGAACAGTAGGCCTATACATCCTACCAATTTTAGCTCAAGGCGCCCGCCAATAAAATACAAATGATTTATTGGCGCATCGAACCTTTGTTTACCTCCTCAGTGGATAGTGTTACACTTAACAATGGCGTCATCTGAATGCCGACATCTTTATAGAGCCTACCTGTGCCATTGCTTTAACTTGTTATGTTGACAATAAAGGCTCGCTGAGTAGTTTAAATCAGTTGGGGTCATGCCCTGCATCTTGTGCCCATTACTACAATATTAAGGCACTAATATTCAGACACCGAAAAAGACGGCTTAGAATCCAGACTACATCCAGATGATAACAGTATATTACCAATAACAAAATCACTACCTTTTTAATTTCTTCCTTAGCTACCGGAGTATGACTAGTTGCCATTATCAGCATCTTTCCCACTGTCCAGACAGCAGCCAACCAAAGGAAGCCTCATACAGGAAGTAATAAACACAGACCAGACCAGACTAATCAATTCATAACAACCATTGGACACAGCCCCAGTTAACCAGTCACTAATGTTTCTCTCTCCTGGGCCATCCTCCTAATTCAATCATCTTTCTCATGACATCATCAGGACCGACGGGCCAATCAGAGCCTGCCGGGCTAGCAGGCTAAGTGTTGGAGCTGACAGGGTTGATTGTTGTCCTTTGATTAGCTCTCCTTGTGTGGTATGGTCCGGCCGAGACGAAGAGCATAACGCATAACATTGGGCTACATTAAGTGCCAAGTCCAGCCCAACACAGGCATGGTTGTTATAAGCTCAATTGAAATCCTGATGGTGGGAAAATGGAGAGAGAGATAGCAGAAGGGGGATAAGGAGGTGGTTGTGTGGATTAGATTAGATAGCAGCGATCAGGACGGGAGATCTGAGATACCCTAAAGAACCCCTTTGACCCTTTGACCTCTAATGCGCACATGCACACACACACACACACACACACACACACACACACACACACTTGGTTTTCCTATTTCTTCTCTTTCTGACAAATTGTGTGTGTGTGTGACAGTAAATGACAGTAAAAACATGACCATACATATTTGAAAGGCTAGAGCTCACTGGAAATAAAACATCATAATAAGTGGAAATTAACAACACAAATTGCTTACCAGGTGCTTTCACACACATACACTCACACAGACACAAACGCGCATACAGTGCCGTGAAAAAGTATTTGCCCCCTTTCTGATTTTCTCTATTTTTGCATATTTTGATACTGAATGTTATCAGATCTTCAACCAAAACCTAATATTAGATAAAGGGAACCTGAGTTCACAAATGACAAAGTTAACAAAAATATAAAATTGATACGTATTTTATTTAATTAACAAAGTTATGCAACACCCAATTCCACTGTGTGAAAAAGCAATTGCCCCCTTACACTCAGTACCTGGTTGTGCCACCTTCAGCTGCAATGACTGCAACCAAATGCTTCCGGTTGATCAGTCTCTCACGTCACTGTGGAGGAATTTTGGCCCACTCTTGCATGCAGAACTGCTTTATCACAGCGACATTTTGGGGTTTTCATGCATGAACTGCTCATTTTAAGTCCTTCCACAACATCTCAATTGGGAGCTGAAGCGCAGCTGGGTCAAGACAATGATGCATGAAAATGGCTAAAAAGCAACAAATTTGACATTTTGGAATGGCCTAGTCAAAGTATAGACCTAATCCCAATTAAGATGTTGTGGCAGGACTTGAAACGAGAAGTTCTTGCTTGAAAACCCACAAATGTCGCTGAGTTGCAGCAGTTTTGCAAGGAAGAGTTACCGAAAATTCCTCTACAGCGACATGAGAGACCGATCAACAACTGTAGGAAGCGTTTGGGTTGGAATCATTAAAGGTGGCTCAACCAGTTATTGAGTCAAAGGGCGTAATTACTTTTTCACCGTCGGTCCTGATGATGTCATGAGAAAGATGATTGAATTAGGAGGATGGCCCAGGAGAGAGAAACATTAGTGACTTTTTCACACAGGTGTTGCATACATTTGTTTATGAAATAAATTAAATAAGTATGTAATTGTTGTGTTATTTGTTCACTAAGTTTCCCTTAGGTTTTGGTTGAAGGTCTGATAACAGTCAGTAAATATGCAAAAGTAGAGAAAATTAGAAAGGGGGCAAACACTTTTCAGGGCACTGTACACATACTGTACACATACTGTACACATACTGTACACATACACATACACATACACTCTTTCCCTCTCTTTCTGTTCATTCTGTGTTTCTCAGCCCTTCCTCTGGCCCCTGTTAAAAATCCCTGATTCCCACTTTTTCCCAACATAGCTCAGCTAAACCCCATCCACCAGCAGCACCAGCACCCCACCCCACACACTGTAGTCCTCTGTTTATTTTTTCAGGTGAACAAACTGTATCCCACACACTGGCTCCCTCAGTTGCTTTTAATTAGGCTTCTGGAATCTTCTGTGCTTTCATCTGATTCCACGGGTGTGTGTGTGTGTGTGTGTGTGTGTGTGTGTGTGTGTGTGTGTGTGTGTGTGTGTGTGTGTGTGTGTGTGTGCGTGCGTGCGTGCGTGCGTGCGTGCGTGCGTGCGTGCGTGCGTGCGTGCGTGCGTGTGCGTGCATGTGTGGTGACTCCTGGCCGAGGTAAATAAAAGTTAGAACAGAAATAGCTTGAGGCAAGATTGCGTCAGAGGCAGCAGGGTTAACAAGAGGTTGAACTGCCAAGCCAAGGAACATTTTGCTCACATCAGTGGATTCTAACAATAGTTATATTTAATTGATCAAATCCATTTACGTAATAGAGATGTATGTGTATGTTGTCTGTCTGTGGGTGCGTTAGTCCTTCTGACACTTTTTCACCCCCTCAAATACAACCTTGTAAAGCCTGAAAACTCAACTCATCACAAACAACAAGGCTGTTTTCATTCCAACCCTAAATCGAAACAGATCTCACTCAAGGATTGCTTTCGCCTAAGCTTCTAATGTGAGAGACCATAGATGGACTTCACTTACTGGGGTCTGCCCTAGGGTATTATGGGGCAAAGGTGTTAGGCTAATCCACACCATCCAATATCATTCATCTATAAAGGGCCATGACCCTTGATTTTCTTGGCCAAAGCATTACTAGGCCTAAGGTTAGGTTGAGAGTTCAGGAGGACATGGTTTGACCATGGTGGCCAACCTGGTCTCAGAGCAATTCGTATTATTCTGTACGTAAATCAGAGTCACTCCATCTAGTATGATATATTGCGTTTCGTATTGTACAGTAGGTATTCATTTGTGGATGTCCATCACCCATTTCATATGATATGTTACGAATTAGCTAGCTGGCTAACGTTAGCTAGGCTAGGAGTTAGGGGTTAAGGTTAGGGTTAAGATTAAGATTAGAAGTTAGGTTAAAGGGTTAAGATTAGGGTCAGGGGAAGGGTTAGCTAACATGCTAAGTAGTAGCAAGTAAAAGAGTGCCTTTGATATTTTAAGTAGAAAAATTGCTAATTAACTAAATTCTAAAGTTGTCCGTGATGAGAGTCGAACTCGCATCCTTTGGGTTGCTAGATGTTCTCGTTATACACCCACCCATCCTACTTACGTTTTTGCTTTAAGTAACCATCTGCCTAATGTAACCGTAACAAATGTAATATATCATACTAATTAGAGTGTCCCGTATCTACATGTATTATGTTAAGTCTAGTCTATAAGACCAGGCTGTGGTTGCATTCTCTGTGTGTAGCTATCACTTCCAAACCTAAGAGAAGTCAACAAAATGGCATCAAAACAACAATGAGTTATACTTTACAATAACTGTCATTGGGCCATTCATTATACATTCTTAAACATGTTTTCAAATAATTAAATACCTATTCATATTTAAAAAATAATTTGTGAATGCTTATTCATGAAAGTTATTATTAAGCGTTACCCAATAGCAATCCTAGTCATATAATCAGAACTCAGGAATGATCCCATGATCCAAACCATCAATTTATTCATTTCAAATTTGTTCAGAGATTTTATCTAACACCCAAGAAACGTTTTATAATGAAATTGGCCCCAACTTCCAAATGCTCATTGTGTCCCCTAAATCAGGTAGGCACATTCCTTCATATGATGGAGTGCCCTGCAGTTAAATGCTTTTGGGACAAAGTTACAAAATTCATTTCAAAGAGAATGAATGTAAATATTCAATGCTCCTCAGCCGTTACGTTACTTAATGATAATAGCCCTTTGAATCTCTCATTTAATCAGAGAAGATTACTGCTGGCAGGCAGCACTGCTGCAAAACATTTTGGGGCTCTAAGACGGCAGCCACCTCACTCTCTCCCATTTAACCAGTGGATACAGTTACTATTAGAAGTAATAACATTAGAATTATCCACAACGAGAATGAATGGTGCTAGTCAAGGAACAATTGAGGCACTGACAAATATACTTAACTCTGTAAAAAAAACTATGTCAACTAAAGCCTCAACATACAAACCAATTATATACTGTATATTTAATGAGACTCAGGTCATTGTGGGGGGGGGGGGGTTGATTAGGGGGAATATAAGGGGAAACTCAGGGTATGGATGGATGGGAGGGGGACTGATAAGCAACCTCGGTTGCCTGGTGGGAAGGGAGGGGGTGGGAGCCATGCTTTCCTCGGGTCGGGATGTGGGGGGTAGGGCAGATGAAGATGAAGGAGGAGGGGAGCTAGGCGTGGTGGGAAGGGGTGGGAAACATGGTTTTCGGGTGGGGAGGGAGGATGCGGGCGTGTGCATGGGGACTGAGGGGGTTGGGGGGAATGGGTTGGGAAGGGGGAGCCTTTTTTAATTTTCCTTGCATACAGAATATTTCTGTTGATGCTGTTCTTTGTCTTTCTATGCATTTCTTTGATTGTTTTTTAAAATGATTCTTTCAGGTGGCAGCCCACAGGTACAGGGAAGTAGGTCATATGAAATGCAAATATTATAACTGAATGTATGAATATATCTGAATTAAAATGATTTTGAATGTTCTACCTGTACCTGTAACCAAATTTGAAAACTTGGTAATGAAGAGGTAGATTGACTAATGTTACAGCAACTACAGCCATGCCATGAACACTTGTAGCAAATGGCTATTGACAACCCATTAAACCAAGGAGATAAACTGTACCATCAGACCTGGTCTTAAAAGTACCTGGGTCGTTCCATGAAAAGACTGCCTTTGATATTTTAAGTAGAAATTGTGCACCGATATTGCATTTTTAAAAGCCTGTTATATTAAATGAAGTATCCTTTAATATAGACCACATGGAGAATTCAATAAATCCCTCGGTCAACCCTGTGTCACTTCTAGGAAGATTTTAACCCACTTAATCCCAAAATGTATCCAAGTTTCACAATCAACGCCCTAGTTATGTTGTAGCCATTTCTGAAGATGATTAGTTATTTAATGTGATTAGTGAATCATTTCTGAAGATGATTCGTTATGTAATGTGATTAGTGAATCATTTCTGAAGATGATTCGTTATGTAATGTGATTCGTGAATCATTTACGCCTGTACGTCATTTTAAGTTTAACCCTATATGTGAACTGAACTCTCATTTTAATATGGTGGAACGATTCCTTTTTAAAATTATTCTAAAGAAACATTGAACATTTAATAGTCAAATCATAGAGTAAAACCAGGTAAACTGGTTCTACTCTTTTTGGCCATTTTCTGATGTTTTGTGGTGGAAAACTGAGTGGGTCGAGCAGAAAACATCAACCCTGTTACACAGATAGACAGGCTAGCAACGTTTGAATTTAATTTGCATTCAATTGCCACTCGCTGTTGCTTACAACAATCTTCCATTCTCCCTGTAACAAGGGAATTTATGGATGATTTAAGAACAAATCGTCAACCCTGTTACTTTATTGATCACTTATTAGGTACTTACTATAGTCATTTTTTTATTTCACCAAATGAGATGGGATAACATGTTTTTAATGATTTTTTTTAGGACTGAATGTTAAAATTAGGTGGACTAAATTACACTGCTCAAAAGACACCAAATTGGTTGAACGACCCGACCCACCTGCAACTTTTGAACATTGCTTTTGTTTAAAGGAGAGCCTGATGAGCATGACTCAGTAGACCTACACTGAGCGTACAAAACATTAGGAACACCATCTTAATATTTCGTTGCACCAACTTTTGCCCTCAGAACAGCCTCAATTTGTCGGGGGGCATGGACCCTACAAGGTGCCGAAAGCGTTCCACAGGGATGCTGGCCCGTGTTGACTCCAATGCTTCCCACAGTTGTGTCAAGTTGGCTAGATGTCCTTTGGTTGGTGGCCCATTCTTGATACCCACGGGAAGCTGTGCAGCGTTGCAGTTCTTGACACATTCAAACCGGTGTGTCTGGTTCCTACTACCATACCCCGTATAAAAGGCACCTAAATCTTTTGTCTTTACCCGCTGAAACGGCACATATTCACATTCCAAGTCTCCCTTGTCTCAAGGCTTAAACATCCTCCTTTTGCCCTGTCTCGTCCACTTTATCTACACTGATTGAAGTGTATTTAAAAAGTGACATCAACAAGGGATCATAGCTTTCACCTGGATTCACCTGGGCAGTTTGTCAAGGAAACAGCAGGTGTTCCTGATGTTTTGTGCATTCAATGTATATCTACATTGAAATCCTGAGTAGGCTACGGATTTCTTTCCTGGTTTTACTGCCCTCTACTGGACACATGTGGTCAATGGAATTTGAAACCCATTGGGATTGGTTGAGCCTCGAAGCTACAGGAGCGACAGTCAGGAACCCAACAAAACACCAACACTGTGATTGACAGAAACTCAGAACTAAAGTTTTGTTCTTACTTAATGTTGGAAATACAACACAATTTGAATACGTTTTAAAGAGAATTTCAATGAAAAGACACTTGTGATAATGTAGGCCGTCATTGTAAATAAGAATTTGTCCTTAACTGACTTGCCTAGTTAAATAAAGGTTAAATACAAAATTACAACACTTAAATGATAATAAAGGTGTTTTTTCTTTCGCTGTAATATTTATTTCAGTTTTAATGCTCCAAAACTTCAAAAGAAACATTGAATTCAAAATGAGTTTCACTCCATTGCTGAGATCAGATTATTATTGTATTTTTTATTGTACTCTATCCTTCAAAACAATGACAATCAATGTTCAACGGACTTAAAAAGACAGCAGTTTTACTGTTTATACAACTGTAAACCTAAGATACACCATAGAGGAAATTATTTAAAAAATGTAATATATGAAATACTAGCCATATTTAATTCTAATAGCTAGTATACTTTCCAATAGCCAACATTCATGGAAGGTAATAAAGTAGTTTAATTTTTAATTACAAAATGATAACATGTGGACAAGCATTGAGAAACAGTTTGAACAAATAACAATAGTAGCAATGGAAACATTTATGCACAACCCTACACATTGAAATAATTATGTATAATGTGTCATGTATGTACTATAATTGGTTTTACTGAGCACATGAAAGCAAAAAGCATGCTTTCATTAAATAAAAAGTAACAAAGGCAAAATATTTTTTTCCCACAGAAAACAAAGAAAATACTGATAAGACTTGAATTATTTGAATATAAAGTAAAACTGTTATATATATATATATATATATATATACACACACACATTAACAAAATATAATGAAATAATGCAGGGTATGACTACAAGCAAAAAAACATAACTACTAACATGGTATTTTCTCTTAAGTGCTAGGATTAGTTTTGATAAATTCATCTGATTTAAACAAATAACAATATAAAGTGCTAGAGCTTATGAAAACTGACCAGACAATATCCATTCAACCCTTTTCATACTGTAGATTTACAAATATACTAGAACATGGATAAAACGTCCCAAACATTGTCCGATTATTTTAGATTTAAATGTATTAATATCCTTGCTTGAATTTCGGCCTTTTTTGTTCTGTTTGTGTGAAATCAAAATGAGTCATCTCTGAAACTTAACCCTTAGATGCAGACCCTAAATCTGGGAGGCCAATCATCTTGTAATAAATATTCCTGCGCAAAGTACATATTTTTCTAAAATACAATATAGAATATCAACAGGATTTGATATTCTATAATTCTATAATGGATCGAATGATTTCAACAAAATGAAAACAGTATATCAATACTTTCCCAGACTCAATACTAAGTACTCCAGGTCTGCATTAAAGGTTTAAGCAAACAACTACATATTTGATCTATTTACACCCAATATCAAGAGAGCACAAAACAAATAACAAACACGTGACATTTGTCTATCTATCAGTCAAGTTCAACGGAAAAATCCTTTGGTTTGATAAATACACACAGTCAGAGGAAAAGTGGGGTACAGTACTCAACATGGAACTCTTTCACGTTAGCAGAAGATTAAATGAAATGGAGAGCAGCATCCCAGCATAAACATTGAGATGCAATGTGGATAACTGATATGGAAGTACAGCAAATCAAGATGGATTCACACATGAGGGAAGAGAACAGTAAAACTGTACGACAGGGAAACAAACAAACTTTGGCTAAAAGTAAACATAGTTTTATCTGGAATCTAGTTTGTCTGACAAAATCAAACCCCCAAAGTATTTACAAGATACTAGGTTAGAGTTTGGTGTTATGTCATACATGCATTGCAGATGAAATTCACATGCTGTACCTAGTATACTATCTTTCACTACAGCCTCCAGTCTTCTAAGCTTTGGCATCACACTGAAATAGCACTTTTACAGTACATGACAACCCATTCAAAAAAGTACAGTACGACTGTCAGTTAATGTTTCCACTAAAACCAATTCCTTCTTTTTGTCTAATTTTTAACCTATCCTTGGACATACGTGCTAAAAACAACAAAACAGCATATCTAGTGAGCTAACAGTTCAGGTAACATGTATCGTCCATTCATAACACAGCTACGGTAGTTCTATAGGTGTACAGACAGGTAAGCTCCAGTAATTCTACAGGTTGTAGTTTTACAGGTTGTAGTTCTATAGGTGTACAGACAGGTAAGCTCCAGTCATTCTACAGCTGTAGTTCTACAGGTGTTTAGACAGGTAAGCGCTGGTAAATATGCAGGTATACAGCAGGCTTGGTCCAGGTGGCCACAGCTGGCGCCGTCTAGTCATCATGCTGCTCAAAACATAATGGGATGGGAAACAGTTAAGTTTCAGCAATGTCAACCTTTTTGGGCTATAACACTCTAATCTGAATTTCTTACTGCCTTTATGCACAAATATTGAGAAAATGCTTCCCCCTGGTGGTTTCTAGGAGGACATGACTTTATTGTTGAGATTGAGAGCTGAATCCTGACTTGAGACGTAACATGTGCATTTTGGGGAAAATATTCCATTAAACTGTGTAGAGTGTTTACACAAATGTAGAAAAATATGCAGTAGGAAGTAGATACAATTTGTGATGAGGAAGGTTTAGAGACTTACCTCAACTATCTGTAATGGGTATGCATGAAGAACGCCGTGAGCGGTTACACATGTTCTTCTATAAAACACAGAGGCAAAACACTACGTTAAGTCAATCATCGATAACAATAAGAAACAAAAACACTTCCTAACCTCAGCAAACCAATCAGTGCCTGTTTTAAAAATAGGAACTACACCACTTGATAATATAGCGGTATTCTCTCAGGTAGTAAGCTGTTTCAAGTGTTAATGTCACATGCACAAGTTACGGTGAAATGCCTTTCTTGCAAACTCAAAAACCCAACAATGCAATAATCAATAACAATGCAATACTAGAAAAAAATATGCATACTATATACAGCAGGGGCCGGCAACCTAAGGCAAGTGTGCCAGCCTTCGATACATTGATTTCAAAATTGCGTTGGTATTCACTGCAATGTCGTAGTTTCCAAGTTATGTCAATCCTGATTAGCCAATGGGCTTTCATAATTTTGCAGGAGATTCATATTATTAGTTCAGTGCAAGACAACCCACCTCACCTCTCCCGCAAAATTCAAAACCAAGGCAGCACTGAAGATGAGAGATTCATTTTCACATGTTATCAGCAAAAGAAAAACAAGGCAGATGTCCACTCATTAATTGCCTCGGACAAATGAATAATGATTAGTTTTACTGATGCACCGGTCTATTTGCTCTCTTTGTTGTAAAACTGTTGTTTGTCGGACATCAAGTGTGCGGCATCATTTTTGGAACGAGACATGAGAAAAACTTTAAGGATGAGGAGGACAAAGCTGAAGGAATCAAAAGACACAGTCATCTCAAAGATAAAATACATGCCTGTGTCTGCCAGAACTGTTGAAAGGCACGTTACCGAGATGGTTAAAAATGTATAGGAGCAGCAAACTGTAGCGTCAAAAGATGCAGCTGTGTGGCTCTTGATGAGAGTTTGGATGTGAATGACATTCCACGTCTGGCAGTTGTTGCAAGATACTGTGACTCAGAGCCGGTACGTGAGGAGCTGCTTTGTCTATAACCCATGCATGGTACTACTAAAGGTGGAAGACGTAGCAAAAGCCTTCACAGATCATTTTGAGGAGAGAGGTGTCGATATCAAAAACATATTCACTATTACACCCCGCTATGGTGGGGAAACAAAGGATTGGGAAAGCTGACTGAAGATAAGATTGGCCACCCCGTGGTTAAATGTCACTATATAATTCACTAAGAGAATCTGTGTTCCAAGATCAAGCCTGCGGTGCTAATGGAAAGCTCCTCTGTTTAGCGAGCTATGGAATTCTTACTTTGATAGATATTCAATAGACACAATTAGTTGTAATGCACATATGAAAATCCTTACTGGCATGCAGATCGCTAGAAATGGTAAGATAAATAGTAAATCGGCACTCCAAACAAAAAAGGTTGCCAACCCCTGATATACAGGGACAGCTCCAATACCATATTTACAATGTGCAGGGATACTGGAGTGATGGAGGTAGATATATATAGGGGTAAGGACTAGGCAACAGGATAAAAGATAAACAGAGTAGAAGCAGCTTGTACAGTGCCTTCGGAAAGTATACAGACCCCTTGACTTGGTCCTAGCGCTCCGAGACAGGGTTGTGTCGAGGTACAGATCTGGGGAAGGGTACCAAACAATGTCTGCAGCATTGAAGGTCCCAAGAACACAGTGGAATCCATCATTCTTAAATGAAAGAAGTTTGGAACCACCAAGAGTCTTCCTAGAGCTGGCTGGCCAGGCCAAACTGAACAATCGGGGGAGAAGGGCCTTGGTCAGGGAGGTGACCTAGAACCCGATGGTCACTGACAGAGCTCTAGAGTTCCTCTGTGGAGATGGGAGAACCTTCCAGATGGACAACCATCTCTGCAGCACTCCACCAATCAGGCCTTTACGGTAGAGTGGCAAGGCAGAAGCCAGTCCTCAGTAAAAGGCACATGACAGTCCCCTTGGAGTTTGCCAAAAGGCACCTGAAGACTCCCAGACCATGAGAAACAGAATTCTCTGGTCAGATGAAATCAAGATTCAACTCTTTGGACTGAATGCCAAACGTCACGTCTGGAAGAAACCAGGAACCATCCCTACGGTGAAGCATCGTGGTGGCAGCATCAATCTGTGGGGGTGTGGGAGGGACTGGGAGGATCGAGGGAAAGATGAATGGAGAGATCATTGATGAAAATCTGCTCCAGAGCGCTTAGGATCTCAGACTGGGGTGAAGGTTCACCTTCCAACAGGACAACAACCCTAAGCACACAGCCAGGACAATGCAGGAGTGGCTTTGAATGTCCTTGAGTGGCCCAGCCAGAACCCGTACTTGAACCCGATCTAACATCTCTGGAGAGACCTGAAAATAGCTGTGCAGCAACACTCCCCATCCAACCTGACAGAGCTTGAGAGGATCTGCAGAGAAGAATGGGAGAACTCCACAAATGTTTATTTTTTTACCTTTATTTAACTAGGCAAGTCAGTTAAGAACAAATTCTTATTTTCAATGACGGCCTAGGAACAGTGGGTTAACTGCTTTGTTCAGGGGCAGAATGACAGATTTTTACCTTGTCAGCACTGGGATTCAAACGTGCAACCTTTTGGTTACTAGTCCAACGCTCTAACCACTAGGCTGCCTGCCGCCCCATAAATTCAGGTGTGCCAAGCTTGTAGCGTCATACTCAAGAATACTTGAGGCTGTAATCTCTGCCAAAGGTGCTTCAACAAGGTAAAGGGTCTGAATACTTACGTAAATATCATATTTTCATTTTTATTTGTAATAAATTAGCAAAAATATCTAAAAACCTGCTTTTGCTTTGTCATTATAGGGTATTGTTTTATAGATTGATGAGGTGGAAAAATAATGTTATCAATTTTAGAATAAGGCTGTAACCTAACAAAATGTGTCAAGGGTTCTGAACACTTTCCGAATGCACTGTAAGTGAGTGGGTGTGCGTGTGTGTAGAGTCAGTATAAATGTATGTGCATATTATGTACAAGTGATCAGATGATGGAGTGAGTGTGTAGGGCCCTGTAAGGGTGCATAGAGACAGTGCAGAAATAAAAGGTCAATACTATTGTTCTCTATAAGGAGTGAGTAGGTGTCCTGTACCTTTTCATGAAGTCGGTGATGGAGGACTGGATCAGAGAGCCATGGATGCCTCAATGCTTCAGAGGCACCTATCCTCCAACTGCACAATAACACACAAACAAACACAAACAGTGAGATAAATGTATAAACAGATGTAAAGCTCTGTCTCTTGGCAGACATTCCCCTTATAGATAGATTTTAATATATTGCAAAATATACTTTATATGTTAAGCAATATATTCTGGAATAAGGCGGATGTATGCAGGGGAGAAAGTAAGGTGGCCCGGTACGGCGTCCTGGCAAAATAAATACTGTAAGCCCTTTGAAGTGATTGTTTGACAAGCAGATGAAAACATCATGACTGGTTGGGTTTATGCCACAATACAAGCTAATACGTTTTTCAAAGTTAAATGAAAAATCTTTATAATTGGGACCATAGAGATGCTATAGAATTTATAGGGATTCTACATTTTATTCTATGATTAGGTCCACACGGCCGGCCCGCCCATTAGGTAGGATTAGGCAGCCTCCTAGAGTGGCAGTTTGACGAGGGAGACCTTTTCCGAGCTAAACTGACCAAGACGCACCTCCAACAACACATAACACCTCACATTATTCTGTCTAAAAACAATGATAACTTCTCTCACCCAGTGGCATGAGGGCTATTTAGGTGAGCGCTGATGCCGCCCCTTGATAATCAGTGTCCACTTTGTCCATGCCCAGCGCGCCTCTCCAGGGTGCTGTTAGAGAGACGCACCGCTGCGGTGCTCTACCAACGCTCCATCAGATTCATTTAACATAAATTATGTAGCATACGGTGGAAAGAGTAGTAGCCTATGTGGTTTTTCTGTAGCTCATAGACTGGAGACCAAATGTATAGCAATGTCATGAGACAGACACTTTTTAAATCATAAACTCATTAATGAGGAAGTCAAAGAAAAAGGCAAGTCAGCAGACATCAGTTTTGGATTGGCTGCGACATAACCAAACAGAGGTGGACAGCAAACGGAGATGAAAGTAAATAATTTCAACAATTGTCTTCATTTAATTCGACTTCACTAACAACAATAGGGCTTTGCTAGAGTCTATTTTCCTATAAAAAATATTTTTTTTTAAATGGATTTAATGTTGCTCTGTGGGATGTTCAAAGTTTTGGATACTTTTTTATAACCCAACCCTGATCTGTACTTCTCCACAACTTTGTCCCTGACCTGTTTGGAGAGCTCCTTGGTCTTCATGGTGCCGCTTGCTTGGTGGTGTTGCAGACTCTGGGGCCTTTCAGAACATGTGTATATTTACTGAGATCACATACCGTAACAGATCATGTGAAAAATAAAGTCCCCCTAAAATAAAGTCCCCCTGTGTGCAATCTAACTAATTATGTGACTTCTGAAGGTATTTGGTTGCACCAGATCTTATTTAGGGGCTTCATAGCAAAGGTGGTGAATACATATACACGCACCACTTTTCCGTTTGACATTTTTTAAACAAGTAATCTTTTTCATTTCACTTCAACAATTTTGACTATTTTGTGTATGTCCATTACATGAAATCCAAATAAAAATCCATTTAAATTACAGGTTTTAATGCAACAAAATAGGAAAAACGCCAAGGGGGGTGAATACTTTTCCAAGGCACTGTATGCCATACCCTTTGTTAAAAAAAAGGTTAAAAAGGATACCTATTGTTAGCTTTAAATTTTGAAATAAATAAATAAAAGGATCTAGATAATATAAAGCATTCCATAACAACTCCATGATGCCTTATTCTAGAAACAAGCTTTAAAATGCCCACAAAAGACGTGACTGTGATGACATTCTGAAGCTGAGCTGTGGCATTCAATATTCGAGGAGACAAAACATTTACTCTGCTATTCTGTCCCTATTATTTGAGCCTTTCACTGTCGGAAAAGAGATGTTTAAACCCAGGCAGCTTTAGGGAAGCGCTTCTGTTGTTGGGTTAAAAGGATCCTCCCCTTTTTTTAAATTTTCGCCAAAAAAACATACCCAAATCTAACTGCCTGTAGCTCAGGCCCTGAAGCAAGGATATGCATATTCTTGGTACCATTTGAAAGGAAACACTTTGAAGTTTGTGGAAATGTGAAAGGAATGTAGGAGAATATAACACAATAGATCTGGTAAAAGATAATACAAAGGAAAAACCAACCGTTCGTTTGTATTTTTTTGTACCATCATCTTTGAAATGCAAGAGAAAGGCCTAAATGTATTATTCCAGCCCAGGTGCAATTTATATTTTGTCCACTAGATGGCAGCAGTGTATGTGCAACGTTTTAGACTGATCCAATGAACCATTGCATTTCGATTAAAAACATTGTTTCAAGACTGCCCAAATGTGCCTAATTTGTTTATTAATATATTTTCATGTTCAAAATTGTACACTCTCCTCAAACAATAGCATGGTATTCTTTCACTGTAATAGTTACTGTAAATTGGACAGTGCAGTTCAATTAATAATAATTTAAGCTTTCTGCCAATATCAGATATGTCTATGTCCTGGGAAATGTTCTTGTTACTTACAACCTCATGCTAATTGCATTAGCCTACATTAGCTCAACCTTCCCGTGGAAGGGACACTGATCCCGAAGAAGTTTGCAACGGATGAGTAGCCAGCAGTTGAAGCTTTAGATTTACTGCCTCGGTTGAGTCTCTGTCTGGGTGGAAAGGTAACTTTTGCAAGTGCATTCTTAGATGCATATGGATGTCTAATATTTAACTATTTGCAAAAATCAACCGTTTTGTTGCCAACAAGACACTCTGGTTTGACAATGGAGAAATATGGTAAGAATGCCTATTTCGCTGTCCATTCTTACCTGAAACTTCTATTTATTATCCACCTTTCTTGAGACTTTTTCTCTTGATTGCAAGCTGATTTTCCTCCATTCAACGCACAAATAAATATAAAACGAATTTAATAGAGACATTGGTGATTTTATAAGTCTAATCAGAGTGAAAATATTAGGATACGTTATTGACATTGAACTGATTATATATATATACTAACCAGATGTGTTAAATATTTTGTTTAATTTGTTTGCATAGGCCTATGAATTGGCCTGCTATTATGTTCTGTTCTACCGACTATTAGCTGAGAAGAAAATTAGCCCAAGGCCAAACCTATTGCCAACCCCTGCTGTACAGTATTCTAGTTAATGCGGGGATAGGAGGGGTTGTGGCAATTTTTTGTCTCGGTGCAGCAGAACGTCCAGAGCCACTCTAGGCCCATAAATGTTTTGGGTGCATGCACGTGCACATATAGGAGGTCCCGTACCGGGAAGAAATTCAATCTACTTTCACCCCTGGATGTATGATACCTTTTATTGACGATGAGTAGTTTAGAGATGAAGTCTTTGGCTTCCTCTGAGATGTCTGTAAATTCTTCCTCGTCAAAGTTCCACTGGCAGTCAAGGATGTTGTTCAGAGTCTCAGGGTTATTGTCACCCAGGAAAGGACACAGACCGCTGAGACTGTAGAAGAAGAGGAAGAGCCTTCAGTGTGTGTGTGTGTGTGTGTGTGTGTGTGTGTGTGTGTGTGTGTGTGTGTGTGTGTGTGTGTGTGTGTGTGTGTGTGTGTGTGTGTGTGTGTGTGTGTGTCTGTGTCTGTGTCTGTGTCTGTGTCTGTGTCTGTGTCTGTGTCTGTGTCTGTGTGTGCTTACAGCATATATGTAATGACTCCCAGACTCCACATGTCGGTGTTGAATGACACAAAGTCATAGTTGACAACTTCTGGGGCCAGGAACTCTGGGGTGCCGAAATTCACTCGCAACTTCTCTCTGGGCTTGTATCTGGGAGGAATACATGTTCATTTTGAATAGGAATCTATCAATAGAAATACAATATTATAATACTGCATGCAGTGATACATCATATCATCTAAAATTATATGAATGAAACAAAGATCAATGTGAAGTTGAAACCTACTTTCTGGCAAGTCCAAAGTCAATGATCTTGATTTTATTTGTGACTCTGCTCACACATAGAATATTCTCCGGCTGAAAGACAACAAAAAGGGAAACGCTTCAAGGTGAAAAGATATCAGACACAGGTAGACAAGTGGTTATCTGTTGTGCACAATCTGTGTATTGCCATGCTCTCAATAACATCACTGCCCCTGTCAAATACAGTGTGGTTGTTTACCTTGAGGTCCAGATGGAGGATGTACATCTTGTGCATGTGCTGCAGGCCCTCACAGATCTGCCTGATGAACATGACCGTGTCCAGCTCCATCAGAGTGTAGTTCTCGTCGATGATCCGGTCAAAGAGCTCCCCACCATCCACACTGCGATCACACACACAAAAACCCATTGTACACTCTCAGAAAAAAGGGTATGGTTAGGGTACAGTATTATTCTCTGGGGTACAAAAATATCAAAATACGCATAATGTACCTTCAGAGGTACACATATGATCTCACATGGTGCTGTTCAGTACCTTTTAGGGTACATGTGCAGATAATCTAGTTTAATGGTACATTATTGTATCCAATATTTTTTATATAAAAAGGTACAATCACTGGAGGCATAGCTTACTGGAGGCATGGCTTTCAGTTAGTTATTTTTGCCCACCCGTGAGTGGAAGTGTTGTACCTATGGTTATGGCCTATGATTATATTAGTTAAAGTTTGAGCATGTCTGCTGCATGTTCTAAAGTCTTTATTAAGGCTTACATAAGATCATTTCACCATAAAGAGCTGTAATCAATATTATAGAAACCTGAACACAACACTGTGTGACCTTGTCAAGAGGTAATCCTCTTGGACCTCTTGGAAAAATGGTTAATGTGTTGGCTTGACCCAGTCCCGGGCGGCGCTGCCCTTTGAATTTGATACACTGGTGTCAGAAGTGGGATGGCGGAGAGGCGTGTACACATGAGGGACTTGGTATAGAGAAGAGGTACATTTTTTTCCACTTAAAAGAAACAAACAGCTTTGTCGCTGTGGTGGTACTCTAAAAATAAAAATGTGTATCTTATGTCTCTTTTAAGGTATGAACTGAAAGGGTTAATGTGATGGGCATTCTGAGTCTTTCCATGAGCCGGTTCATTATGCTCCGTTCACATAAAAGAGAAGCTGATTTGTCTCCCAAACGGCTCTTCGTTCAAAATGCTTAAAAATCTACCTACAACCATGCACTTTTTTTTATCTCTTATGTAAAGCCCAAAAAGTAGTCCACCATTCTGTTAGATTGTTAAATGCGCTTTTATTCATTTTTACTCACTTCTGGTGTGGACCAGAATGACGGACTCTCCCCACTATTTTTGGTTTCTGCAGTGAAGATTCACCATCTACAGATAATTATCTTGTAAATTATCTGCAGATATTCGTTGTTTGAGCTCAAAAAGCAGTAGTCGCAGTACGCAAATCAGGGAACCAAATAAAGGTCTATTTCACCGATGCAATTCGGTTCCCGACATTCACCAAAAAGATGCAATCAAAAAGAGCTGTTTATTGGCGAGCGAGCCAACACTGAAGGGTACAATTATGTACCTATAACTAAGGGTACAATGAATGTACATTACAGGGTCACTATCAAACTGGGTAAACTTACTGTGATTGTTGTAATAAAAAAATGCTTCTTGGCAAAGAGCAATTTCTCAAGCAAGAATTTTGCTTCGACTTTCTCGGAGTGGTGAGGGAAAAAATGAAAACTAACTGTTTAACTTTCACAACACAATAACTGTTAGATCTCTGAAACATTTTAACAAAGATGCATTTATTGATCACTTGAGTAAAGTCAATTGGGACCCGGTACTTATATGTCTAGATATGGATAAAGCATGGGACTGTTTCAACTGTTTCTTAAGCATTGTGGATAAAGTGGCTCCATGGAAAACTGTAAGAATTAAACAAAGAACTGAACCCTGGATGAATCAAGAAATCCTTGAGGCCATTAAATCAAGGAATACCACATTTTGAGAATATGACAGAAGCAAAGAAGATGATGCTTTCCCTAGACACAGAACCCTAAGGAACAAAGATAGTCAGATGATTGAAGATGCCAAAAAAATCATATTTTAAATGCAACATTTGTGAGAAAAGGAATAATCCTAGGAAGTTGTGGCATTCCCTAAATCAGTTGGCATATAGTGATAAACAGAAACAAATTGCAAAAGCTTGGGTCTTGAGGTCAAAGGACAAATTACGTTTGACAAGGAAGTGGCAGCTAAAAATCTCAATAACTTTTTCACAACAGTTGCCTCAGATTTAATTTAGAGGATACCTGGTTGTACTGGAGTGTATGGGGAGGGTCAGGTCCCAGGCCGTTACTCCAAGATGATTGTACAAGCTGATGCATTTTCCTTTACAGCAGTGTCTCAGGCTTGAGTTGTCAAGAGACTGTTTGAACTAAACTGCTCTAAAGCTACAGGCCTCGACAATATCCCTGACAGGTTTTTAAGATATGGTGCTGAATTTATTGCCCCCTTTGTCACCCATTTAATCAACATCTCTATTGAGCAGGGAAGAGTTTCCATGCATAGGAAACGTAATAGAGTGATCCTATCCACAAGAAGGGCAGCAAAACACACATGGGAACTATAGACCTGTATCTATTTTGAGTGTGGTGTCAAAAGTGCTGGAAAAAGTAATTTATTAACAGATGAATATACTATCAATAATAATATTTTATACAAATTACAGTCTGGTTTATGAAAGTCCCACTCCACTGACAAGTCTATTGTTTTCAACTGAATTTATCAGGACATTTCTGTGGAACGGTAATGCTGGATCTGCAGATGGCATTTCACAAGGTTGATCATAGTATCATGCTTTTGGTTTTAACAGCAGGGCCATTGACTAGGTTAGATCCTATTTATCAGGTAGAGACAAAATGGTGGATGTTAACGGAAAACTTTCTAGTGCAGTGGTCACCAACGTTTTGTCAAGATCACTTTCACAGCCAAAAATACAAGTCGAGATCTACCGCTAAGATTTTTTTTTAAACATGACTTACATTTTTTTTAACATTAACCTAATAAAAACAGTTCTGTCGGAATGAGATTTGTGCAATAGGCCAAAATATATTGATGTGACACCCTAAAGACGACGAGCTAGTTCAGTGTCACTTTGATTCTGCGTACACATCATGGTTCACCAGCAATCCCTAAACATCTAAAGAATAAAGACAGACCAGCCAAAACAAACTGGTGAGGTTTTTACTTAAAACCTACTCATCTGGAGGTCAAGCATTTTAATCAGCTAGAGAAAAGGGTCATATTAATTCAACTTGGTCTGGTCCATAGAATCATTACTGACTCAGCCTCTAGGTACCTATCAAATCATTCACTTACATTAGAGTTGTCCACCAATACAACACCAGAGCCTGATATTGCCTGTTTTAAATTCAAGAGTCTATTTGGTAAGAACACCTTTTTATATACCGTTGCTGTTGAGTGGAACGAACTACCACAGCAACTCAAATCCATGCCGACCACAATCTCATTTAAAAAGAATGTCAAAAGCTGGCTAATGATCGAGCAATATATATTTTTCTCATGTCTGTATGTAATATGTCTGTATTTATGTAATGTATCTGTATCTATGTAGCCTAATGTTGTAATGCTTTTGCACCATGGAATTTAGGGATTACAATGGAAATAAGTCAGACATTTTTTGTGATATCCCTGTCACTTTGAAAAAATGTATCTATTGTGTGTGTTTACTTAACTGGCAAATAATATCTATCAATCAATCAAATTTACCACCTGGTGATGTCACCAGGCAGTCCAAAACTCCATCCCACAAAAACAGGCTGAAATTTCAGGTGGCCTTTTCAAACAGCTCTTACACTAAAAGGGCATTATCATTTTCACAATTTCACAGTGTTATTCAAACCTCATAGTGTTTAAATGTATATAAAACACAGAAAAAAGCAAATTTTTGACTGCACTGGTCCTTTAAAGATTGAGAAAACAGTATGAGAAGGAACATACAGCAAGGTAGAAAACCATAGAGATTCAATATAATGCTGATAATGTTCCATTTCATTCTGTGGAGGGAACGTACTATTCCAGCACCAGGATGATGTCATTCCTGGACTCGTAGGCGGCGTAGAGCTGGATCAGGTTGGCATGGTCCAACTGGTTCATGACCGTGATCTCATTCTTGACCATCTCCTGCATGCCAAACACACACCAACCACACAATGAGAAGTGTCAGATGTTCACTCACAGCTAGCAGGCAATGTATGTCTCTTTTCTGGGTCAAATTAAAAACATCTGAAGAAATATATTCCCCATCCACGTAGACTGAAATGGCCTTAGAGCATTATGTTCTGATGTCTACTTTCATATTTTGAATAGAAAGCAAAGTAGGTCCGCATTCAAAAAGTCGTTTTCAAGGAAGCTACAAGGATGTGTAGAGGTTTTTACATGCATGCAAATCATGTAAAAAAATGTTTTGACTTTGTACCTTTTCTTTCGGACTCCGGGCTTTGATGATTTTGGAAGCTAGGGTGAGACCTGAGGAGTTTTCCATGCATTTGTGCACCTGGCCAAAACGACCCCTAAGAGAGAGCAAAGATAAGTAAGGTGTCTTCAGTTCAAAGTTTCTGAGTTACACCTGTCTGTGTCATTTTATCATTTATAATGGGAACGTTTCAACGCAACCATACTCCCTCGACAGGGGTCAGAAAGACTTACCAAAACTATCACCTGTAAGTCACAAATCCTAGAATGTTACACATCAAGATATTACATCCCCTGAATTGATTGGGATCTCACGGTCAGAACTTGAACTATCAGAACTATTGTATCAGTATGTCCTCAAATACAGAATCAGATCTCTTCCAATACAGGAAAGTAATATCATTTTGTGAAGGTATTGTATCTTGTATTGATTTCTTCTTTATTTCAATAGATGAGAGTAAGAGGCCTCTCTTTGAAGATTTGGATTAGCGATTAGCTGCCAGCTGGCAGAGGAGGTATGGTTTCACATACCCTGAAGGCTTCGAGTAAAAATAACTTTGAAGCTATGAACCAGGGGAGAGGAGAAGAGAGGAGAGTTACACAACTCAACTTGTCGAGGACCTCTCTCTTCTTCTCTCTCGGTCTTTGATCTAGGTTAGATACTTTTTTTCCCCGTGGGTACAGTTCCAAAAGACCCATTGGAGAATTGACTAATTTATAATAACTCAGTATGATGCAGAACAGAGTGCGACGGAGAGTAGTCGTTGATAGCCTATGCTCCCTGAGGAACGATAACCCTAAGCAGACATTATTTTACATTACTAGTTGAAACATTGCAGGAATAAATAAGAGATAAGATCACTGTTTTTGTCAATCGCACACAAGGAACTAATTAAATGTACTTCTGCTTTTAACCCAACCCGTCCGAAAGAAATACAGTACATACGTATAGGTTTTTGAAGAGTTTTGAGCAGCTACCACACTGGGCGCCCGGGGAGCTGTTGTGGGGGGTTAAGTACCATGCTCACGGACACAATGGCATCTAGGACTTGATACTAGTAACGCTCCGGTTGCTGGCTCGCCTCTCTAAACCTTAGGCAACCTGCCGCCCATGTGTTATATCATATGGATACAATTGTTCTTGAATTTGAAGATGAACAGTTGAAAAGTAATTTTTACCTCCTGGTTCAAGTCCTCATGTATCGCTAGGAACAGGATTGGAACACTTACCCTCCTAGAATCTCAACTCTGTTGATGGTGTAGAAGTTGTTGATCTGGTTGGGTTTGGCCGACACTATCCGATGGTTGAATGGAGCTGGTGGAGGAGGACTTTTGTCTAAAGGGAGGTATGAAATACATACAAATATATTCTTATTTATTTATCCTTCATTTAACCAGGGAAGTCACATTGAGATTGATATCAAGTGAGCCCTGGCAAACAGTAGCATGGAGGGGAAATATAAGCTGTATTGTTAATCAGTTAACATGTGCTCTTGTAATGGTACCTCAGGATTGTCATAATCAAGTTATCACCCTGTGCTTACTCACACCCTGTAGTAAACATGACAGAAGATACAAGCTTGGTTATGCAAACGTCAGTTCTCTCGTACTTTGCTACTCCTAGAGAGCATGCTTTTCTGTCCAAATCCAATAAGGTTATGAATATTTTCTACAGAAAGAGATAATTGTCACCATATCAGCAATCTATTGGATTTCATATTAGGCCCGCGTCCTAAGATATGTTTGCGTAATTCCAGTCTTCCACTGAGATCCATATGTGATTTATGGAATCGTGTGCACATTTCAAATGAATAAGATTCCACCAACTTACCACCTTTCCACCAGACTTAAAGCCACGGTACCCCATAAAGATGCTGGTCCTCACCAATGAAGAACGGTTCCCCAGTAGACTGCTTGACTTCTGTGGCCTGATCTTTCCCCAGCCTCTTCTTCAGCTCCACACGGATATCCACCCCGTATGCCTTGAAGACGCCCCTTCCCTCATCCTCTGGTCTCTCTGCTTCTTCCTCCTCCTTCCTCTCCCCCTCCCTCTCCTCCTCCTCTCCTTCCTCTACCCGACTCTTCTTGTGGTCCTCTACTCCCAGGTCTTCCTCCATCACCCGACGCTTACTGCTGGTGCCGCCCTCCTCCATCTGGTCCTGTTTTGCTGCCTCCAGAGACAGAGAGGAAGCACTTTTGTTGTGGTCTTCACAGCTGGAACAGACGGACATGTTTTAGAAATGTTTTAGAAAATGTGGAATGTTGTTTCGCATGTGTGTATACGTGGAAGAGAGGGGTCAGCACATAAAGCACTATTGAAGTAGGGTGAGAGAAAGGTAGAGTAAGATAGTGTGAAAGGGGGACAAAGAGAGAGAAAGATAGAAATACATAGATTGAAAGAAATAGGAAGAAAGTGAGGGTAGAGGAGATACTGTACTTCTCGGGAATGGAGTTGGTGTCTCCTGGAGCTTCAGGGGAGGTTGGGAGAGAAGGGATATCCTTTACTGACATATCAACAGCTTCTGATGGGCCTTTAGAAAGTGTAGTGTCCCCCTCTTTCTCCTTCTCCCCCTCTTTTTCCTCTAGTCTTCTATCCTCCTCAGGCTTCTCTGTGGTTTTCAACAGCTCCTCCTTTTTCTCCTCTTCCTTAGATTCATTAAGGTGGTCTTCCTTCTCCTCCTTTTTCTCCTCTTCCTTAGATTCATTAAGGTGGTCTTCCTTCTCCTCCTTTTTTACAACCTCCTCCTCCTTCCTCTCTTCCACTTTTAGTCCATCTCCTGCAGCCTCCTCCTCAGACAATGACTCCTCTTCAGTCACAGGGGCCTTGGGGCCCTCGAGGATAAAGTCCAGCAGGTTTGGGCTGAGAGAACCCTCTGAGGCCCCTCCAGATCCAGCCTCCAGGTCCAGGAAGCCATCAGGGGTGAGGTGCTGCTGCTGCTTGTGACCTGATGATGATCTCTCTGCATTCTCCCTGTTGAGCTTCTGAACCTCCTCTAGTAGCAACACCTGCTTCCTAAGGGAGATGGTATCTGCAGAGGAACAAACAGAACGTCAGAGGGTATACAGTTCAAATTAATTCAACCACCTGCATGAACGTCACTTTGGTAACTTTAATCAGACAATTGCACAATACCTCAGAATGTCAACACACTCCTAGTACCCTCCTAAGAGGACGGCAAGTGGTTGTCTGATGTTTCTGTCTGAACTTTTGAGCTCTTTGATGTTTCTGTGTCATGATATACTTGTTAGTACAATACTGTTGTTTACGTCTGACAGGAAGAGTGTTGTGACTTGCCAGTTCCCTTTCCTTTGGCTAAAAAGAAAGTATCGATTTTTCCTCTCCCGCTCTCGAAGCTTTCAGAACAGGTGTTGTTTACATCTCACATGTTACATGTTGTGAGTGCTGCTGTGTGTGATTTAGGTTGTTTTTACTAATAAAGGGCACTGTGTGTGTGAGGGGTGTATGGCTGTGATGTATTGTTGACACATTTGAATGTGCTGTGATGTGAGCACCTGCTGTGTCTGGTGGCTTCTTCTTTTTCTGTGCTTTCAGACCCGACTTCTCCTTCCCATCCTTCTTCTTGTGATCTTTTGGCTAAAGGAAGGGAAGAAGGCGATATAAGATCATCACGCTCTGCATTTGGTCTGCATGTCAACATTCTTTAAAATGAGGTCAGGTATGTATATTTCCCTTAAACCACTACCAGAATACAATGACAATATTTACTGCTCAGAAACGTCATGAAAACATGTTTTCTTTGAGCAATTTAACACATACAAAGTTTCCGGTGGGTTTGCTGTTTGCAAGGAAATTCTTTGGTCCGTGGAGCTTTGTTGTCTTGTTACTGTGAGTGGTCTCCGGGGTGCTGGGTTTGCGTTCACATGCAGGGTTTATCATCCCTTGAGTACCTTTAGTGGCTTTAGTAGAGGTAGTTTTCTGTTTTAAGAAGACAGACAGCATGGCAATGTTAGTTGGACATGGTGAATGGCATGCAACATGAGATGGATAAAGACACAGTTAGGAAGGGTAAGGAGGAAGGGTGAGCGGTGGTGAGGGGGGTAAGTTACAACTGAACAAGAAAAATGGAAACAATACATGAAAGAGTAAAGAAGGATTACATTTAAGTGGCCGTCAAACATATAACCTAGCCTTATCAGTTGTTTTATTCAGGGTAGCACCCTGATACAGACGAACTTTGTTTCAGTCAAAGCATGCTGTTGATTGCACACAGCAGATGAATGGATAGGGTGTTACATATGTACGAGGCTGTGAATTTATAGCATATCACCTGTCATAGTGAGTAATAGCATGCAATGCCAACCCTGAGCGGAAACATTTCTCGCAACCAACCAAACACGTCTTCTCAAACAGACTTCAGTAAGGCGGGGCTCACTAGTACCACAGAAAACGCTCCAGTCCTTTTATGAGCAGGTCAACATCTTAAAAAAATGTCTCAAGGCATGACCCTTGAGGGCCTCGTAGTTGTTGGTTGTGAGGTAAGCACTGCTCAGTAGTAAGGCAGAGAAAATATTACGAGGATAGGGTTTCCACAGTGACAGCAGTGTTTCTTCCTGAAGGACAAATCTAAGGATAGGGGGGTTGGGTACAGTGTGTGTGGTGTGTGTGCGGGGAGGGGAGGGGGGGGGGGGGCTAAAGTGACAGATGTCTGTGGTGGACAGACATCTCATACCTTGGAGTTGATGGGAGCCGGCCAGAGGCTGAAGGTAGAACCTGACGAAAGCTCTGACGACAATGAGAATTCCTGGCGATCTGAGTCATACAGTAGCCAATAGCCAATCACAGAGGTATGGATGCTGCCATAACGTCTGGACTTATAAACAGTAAACATCTGGTTTTCAGTGATACAGTATATTCAACCTAGCTTCCTTTTCCCCAGAAAACCAGATGTAGGGACCCCGCTCAGACGTTTCTTTTACACCTGCTACGTTAGGTTAGGACTTATATGACCTTAGAGTTGCTGTTTGAGTTCTAACCTCAAATCAAGCTGAAAATGTTATGTCTGTATCAAATGTGTCTGTTTTGTGCTGGAACTGTGTTGAAATGGAAGGACCCTTAACTAACCAAATAAGGGTCTGACTACATTAAAATGTTCCGATACCAGTACCTATTTACAGTACCCCTTTCCTTATTTCCTAGTTCATCTACTTTACACTACTCTACACCATGAAATGTGGAAACTCTTACGCTACACTGTATCTCATTGACCACCTAAATAAGTTGGTCTATGCTTGATTTGATTTTTAAAATAAAATAGATCCTGCAGGTAATATACCCTGGGCATGAAAACAGAAACCTGCCTGGCATCCACCCTTGTGCCAGTGATGGAGAGTGATGGGGTACCTATAACTCCCGCTTAAGGCTTTAATGCTAAACACTACTACCCATTGACTTTCAGTGTCTGTGCCTAAGACCACCCTCCGCATGTTACTGCTATTCACATTGTATCAACAATTTCAAGTGCTTGTTGAAGTTGGAAGTGACTGCCCTTTAAGCCCAGAGGAATTGGGTGTAAAGTTCATCTTCCACAACACAAACAGTGTCATACATTGTGTAACCCAGTGCAGTAGACAGTATGCATCAAATTCCTCTCTTTCTGTTATCTATTCAGTCCAGTACCAAATCTAGTCAACCAAATGCTTATACTAACTTCCCTAAGATACACAAATATATTTATTGTCACATACACCTGCTAGGTTCAGCCATGGTAGTACAGCATCAATGAAGCAAATTAGGGTTAAGTTCAAGGGTAAATCAACAGATTTTCACCTTGTCATCTCAGGTATTTGAACCAGTGACCTCTCAGCTACTGGCCCAATGCAATAACCACTTGGCTATCTCTCACCCCTGTCACTACCTGTTGCCAATGAATCCTTAACCAGTTAGATCCCTATTTAAGCCACATGCCTGCTTCTAGTACAAAGGCAAATACATTCTACAGGTCCAGCACTCCATCCCCAAGCAATACTATGAATCTGAAAACAGCACCTACAGCATATAGCAACTGAAATCAAATCAAATTTTATTAGTCACATGCGCAGAATACAACAGGTGTAGACCTTACAGTGACATGCTTACTTACGAGCCCCTAACCGACAGTGCAGTTAAAAAAAATACAGAATAGAACGATATAGAACCACTCCACTATTAAAAACACTCTCCCTATACAGGTCCATCCTCTTCTTCCTATTTTGAGCCCTTCAAATCTGAAGAAGTGCCAACCTCTGTGAAATGTATCATACAGTGTAAAGTACAGACATTGAGATCAATGGCTGTTTGACACTGTTACTATGGCTGGAGGTAAATAATGTACATGGGGGGTTGCCCTGAATCAGAGCTTGGAGAAGCCTAATTACCATGACTAAACGGTCACGTGGAATTAAACTGCCATCACAACTCGTGACCGCCGGTGTGGTTGTAATACGGTCACTGTAACAAGCCTAGTGGTGGAAAGTTCCCCACCAATTTTACCACTGTGTATAGGCTTTGGCACCTTCCATACAGTATGGCCTACTATGCATGGCACTATAAAACCAGTGAAGATCGCTATAAACCAGTGGAGATTGTTATATAAGTCATATTGGTTTGACACATCTTCCAGCACTGCATGAGAAAAAGTAGCATGAGCAAAGCCACAATCCTTCCTTAGGAAACAGAACTCCACTTGACTAGTCAGCTTTGCTGCTCTGATCATTTTCCTCTGCAGTGGCAAAGTCATAAAACTAAATCAAATCATAAACCAAACATGTCAACATGGAACGCCGTGTCTATCTCCGAACCTATATACAACTGTGCAATTTTTTTAAGGACATGTAACTTGCAGGTCCATGAGGGAACAGTGAACCCAGCAATTCATCTAACCTAAGTTGCCGTCACATCCATATCATCAATCCATTATAAAAATATGAACGCAGTTCACATTAACGTATCCAAGGCTCCATTGAGTGCATAAAGTGCCTTAATAAAGCAACCTTTATATAGTCTACATAGACCTGCAAAAACACACCTCTTTGGTTAGCGCAGTTAGAACTCCCAGTCTCACCTTGTCGGTCGTCTTAGTAACTGAGCTCTTGCTCTTTTCTGCGGACGATTGCCTCTTAATAGCCATCTTGAGGTCTTTTGACTTGGAGGCCTTGCGTGCTGCCGGACCCATAAACATCATCTCCATAACCCGGGGGCTCTTCATCGTCTCCCCAATGAATCTGATGACCTGATGGATGCTGAGGACCAGCTTTTCCATCCCGTCCAGCTTCTCAGCCTGCTTCTCCGAGCGCTGGTCCAGCACTGTCATGATGGAGCTCATCTCCTGACACATCTCTCTCACCTCGCCCCCCATGCCCGTGCCCTGGGTTTGAGCCAGGGCCGGTGGTAGAGTTCGGGCTCTGGCAGGGATATGGATCTCTTCCTTATCCACCTTCAGTGTTTCCATGTCCCTCTCTATACTGTCAATGTCCTGGGACATTCCGTCCAGCCGGTTGAGGACCTTCTCCTGGATGTTGATGAGTTTGTCCATCTTACTGTTCAGAGACTCAATGCGATTCTGAATGAGGTCCAAGCCGGCACCATTGCAATCGATTACATTATCCATCGTGCTTGGCTTTCTTGAGGTTGAGTTATAGTTCACTATCTTGGAACTCATGATAGAATCATGTTAGGACACCCAATCGAAACAGAAAAAGGGTCACGTGAGACAGACGGGGAAACTTTTTGGGAAAATGTAGCCAGCCTTATCCCTCTGTGCTCATCTTCAAGTGTACAGACAAGCTGATCTAATTGCGGAAATGGGAACGAAATGCCAATTTCTCGATGAAAAATAAATAAGTGAACAAAATTCAAATCCATGAAGAGTAAAACAGAAAGATACAGCTAGTAACGGTCACTGTAATCTGTGAGATTGTCCCTATGCCCCTATGTCGCTCACCCACAGTTTGACACCTCTGCACTTCTCCCTACTGGAGGTGGTATTAAGAATGGAATAAGCTGATCTCCCTAAATGTAAACAGAACAGCCAACGTCAGCAGGGGACCAGCAATGGGGGCGGAGGGCAGTGGGTGGCTGTGACGGGCAAGGGTTCGGCTCTGGAGGGGCTGTCAGACAAATGCCCACGACCGTCACCAGTCGCTGGCCCGCCTACCAAGTTTCAAAAAGTCCCTCTCTCTGAGGCAAAGTGGAAAGTTGTCTGGGATGATGCTAAACGCTTTGGGTTTCTTTTACTTTATTTGCATGTAAATTAGTAGACTTTTCAGTCTGACTTGGTGGTTTCACAATGATTAGGCTGAACAGGTGTCACAGATGGGGAGGGGAAAGGAGGGGGGACACTGACGAGTTTTATTTATAACCGGTAGGGGACATTTTTAGGTCAACTCAAAATATCAAACAATTGTCAAAAGATCCACTCACAAAGAACAGCTGTGTTTGCAAAAAAATATCCTTATTAATGACAGGTGGAGCAATTCACATCTTAGAAGTGTTTATGAGAGCCTAAAGAATAATGGTTGCGATAACATCGGGAAAATACTTGCATGTGAGCCTGATTTTCAGTATTTAAGAGAGTAATGTACGTTGCTACGGAAATCTCTTCGCTGGCTGCGAAACAGCTGTAACGAGCACCCACCCAGTGAGGGAGCAAGAGAAAATCAAGGCAGGTTCAGGTTGTAGCCTGTATTCCCCTTGGCTGAAAAAGCACTTAAGGTCTTTAGCCTCTGTGCTGAAATTGGAGAGGGGGTGACAGCCATGATTAATACTGTCTCTCTCTCACAAGAACATCCAGTCAGATCTTTCCCACACCATCACACACGCTTAGCCTACTCATAGACAGTTAAGACAGTTACAATTTGTTTTACTTAGTGCCTGGTAATTGGACCCCTCAACAGTGTACCCTATAAGCCTATGAACATATGTTTGATGCAGTGGTCCATCTGGGACATACAGTACCAGTCAAAACCTTGTACACCGACTCATTCAAAGGTTTTTCTTTATTTTTACTATTTTCTAGAAAAGACATCAAAACTATGAAATAATACAAATGGAATCATGTAGTAACCAAAAAAGTGTTAAACAAATCAAAATATATGTTATATTTGAGATTCTTCAAAATAGTCACCCCTTGCCTCGATGACAGCTTTGCACACTCTTGGCATTTTCTCAACCAACTTCATGAGGTAGTCACCTGGAATGAATTTCAATTAACAGGTGTGCCTTGTTAAAAGTTAATTTGTGAAATTTCTTTCCTTCTTAATGCGTTTCAGCCAATCAGGTGTGTTGTGACAAGGTAGGGGTAATATACAGAAGATAGCCCTATTTGGTAAAATACCTAGTCCATATTATAGCAACAACAGCTCAAATAATCAAAGAGAAATGACAGTCCATCATTACTTTAAGACATGAAGGTCAGTCAATCTGGAATATTTAAAGAACTTTGAAAGTTTCTTCAAGTGCAGTTGCAATAACCATTAAGCGCTATGATGACTGGCTCTCATGAGGACTGCCACAGGAAAGGAAGACCCAGAGTTACCTCTGCTGCAGAGGATAAGTTCATTAGAGTTACCGGCCTCAGAAATTGCAGACCAAATAAATGCTTCACAGAGTTCAAGTAACAGACACATCTCAACATCAACTGTTCAGAGGAGACTGCGTGAATCAGGCCTTTATGGTCGAATTGCTGCAAAGAAACCACTACTAAAGGACACCAATAAGAAGAAGAGACTTGGTTGGACCAAGAAATACAAGCAATGGACATTAGACCGGTGGAAATCTGTCCTTTGGTCTGATGAGTCCAAATTTGAGATCTTTGGTTCCAACTGCCGTGTCTTTGTGAGACACAGAGTAGGTGAACGGATGATCTCAGCATATGTGGTTCCCACCGTGAAGCATGGAGGAGGAGGTGTGATGGTGTGGGGGTGCTTTGCTGGTGACACTGTCAATGATTCATTTAGAATTCAAGGCACACTTAACTATCTGGTTTGCGCTTAGTGGGACTGTCATTTATTTATCAACAGGACAATGACCCAAAACTGTGTAAGGGCTATTTGATGAAGAAGGAGAGTGATGGAGTGCTGCATCAGATAACCTGGCCTCCACAATCACTCAACCTCAACCCAATTGAGATGGTTTGGGATGAGTTGGACCGCAAAGTGAAGGAAAAGCAGCCAACAGGTTCTTAGCATATGTGGGAACTCCTTCAAGACTGTTGTAAAAAAAATCCTAATGAAGCTGGTTGAGAGAATGCCAAGAGTGTGCAAAGCTGTCATCAAGGCAAAGGATGGCTTTGAAGAATCTCAAATATAAAATATGTTTGGATTTGTTTAACCTCTTGACGCTAGGGGTCATATATATATATATATTTTTTTTAAAGAACATTCCCAAGGTAAACGGACTATTTCTCAGGTCCAGATCGTAGAATATGCATATAATTTACAGATTAGGATAGAAAACACTCCAAAGTTTCCAAAACGGTCAAAATATTGTCTGTGAGTATAACAAAACTGATTCTGCAGGCGAAAACCTGAGAAAATATAACCCGGAAGTGATATTTATTTATTTTATTCTGTGTTTCCTGGCCAGTCTTTCTTCCATTTAAAGGGGTATCAACCAGATTCCTTTTCCAATGGCTTCCTCAGGCTGTGACCAGGCTTTAGACATAGTTTCAGGCTTTTATGTTGAAAAATTAACGATATTTTTCAAAAGTAGTCAGGTGTCCTCTGAATAGTGCCTGCGCGCCAGAGGGGAGCTCTCCATTTTGCTTTTCTCTCTTATTGAATAGGTTATGGTCCGGTTGAAATATTATCGATTATGTTTGTTAAAAACAACCTGAGGATTGATTATAAAAAACATTTGACATGTTTCTACGACCATTACGGATACTTTTTGGAATTTGTCGAACGGAACAAGGCTTTGGTTTTCTGAACATAACGCGCAACCCAAATGGCGTTTTTTTGTGATAAAAGTAATATTTATCGAACAAAAATAACATTTGTTGTGTAACTGGGAGTCTCGTGAGTGCAAACATCCGAAGATTATCTGAGGTAAGCGATTAATTTTATTGCTTTTCTGACTTTCGTGACCATGCTAATTTGGGGCTAGCTGTTGTAGCATTGATTGCTACACTCACAAAAGCTTGGATTTCTTTCGCTGTAAAGTATATTTTCCAAATCTGACACGATAGGTGGATTAACAACAAGCTAAGCTGTGTTTTGGTATATTTCACTTGTGATTGTCACGTTCCTGACCTGTTTTCCTTTGTTTTTGTATTTGTTTAGTATGGTCAGGGCGTGAGTTGGGGTGGGCATTCTATGTTTTGTGTTTCTATGTTGGGTTCTTTTCTATTAGCCTTATATGGTTCTCAATCAGGGACAGGTGTTTGACGTTTCCTCTGATTGAGAACCATATTAAGGTAGGCTGTTCTCACTGTTTGTTTGTGGGTGATTGTTCCTGTGTCTGTGTATGTCGCACCACACGGGACTGTTTCGTTTTCGTTCGTGTATGTGTTCGTTCCTGTTAGTGCGTTATGTTCTCTAGTTCAGGTTTGTTCACATCGTTTATTGTTTTGTAGTTATTCAAGTGTTCTTCGTGTTCGTCGTCTTGTTTAAAATAAATCTATCATGTATTCATCACCCGCTGCGTTTTGGTCCGATCCATGCTCCGCCTCATTCGAGGAGGAGGAAGAAATAGACGAACGTTACAGTGATTGCATGATTATAAATATTTGTTGTAATATTTTTGCATTTGGCGCCCTGCAATTCTAGCGGTTGTTTAGGAAAATGATCCTGTAAAAGGGATCCGTAGCGCAGAGAAGTTAACACTTTTTTGGTTACTACATGATTCCATATGTGTTATTTCATAGTTTCGATGTCTTCACTATTATTCTACAATGTCGAAAATAGTAAAAATAAAGAAAAACTCTTGAATGAGTAAGTGTGTCCAAATTTTTGACTGGTACTCTATGTGCTTTGAATCAATGGAAAGTGTAATAAGAGACATATGCGTCATCAATACAAACACTGCTCATTGCCCCTGAACAAGGGAATGGGGTAATTCACATTGAGATATAGGGTTTTCCCACAGCCACTTTGGAGACAAAAACATATTGGATAAATGTTGTACTCCACTGCATACAGAATATGCATGTTGGCATACACAACTGTCATAAATTATCATCATGCATAGGTATATATATTTTTTTAAATGGAATCTATTGCTATACTTATAATATTGTAATTCACAGATCGATAGATGATAATATAGTTTCACCCATGCAACTTGAACTGAACTAAGAGAACACTTCAAATGATCATGGTGTCATTGATGTGTGTGCCAACTCCCCCGTCCAATCCCGTCATATATTCAGGGATGATACGGCTAAGGAGGCATCCAGATTAGCCTGCCCTCCCAGGCCTCTGTGAAACATGTAGTTGACAAAGACAGGGGCCCACAGACTACAAACTGGGAGAGGGAAGGGAGGGGGGGGGGGGACCTGTCCTTGGGTACCAACAGGTGACAGAATGGCAATTTCGACAACGTAGGCTTAGCTTGTGTCACTTTCAGAGGTGCAGAGGGTTACCTTACGCAGGCAATTATTTCCATGGAATAAAAACGTTCCATCGAGGGGAAAGGGAAGTCAAGGCGGGCTGCCTCAGAGGATTATTGCACACAAACGACGCTCATAAATCAACTTGGAGCTTCAATACTCACACTACTACTCATTCGATTACTACTAATTCAATTGAACATTGGCTGATCAACGGTTGCACTCAATGGTAGAGATCTGAAAATATAGTGCCTTAAAGAATACTACAGCAGATATCTATTTACCTGAATATTTCTGTCCTCCAATACAGGCCTTGGAGCATGCTATAAACTGCAGCTCTAAGTAGCAGACCACAAAACTCTGAGCACAACTGTGAAAGCTTCCCCAGATATGGGGTAAAATGTTCACATCTACCTCGAAGGTCGATGCATATAATAGTGGTTCATATTACGCTACATTGGTGTGGGCCGGCTGGGGGGGAACTGTAAGACGATTAAACTGTGGATGAGACCGGGAGGAATAAACATGCTTCAGTAGTGGGGTTGATTACATAAACCAGAGGTCGAGTTTATATCACCAACACTTTAAAGTGAAACTGGAGCAGTGGCTGTCAGAGAGCCCAAACTCAAGTCCCTCCCTACCCACCCTCTCAATATAGTATGTGTGGAGCATTTACAACTTCAGCCACACACACACACACACACACACACACTCACAGGAGGGTTGCAGGCAGCAAAGGAATAGCATGATCAAAATGTTATTTTATTTGTGTGTGTGTGTGTGTGTGTGTGTGTGTGTGTGTGTGTGTGTGTGTGTGTGTGTGTGTGTGTGTGTGTGTGTGTGTGTGTGTGTGTGTGTGTGTGTGTGTGTGTGTGTGTGTGTGTGTGTGTGTGTGTGTGTGTGTGTTTTAACTATTCTTGTGGCCGAGAGAAGTCCCCACAAGAATAGTAAACAAACAACAATTTTGCCAACTGGGGAAATTTTGTTTGTCCCCACGAGGTCAAATTTCTAGGGGATTTAGGGTTAAGGTTAGAATTAGTGTTAGGGTTAGAATTACGTTAAAGGTTAGGAGCAAGGGTTAGTGTTAGGGTTAGGAGCTAGAGTTTTGGATTAGGTTTAAGGTTAGGGTTAAGGTTAGGGAAAATAGGATTTTTAATGGGACTGAATTGTGTGTCCCCACAAGGTTAGCTGTACAAGACTGTATGTGTGCACGTGTGCGTAAGTGTGTGTGTGCATGCGCGTGTGTGCGCACGTGCGTGCATGTTTGAACGTGTGTGTGTCTTATTCTGAACAGGATAAACAGTCTCTGCCGGGGGAGTATACTGTGTGGTATTAGAGTCTCTGCCTCTCTCACCCAGAACACGCTGATCTGGGATGCTCCAGTCGTGGGATGCTCCAGTCGTGGGATGCTCCAGTCGTGGGATGCTCCAGTCGTGGGATGCTCCAGTCGTGTGCTGCCTGTTGGGGGGGCCTGAGGTTGGACATCTATCCCCCTACTGTCCCCTAGCCCTGTCCCCCCATCACACCGCCTAGCCCACCAACTCTTTACCGGTCCTGGCGGTCTCTTGGAAAGTAAGGGGCAAAAACTAAAACGTGGCAGCTAAGAAACTTAACACCTGTTAACAGCTTAGAAGCCCCCCCCCCCATCACCCCCATATTCACTCGTTTTCTTTACAGAACTTTGTGGGATGGAACACTAGGCCAGTGTTTGTGAGACAAGATGAGTACTAAGGTTAACTGAATTTACTGTTAAAATAAATGGAATTAAAGAAACATGTGTGCGCACTGGTATGTTTTTGCATATCAGTTAATGAAAAGGTTTTTTGATTGGGTAATAAGAGTTTGTGTTATTCATTAAATAATTATTATGTAGGTACCATTTCCTCAAGTACATTCCAGAGAAGTAGCAGGCTAAAATGAAGATTAACTTTAATTTATTGATTTATCTTGCTGTCTTGCTTTTTATTTGTGATTTTATATTTTATATTTACAATGACGGCCTACACCAGCCAAATCCAGACAACGCTGGGCCAATTGTGTGCCACCCTATGGGACTCCTAATCACGGTCGGTTGTATTACAGCCTGGATTCGAACCAGGGTGTCTATAGCGACGCCAATAGCACTGAGATGCATTGCCTTAGACCGCTGCACCACTTGGGAACCCGAGCTGCCTCCAATGTTTTTTTAGAGAATTTTTGCAGTAAATCCAACTGGCCTCACAACCACAGACCACGTGTAACCATGCCAGCCCAGGACCTCCACATCCGGCTTCTTCACCTGCGGGATCGTTGTGAGACCAGCCACCCAGACAGCCGATGAAACTGTAGAGTATTTCTGTTTGTAATAAAGCCCTTTTGTGGGGAAAAACAAATTCTGATTGATTTGGCCTGGTTCCCCAGTGGGTGGACCTGGCTCCCAAGTGGGTGGGCCTATGCCCTCCCAGGCCCACCCATGGCTGCGCCCCTGCCCAGTCTTGTGAAATGCATAGATTAGGGCCTAATGTATTTATTTCAATTGACTGATTTCCTTATATGAACTGTAACTCGGTAAAATCGTTGAAATTGTTGCGTTTATATTTTTTTTCAGTATAACACATGCAAGATCCTTACTGTGTATTATACCACTTACCTAATGGCCAATTAGTCTGAAATGTAAGGGCATCTTCCATGGAGGACGCCATACTGTTGCATACTGTACATGTACTGTGTTGCAATCTCGTGTAACCAGCAAGTCGACTGGATGTCCTGAGTTACAAATGGAAAGCTAAGCCACATGTATTAATAGTGCTGCAGATCTGACCAGATACCACGACAGAGAGGGGAACAGGAGAAGGTGATAGATCATCTTGTCTTTGGAGCTTTACTGATGGAACACACTTTACTGCTGGAACACATCATTGCTCAACTACTAAACCAAAGCCAAGATTAACAATGACTCATCCGTAGTCAGCAGTTCTTTGAACCTAATAACCCACTGAGCTATTTATTCAGTGCGCTGCTCACAGTGTGCCAAAGGCCTGTCTACAGTGTCTACAGTGTATAGTGCTGTACAGATCCTATACCTCTGTTTTATCAAGATATCCCCATCTTTGCAATGAAAACGATCCAACTTGTGAAAAGGGTGTTCTTTTCCACACGTTAATGCTTGCCTCAGACTATGGAAGCCATGAATTCTGTATTAGCCGACATCCTCAATATTATACAGTGAGGCAGCTTCAAAATCATTCACTGCTGGGATCCTCGACTCACATTACTCTTCAACACTACCACACATACTGTAATCCACATTCCATGTGTTGAGCTCAGTAATTGAATTGAATGTGACATTTAGCTAAAGCACACCATGTTCCAGGAGATAATACAGCCAGTAGAGCTGTGATGGTTACCTGTGGTATCAGAGATGTGATCAGGACAACATCAGGGAAAATTGATCTTGACTTGGATTGATTACAATAAAAGATATTGTCTACCCTGGCCATTTCAGAACAATGAAAACGGTACTGTACGTGAAGAGGAGACTGTGGAACTAAATACAATTACATTCCCTGGGGAGTTATTCTTGGTGGCTGGATGGCAACTGTCTGGCAGTAAAGTACTGTGATTATGATAGGGTGATTCAAAAGGAAACCAGTTCCCTGCTGCCATAAAATTCCTTATCTACTGATGGACAGTGCAGTACCATTTGTCTGCACTGTATCACAACACCTGATGCTATAATAAGCCACATGCTCTATCCGTAGTTCCCCTCGGAGCACAGCGTCCTTTCTCCCCAACTGAATCAAATTGGGTGATCTCCAAGGCTTCACAGGCTACCCACGCTACCAGTGCCTTGTCCAGGGGATGGCCACAACACCCTCTGAAATCTGATTGGCCACCCCAGTGCCCCTACCCCAGAAATTCTGAGATCTGATAGGTCGTCTCTCAATATATTGAGAATTTTGAACAAGACGAGCACCAACAGCAAGACTCATCAATCTCACCAGAGAAAGCATCCGAGCGAGCGAAACAGCACCTCTCTGTCTTAGTAGGTGAAGCCCATGTATCTAATGCTGTCTGGCCAAAAAGAGCATGACAAGCGCGTGCATACATAGGAGGTCCCATAAAAAAATTAAGACCATACCGAATGTTATGGTGTAATTTGCACTCTGGATGGCATTCTTAATTGAATTTACTTCTGTATGCTAATACGCTTATATACAGTCAAATCCTGACTTTGAACGCAAACACTGTAACAACATTGATTTATTATGTATTTGAACAGGGAACTGTACCAAACCTAAGCTGAAGCATTTAATGCATTAAACTATCATAATTATATTGAGGTTCAAAATGTTATGGCCCCCTTAAACTGGGTCTGTGCCCCACCTTGGCCACCCCATTCAAAGTGTTCTGGACACGCCACTGCATGCAACCCCCATTTGACAGGCGCCACTCTGACTACATGTCCACGTGGTGACCAACATGCCTTTTCCTCCTCAAACTAGCATACTCTAAAGGGAGAAGAACTGAAACCACTTATTTTTTGAGGAAACACATTGAGGAAACTTGTAAAGAGCTAATGAGTAATGAACTGCTTATGTCTCCAAGTCCCCCCCTACCTGACCCATCACCCGAGTGGTCCAAACCCACTGCTGATTTGTGACCTTGTGTTTACTATTGTGACAAAATGGAGATGTCTCATTACATCAATCAACAGAAGGGGTGGCTGTACAAATATGGGTACTTGGTGGGTATAAGAGAACTATTTCAGCAGGCATCTCTGTACTATCACACAGTGTCCTGCAATTTCATTTGACGTCAATAATGACGCTACTAGTTCAAAAACATGCCAGCCTCAGTTGCCTTGTCTAGCCACCCCATAGTAAATATCTGTCATATCAAAACATGATGCCAGGTTCTAACAGACGCAATTAAACTGTACTGTTACTCACTGATTTGTAATGCTCTAGATGCCTCTCAGGGAGAGACAGAGAAATAACCGTAGGCTTCTCTCTTTCGCACGGTCTTTTGCTCTTCCAATGGTTACGTCCATAACGTTAAAGACATCACACCATATATTCCCCACCTACAGTGTACAAATGAGGCCAGTTGAGGGGCATATTTAGTTCAGTTGCACTGTTACATAGCGGGGACACCACAGATCCTGTATACTGAACAAAAATGTAGACTTCAACGATTTTACTGAGTTACAGTTCATGTAAGGAAATCAGTCAATTTAAATGAATTCAATAAGCCCTAATCTATGGATTTCACATGATTGGGCAAGGGCATAGCCATGGATGGGCCTGGCTCCCAAGTGCCCTCTCAGGCCCACCCATGGCTGCACCCTTACCCAGTCATGTGAAATACATAGATTAGGGCCTATTGAATTGATTTAAATTGACTGATTTCCTTATATGAACTGTAACTCAGTAAAATCGTTGAAATTGTTGCATGTTGAGTTTATATTTTTGTTCAGTGTATTCAGAAAGTTGTCAGACCCCTTCACTTTTTCCACATTGTGTTACTTTTTGGGGGATTCCACCTGTGATAAATTAAATTGATTGGACATGATTTGGAAAGGCACACCTGTCTATATAAGGTCCCACAGTGCATGTCAGAGCAAAAACCAAGCCATGAGGTCGCAGGAATTGTCTGTAGAGCTCCAAGACATGATTGTGTCGAGACACAGATCTGGGGAAGGGTACCAAAAAATGTCTGCAGCATTGAAGGTCCCCAAGAACACAGTGGCCTTCATCATTCTTAAATGGAAGAAGTTTGGAACCAGCAAGACTCTTCTTAGAGCTAGCCTCCCGGCCAAACTGAGCAATTGGGGGAGAAGGGCCTTGGTCGGGGAGGTGACCTAGAACCCGATGGTCACTCTGACAGAGCTCCAGAGTTTCTCTGTGGAGAAGGGAGAACCTTCCAGAAGGACAACCATTTCTGCAGTACTCCACCAATCAGACCATTATGGTAGCGTGGCCAGATGGAAGCCAGTCCTCAGTAAAAGGCACATGACAGCCCGGTTGGAGTTTTCCAAAAGGAACCTAAAGGACTCTCAGACCATGAAAAACAAGATTCTATGGTCTGATGAAACCAAGCTTGAACTCTTTGGCCTGAATGCCAAGCGTCATGTCTGGAGGAAACCAGGCACCGCTTATCAACTGGCCAATACCATCCCTACGGTGAAGCATTGCGGTGGCAGCATTATGCTGTGGGCATGTTTTTCAGCGGCAGGGACTGGGAGAGTGGCCTGGATTGAGGGAAAGATGAACAGAGTACAGAGAGATTCTTGATGAAAACCTGTTCCAGAGCGCTCAGGACCTCAGACTGGGGCGAAGGTTCACCTTCCAACAGGACAATGACCCTAAGCACACAGCCAAGACAACGCAGGAGTGGCTTCGGAACAAATCTCTGAATATCTTTGAGTGGCCCAGCCAGAGCCCGGACTTGAACCCGATAGAACATCTCTGGAAAGACCTGAAAATAGCTGTGCAAGCGACACTCCCCATCCAACCTGACAGAGTTTGAGAGGCTCTGCAGAGAAGAATGGAAGAAACTCTCCAAATACAGGTGTGCCAAGCTTGTAGCGTCATACCTAAGAATACTCGAGGCTGTAATTGCTGCCAAAGGTGCTTCAACAAAGTACTGAGTAAAGGTCTGAAAACTTATGTAAATTTAATATTTCAGTGTTTTTTTATTATAAATTAGCAAAAAAAATATGGATTTGTCATTATGGGGCAATGTGTGTAGATTGATGCACATTTTTTTTTTTTTTGCAATTTTAGAATAAGGCTGTAACGTAACAAAATGTGGAAAAAGTGAAGGGGCCTGAATACTTTCCCGAATGCCCTGTACATGATCTGTATACATGACCCACTGGGGAGCCAGGCCCAGCCAATCAGAATGACTTTTTCCCTACAAAAGGGCTTTATTGCAGACAGAAATACACCTCAGCACCCCTTCAGACAATCTCACAGGTGAAGAAGCCAGATGTGGAGGTCCTGGGCTGGGTTACGGTTGTGAGGCTGGTTGGATGTACTGCCAAATACTCTAAAACGGCATTGGAGGTGGCTTATGGTAGAGAAGCGAACATTCAATTCTCTGGTGGACATTCCTGTAGTCAGCATGCCAATTGTACGTTCCCTCAAAACTTGAGACATCTATGACATTAAAAAAACATGCTTGTCTTGTCCCCTAAATATGTTTTATACATTTAAGTTCGTGTTGAAAGTGAAAATCTACAACTATCACATATTGCTGGCAAGTTCTTCAGTGAAAACAAACTGGTGAAACAGCACGTGGTCATTTTAAGTGTAAAGGGTCCAATGCCTAAGGCCTTCTCATATCTTACTATGGTGCTGACAAGTATCGGTGGGTTATGTTCTACTTCAAACTTGTATCCAATGGAACATCACACCTGTGCCAGAACTGTAGAGTTTAATACTTTTTTAAAGCAACAGTAACAGCATGCCGTCCTGAATGAACAAACTGAAACACTAAACAAAAAAAGCTATGTTTCAAAGCCATGCCTTTCTAGCTAAAGTCCTAGGTCACATGAACCAGGTGCTGCATGCTGTCCCGTGCTTTGGGAGATAGCAATAAGTAGAATTTTCACAACACTCATTGACATAAAGCAGACTCCACACTTCTCTTATTTACAAGACATCAAAAATACTTATTTTCTACCTGCACGATGGAGGGGAATGGATTCTGTGGGCTTCCTCCTGTAGAAGAGTAAATCCCAGAGCCTGTGCCAGAGGTACGAAGCCATCAGACACATACTGCTCACTAGCCAATTGTCCCTGCCCTTGAAAAAGTTACCTATGGCTTTATCCACTCTCCGCTCTGTCTTTAATCTCAGTATCCAACAGGGTCCTCTCGAACCTCAGAGAGAGGATTCAGAGGCATCAGAGAGGAAGGTTAAGACAGATAGCAGAATGCTGATTAGCAGAGAGAGTGTGCCCAGTTTCCAGGGTTAGGAACGCCCAAACATTACTGCACAATTACCTCTGCTCCACCGCTCAAACTTTGTCAACTCCGTCAACCCCCACTCCTCAGCCCATCAGCTCCATGGGGTTCAAAGGACAGGTGGGTTTGTACTGTAGACAAAAGAGTGACAGGTGCCAGCAAAGGGTGTCTAAGAGACAGACCTACTGAGAGGTCCGTGCTAAGTACGTCAGAATACGTCCTTAGCACCTTGGTTTGCAAGGGTAAAGGGTAGAGATGATGATAATAGCACAAGGGAATGATTTATCGTGATGGGATATTATTTTTGAAAATATATCGTATCATTTTGACAATATTGCAATATTATTTTTGCGCTAATTGGCTGTACCTGCACCAAACCTCTAGTATTTTTCCTTCGCCGATTGTTCTCCATCTTCTTTTTAGATAGGCTCATGGCTCTCTCTTGTCCCTCTGCAGCAGACATTTGGTGAGCAATATGTTTACAACATTAAATTGCAATAAGTATTGCACAGTATTGAATCGCAATACATATCGTATCGGCACCTAAGTATCGTGAGGTCCCTGACAATTACCAGCCCTAAAGATTCATGGATAAAAATAACATGTCAACAAACTTCATTGTAACTCTTAAAACTACCAAGAGCTGAGGGGAAACATGACATAAAAGAAAGGGTATTTGTGATAATAGGGGTTCTATAGACTGCCTGAAGGTTGGAGACTTGGAACGGAGTGTAAATAGTCAGTACTATTGGATTCGTGCTGCAAATGTCCCACTGGCATTCATGTGGTGTCTTACTCCTTACTGTTTTGATTGGCCTTTATACTTCAATTGACGATTACCAAGGGAATCTCTTTAGCTGAACTGTATTCATGTATTTCCACATCATTAGATTAGATTATCTTTCAATACGCATCAATGGCTGAGCATTTGTAATGTACACTAAATTGCATATAGTTACAAAATTCACTGTATTTAAATGCAGAATTAATGCATTAGGCATTATTTCTCTCCTGTGGTGTCTACCGGTATGTCAGCAGTACTTAAAATGTTCCTTAAGGTCCTCTCTATAATGTTATGCTTCAGCAGAGCAGAACTGCTCAACAATGAAACATTTTGGCTGTGAAAGGACATACTGTCCCTGGTGGCTGGCAACACATCATCTGGCTAAATAAATCAAATCAAATCTGGCTAACGATACCAGCTTGACACTCTGAGAGGCAGCATGGTAGCAGAGATACCAAAACAACAGTGGCAAATGTGTGGCATGTCTGAAAAGCACCCTGGATTCCCTTGGCAACGCCACAGGCTCTGCCAAGCAGAGTGATGAGTTCACTGGTCTGGTGAATAGCAGCCTACCCTGCACAACTGTACAAACTTAAGTGTTGGCTGTCTCTGATGAAACAGAGGTATTGCTCTAAAATACTTTGGTACTGTAGACTTGTGAACCATACCACTGGTCTTTGACTACTTATAGAATGCAGAACAGGGTGACGTGGGGTAACAAGCCCCCCGTAATTATTACAGAAACCACTTTAACAAAACGTTTCTATGGTAAACTGGTCTAATATTTTGAAACAGTTATATATATAACTATATAATCTAATTAAGTTATATCTATAAACGTTTTATATATAAAATATATACAACATATATACAAAAGTATGTGGACACGCCTTCAAATTTGTGGATTCTGCTATTTCAACCACACCTGTTGCTGACAGGTGTATAAAATCAAGCACACAGCCATGCAATCTCCATAGACAAACATTGGCAGTAGAATGGCCTTACTGAAGACCTCAGTGACTTTCAACGTGGAACCGTCATAGGATGCCACCTTTTCAACAAGTCAGTTTGTCAAAGTTCTGCCCTGCTAGAGCTTCCCCGGTCAACTGTAAGTGGAAACATCAAGGAGCAACAATGGCTCAGCTGCAAAGTGGTAGGCCTCACAAGCTCACAGAACGGGACTGCCGAGTGCTGAAGCGTGTATGTAAAAATCATCTGTCCCTTGGTTGCAACACTACCGTGTCCCAAACTACCTCTGGAAGCAACATCAGCACAATAACTGCTTGTCGGGAGCTTCATAGTGCCAACTGTGTGGAGGAGGAATGATGGTCTGGGGCTGTTTTTCATGGTTTGGGCTAGGCCCCTTAGTTCCAGTGATGGGAAATCTTAATGCTACAGCATACAATGACATTCTAGACGATTCTGTGCTTACAACTTTGTGGCAACAGTTTGGAGAAAGCCCTTTCCTATATCAGCATGACATTGGCCCCGTGCACAAAGCGAGGTCCATAACTGGTTTGTTGAGATCGGTGTGGAAGGACCTTCCCCAGAACATTTGGAATGAATTGGAACGCCGAGCCAGGCTTAATCGCAGTTACCCCGGTACTTGGAAAAAACGGTCCTTAAAAAAAAAACATTTCATTAAATAACAAAATAAGTGTACATTGTAGCCACTTATTTTCTTTCATAGTTTGTTTGCCTAAGCAACTTTCCCTCCTACAGCCCCACATTTTTCTCAAAGTCGAGAGAGATGCCACCCTGTGGCTGAAGCACTGACTACATCTTGGTTCTGTTCTTTAATTCCATAGATTTATGGTTCTGGGGGTTCGAATTACAGCCCACTCTTGGGGAACTCAGTAGACTAGAGCTCAGTAGACTCCTCGAGGACCCCCAGCCCATCCATGTATTTAAACTATTCAAGAGCTGGCACACCTAATTCAATTTGTCAACCAGTTATCAAGCTGTTGATTAAGTGAAAAAAGTTAGCTAGTTCAGGCAACAACAGAATTGTGAAACGGCCAAGGGTCCGGAGATTGCTGGAGATTGCATCATTGCTGCAGGGAAGGGACTTTAACACTAGATGGTGCCAGTCAACCAGTAACTTAATGGGAGTGTCAAAGTAAAAGGACACATGAAATCTGCCATATATATTATGCCTACCTCCTCAAAACCTCCCTCCAGCTGGATGTGCTTCAGCTCCCAGAAGCAGCGCATGGTCTCCACTCTCTCCAGGTAGTAGAAGAACGCCAGCTTGGCTATGTTGTTCTGGCTGTCAGTGCGCTGGCGGCCCACCTTCAGCTTGGCCACCTTGGCTGGGGGAGACACCCAACCATGGTGGGTATTCTCTGTCCTCTGCAGGGGGACCTCTGGTGCCTGTCTCTCATGGCTGCTGGGCCTCTTGTCTGAGCTGAAGAGAGATCAAATATAGACAGTCAGAAATGCATGTAGTTGCATCAGAATATGTTGCTCCTGACAAGAGATGTTGATATACATTTGGATAATGGGAAAAATAAGAGTTGATTTACTTCACCTGTTCCACATTGCATCTAGCCCAGAATCCCACTATCTGCAGAGCTATAAACAACAAATCCCATAATCATGCTAAAAAAATGTGACACACCTAAACTGAAGACACAAGCGGCTCACATGTTGCAAGTGAACTCAAGAAATATGAAATGAGATTGTAAAAAATGACACCTGCAATAATAAATGTAAAAGAGAACACTTTGCATCTACCTCAGAAAAGATACATTCATTTTGAGTGTAGAATCTCAATCTGATCCAATGATGCCATTTGAGAGAGAGATTTTTCTCATAATTCTACTATTAGAATGGGGTATCTGGTATTATACCACACAACTAACCAAGCCAACTCCTTAGATTGATGTTGAACGTTAATGGCCATTATCTCCTTTCACAGCTCAACACCATTGTGTGACAGTGCCCACACACCATTGTAATAATAATACTCGCTCTTTTGGATCACGGTTTGTGTTGTACTAAGTGTTACGTTATCTGGGACAAAGAACAACATATTTACCACTGACCAGTACATATTGACTAAAACATATTTGATCCAAAATAATTTTTTCTTACAGCATGCCATGATTGTTTTAATATTCATACAAAGTTGAACAAACTACAGTAGTAATAATATAGTATCACTCTGATAACAACTGATAATTAGGATATTTATTGTTCATATCTACATTTTGTGTAGTATAATATGATAGCTCTTCATTGTGGCACAGAACTACGCTTTATTCCTGTCTGTGTAAATCCTGATAACAAGTAACGGGTAGTTAGAGCAGGGCCGACCCTCTACACCCTGCTAGGCTAAAGAGGTGCTAAGATGAAAAACATAGACATCATAGCATGCATGAGATAGCTTTGTCCTTTAACCATGTACCCTATAATGCTTTTACACAGCGACATTACAAACCAATGTACAATGAGGGATAGTGCCAATGGTATTTCATTTGCAGGTAATTTAAAGCACTATGACTTACCATTCATATTGAGTCACTTTTTGGGTGCTCAGCACTTCTTTTCCTCCCATGTCTCTCTTTTTTTTTATCTCTCTGTCTCCGTCTCTTGTTGTCTGTCTGTATGTAGGATACATTCCTCCATCATATGGAGTGTGGGACAGGGACTCTGATGGGGGCAACCACGGAGAACACTTTGTTACAGGTGAACGCAGCTCTGCTGAGCAGGTGCAGGGTCCTGGTTCTGGACAAGCTGTCTGTGGAGGCGCTGGGGATCAGCGTACTGGAGAAGATCTCGGTGAACTCATGGATCAAGACGAGTTAGACTCAGCCGAGCTCGGATCAGAGTAAGTAGATAATGCCGTCTCCTCCGGGAATGCGTCCCTTGTTATCACTGAGCTTGCCGGATTTCTCGGGGACATGTCATCTAGAAGTCTCAGATTACTGAAACCTGATTGGTCGAGTGTGAGGTCCTCTCGCTCCTCTGTGCCCTATAGGCAGACAGTCCTGGCAGTTCTCTCGACAGTGATGGAGGAGTGTGTGTGTGTGTGTGTGTGTGTGTGTGTGTGTGTGTGTGTGTGTGTGTGTGTGTGTGTGTGTGTGTGTGTGTGTGTGTGTGTGTGTGTGTGTGTGTGTGTGTGTGTGTGTGTGTGTGTGTGTGTGTGTGTGGCCTAGCCTGTTTAAGTGAGACAGCTATCAACTGCTGTCAGCAGATGAGGGCTCAGTTTTAACAGTCTGCTAGATATATGGCAGGGAGTATTCATGGTCAACATGGGTGTTAGTGAGTGGTGGAGGTGATTGAGCTAGTTGTTATATTAGTGTTTAAAGATGGTGGTGCTGGTGCAGTAAGGGTGAGAAGCCATGGAGTGAAATGCTCTTTGGTTGTGTACAGATCTCTATGCTCAGGTGGACCAACCTTCTCTATTGCATCTCATCGTTACATCTTACCCTGTTTAGAAGCCAGACGAGTTCCCTTAGTACATGTTCCTTTGTACAGTACGTGCCCTCCCTTATTACCCTCCTGACCCCTTCTCATTTGATCGGCCCCCCTTTTCTAAAAGTCATTAATATAATTAAAAGGATGGTAGGAAATGTAATGAGCTGTTAGGGTCACAAAGCAATGGAATGCAGTTCAGATGTCAAGTGGATTGAATGTAAACAGTATAGGTTATTTATCTAACCTCATATACAATGAGTGTACAAAACATTACGAATGCCTTCCTAATATTGAGTTGCACCCCCTTTTGCCCTCAGAACATCCTCAATTCATCAGGGCATGGACTCTACAAGGTGTTGAAAGCGTTCCACAGGGATGCTGGCCCATGTTGACTCCAATGCTTCCCACAGTTGTGTCAAGTTGGCTGGATGTCCTTTGGGTGGTGGACCATTCTTGATAGACACGGGAAACTGTTAAGTGTTAAAAACCCACACACACTCAAATCAGTGTACCTGGCACCTACTACCATACCCCATTCAAAGGCACTTGAATCTTTTGTCTTGCCCATTCACCCTCTGAGTGGCACACATACAACATCCATGTCTCAATTGTCTCAAGGCTTAATAATCCTTCTTTAACCTGTCTCCTCCCGTTAATCTACATGGATTGAAGTGACATCAATAAGGGATCATAGCTTGGATTTACCTGGTCAGTATACCTGGTCATGGAAAGAGCAGGTGTTCCTAATGTTTGAACACTCAGTGTAGATGGATTGTTTAATTTAGGCACATAAATCAGAATCAGAAAACTCAAACCTCAAATTATTTTTAATTAAATAGAAGAACTGCATACATCAACTTGAAAGATGATTGCACAAGTAGACTCTGATAGATGCCAAAAGAGATGGATAGATGTTGCTATCTGAGCCCTTATTCCTGGAGGTAAGGGAATAAATACTCTGACATTCTCTTCAAAAATGATGTGTTTTTCAAATGGCAAGTCCCTGGCCTGGTGGGTTAAGTGTGAGTTCATGTGGGTCAGTATTAAAGGGGTCGGTATTGGTGACGAGAAGTCGACATGTCCGGACTCACTTGGAGCTGATGGAGTGTGTGTGCATCATTCCCGGGACCAGGAGTTGTTTTCAACACTCCCCGCTCATTCTCATGGTGTCACCGTCGACTCAACACTGTCAGCTCAACACTGTCCTGTATGTCTGTCGTCTCACCTGACACACAGGCAAGAAGAACAATCAGTTCAAGGCTAACTTCTCTCCAGCTTTTACAATGACATTATCACCCATGCCTATTAAAGATGCTCCCCTGTACCGGTGTCAAGTGGAAATCTGACTCCTGCTGACTCCATGAAGTTGTTTTTGGTAAGGGGGTTGAAATTGTATTTGTCACCTTAGTGGCCAAGTGGAACACATCTCTGTTGTGTACTTGTGTTAAAGACAGGTATATTTGAGATAACAGAGAATACCTTAAATGGCTTTGAAATTTGCATAGTTGACTAATTTGCCTTTAAAGGGATACTTTTGGATTTTGCCAACTCATTTTCCCTTTATCTACTTCCCCAGAGTCAGATGAACTTGTGGATGACATTTCTATGTCTCTGTGTCCAGTATGAAGGAAATTAGAGGTAGTTTCACGAGCTAATAGTAACTACCATTAGAGTAATGACTGGAATTAGAGGACTGGCCACCCCTCATAGCCTGGTTCCTCTCTAGGTTTCTTCCTAGGTTTTGGCCTTTCTAGGGAGTTTTTCCTAGCCACCGTGCTTCTACACCTGCATTGCTTGCTGTTTGGGGTTTTAGGCTGGGTTTCTGTACAGCACTTCGAGATATTAGCTGATGTACGAAGGGCTATATAAAATAAACTTGATTTGATTTGATTTGGAAGTCTATACAGTAAGTATCTCCGAGCATGCTAGCAGTTCCACGAGTTCATCTGACTATGGGGATGTAGATAAAGGGCATCATTGCCAAAATCCTTAAGTGCCCCTTTAAAGGTACTTTATCTAGGTCAAATTGTTCATTTGAGCAATATGAGATGGAAGGGAGATCCATGCAATAATGGCTCTATATAATACTGTACGCTTTCTTGAATTTGTTCTGGATTTGGGGACTATAATTTAATGTGTTACTGTTTCCATGTTTTGTAAACCAAAGGTCTATATTGAGAAGAAGGCTCTGGACACCATAGCCCTCCTGTGTGACGGCGACGCCCGGGCGGGGCTCAACAGGCTCCAGTTGGCCGTCCAGGCCCGGGTGGGTGCGGCCCGTCCTGGCCAATCAGCACCCGGCAGCGCCCCTCCTCGAGACATCATGCCTTAGGAGGAGCATGTGAAGGAGGGCCTTCAGAAGTCCCACATCCTCTATGTCTACGCAAAGCAGGTGAGTCCAATGGTTCAATTGGAAAAAAAAGTATAACTAGTCGCATAGCTATTGTATTATCCAGGTGCATGGAAAACAACTGTACACTAAATTGAAATTCCAGAACACTGATGAGCTTGATGCTCCGCAATGGTTCAAGCGTAACATTAGAATACATTATATTCTATTGATTCATCTGCGAGTCAGTGGACATGGACTTTTTAGGTTGTACTGTACTGCACTGCTCCTCACTGGAATGACACAGACATTTAGATGACAAATGATGCTGGCATGATGTTGTCAAATGATGTGGCGACATCCTGTCTGGTTGGCTTCACAGCAGCTGCCCAGAAAGAATGACCCAAGCAGTCTGTCTCTCAGCCCATGGGAATGGATAGCAGAATAAACCTGTGAATAGTTTAGTTGTGTTTCAGAGGTCTCTGGTGGTATGGTGAATGTGCTGTTGTGTCCATAGAAGTAACGTTCCCTTCGCTCTGATTCTAAGAGATGCCGTCAGATCCAGCCAAGGAACACAGTGCGTTCTAACACGTACAGTATACTCTTTCAATATGCCCTGCATTAGCTGAATCAGGCCAGGCCAAGTGGCTGGCGCTAATTAGGTTAAAGTCCTCACACAGTGACTGTATCAGTGATGTCAATGTGGTGTCAGCCTGTTAGGCGCTATGGTGCCAACTGCCCTTTATTGGTGCTTTAGAAGCAGGGGCTGATTGATGTCACTGTCATCTTCCTGGAATCAATGAATAACCAGAATATCTTAGTCAGACACTTAGGAAATTAGTAGATTCTTTGGATGGTCATTAGGGCTGGGAATTGCCAGGGATCTCACAAGACAAAATTATTATGATACTTTGGTGCCGATGTGATATGTATTGCGATTCTCACAATTCTATACAGTATGTATTGCGATTTGATACTGCGATTTTATTGCGATTTGATGTTCCAAATATATTGCTCACTCTGCTGCAGAGAGACGAGAGCGCAAGAGAAAATCTGTTTTGATCAGTCATGGAATAAAAGTGCTGAAAACATTTTGCAATGTGCAAAGCTGTCATCAAGGCAAAGGGTGGCGACTTTGAAGAATCTCAAATATAACATATATTTTGATTTGTTTAACACTTTTTTGGTTACTACATGATTCCATATGTGTTATTTCATAATTTTGATGTCTTCACTATTATTCTACAATGTAGAAAATAGTGAAAATAAAGAAAAACTCTTGAATGAATAGGTGTGTCCAAACTTTTGACTGGTACTGTATATAAAATATTTTTTTACAAATTGATACTTGGAGACAATATTGTGATATGTAATTGTATCAATTTTTCCCCCCATCGCTAGTGGTCATAGACTATAGTATATGGTACCCGCCATTACTCTTATATTATATGCATTAGTGTCTGCAAAGGGAACGTGAGGGGACTTGATCCTTTAAAGCTCTGGTTCTCAGCTTTACTTTTTCTGTCAACCTCAGTTGAGGATGGATATGGGGTCGGATGACCATTCCCACTGTCTGTTCTCAATATTCCTAGTATTTTATTTCTCAGTGCATAACACCCTGTCATGATTTCACTAGTAAGTCAATCCAACACTACAAACAAGCCATACAACAAGAAAGGATCATTGAGTTTTGGAGGGAATCCTGATGACTGCTGCTGCTGCCAACCCACCACCAGAGACAGAGGGATGTCCCTGTCTGCCATGCACCATAACAAGTGTTTTCCAGCTGGCATGGGAGTTTATTATCAGAGCCCCTGACATCCATCATCCTCCATGGCCTGGTGGATATTACAAAATGCCTCCAGGAGGACAAAGCCCTATCCAAAATAGCTGTGTCAACACACTAATGCCTCATGATTTGGGCTTGGATATGGAGGGTTGGAGAGGCAGGGGAGTCATCCATCTTGGACAGAGGGGAGAGAGGGACACCCTGAGTGACAAATGAGACAGCGTTGTTCCAGATTAGAGGACGGCCGTCTCATAATGGGATTTTGTCACGGCATGGGGCCGACTGGAAGCAGGGGATAGACCCTCACTTGCTTGCAGGGCTGGGGTCAATTCCATTGAAATTCCAGTGAATTCAGGAAGTACAGGTAACTGACAAAATAAAGGAAACACTTGAGTAGATGAGAGATACAAAGTATTTTGAAAGCAGGTGCTTCCACACAGGTGTGGTTCCTGAGTTAATTAAGCAATTAACATCCCATCATGCTTAGGCTCATATACAGTATAACAATGCCCAATTGCACATCATTTTGTAAACCATGGCTATAAGAAGAGATCTGTGACTTTGAAAGAGAGGTCTCAAAGGCACATAGGGGGTTTAAAGGGTGTGTGTGCGTGTGTGTGTCTGTGTGTGCGTGTGTCTCAGTCACCAGATCTCAACCCAATTGAACACTTATGGGAGATTATGGAGCGGTAACTGAGACAGCATTTTCCACCAGAATCAGCAAAACACCAAATGATGGAATTTCTCATGGAATAATGGTTTTGCATCCCTGTACATTGAAATTCCAATTATCTTTAATGCTTTGAAATTGAAATTGTAATTTGGCTTACTTTCTGAACTGACTGGAATTGAAATAGACCCCACACCTGCTAACCTGGTCCCAGACCTGTTTTGTGTTGTCTTGCCAACTTATATGGTCATTGTCACAGCATAAAATGTTGATAAGGCAGGAAAAACCGATCAGGGACTAGGCTAGAACGTCACCACAACGGTGAGTTCATTAGGCTCGGGGTGCTGGGGTACTGACTGAGGTCCTCAAAAGAATCCAGATCTTAAATTAGCCTATGGAGTTAAAAGAGCTAGACTTTCCTCGGAAGGCTCCCCGGAAAGTATTTAAATATCTTAGCTTTACAACAGGAACACAAATATAACCTAGACCCAGCTCTGCAGCAGCATGACTTTTATCTCAAGACTTGCTGTCACGCCCTGACCTTAGTTATCTTTGTTTTCTTTATTATTTTGGTTAGGTCAGGGTGTGACATGTGTTTTGACTTGTCTAGGGGTTTTGTATGTTTATGGGGTGTTTACTAGTCTAGGTGTTTGTATGTCTATGGTTGCCTAGATTGGTTCTCAATTAGAGGCAGCTGTTTATCGTTGTCTCTGATTGGGAACCATATTTAGGCAGCCATATTCCGTGGGTTATTGTCTATATGTAAGTTGCCTGTGTCTGCACTTGTTTAATATATAGCTTCACGGTTGTTGTTTTGCATAGTTTGTTTAAGTGTTCTTCGTTTCGTTAAATAAATAGAAGAATGTAATCTTATCACGCTGCGTCTTGGTCCTCCTCTCTTCATCCAAACGACGAACGTGACACTTGCAAGACAATGCAGGATGGATGTTTTTACCAGCTATAGCCCTAATGGTAAATGTAGTGTATTGAAAGTTTTGTCATGACAAAAACATGGCTGAAATTCATTCATGTCATTGTATGTAGACCTACGTAGATCACTATTCTCTTATGTGAACACAATCGGATACTGCTTTATTAAGTGTTGTTAGCGTGAAGGATATTTAAATTAAGCAATTTTAAATATGAAACTTAAAACAAGCGACTTTGGTCAACCAAGCTTTTGTCTGGATTTGTTTTGCAGTTTGGCATTTACTGGGATGACTCATGCACTGAAGGCAGCTCTGCAGGGCAGTCATTAGCTGACATAGCAACAAAGTCATACAATCTGATTTTAAACCTAACCTTGACCGCAATGCTAACCTTATGCCTAACCCTAACCTTAAATTAAGATGAAAAATTACATTTTTGTTTTCATACATTTTTCCCGATATTACTCAAATTTTGACTTTGCAGCTGGCAGACCGAGTAGAAATCGCTCTTCCTCCAGGACAAGATTCATTCCAATAAACACCAACCTGCGTTTGTTTGTAAGCCATCTACAGTTAGCCAGTAACCTCTGTTTATCGCTCTTTGCCTTGGAAAGCCGCCAGTGAAGCTCTGGACAATTTAGGCCTCATGTCACAATGAGTACAGGCTAACTCTGTATTTCAGATGGATGAAGTATGGGTGTGGATTGAAGGGGGATGGATGGAAAACAGTAGGGACAGCTTGGCAACACACACACCCCTCACATGGATCACAAGGGAACAAACCTGGGTTCAAACAGTAATTGTTTTCTTTCAGATACTTTGACTGTCTGGAGAGTTTGTATTTGTAGAACTATTCCATCGGCTCCATTGCGCCAAGAAAACTCAAATAATGCGCTGCTTTCAAAGAAAATGAATACTATTTGAACCAAGGTCCACTAGGCCAGGGAGAAACATAAGACTAAAAGACATTAACATCCCTTCCACTGGCCCTTTCATGAGATTCAGCTGTTGGTCAGTCAGGAGCAGGGCAGAGATTTACTGTACCCTGCTTCTCTATAGGGCTTTACCAGGGGTGATGAAATTTCCCCACTGCTTGACTAATGAAACGGATATGTGTGTGACGACGTCGGGAATTGGCCTAGGGGGTTTAGTGTCACAAAAAAATGGTGATGACATGCCACCTTGACAATGATCTGTCCAAAGATATAGAATGATCTGTCCATAGAATAATTTTGCTATTTGATTTTGAATTGTAAGACCCCTTGACGTAAGTGTATATACAATGAGCTCCAACAGTATTGGGACAGGGACATTATTTGTTGTTGTTTTGGCTCTGTACTCCAGCACTTTGGATTTGAAATGATACAATGACTATGTTGTTAAAGTGCAGACTGTCAGCTTCAATTTGAGGGTATTTTTATCCATATCGGGTGAACCATGTAGAAATTACTGCACTTTTTGTACATATTCCCGCCATTTTACGAGACCAAAAGTATTGGGACAAATTAACTTATATGTGTATTAAAGTAGTCAAAAGTTAGATATTTTGGTCCCATATTCATTTGTAGCACGCATTGACTACATCAAGCTTGTGACTACAAATTTGTTGGATGCATTTGTTGGATGCATTTGCTGTTTCAATCAATCAATCAAGTTTGTTGTTGTTTGTTGTTGTTTGTTTTGGTTGTTTCAGATTATTTGGTGCCCAATATAAATAAATGGTAAATAATGTATTGTGTCATTTGGAGACAATTTTATTAAGAATAGAATATGTTTCTAAACACTCTAAACACTCCTACATTAATGTGGATGCTACCATGATTTCGGATAGTACTGAATGAATCGTGAATAATGATGAGTGAGAAGGCATAAATATAATACTTTGAAAAAATGCTAACCTCCCCTGTTAATGTAATGGTGAGAAGTTAGCATGTCTTGGGGGTATGATATTTGTGCGTCTGTAACTTTCTCACTCATCATTATTCACGATTCATTAAGGATTATCCGTAATCATGGTAGCAACCACATTAATGTAAAAGTATAAGATGAGGATGTGCTTTTAAAAAGGCAAGGGGAAATGGAGAACGTCTCACTTTTGCCGTCACAAGCCAAGTTGGTCAAGAACTACTGCAGTTATCCTTTACCATCATCCCAGGGATCATCCCAGGGATCATCCCAGGGAACACTTACTTTGGCCTGTGGCAGCTGTATGCTGTGCTCTGTGTCAGAGTAACCTACTTTCTTATTTTCCTTTGGTCTGCACCTCGTCTAAGTTTTTATGTGTGTGTCTCCAGCTCATACAGACAGTTGTTCTGTGCCTGTCAGCAGTCAACTCTTACTACTCAAACAGGTATAGACCAGGTTATGGGATGTTCTGACTGGACGGTATGGCAGATTGGCTCTGCCCTTCCTCAAGCTGTATCTCTCCCAGGCCTGCCACTTCATCAGGATGCCAGAGTGTGAGGTGCGAGAGCAGTCAGAACATGTGACCAAGGGAAACCAAGAGTTGTCCTTACATCTGCCTCTGTTAGATATCAACTCTTAATTATGTTGTGGATACAATAAAGAGAGAGGTTAGATTTTACCTGAGGAACTCCTTATTTTCCTACCCTGGTATCCGGTATACCTTTTAATATTGTGCCATATCACAACACTAATAAAGTTAATTCTCTCTCTACTCCCTTATTTTCTTCCCTCGCTCCTTCTCTCGCTCCCTCAGGTTATCCTGGCTTAGTGTGTAGTGTACCTGGCCAGGGCTCCCAAGTTAGTAGAGCTTTACAAGGCGTATGGTAACGTGAAGCCCAGTCTGAGGAACTGCCATCTGTTCCCCTGCACCTCTGGAACACCCCATGCTGATGAAGGACCTGGGCTACTCCAAGGGGTCCAAGTACAACCCTGCCTTCGGCTCCAGGACATTAACTACTTCATCTGGAACCCCTCTGGCCCATAACCTCTTACCTTTGAGGTTGACCCATAACTAGGGCTGTGGTGGTCAGCCGGTGATTGTCAGGAAAATAACAGTCGGTCTCACAGTAATTGACCGGTAATTAACATAAACACATTTAGCATCTCCTGGCATCCACACAGTGGCTTGTAGGCTATCCATGTAATATAGCCTACACCATCACAATACATCCATTATTTATTTTAGACAGGTCTAAAGAAGCATGATATGAAGAAAATGTAGTCTATTTCAGAAGAAAAGAACAGCATACTCTGAGTTGTCCTTATGTTAGGTCATGATGTGGCTATGCCAAATGGCGGTGGGCTACACTAGTTCATTTAGCAGACAAGATTTGCTTAGAATTCTGTGGAATGATTTTATAGTATGAAGAATACAATTGAACAAAGCTGAATAAAATATAAATATTTTCTCCAAATGATTTGAGGGAGTGTACACATGCAGCTATTCTGTGTTGAGCAGTTAACAAAGAAACATGTACTCCTATGCACTTAATATAGAGTTACTTTAGTTGTTCTACAAACATTGGGCTATATGTTTTATTTGTAGTACATTCTAAGGCTGCATGATGCAACTAATGATGATTTGAAAAAAGTCGCTTGAAGGCATGAACTCTGCTTTGTTTTTTTGCGCAGGCTGTACACACTTCATTAGTCTCTCATTCAAAATGTAATGCCTTGAATTTCACGGCGGCATCCCCTTTGTGGCCGTAATGCACCCTAAAAAAATCCATGCCTTTTGCGGCCAGGGGTCGTTGTGCCCTTCTCTCTGAGTGCTGTGCAATCTTAACCGCATCTCACTCACATGGCTCTACATCAGGTGATTGGGTCTTTCACACAGGCTACAAGTGAAGACAGACACATCAGGGACACAATTGCAATCATCCTTATCCAATGCTGAGGTGCATATTGAAGATATTGGAAGAACTGTCCACATTTACTTTTCGTCAGCCAACAAGATGAGTAGGCCTAACGAACAGCAAAAGCACTAGCCTATGTCAATCTACTATCCCCCATAGTACAAAAATCGACCGATTCTATTCTGTGCAAGAAATAAATATTCCAAACATAGTCTGGGACAGTTAACCCTCGCAGGGCTGCTGGCCCAGACGGCATCCCTGCCGCGTCCTTAAAGCATGCGCAGACCAGATGGCTGGTGTGTTTACGGACATATTCAATCGCTCCCTGTCCCAGTCTGTTGTCCCCACATGCTTCAAGATGGCTACCATTGTTCCTGTACCCAAGAAGGCAAAGATAACTGAACTAAATGACTACAGCCCCGTAGCACTCACTTCTGTTATCATGAAGTGCTTTCAGAGACTAGTCAAGGATCATTTCACCTTACCGGCCACCCTAGACCCACTTCAGTTTGCATACCTCCCCAACAGGTCCACAGACGACGCAATCACCATCACACTGCAGACTGTCCTATCCTATCTGGACAGGTATCTTCGACAAGCGGACCGTCGCCGGACCCCAACTCCCCGCTACCGCATTGGGCAGAGGGTACGGCTTTCCACTCGGGATCTGCCCCTTCGGGTAGAGTCCCGCAAGCTGTCTCCCCGGTTCATTGGTCCTTTTCCCATCTCCAGAGTCCTGAGTTCCACTGCTGTCCGTCTTGTGTTACCCCGTACCCTCCATATTCACCCTATCTTCCATGTGTCTAGGATAAAGCCTGTGTCTCACTGTCTTTTGTCTTCTGTCTCCAGGCCCATCTCTCCCCCCGGGTTGTCAGTGGCCAGCCAGTGTATACGGTGAGACCCCTCCTGAAGGTTTGATGACGGGGCAGGGGTTTTCAGTACCTGGTTGACTAGGAGGGTTATGGCCCGGAGGAGAGGTGCTGGGTTCCTGCTAAAGACATCTTGGATCTGGCCCTCATCGCCGATTTCCACCGCCGACACCCCGGTCAGCCTGGGATGTGCCCAGGTAGAACGCCAGGTGGCGTCCCTGGGGAGGGGGATACTGTCACGCTCTGATCTGTTTCATCTGTCCTTCTGATTGTCTCCACCCCCCCAGGTGTCTCTTATTTACCCCAGTGTATTTATCCCTGTGTTTCCTGTCTGTCTGTGCCAGTTCATCTTGTATGTTTCCAAGTCAACCAGCGTTTTTCCCGTTCTCCTGCTTTTTTCATTCTCCTTTTTCTAGTCCTCCCAGTTTTGACCCTTGCCTGTTTCTGGACTTTGTACCCGCCTGCCTGACCATTCTGCCTGCCTTGACTACGAGCCTGTCTGCCACTCTGTACCTCCTGGACTCTGATCTGGTTTTGACCTTTTTGCCTGTCTACGACCATTCTCTTGCCTACCCCTTTGGATTATAAACATTGTAAGACTCCAACCATCTGCCTCCTGTGTCTGCATTTGGGTCTCGCCTTGTGCCTTGATAGTACGAACTGGCCATGACAGACCCAGCAGACTTGGACCAGCTCTACCAAGCTGTCTCCCTGCAGGGAGCCACCATTGGGAGACATCAGGAGTTGCTACATGGCCTTTTGGAAGGGCTCAGTTCCTTGACGGAACGCCACGACCATGGGTTGAAGGCTATTATGGAGCAAATCAGGGAGTTAGCTCAGAGACTGTCTGCCACCTCTGAAAAACCTCAATCAACCAGTATTTTTTTCCCTATCTGTGGTGAGTTTGTACAGCCTATCCCGGCTCCACGTGAACCCCGCTTACCTCCTCCAGAGAGATATTCGGAGAATCCTGGTACCTGCCGGGGTTTTCTTTCTCAGTGCTCGCTTATTTTTGAGCTACAGCCCTCTTCATTTTCTACAGACCGATCGAAGATAGCGTATATAATTACACTAATGTCGGGAACGGCGCTCTCCTGGGCTACGGCAGTTTGGGAACAACAATCTACCATTTGCGGTCATTTGGAGGAATTCATGGCAGAGGTGAGAAAAGTTTTTGAGTCTCCGGCATCTGGGAGAAAGGCGGTCAGCAAACTGCTTGACTTATGTCAAAACTCCGTAGTGTGGCAAACTACGCGGTGGACTTTCGCGCGGTGGACTTTCGCACGTTGGCCGCCGAGAGTGCCTGGAATCCGGAGTCTCTTTTCGATACTTTCTGCACGGATTATCTGAGGAGGTAAAGGATGAGCTAGCTGCTCGGGAACTGCCAGTGGACCTCGACTCTTATCGCCTTAACCATTAAAATTGATGGACCCTAAAGGAACACAAAAGTGAGAGGCGGTTTGGTCTTGGGCACACTCGTGCACCCGATATGCCACGTTCACCTCCTATGGAATCCGGAAGTTTCTGAAGGCAGCTTTTACGAGAGGAGTCGAAGTCACCCGAGCTCTCTCGTGAATCTACGACGGGTGAGTTGGATACTCCTGCGCCTATGCAGTTGGGAAGAACTAGACTATCAGTTTGGGAGCGCTCACGGAGGATGAATAATAACTGTTGACTGTACTGTGGAGGGGCAGGGCATTTTATAGCTACCTGCCCTTGAAACCCTTGTCTCTAGTGGGTACCAGTACTATGATGAGTCAGACAGGGAGTTCCCTGATTCCCATCATCCGCACACCCCTTTTTGCTCTTGTGCTGTGGGGAGACCAATCTAAGTATCTCCGAGTGCTCATTGACTCTGGGGCTGATGAAAGTTTAATGGATGCCTCTATAGTTTCGGAGCTTGGTATTCCCACTCAGCCTCTCTCTGTGCCCATGGATGCTAGGGCACTGGACGGCCGCTCTATAGGGGAAGTCACCCATAGTACTGTGCCCGTTCAATTACGGGTTTCTGGTAACCACAGTGAGACCATACTGTTCCTCCTCATTGCATCTCCCCATGTTCCAGTCGTTTTGGGATTTTCCTGGCTACAAAACACAATCCTGTGATTGACTGGACCACAAGCTCCATCCTGGGTTGGAGTCCTTTTTGCCATTCCATTGCCTTCAAGCAGCACAGCCTTCCCCAAGTCGTGCTCCTCAGGATGTTAGCTAGACTGTGGATGTCTCTGCTTTCACCACAGAATACCATGACCTCCTGGAAGTGTTCAGTAAGGCACGTGCTACTTCCCTTCCCCCGCACCGTCCTTATGATTGTGCCATTGATCTTCTCCCAGGCACCACATCACCTCGAGGTTGATTGTATTCTCTGTCTGGACCAGAGACCAAAGCTATGGAGGAGTACATACAGGAGTCTCCGGCCACTGGGGCCGGCCGTCCTTCTGCATCTCCTGCCGGCGCTGGGTTTTTCTTTGTGGAGAAGAAGGACAAGACCCCGTGCATTGACTACCGGGGACTTAACGATATCACTGTCAAAAATCGTTACCCCCTACCTCTCCTCTCCTCAGCATTTGAACCTCTCCAGGGGGCTACCATGTTTTCCAAGTTTGACCGTCGGAATGCCTACCACCTGGTTCGGATACGCAAGGGGGATGTGTGGAAGACAGCCTTCAACACAGCCAGTGGACATTATGAGTACCAGGTCATGCCATTTGGATAATGCCACTTTAATAATGTTTACATATCTTACATTACTCATATCACAAGCATATACTGTATTTTATATAATCTATTGCACCTTCGCCATATCTCATCCATACTTACATGTACATATTCTCATTCACCCCTTTAGATTTGTGTGTGTTAGGTAGTTGTTGGGGAATTGTTAGATTACTTGTTTAGATATTACTGTTAGATATTATTGTTAGATATTGCTGCACTGTCGGAACCAGAAGCACAAGCATTTCGCTACACTCACATTAACATCTGCTAACAATGTGTATGTGACAAATACAATTTGATTTGATTTGATTTGTGGGGTGCAATAGATCCCATATTAATAGAACCACTAGCAGCAATGTGGCTGACGCAACAGATCAGAACGTTTAGCTTAAAATGTTGATAAACTATTAGGCTATTTCTTCCCATTACAAGAGCAGCAGTGTGCACATGGTAGTAGGCTATAAGAGAATGTTCCATTAGCGGAAAACACCATTATCAAAAGTGACCGCAAATGCAATTATAAATGCAATGTTTGTATTATAAAGGTGCATTTTTATGGTGAAAATGATTTTCCCCAAACTTGAAACTCATGCGTTGCTTATGTATGCCATTAACACTCTAAACCGTTTGTAAAGCGGATTAATGTTGTAACGGTCGTCATAGTCGTTCTCCTCCTCAGACGAGGAGGAGCATGGATCGGACCAACACGCAGAGTGGGTAGTGCTCATGATAATTTATTAATTCGAAACTGAACACTAACATGAAACAAAATAACAAAATGAATACAACCGACAACAGTCCCGTGTGGCACGAATACAAACACGGAAACAAACACCCACAAAACACACGTGAAACCCCGGCTGCCTTAGTATGATTCTCAATCAGGGACAACGATTGACAGCTGCCTCTGATTGAGAATCATACCAGGCCGAACACAAAATCCCAACATAGAAAATCACACATAGACAAACCCACCCAACTCACGCCCTGACCAACTAAATAAATACAAGACAAAAGAAAACAGGTCAGGAACGTGACAAATGTGCTTCATTTTAAGAAGTTATTTGGCCACTTTGGTTGTGATTACAAACATTATCTACACATATAGGCCTATGGGAGAGGCTACATGAGGTGTGTGACTATTTTTTGAAAAAGACGCAAAAAAAGGGAGTTTCCTATGCTGGGCATAATTTACAAGTGATAATATATAGTTCACAAGTGATAGGCTATTCTTGATTTAATCTTGTCTTTACATATACTAAATAATGTATGTGTGAAATTTGTTTTTATTTAGAATGGACCATTATCACGCACCTGTCTCGAAACAGGGACAGCGTGAAAAAATATATGTCATCTATGCACTTAAATAGCGAATTGAGGACGCTTTTCCTGTGGTTGATTTTCATGCCAGCCAGGTAGGCTATACTCCTATTGTTAAGATAAACAATGTGCTTAATATTAGGAAAGTTGAGAAATAAATATAGTAGGCCTAGTCTATAGAAAGCTGATGGGATCCTCCTCTTTTTAGTAAAGGCCATCACTCTGTTTTCTCACGCAATTGAATAGCCTATAGAAATGTTGGGCAACATGAGCTCATGGGCTCTCATGAAGTGATTAGATTTTTGATTACGTTTACATTGATGTCAGAGTGATTAGAGGGACAATCGAGTTCTGAGTACAAGGCAGTTAGCAAGTTTGGTAGGCTACTAATGCCTTTCAGCTGCATCAGAGCTTGGAGAAGCCTAATTACCGTGACTAAACAGTCACGTGAAATTTGACTGCCTTCATGACTCATGAACGCCGGTGTGGGTGTAACACAGTCACCGCAACAGCCCTATCCATAACCTCTGGCATCTGTCAAGGTTACTGTGAGGGTTATTAGGCTGAAGCTTAAAAAAATTCTGACTAACCCTAACACGAATCAAACACTAATGACTAAGACCAATTTTGAGTTCAGTTTTATTTAAATTGTATTTATTTAACCTTTATTTAACCAGGAAGGGCTCATTGAGATTTAAAATATATTTTTCAAGAGCGTCCTGGCCAAGATAGGCAGCACCAAGTCATTACAAAAATTACAGACAGACAACATGAAAAACTACAAGTAATCTAGTAAAAACCATTGAATTCACAAGAGTATAACAAAATCAAAAACAGCAAATTAAAAACATTGACAGGTCAGGGAATCAGCCTCAAAATCCTTCATCAGTGATTTAAAAACACCAATCGGGACAAGTTCTTCCAGTTTAAAATTATTTTGTAAGGTGTTCCAAGACGATGGCGCAGAGTACATAAAAGCCCTTTTACCAAATTCAGTTCGGACATTTGGAACAGTTAGCAGGATAAAGTCCAGCGAACGAATAGAGTACCCACCACATTTCTGAACAATAAAAATGCCCAAATAAAAAGGTAGTAAACCCAAAATGGCTTTGTAAATAAAAGTATACCAGTGACTGAGCCTACGAGTGACTAGAGAAGGCCAGCCAACCCTGGTATACAAAGTGCAGTGCTGCGTAAGGGTTTTGCAGTTTAAAATAAATCTCAAAGTGCCATGGTAAAGAGTGTCAATTGATCTCAAACACTGAGCGGGAGCATTCATATATAAAATATCCCCATAGTCTAGTAAAGGCATAAATGTAGCTGATACTAGCCTCCTTCTGGCTTCAAAAGAAAAACAGGCCTTATTCCTAAAATAAAATCCCAATTTCAGCCTCAATTTTTTTGTAAGTTGTTGAATATGCAATTTAAAAGAGAGGCCGTCATCAATTAGAATTCCAAGATATTTATATGAGGTTACAACCTCAATCTCCTTGCCCTGACAGGTAGTAATAGGTGAAAGGTTCAGAGGTCTATTTCTTGCATTAGAAAACACCATTAGTTTAGTTTTGTCAGTATTGAGGATAAGCTTCAATTGACACAAGGTATGTTGAACAGTATAAAAAGCAGTTTGCAAGTTCTGGAAAGCTTTTGTAAGAGACGAGGCACAACAGTAAATAACAGTATCATCAGCATAAAAATGAAGTTGTGCATTTTGGACATTTTTTTGGACAGCATGATCAACTGATACAGCATGATCAACTGTATCAAAAGCCTTAGAGAGATCAATAAAAAGTGAGACACAGTGCTGTTTTTTGTCAAGGGCTTCAGTGATATCATTTAAAACCTTCATGGCTGCTGTAATTGTGCTATGCTTCTTCCTGAAGCCCGATTGGTACATTGATAAAATATAGTTAGTAAATAAAAACTATTTTAGCTGTTCACTTACAAGGGTTTCAAGTATTTTCACCAGGGGTGACAGCTTTGAGATTGGCCTATAATTATTTAAAAAAGTTGGATCTCCCCCTTTTAAAAGTGGTAGGACAAATGCTGATTTCCAGATCTTTGGAATTTCATTACATTCCAGGGTTAGATTGAACAGATATATACGTGGTTCAGTGATGTTATCACTTTGTTAAATAAATAAATATAATATTGTATTGTATATTGTTACCATTAAAACATTTTTTATTCTCTCACATAACAGTATGAGGATATATTTTGTCCAATATATAGAAAAAGAGGAACAGTAATTACCACATTTTATTATAATGTATTTAATCATCTAGTACTCTAGGTCATTATATGTAAGGTATACGGTTTTTCTTCAGTTTTGAGCCATTGTCTGCAAACAAAAGACAAATGACCTTAAAGTTAAAACCTCTTAGGGATCGGATCCCGTTAGCGGGATCAAAATCGACAACATCTAGTGAAGATTACAAAATTGTAATATTAAACATTTATGAACATACAAGTGTCTTACATCATTTAAAAGCATAACTTCTTGTTAATCCAACCGCGTTGTCAGATTTCAAAAAGGCTTTACGGCAAAAGCATACAATGCAATTATCTGAGGACAGCGCACCCACATCAAAATACTTTTCCAACCAGCACCGGCTTAACAAAAATCACAAATAGCGATAAAATAAATCACTTACCTTTGAAGATCTTCCTCTGTTTGCAATCCCAAGGGTCCCAGCTACCCAACAAATGTTTGTTTTGTTCGATAAAGTCCTTCTTTATATCCAAAAAGTCAGTTTAGTTTGTGCCATTGATTTCAGTAATCCACTCCTTCAACATGCATACAAAGGAATCCAAAAAGCTACCGGTAAACTTCGTCCAACCAAGTCAATCAATGTTTCTAATCAATCCTCAGTTACCCTAATATGTAAATAAACGATAATATTTCAGACGGAAAGAACGGTGTTCAATAGAAAAGGAAAATAACAAAGAGCACGCCAAAAGTCTCCCTGTCATGATGAAAACACCTTGGATAAACTACAACTACTTGTTTGTTTTTCAAGAAACAAGCCTGAAACCCTTTCTAAAGACTGTTGACATCTAGTGGAAGCCATAGGAACTGCAATCTGGGTTCTATTTGTTTGTATATCCCATAGGCTAGCATTGAAAAGGTCTGTGACCTAAAGAAAAAAAATTCTGAATGGATTTTCCTCAGGTTTTTGCCTGCCATATCAGTTCTGTTATACTCACATACATTATTTTAACAGTTTTTAGAAACTTCAGAGTGTTTTCTATCCAATTATATCAATTATATGCATATCCTAACTTCTGGGCCTGAGTAACAGGCAGTTTACTTTGGGCATGTCAGTCATCCGGAAATTCAGGATACTGCCCCCTAGCCTCCTATGCACTGCCACTTGGCTTTTTTTTTACACCAACTCTCTTGCAATCCATGTGCTGTTGCAACAGTTCTGCTGCACCACAGTTCAGTCAGTTAATCCCTACTAGGTCTCGGGTGCCATTATTTTAACTATGTGATATTACTCAGCAGCTAGACAGCCTCGGCCTGGGGCCTCATAAATTACGTCATAACTCACCTGACTGATCCAGAGGATGAAGGAGGCAACACGGGTGAAGACAGTGGGTTTCTGGGGGATGTTGCAGCCTTTACCATTTGCAAAGCTGGTGACACACTAGACATACCACCTACCATCTGCCCTGACAGTTCAGTGGCCCACTGGAATCACCCTGGGGAGACACAAGAAGACCAGGGTGGAGGAGATGGGGAAAAAAGCAACTAGACACATTGTAAATAATAAAAAAATGTCTGACGGTAGTACATACACAAAACACGACAAACATGCACTGTACACACCTGCGTTCACTCACTCACTCACGCACACACCCACACAGACATGCACTCATCCACACACACACATACTGTACATTCATACTACAGCACACATCACAACTGCTGCTACCAGAATAGTATTATTATTGCTAAAAACTGTACAATTTGAACACTTGCCCCCCATTCTCCCCTTCCCCAAAACACATGTAAATATTGGATTATAAATTGGACCTTCCTGCTTAATAAATGCTTATTCTGCTGAGCCATTTACTTTATGTTCATATTCTTATATTTTATTATGTCTTCTTGTTGTTGCATTGTCGAGAAGGGACATGCAAGTAAGCATTTCGTTGGACGGTGTATACCATGTGTATCCTGTGCATACGACTAATAAAACTTTCAACTAGAATGCATTCATCCAGTTTGGTGACCTCTACTCACATGACTGGCGGACTTGCGCTCTCCGCCAGCGCAGATCATGGTGGTCTTTGCAGAGCTGCCCCACCAGTCACTATGGCTACAGACACTGTGCTCCACCAGAGGAAGCAGGGCCTGCTGCAGGTGGTTGGCTGCTGCACCACCAGCTGAGAGAGGGAGAGTGAGAGAGAGAGAATGAACAAGTAAAACAAACAACACTGTATAATCATGTAGCCCTATATGTTTGCCATCATAATGTGTTATGGCTACATTTTGGCATTAGATGCCTACATAATGCCTAATAAAGTGAGACAGCAGTAAAAGTAAACAAACAGTATTTGACATGGGCTGCATTGAGTGTCTTACAGTAGATGCGCCCCCAGCCGGTGACATAGCAGGGCTGGTTGTGGGTAAGGATGGCACCGCTCTCTGGAAGGCAGGCCAGCTGGACCTTGTCATTGATCACAGCACTCCTCACCAGCTTCAGGAGGGCAATGTCGTTCCTGAAAGTAATAGGAGAAAGCAAACACCAAAGGAAAAGGACAACACTGTCAGGGCAAGAGGATCTTATGACTGACTTTGACAATATGAGTTCTGTCTGTTTTGTTACAGCCCATGTTTAAACAGCAAAGGTAGATGATAACAGTATCATGTTCTGTTCTGTCGCTGGCTCAGTGCGTTTCAACACCGTCTGCCATTATTTATTCAGCTGTTTGTCTCTGAAAGTGACTCATTATTAGAACCTGTTGTGTACTATATTTCTGGGCAGATCATGAAGGAGCATGAAGGCCTTACCCACATGAGACACAGTTATCGTTCCAGTCAGGATGGAGGATCATCTTGTCCACCATGATGGACTCCTCATAACCCTCCTCTGTATTCATGTCATGCTCTGCCACGACCACTGGATCTGATCAAAGGGATGAACACAGGTGAAAAATATGCAGAAACACTGGTGAAGTAACCTGGTTGGCCCAGATCTGTTTGTGCTGTATAGCCAATTCCCAACAGCCTTAGTTCTCTATACAGCACAAACAGGCCTGGGGCGACTAGGCTACAGGTGAAGAGAATGTTTATTTTACTCCGCTGACGAGTGCAGCATTTGGTCTTACAGTGCCACATGCTGGTAGGGCAGACAGAGTATCAGTGTTTGTTATGCCCTAGTTTGGTGATTGCTAAGGAGTGTGTAAGAGAAAGCTTCTCAGGGAACATTATGGGAACAGTTTTTGTCAGGGTTTCATAGAGCAGCAGGAGAGCCTATATATAAAGGTGTTCAATGTTTCTGTCATACCCCAGCCCTATTTATTTATTGGATGCCTATTATGATACTAGCTATATTTGATAGACTCATACAGCCATTTGCATGGCATATTGCATGCTGGACTCGCGTAATGCAGTGTGCAGCCGTCATGACCCAGTTATCAGCGATGAGCGTACCTCCGCAGGTGGGGAAGAACGACTCCAGAGAAACCTAAGAATAAATGGCAAACCCATACATGGGTCTAAACAGTAACATAATTGTGTGTGTGTGCATGTGTGTGTGAGTCTATATTAATAAACCAGGAATGAAAAGTATGCATTATGTGCTCTCATCGGATAAGTTACAAATCGAAAAACAGGCAGGTCCCTAATCAGCAATTCAGGTCATATAAAGGGACTTGTAGGTCAAGATATGTGGTATAATTAGTTCAGGACTGGGGACATTTGTGAGATTATGCTAAAATACTGTATATGTGTCTACGTATGTCTCCAAAAACGTATGTTACAACAATTTGTCTATTTACAGTATGATACTTTTTTTTGTGTAATAACTCATTAATTAACAACGCAATTAATGTAAGTTTATCATTACGCTGTACGCTTATTCATACTGTAATTCCCAGTCTTACCTGCCATGGCCAGCTGTAGGGCCGAGCTTCTTCCCCGTTCACAACCCTGCTGGTGCTGGGGAGGTAAGTGGGTATGCCACAACCTGAGACTAATGAATACATACAGAGATAATGACTGGCAGTGTAAGTGATCGCTCAAAAACAGCATCACAAAATAGTGTCCGCTCAGGTTCATTACAGGTAATGAGAAAATCCACATATGCCCTATCTTATGAGCTACAATCCATGTTTTGCAAACCACATAGGATTCTATCATTTCAGTGACCCTTTTTTTCTCTCACTTTTCTGTCATAGCTTTGAGAATAAACAATTGAAAAATATAATTCTAATGCACACTCACCTGCAGTGACTGCTAGCACCAAAACAAATGCCAGTTCCAATAATTTCTCAATTCTCCTTTCACCCCAAGCCAAGGTCTATTGTATGAGCTCATAGACCATTATATACCCAGGACAACCTCTTATCACTAGGCCTGCCTGGGATCAGACTACCCACTCTCCACCTGCTGATCAGTTTTTTACAGATGGCATTGAAAAACGATTGACATCATACTGTAATTTTCTAACTGTTATAATAATTGCATATAGGCATTTCTGGATTTAAAGACAATAGTGATTTATTATTTATTAATCATGTGTCACGTTCTGACCTTTATTTTCCTTTGTTTTGTCTTTAGTTAGTATGGTCAGGGCGTGAGTTGGGGTGGGCTGTCTATGTGTGTTTTTCTATGTTGGGGTTTTGAGTTCGGCCTGGTATGATTCTCAATCAGAGGCAGCTGTCAATCGTTGTCCCTGATTGAGAATCATACTTAGGTAGCCTGGGTTTCACTTTTGGTTTGTGGGTGTTTGTTTCCGTGTCAGTGTTTGTAGGCCACACGGTACTGTTTCGTTTGATCATCGTTTATTGTTTTTGTTCCTGTGTTCAGTTTTTGGATTTATATTAAAGACATGAACACTTACCACGCTGCGCTTTGGTCCGATCCTTCTACCACCACAGACGATCGTTACATCATGAACTATTATACAGAAGTAGTAGTTCTAGAGGGGTCTTCTAGAGGAACTTGTCTGGTCAAATAAATCCATTCAATTAATAGATACAAACTGTACTTCGAAAGTACGAAAGTACCTTATCACTCCACGGCGGAAGGTGTCAGTGTATACACGTGTCATTCATTATTTTGTGTTGTCACTACGGAAGTGCGAGACATGGCACTATTGAAAGGAGTGATTTCTGGGTTAGCGTTAAGTGTGGCGGTGGAGCAATTGAAGTTGAAGATTTCTGGTGATGTGACACCTGCCATTTGGTGTGTCTGCTGCATCGCAGACCCGGTGGGGAGCGTGGTGAAACAGAGGAGTCACTGTCAGCACATTTGAGTCAATATCCGACAAAGTCATGTTATACAGTGTATTCGAAAAGTATTCAGACGCCTTGACTTTTTCCACATTTGTTAAGTTACAGCCTTGTTCTAAAATGGAATTTAAAAAAAAATCCTCATCAATGTACACACAATACCCCATAAAGACAAAGCAAAAACAGCTTACATTTTTTTTGTACTGAAATATCACATTTACATAAGTATTCAGACCCTGTACTTGGTTGAAGCACCTTTGGCAGCGATTACAGCCTCAAGTCTTCTTGGGTATGACGCTACCAGCTTGGCACACCTGTATTTGGGGAGTTTTCTCCCAGTTTTGCAGATCCTCTCGAACTCTGTCAGGTTGGATGGGGAACGTCGCTGCACAGCTATTTTCAGGTCTCTCCAGAGATGTTCAGACTTGTCCCGAAGCCACTCCTGCTTTGTCTTGGCTGTGTGCTTAGGGTCGTCCTATTGGAAGGTGAACCTTCGCCCCAGTCCGGTCAGGACATCAATCTGGATCAGGTTTTCATCAAGGATCTTTCTGTACTTTGCTCCGTTCATCTTTCCTTCGATCCTGACTAGTCTCCCAGTCCCTGCCACTGAAAAACATCCCCACAGCATGATGCTGTCACCACCATGCATCAGGTTTCCTCCAGATGTGTCGCTTGGCATTCAGGCCAAAGAGTACCATAAAGGCCTGATTGGTGGAGTGCTGCAGACGGGAGTAAAAACTAACGGGGGCATTGTTTAATGCGTTTCACAGGACAAAACATTCCAAGCATTCCAATATACGTAAGCAGGGGGGTACTACAGGTGCCCTAAAGGGACAAACTAGAATATCAATACACAACATATTCCTCCCCCTTTACTTTTGATACCTCATAAGGAAAAAGTTAATATTCACTGTTTTGCATATTATTTTCCTTTTTAAATAACTGTTCTCTTAATGTAAATAAAGGACGCTTTCAGAATAACCTTTTCTGACCTAGGGAAAGACGGTAGACTGCCTGAGTTCCCAGACTTAACCCTGGGGTGTATTCTGCCCCAATGTCGGAGGTTAGTCTGAACTAAATATTCAACCTTTCAGGGGGTCGTCTTTCTCTTAAAGGGTAATGACGTTGTACAGGTGAGTCTACAGTCACATTGTCTCTGAGTCTGAGTGGTGATGGTGTATGCCCACAATGGGGTGCAACAGTACCCTGAGTAGGCACTCTGCCTGGTTCAGGTGAGTCTGGAGCACTTTCCAAATGTGTAGGTCCTGCAGTGGATGTTCAGGTGATGGCTCGTAGACATGGTAGGTCTCCAGTAGCTGATCTTGGTTTGTCACTTGACAAGAGTCATTTCTGAGGTTGGTTCCTGGCAACAGTTGATCCAAGTGTCTCGTCCAGATGATGTTCTCTGGTCTGTGAAATGTGTAGGACACATGGCCTGTTTGTGTGACCACTGTTGCTGGTTTCCACTTTGGACCTTTGCCGGCAGTTCCGAGCAAGAACTCTCTCTCCAGGTCTGAAGCAATGAAAAGCTAATTAACCTATTGAATGATAAGCATGGCTGGTCAAATGCATTTTCAGCAGGGAACCGATTAACGGTTAACCATCCCTGTGTGTGTGTGTGTGTGTGTGTGTGTGTGTGTGTGTGTGTGTGTGTGTGTGTGTGTGTGTGTGTGTGTGTGTGTGTGTGTGTGTGTGTGTGTGTGTGTGTGTGTGTGTGTGTGTGTGTGTGTGTGTGTGTGTGTGTGCGTGTATTTACCCATTCCGGTCTTGTTCCAGGGGAGAGGAGCAGTTCCCCAGTCCGTAACGTACCTTCTTCGGTGCAATCAAGTCCAACGGTAACATGTTCATCAGGGACTCCTCAGCAGCCTACCCCCTCATCCTATTGCTGCTAATAGACTGTGACATCACAAAGAGGTACAATTCAATTACCACAACATCAGTACAACTTTATGGTTCCTGAGTGGCATTAGAAACTATTGGTACTGTAGAGAAATCCCCATTCACCAACTACTGCACATACACTTGCAGTGACACTAAAGATATGTCATTGAGGGCCTCAGTAGCTTTATCAATACCAATGTCAATTGAGAGTGGAATTATACAGTTCAATTCCACATTGGTAAAAAGGGTGCAAGAAGCCAGTCGAATAGCCAGTGTTCAATGTACATAGGGCAGAAGTCTCTAAGGTAGAGTAACGGGTGGTAGCCGGCTAGCGTTTAAGGTGCAGGGCAGGGTACCAGGCGAAGGCCGGCTAGTGATGGCTGTTTAACAGTCAGATGCCATGGAGAAAGAAGCTGTTTTTCATCCTCTCGTTCTCAGCGTTGACTGACTGTAGATGGTAGCAGGGTGAAAAGGCTGTGGCTCGGGTGGCTGAGGTCCTTGATGATCTCCTTGGCCTTCCTGTGACATAGGGTGCTGTAGATGTCCTGTAGGGCAGGCAGTGTGCCCCCAGAGATGAGTTGGGCTGACCGCACCACCATCTGGAGAGCCCTGTGGTTGCGGGCAGTGCAGTTGCTGTACCAGGAGGTGATACAGCCCGACAGAATGCTCTCGATGGTGCATCTGTAGAAGTTTGTGAGGGTCTTAGGGGCCAAACCAATTTTCTTCAGCCTCCAGAGGTTGAATACGTGCTGTTAACTGGTATCTCTGTTATTTGGGGGCGCTGCTCTATTGCATCCTGCAGTGTGTATGACGTTTGGTGTGGCATTCTTTTATGTTTTTAATTTGTACACTTAGTTTACAAACAATCTGCCAACCATGGATTCACAGTGGTGGGGTGTTGGACTGATTTTGTTGATTGTGTACATACCCGCTACAAACGGACAACATTTTGAAAACGCTCCTGGCAGCGGATTCCAAATACAGCAGGGAGTTCTTACTACAATGCAACTCAAACACAAACGCGATGGACATCCCAATGGCCCATCTAATCCCTGATTGTCTGCGAGTGGATTACAAACCCAAATGCAAATGTTTGAAACGCGGGGGAATCAGACAAAGACTTAAAAAATGAAAGAACAAACTTCCCTTACCCACCACCTTGATGATTAATTAATGCCAGGTCACTGAGGGGGAATGAGGATGAGCTGTCAGCAAATCTGCGCTTCCAACACGAATATCGGGAGGCCTGTTTGCTTGGCTGGATGACAGTCCTGGACAGAGAAGTGGAACCGGCCGGCTTCACTCTGGTCAGAGCGGACCGTGATCTGACAGTCACAGGGAAACTTCACGGCGGGGGCGTCTGCCTGCTTGTCAGGGACCAGTGGTGTAAATCGATCCTGGTAAGAGAGAGACTCTGTATCCCCGACATTGAACTGCTTTCTGTGTCACTGCGACCCTACTATCTGCCCAGTGAGTTCCCCCAATTGTTTGTTACTGTTGTGTACATTCAACCTAAAGCTAATATAACAAAGGCATCAGATATTATTTATAATCTGTCACAGAAACTGGAATCCATCTCCCCCGACGCACCCAAATGTATTTTAGGGGATTTTAACAAATGTACCTTGCACAAAGTCCTGCGCACATACCACCAGTATGTGAAATGTCACACTAGGGAAGATAGGACTCTTGACTTGTGCTATGGGACAATACCAAATGCGTTCTCTGCCACCACCAGACCTCCCCTGGGGACATCAGACCACAATGTGGTCTACCTCAGGCCAACCTACTGTCGGCTGCTGGAGATGGAGAAACCCACAGTTCAAACTGTCCAGATCTGGAATGACAACAGTAACACTTGTCTCCAGGAGTGTTTTGACTGTACTATGTGGGAGGTATTTGAGGACAGCAGCTCTGATCTTGATGACAGATGTTGTTTCAGACTATGTAAACTTCTGTGTTGAGTCAGTTGTGCCTACTAAAACCTGTAAAATGTTCCCTAACAATAAGCCTTGGGTATCAAAACATCTAAAATCACTACTTGATAGGAAGAAGGCAGTTTATGCTGAGGGTGATAGACAGGCTTTAAGCAGTGGTGGGCTGTCAGGGCCTGCAAGGCCTTCTCTGCTGGCCTAAACATCATCAGAATATAATTTTTTTTTAAATATATTTTCCCACAAATATGTATTAAATTATTCCCCAGAGTAAGAGTTATACTCTTCATTTCATAGCTTTCCTCTTGGTTGCACTGCTTCCAGCCCCAGGTTGAGATTTGGAGGGCTTGTCTTTATGTTAGATCTTTTATCCAATCACATTCAGCCATCATGTGTTGCCAGGGGTCTAAAATCTGCCCTCAGGCCTTCAGAATCAACAGTGCGGGCGCTTGTCGCTTATAGTGAATGGAAATGAAAATTTAGTGTCAACCAATCAGCTTTAGAGTTGGCTATTGTACGCCTGCTGGCTGGCTCCAGTGTTACACAGGAGCCAGCTAGCAGGCGTAGTGCGTGCACGTCTTTTGATTGGATTACCAATATTGAGAGGCAGGTCCTATCGGCAGATCTAGGAAACTGAATTTGATAAACGAATTAATTTGCGTACTACTAAGCTGTTTTTTCAACCCACAATGGCGGAAGGAGGAGAAGATATCGATTTGGTCGAGGATATAATTATAACGCCATTCTCAAGACGAACTTTTCAAGAAAAGTTAGACATTGTAAGGAGAGGTCGCCCGACGCCACAAAGCCTGTCACAGGCGGGAAAGGGCTTCGTTCGCTCGCCACTTTCAAAGTTTCAACTACGAGCGCTGTCAATGGCTCCTTGGCTCCGAGAAGCACTGCAAACTGTACTGCTGGGAATGCCTATTATTTGGAAGTGATCGATTTGGTGTTTGGAGCCACACTGGCTTTGCAAACTTGAGTTGTCTAACCAAGGCAGCAACGAGACACCAAAGTACGGCTGGGCACTAACAAGCAATGGTGCTTTTGAAAACTTTTGGGGACACCGGAGTGGATCTACAGCTCAAAGAACACGCGCGCAGGGCAACGGAGCTGCACAATGAAAAGGTGAAGGGAAATATTGAAAAGACTCATTGATTGTGTCATGTTTTTGGGTAAACACTGTTTACCCAAAAATGTCAATTTGTCAATTTCAAGGTGACGCAACGCCTGGTTATACTGCGTTTCTGTCTAAATGTATAGTGTCTAGAGCCATGGCATCATAATGAGGTGGATTAATTCGGGTGGGACTGTGTAATACCTCACTGAAGGCCCAGGCCCCAGGCCCACGGCACGCCACTGGCTTTAAGAGATGTGCAACGTGAGATCTAAAGATAGTGTAACGGCCGTTGAATGAAGAGGACCAAGGTGCAGCGTGGTGAGCGTACATAATCCTTTATTAATTATGACGCCGACAAAAACAATAAACAATACCAAACAACCGTGAAGCTAAAGGCTATAGTGCCAACAAACAAAGATAACTTCCCACAAAGACAGGTGGGAAAAAGGGTTCCTAAGTATGGTTCTCAATCAGAGACAACGGTAGACAGCTGTCCCTGATTGAGAACCCTACCCGGCCAAAACATAGAAATACAAATAATAGAACGAAAGAACATAGAATACCCACCCCAAATCACACCCTGACCAAACCAAATAGAGACATAAAAAGGATCTCTAAGGTCAGGGCGTGACAGATAGATACTGGTGGACAAGGAGGCATACAAGCAAAGAGTGGAGAGGACCCTCTCCTCAGGAAACGCAAGGGTGGCCTGGCAAGGGATTAAATCCATGGCTAGTGCCCCCCACACAGGCAGAGGAAAAACCAGTGCTGACCTTGGGAGATATGAGGGCCAGAACATGGTTAATGAACTGAATATTTTCTTCTCAAGATTTGAATCAGACAACTTTGTGTCGGAGGTAAAACAACTGGAAGCATCATTACAAATGTTTGAGAGAGTTAAACAGTCTGATGTTTAAAAGTTGTTCAGGGGATGTAACACACACAAAAACCCAGGCCCAGACAAAATAAGTGGACATGTGTTAAAGCACTCTCCTGAACAATTGGCTGGTGTTTTTACAGACATTTTCCAATCTTCACTCGACCAGCAACACGTGCCAGTATTGTGGAAAAACTCAATAATTTACCAATTCCTAAAGCATCTAATCCCTCTGTGCTGAATGACTACCGCCCTGTCGCCTTGACATCCTTAGTAATGAAATGCCTTGAGAAACTTGTGAAAAGTCATATTCTCAGAGTCACCCAGAAGCTTCTCGACCCATTTCAGTTTGCCTATCAGCCTAGCAGAGGAGCTGATGATGCCATTCTTACCCTATTTAACATCTAGAAGGTGCCAAATCCCATGTTAGGGTTCTGTTTGTTGACATTTATTCTGCCTTCAACACAATCCAGTCCTACATTCTGGCACAGAGACTCATTCGGGACTTCTCCTTAGATGGGGGGTCAAAGTAGGTCCCCACGTGTCAGACATACGCAATACCAACACAGGCTCTCCTCAGGGATGTGCTATGTTTCCACTCCTGTACATCTTGTACACTAATAGTTGTACTAGTTCCCATCCTGACAGACACCTCGTTAAGTTTGCTGATGACACTGCCTTGATCAACGTGTTGCATGATGACGAGGAACATCATGGCCTGGTCATAAAACTGGTCCTAAATGACTTGGTGTGACGAATCACACTTGGTCCTTAATACCAACAAGACCAAAGAGATAGACTTCAGGAAGCGTACAACACCTACCTCTGCTACATCTATCAGAGGTAAGATTATAGAGATTGTAGCGGTATACAAATATCTGGGTGTCCCCTTAGACAAGTTTCAGTGGAGTAAATGTACAGACCTGCAAAAAGAGTCAACAGAGACTGTACTTTCTCAAAAAGCTGGGATCTTTTTATGTTGACTGTACTATAATGACTCTGTTTTACAAATCTTTAATTGAGAGTATTTTAACTTTTTGTATTGTTTGTTGGTTTGGCAATATCACTGTCAGCCAGAAAAATATGCTGAGAAGGATTATCACCACAGCAAGCAAGGTACTTGGAGTCAAACAGACAGGCCTGGATGAGATCTTTAAGGTCAGGGCCCTCCGCAAGGCAAAAACATTTTAGACCCAAGCCACCCCCTGTAACAGGACTTTGAACTACTCCCCTCTGGGCGCCGGTATAGGGCACCCCTCAGCAGGAAAAACAGAACTAGACAATAATTTGTGCCAGGTGTGATATCCCTCCTAAATAGCTCAGGTTAATGTTCTTATCGACTCAGTAAGGCCAGCAGGCTAGTCTTTAAAAACAAAATGTTTTATTGGTATGTAACTGTTATGAAAGTTGTATTGTCAATTTCGTTTTGTATTTAAACCCCACTTTAAACGTGTACATGACACTGCAAAAAAAATCCCAATAGGGACAATAAAGTCAGTAAGTAAGTTGTGCCTTCTTCACCACACAGTCTGTGTGAAGTGACCATTTCAGGTCATCAGTGATGTGCATGCCAAGGAACTTGAAGCTTTTGACCCTCTCCACTGCGACCCCATCAATGTGGATGGGGGCATGCACTCTCTGCTGTCTCCTGTAGCCCATAATCAGCTCCTTCATTTTGTTTACGTTGAGGGAGGGGTTATTTTCCTGGCATGACTACGCCAGGGCTCTCACCTCCTCCCTATAGGCTGTCTTGTCGTTGTTGGTAATCACTGTTGTGTCGTCGGCAAACTTGATGATTGAGTTGGAGACGGGTGAACATAGAGTTCAGGAGAGGGCTGAAAGAGCACCCCTGTAGGACCCCGTGTTGAGGATCAGCATGGCGGAGTTGTTGTCGCCTACCGTCACCACCTGAGGTTGGCCCGTCAGGAAGTCTAGGTGTTATGTTGTACAGGGAGGGGTTCAGACCCAGGGCCCAGGGCCCTGAGCTTTGTGTTCAGCTTAGAGGGCACTATGGTGTTGAAGACTGAGCTGTAGTCGATGAACAGCATTCTCACATAGGTATTCCTTTTGTCCATGTGGGATAGGGCAGTGTGTAGTGCAATGACGATTGTGTTGTCTGTGGATCTGTTGGTGCGGTATGCAAATTGTAGTGGGTCTAGGGTGTCAGGTAAGGTGGAGGGGATATGGTCTATAAAGAGCGACTGCCCCTAAAAAAACATCTAATCCCAATGTGTTTAAAGGATCACAGCCGTTTGAGATTGGAAAGCCCTGGACCACAGCCAACTATGGTTTGCATACCCTGCCGAAGGACCAGGTGGTCGTAGTTCGTTGGTCTCCAATGGTGGTGAGTTTACTGGTAGCTAGACCATAGACTGCTGGTTATGTATCCGGTTATGTATATTTTGATAATCATTATCACTATCATCGCTATCATAGCTGACGTTAGCTAGCTACCTAACTAGTTAGCTAACTACCTAATTAGCTGTCTAACATTAGCCTAACTCAATACAACTCCGTTACAACACATTTCAAAAGAAGTCAACTAATTAGTAGGAAAACCTTTTGTCATGATTGTGATGTCACCAGATGTAGATGCAATAATGTTATAACTTTAGCCAGCTAAGATTGAGGGAACCACCACACATTAACATTGCTAGCTATATTTCAAACTTCGCTAGTAACAGTAATAGCAACATTGCCATCTCTCTAAAGTAAATTTGACAACATAATATGTTAAAATTGTTGCTGACACCCTAATGCCTCCAATTTTGGTGTCAGCATTCTGTGAGGATCAACGCTGGAGACAGGAAGCAGGTACAGGGAGAACATTTAATGAGCAACGGACATGAATCAGGACAGGAACAGCGTCTGGACAGGGGAAAAAATAACGACATCAATGCAGACACAGTGAACAAACAGGGGAGCAGACGGTTATAGGCTGGTTATTCAACAAAGGGAAGGAGTCCAGGTGAGTCCAATGAGCGCTGCTGGGCGTAATAATGGTGACAGGTGTGCGTAATGAAGGGTAGCCTGGCGCCCTCGGATGCCAGAGAGGGAGAGCGGGAGCAGGCATGATACTATAGGTAGGAGGTGAAATCTAGTTACTCGTTTAAACTGAGTGGGGATACAGAATGTAATTTATATATCAACATGGCTTCTCTTTGGAGTAATTTGTTGTTATAATCACCTCTGTGTGGTGGATGAACTTTTTAGATCCCAACGAAACGCAATTCATTAATAGAATGATTTTGTTCTATAAAGTGTCTCGCAACTGGCAAGGTGATATCTAGACGTCTGATAGTGGATTTATGTTCTCCAAGGCGAACTTTCAAGGTGCGCAATGTTTTTCCAATATAAATCTTATTGCAAGAACACTGTAACACATAAATAACTCCTTTACTAGTGCAAGTTATACCTTACTTTATCTCATAGGTCCTAGAAGTCTGATGGCATACTAAGTTAGAACATTTCCTTATGGTGCTACATGAGGTACATGATCTACAGGGGAAGCATCCTTTTACGAATTACTCGTTCTCTGTCTGACCACATGTGATTTAACCAATATGTTTGACAGATTTCTTTTGTTTGTAGGTGAAAAGGTGGATTCTGGAAAGCAGGATATAAAGAGGAGTCTGATGATAGTATATACCAGTGTTTATTGACAATAGACTTGATGCCATGGAAGATGGCGCCGACAGAGATGGTCGCCTCGCTTCAGGTCCTTAGAAAACGATGCAGTTATTTGTTTTTTATGTATTATTTCTTCCATTGTTAGCCCAGAAAATCTCAAGTGATATTACATACAGTCGGGAAGAACTATTGGATATAAAAGTGATGTCAACTTACCAACATTATGACCAAGAATACGTCTTTCCCAGAGACCGAACCAAAACAACGTGGTCGCTGCAGGAGAGGCAGACGGAGCGGCCTACTGGTCAGACTCAGAAGGCGAGCACACCATCCACCGCTTCCGAGCATATTACTCGCCAATGTCCAATCTCTAGATAACAAGGTGGACGAAATTAGGGCAGGAGTTGCCTTCCAGAGAGACATCAGAGATTGTAACATTCTCTGTTTCACGTAAACATGGCTCACTCGGGATATGTTGTCAGAGTCGGTACAGCAACCCGGTTTATTCACGCATCACGCATCACGCCAACAGAAACAAACATCTCTCTGGTAAGGATGGGGGTGTATGCCTTATGCCACAGCCGTGTATATCCCCCCTCCATTTTGTTGCTCCCAGCCTATAGACAGAAACTAAAACAGAAAACGCTCGTGCTCAGGTCAATACATTGCTGGTCTGACCAATCGGATTCCACGCTTCAAGATTGCTTCGATCACGTGGACTGGGATATGTTCCGGATAGCCTCAGACAATAACATTGATGTATACGCTGACTCAGTGAGCGAGTTTATTAGCAAGTGCATCAGAGATGTCGTACCCTCTCTGACCCGCTCTGACCATTAAAACCTTCCCTAACCAGAAACAGTGGATTGATGGCAGCATTCGTGCAAAACTGAAAGCGCAAACCACCGCTTTTAATCATGGCAAGGCGACCGGAAACACGACCGAATACAAACAGTGCAGCAATTCTCTCTGCAAGGCAATCAAACAAGCTAAGGGTCAGTATAGAGACAAAGTAGAGTAGCAATTCAACAGCTAAAACACGTATGTGGCAGGGTCTACAGTCAATCACGGATTACAAAAAGAAAACCAGCCCCGTCGCAGACATCGACGTCTTGCTCCCAGACAAATTAAACAACTTCTTTGCTCGCTTTGAGGACAATACAGTGCCACTGACACGGCCCGCTACCAAAGCCTGTGGACTCTCCTTCTCCGTAGTCAAAGTGAGTAAAACATTTAAACGTATTAACCCTCGCAAGGCTGCCGGCCCAGACGACCTCCCTAGCCGCGTTCTCAGAGCATGCGCAAACCAGCTGGCTGGTGTGTTTACGGACATATTCAACCAATCCCTATCCTAGTCTGTTGTCCCCACATGCTTCAAGATGGCCACCATTGTTCCTGTTCCCAAGAAAGCTAAGGTAACTGAACTAAATGACTATTGCCCCGTTGCACTCACTTCTGTCATCATGAAGTGCTTTGAGAGCCAATTCAAGGACCATATCACCTCCACCCTACCTGATACCCTAGACCCACTCCAATTTGTTTACGGCCCCAATAGGTCCATTGACGATGCAATCGCATTCACACTGCCCTATCCCATCTGGACAAGAGGAATACCTATGTAAGAATGCTGTTCGTTGACTACAGATCAGCATTTAACATCATAGTACCCTCCAAACTCGTCATTAAGCTCGAGACCCTGGGTCTCAAACCCGCCCTGTGCAACTGGGTCCTGGACTTTCTGACGGGCCGCCCCCAGGTGTTGAAGGTAGAAAACAACATCTCCACCCCGCTGATCCTCAACACTGGGGCCCCACAAGGGTGCGTTCTCAGCCATCTCCTGTACTCCCTGTTCACCCATGACTGCGTGGCCATGCACGCTTCAAACTCAATCATCAAGTTTGCAGACGACACTACAGTGGTAGTGCTGATTACCAACAACGACGAGACAGCCTACAGGGAGGAGGTGAGGGCCCTCGGAGTGTGGTGTCAGGAGAATAACCTCTCACTCAACGTCAACAAAACAAATGAGATGATCGTGGACTTCAGGAAACATCCAGAAAGCGAAGTCAGTACAGGCGCATCAAAGCTGGGATCGAGAGACTGAAAATCAGCTTCTATCTCAAGGCCATCAGACTGTTAAACAGCCATCACTAACATAGAGACTCAAATTTCTGTCCACTTAAATAAATGGACTTAATAAAGGTATCACTAGTCACTTTAAATATCACCACTATAATAATGTTTACATAGAGGTATCACTAGTTACTTTAAATAACGGCACTTTAAAAGAATGTTAACATATCCTACATTACTCATATATATATATGCTGTATTCTACACAATCTACTGCAACTTGCCTATCTGCAACTTGCCTATGCCATCGCTCATCCGTATATTTATATGTACATATTCTTATTCATCCCTTTACATTTGTGTGTATAAGGTTGTTGTTGTGAATTTGTTAGATTACTTGTTAGATATTACTGCATAGTCAGAACTAGAAGCACAAGCATTTCGCTACACTCACATTAACATCTGCAAGCCATTTGATTTGGTTACAGCTATCATTGAAAGTAAGTATATAGTTGACAAAAAAAAAGTTTTATTCTGTTTTTGTTGGGAGTTAAGTAACTGGCTTCTGTTCAAGGTTTTGACTTAAGCCAGGTATTGGGGTATCCTCTCAAGCAGAAACGCTCAAGGAGAGATTTTCATTGCCTATCATATTCTTCCTCTATGTCACAGATGCGACCCAATCTATGAAGTTGGCTGACTGGTAAACCAATTTTTAGGGGGAGAGGTTGATAAAAATACTAAACTGACAGCTGATAGTTATTTGTAGGTTTTCTATCAACTGTAGTACTTAGAGATTGTCCCTTCTTTGTAACAAGCACATCTAAGAAATGTATAGAGTTAATGTTCTTTTCCGTAGTGAAGGAAATTGATTGTTCTCTAGAGTTAATGTAGTTAAGAAATGTGTTTAATTTAATTTCGGAACAATTGCAATTGCAAAAGCAAGTGTCTGTATAGTGGGTCCAATATTTAACATGATCTTTGTAAGGATTATTTTCATAAATAAAATAAAATTCTAATTTCCCCATGACAAGATTTGCATAGTTCGGAGCTAATGGGTTTCCCATTGCTTTTCCAAAGGTCTTGTAAATTTAAAATAGTTACATGCCGCCCCATTCATTCTCACTCACTCTCATTTCACCAGTGTTCATTTTTTCTGCTACCTGTCATCACAAACATCATCAATCTTTATTCCCACCATCTTCTTTCCAGACACAAATAAATAGTACAAAAAAAGGCTTTTAAAATCCATGAGAATTAAGCAAGAAAGCAATATTGCAGTAGTGAATGGAGACCAACACATGACCATTTCAGGTCTATAAATAAGTAAAACATAAGGTCAGTTACTGCAGGAATTTTGAGTGCACAGTCTGATGGAAAAGTCCAGGTTTATGTATTTTTGTTTCTTTCTTTCTTTCCTGTAGTGAAGTCATACCCCAAAGGGCGCCAGATGGCAATAGAGATTGCATCATCTGTGGATCTGTTTGGGCGGTATGCAAATTGGAGTGGGTCTAGCATTTCTGGGATAATGGTGTTGATGTGAGTCAATACCAGCCTTTCAAAGCGCTTCATGGCTACGGACGTGAGTGCTACGGGTCTGTAGTCATTTAGGCAGGTTGCCTTCGTGTTTTTGGGCACAGGGACTATGATGGTCTGCTTGAAACATGTTGGTATTACAGACTCAATCAGGGACATGTTGAAAATGTCAGTGAAGACACCTGCCAGTTGGTCAGCACATACCCGGAGCACACGTCCTGGTAATCCGTCTGGCCCCGTGGCCTTGTGAATGTTGACCTGTTTAAAGGTCTTACTCACGTCAGCTACGGAGAGCGTGATCACACAGTCGTCCGGAACAGCTGATGCTCTCATGCATGCCTCAGTGTTGCTTGCCTCGAAGCGAGCATAGAAGTGATTTAGCTTGTCTGGTTGGCTTGGGTCACTGGGCAGCTCGCGGCTGTGCTTCCCTTTGTAGTCTGTAATAGTTTGCAAGCCCTGCCACATAAGACGAGCGTCGGAGCCGGTGTAGTACAATTCAATCTTAGCCCTGTATTGATGGTTTGCCTGTTTGATGGTTCGTTGGAGGGCATAGCAGGATTTCTTATAAGCTTCCAGGTTAGAGTCCCGCACCTTGAAAGCGGCAGCTCTACCTTTTACCTTAGTGCGAATGTTGCCTGTAATCCATGGCTTCTGGTTGGGGTATGTACGTACAGTCACTGTGGGGACGACGTCCTCGATGCACTCATTGATAAAGCTAGTTACTGATGTGGTGTACTCCTCAATGCCATCGGAAGATTCCCGGAACATGTTCCAGTCTGTGATAGCAAAACAGTCCTATAGTTTAGCATCTGCTTCATCTGACCACTTTTTTATAGAGCGAGTCACTGGTGCATCTTGCTTTAATTTTTGCTTGTAAGCAGGAATCAGGAGGATAGAATTGTGGTCAGATTTACAAAATGGAGGGCGTGGTGAGCTCAATGAACAGGAATGTGGAAGTACGCATCCTTCAGGTTGAGCATGGTGAACTACTGGCCGCTTGAGATTGCTTGCAACACCCATGCTGACGAGAGCATCTTCAACTTGACCTCCTTTAAACATTTGTTGAGGCCTCACAGGTCCAGGATCGGCCAGAAGCTGCAGTCCATTTTCGGAACTATGAAATACGTAGAGTAGAACCTACTTAGCCATTCTAGCATTCTACCTTTCTGATTATGTCCTTATTCAGCCGGAGCACCTCCTTCCTCACCTCATCTGCCACGAGGTGACCCAGATGCCCAATTAGGGCGGTGGTCAGCATCGGAACTGGAATTTGTATCCCCCCAGGACTGTGTCCAGTACCCAGGGAGAAACGGCCGAAGATGACCGCCAGCACCTCAGGAGGACATCCTTCTAAGCCGCGTGCTGCTGCTTGTAAGGGTGGTCACAATGCCTGTACTTGGGTTGTCAGGGTGTAAAATGCTGGTTCCCATTTCCCTTCCCCTGCTGTCTTGGCGGGGGAGGAGGGGCGCCAATACGTTGCTGGAGCGCCCTCGAGACATGCTGCCCTGTTTTCCAGTTCCTCTGAGGGGTGGCGGTAAGGCGCATAGTTGCCGAGAACTCCTGAAAAGTCTCTCTGTCTTTGTGCAGTTTTGTAGTCTGCTGTATGATGTTGTCAACTCCTGGCCAAAAGGTGGAATCTGGTGTGAAGGGGAGCGCCAAGAATATTTTCTGAACTGGCGGTGGCAGTTTTAACTGTGTCAGCCAGGGATGGTGGCATGAAGTCCCCACTGAAGCCAAAGCCTATCCGTTGACACGTGCCATGTCCGTCTGGAGCATAGTGAGCAGCCTTGAGACCTCTGTAGCCTCTTTAAGAAGCTTGCCACCAGCCCCTGGGAGGCAAGTGATCAGCAGGGCCGAGTCAGGATTGCAGCATTAAAGCCGCATTTACGAGGCTTACCATAATGGAGAGGGTCCCGAAAGAGCTTTGCAGCCATTCATCGCTTACTCTTTCAGTAAGCGGTGGGTGGTCGAACACGGCCCGGAACCGGCGGGTGAACTCGGGGTAGTGATCCCTCGCCAAGTCTGGGCCACTCCACACTGCGTTGGCCCACTCCAGGGCTCAACCCGTCAGACAGGAGACGAGGATGCTCACGCTCTCCTCCCCCGAGGGAGTCGGACGAACGGTAGCCAGGTACAGCTCCAGCTGTAGTAAGAACCCCTGGCACCCAGTCGCCGTTCCATCGTACTCCCTGGGGAGCGCCAGACGCAGAGCACCGGATCCGGACGCCGGATGAGGGGTAGGTGGTGCTGGCGGAAGAGGAGCTGGGGGTGAGGTAGGGAGGCCACTCCTCTCCCATCGGTTCATCCTCTCCATCATCTGGTCCATTGCCGACCCGATACGGTGGAGAATGGCTGTGTGGTGGAGGACTCGCTCCTCCATAGATGGGAGAGGAGGTGCCCGAACATGCAGGGGAGCCACCTTCGGTGGGAGTCGTGACACAACTAAAAGGAAGAATTTTTTACTTCTCTCATTGACTTCTCAAACCCCAAACCCTGGCCTGGTCTGCTTGGTCTGTTTCGCAAGCGTTCCCAGTAGTCTAACAATATTGCACCTTTGGGTTTAAAAACTCTGATAAAACTTAGTGTATGTACACTTCTGACCCACTGGAATTGTGATAGAGTGAATTATAAGTGAAATAATCTGTCTATAAACAATTGTTGGAAAAACTACTTGTGTCATGCACAAAGTAGATGTCCTAACCGACTTGCCAAAACTATAGTTTGTTAACAAGAAATTGGTGGAGTGGTTGAAAAACAAGTTTTAATGACTCCAACCTAAGTGTATGTAAACTTCCGACTTCAACTGTATATATACACCTCTCTCAACGAGTGCAGTGTATGAAGTCAGAACATCTGCTGTCTCAGCCACTGCCTGTCACCAAGGGTGTACTCCAAGGCTCGATCCTAGGCCCCACGCTCTTCTCAATTTACATCAACAACATAGCTCAGGCAGTAGGAAGCTCTCTCATCCATTTACATGCAGATGATACAGTCTTATACTCAACTGGCCACTCCCCGGATTTTGTGTTAAACGATCTACAACAAAGCTTTCTTAGTGTCCAACAAGCCTTCTCTGCCCTTAAACTTGTTCTGAACACCTCCAAAACAAAGGTCATGTGGTTTGGTAAGAAGAATTCCCCTCTCCCCACAGGTGTGATCTCTGAGGGTTTAGAGCTTAAGGTAGTCACCTCATACATGTACTTGAGAGTATGGCTAGATGGTACACTGTCCTTCTCTCAGTACATATCAAAGCTGCAGGCTAAAGATAAATCTAGACTTCGTTTCCTCTATCATCATCGCTCGTCTTTCACCCCAGCTGCCAAACTAACCCTGATTCAGATGACCATCCTACCCATGCTAGATTACGGAGACATCATTTATAGATCGGTAGGTAAGGGTGCTCTCGAATGGCTAGATGTTCTTTACCATTCGGCCATCAGATTTGCCACCAATGCTCCTTATAGGTGTCACGCCCTGCTTTGTATGTTTCTATGTTCTGTTTGGTCAGGGTGTGATCTGAGTGGGCATTCTATGTTGTATGTCTAGTTTGTCTATTTCTATGTGTTGGCCTTATATGGTTCTCAATCAGAGGCTGGTGTTTGTCGTTGTCTCTGATTGGGAACCATATTTAGGTAGCCTGTTTTGTATTGTGGGTTGTGGGGTATTGTGGGTTCCTGTTACTGTGTTCCTGTGTTTTGTGTTGTCACTTTACGGGACTGTTTCGTCTTCGATCGTTTATTTGTTATTTTATTTGTTTCACGTATTCCTATTAAAATGGATACTCACCACGCTGCATCTTGGTCCGACATTTCTTACTCCTCGGATGAGGAGGACGAAGATTTCCGTTACAATAGGACACATCACTGCACTCTATACTCCTCTGTAAACTGGTCATCTCTGTATACCCGTCGCAAGACCCACTAGTTGTAGATTATTTATAAAACCCTCTTAGGCCTCACTCCCCCCTATTTGAGATAACTACTTCACCCCTCATCCTCCACATACAACACCCGTTCTGCCAGTCACATTCTGTTAAAGGTCCCCAAAGCACACACACCCCTGGTTCTCTTGTCTTTTCAGTTCGCTGCAGCTAGCGATTGGAACGAGCTGCAACAAACACTCAAACTGGACAGTTTTATCTAAATCTCTTCATTCAAAGACTCAATCATAGACACTCTTACTGACAGTTGTGGCTGCTTTGCGTGATGTATTGTTGTCTCTACCTTCTTGCCCTTTGTGCTGTTGTCTGTGCCCAATAATGTTTGTACCCTGTTTTGTGATGCAATCATGTTATGCTGCTGCCATGTTGTGTTGCTACCATGCTGTATTAGGTATTAGGTGCTACCATTAGGTCTCTCTTCATGTAGTGTTGTTTTGTCTCTCTTGTCGTGATGTGTGTTTTGTCCTATATTTTTATTAAGTTTATTTTCATTTTTATTCCCAGACCCCGTCCCCGCAGGAGGCCTTTTGCCTTTTCATAGGTCATCATTGTAAATATGATTTTTTTTCTTAACTGAGTTGCCTAGTTAAATAAAGGTTAAATAAAATAAAATAAATACAGTTGAAGTCGGAAGTTTAAATACACTTAGGTTAGAGTCATTAAAACTAGTTTTTCAACCACTGCACAAATGTTTTGATAACAAACTATAGTTTTGGAAAGTCTGTTAGGACATCTACTTTGTGCATGACACAAGTCATTTTTCCAACAATTGTTTACAGACAGATTATTTCACTCATAATTCCCTGTATCACAATTCCAGTGGGTCAGAAGTTTACATAAGCTAAGTTTACTGTGCCTTTAAACAGCTTGGAAAATTCCAGAAAATGATGTCATGGCTTTCGAAGCTTCTGATAGGATAATTGACATAATTTTAGTCAATTGGAAGTGTACCTGTGGATGTATTTCAAGGGCTACCTTCAAACTCAGTGCTTCTTTGCTTGACATCATGGGAAAATCAAAAAAAATTGTAGACCTCCACAAGTCTGGTTCATCCTTAGGAGCAATTTCCAAATGCCTGAACGTACCACGTTCATCTGTACAAACAATAGTACTCAAGTATAAACACCATGGGACCACGCAGCTGTCATACCACTCAGGAAGGCGACGCGTTCTGTCTCCTAGAGATGAACGTACTTTGTTGTGAAAAGTGCAAATCAATCCCAGAACAACAGCAAAGGACCTTGTGAAGATGCTGGAGGAAACAGGTACAAAAATATCTATATCCACACTAAAATGAGTCCTATATCGACATAACATGAAAGGCCGCTCAGCAAGGAAGGAAGCCACTGCTCAAAAACCTCCATAAAAAAGACAGACTACGGTTTGCAACTGCACATTGGGGTCAAAGATTGTACTTTTTGGAGAAATGTCCTCTGGTCTGATGAAACAAAAATAGAACTGTTTGGCAATAATGACCATCGTTATGTTTGGAGGAAAAAGGGAGATGCTTGCAAGCCGAAGAACACCATCCCAACCATGAAGCAGGGGGTGGCAGCATCATGTTGTGGGGGTGCTTTGCTGCATGAGGGACTGGTGCACTTCACAAAATAGATGGCATCATGAGGCAGGAAAATGATGTGGATATAATGAAGCAACATCTCAAGACATCAGTCAGGAAGTTAAAGCTTGGTCGCAAATGGGTCTTCCAAATGGACAATGACCCCAAGCATACTTCCAAAGTTGTGGCAAAATGGCTTAAGGACAACTATTGGAGTGGCCATCACAAAGCCCTGACCTCAATCCTATAGAAAATTTGTGGGCAGAACTGATAAAGCATGTGCGAGCAAGGTGGCCTACAAACCTGACTCAGTTACACCAGCTCTGTCAGGAGGAATTGGCCAAAATTCACCCAACTTATTGTGGGAAGCTTGTGGAAGGCTACCTGAAACGTTTGACCAAGTTAAACAATTTAAGGGCAATGCCACCAAATACTAATTGAGTGTGTGTAAACTTCTGACCCACTGGGAATGTGATGAAAGAAATAAAATATGAAATAAATCGTTCTCTCTGCTATTATTCTGACATTTCACATTCTTAAAATAAAGTGGTGATCCTAACTGACCTAAGACATGGAATTTTTACTAGGATTAAATGTCAGGAAATGTGAAAAACTGAGTTTAAATGTATTTGGCTAAGGTGTATGTAAACTTCCGAATTCAACTGTGTGTGTATATATATATATATATATATATATATATATATATATATATACTGTACATACATTTGTTTTATTATTTATTTTTTACTTTTACTTCACTACATTCCTAAAAGAAAGATGTACTTCTTACTCCATACACTTTCCTTGACACCCAAAAGTACTCGTTACATTTTGAATGCTTAGCAGGACAGGAAAATGGTCCAATTCACGCACTTATCAAGAAAACATCCCTGATCTACCCTATTACCTCTGATCTGATGGACACACTAAACACAAATGCTTCATTTGTATGTTATGTCTGCATGTTGGAGTGTGCCCCTGGCTATCTATAAATAAATACAAAATAAGAAAACTGTGCCATCTGGTTTTCTTAATATAAGCAATTCTAAATTATTTATACTTTTACTTTTGATACTTAAGTATATTTAAAATCAAATACTTTCAGACTCAAGTAGTAGTTACCTGGTTGACTTTCACTTTTACTTGAGTCATTTTCTATCAAGGTATCTTTACTTTTACTCAAGTATGACAATTGGGTACTTTTTCCACCACTACCAAACAGATTAAATAACACATATTGTATATCTAGCAAGCTAGCTAGCTATGTTACTAGCAAACAGTGAGGATTAACAATAATACAACAATTTACCATTTTAAATCTCTAAAACTGACGTTGGTTTTACTATTAAAATATTTGCCTAAGCATGCCTGATAGACATGTCTGTAGGTAGAATACTGTCTGCCTACCTATGTACCTAGGCAGACATGTTCTGGTCACTGTGCAAAAGTTGAGGGTTATGCCATATTTATTTATATTAAGCGAAATATTGTTGTAAATGTAATCTCTATGACTGTTGATGTTATGTTGGCACAGTTCAACTGTTGTTCAAACTACAATAGGAGTAATTTATTTAATTTGTTTGTCTTAGACAATACCGTGGTGCCTGGCTTCTTCCTGGAGTGGATTCTAGACACAAACAGAATTACTTGGTCATGTAGGGGTCCACATTTTGGTTTTTTCCCTAGCTGATTAAAATAATTGAAGCTTGATGAAGAGTTCATTATTTTAATCAGCTGTGTAGTGCTAGGGCAAAAACCAAAACGTGCACCCCTTGGGATACCCAGGACCAAGTTTGGGAAATGCTGGTCTAAGCACAACCCAAAAAACCTTGCCTTATTTAAAAGTGCTGTCTTTAAACCTCCCCCAGCCCATTGACTTTGACAGATCATTCTTGTCAATAGTAGCCCTTTGCGGGGGCTTTTGGTAGACATGTCTTTTCATTGTGTTTTGAGAATCTGCAGAGAGAAGAATGAGGTGGTTCTGTCATTACTGTTGGAGTCTTGATTTTATACCTTTCAGTGTCCCCTGCTGGTTTCTGTCCCACAATCTTGTGCTCCATAATTGCAAGGTGTGCCCGCTCCCTCATGCTTTTGTAGCCAAAATGCTGCCGCCTTCGGGTATTTTTCAGCAGGGCACTGTGGAAGGACTCCAGATAACCTGAGTATTACAAAGAGAAAAGGTCAAAAGAGAAGAGGGGTAAATTAAATTGATTACATGGTCTGAAAGGTGCTCTGTGGTCCAACAGAAGTTCTGAGATTGCTGGATGTTGTTCGTTTGAAGTACACAATGCCATCGTCCAAGTTTGTGAGCATGCCCCATCTACCTTAGCGGGCAGTATCTGCATTTGCTATTAATGCCGGACTTTGTGGTTCATTATGAGCAGACGAATATACAGGAAGTCAAAACTTCCCGATTCTACCAGTGAAATGAAAATGTGCTAGTTCTAGCTTGCGGTTTGGATAATGTTAATGATAAAAATGTAATGTTGTTAATATAGTAATGACTATATGCCGTGGCAGAGCTAGGGTGAAATTCCCCTTTAAGCTTGAAAAGCTGGTGAATGGCAAGTTGAACGGTTGCTTCCTGGGCTTAAGGAGAATCGCCATATTCCATGTGTCCTGTAAAGCCATATTCTGGTTCAGATCGTAGTCAGATATGACTGTACTGCGCAGCAGAGCATGAGCAAATGTCTCAGCTTCACAATGTTAGTGATCAATTTAGTGTTACCCGAGCCCTGCCCGTACCTTAGTTATGGATTAAAAACAGGCCTTACCAACCCCTAACATGAAGTTTAATGTCGGGTAACAGAACTCTACTTTGCAGCCTGAATGGAGAATATTTTATGTACAAACCAGTCCATGGGGGATATGAGCACAGATAGAACAATGAGACAGATATTTCACCGGATGTATAAATGTGAAGCATCCACTTGGCGTTTCCACTCACTACCAAATATGGTTGTGAGAGGAAGCCCACTGGCCAGCAGTGGGAGAAGATGGAACGAGATGGATTTTGGCCGACATTCCGCAAATTTTGTCATCGATGAAACATTTGATCTCATTACAGTTTTCTGTTCTCAAAACTAGAATATGTTATGAACAGAGTGGACTAAGTTTTGTAGACTTTACCCTTTGCAAAAGCTTTTTAAAATGCCATTGTTTGTTCTGCCCACTATGACTAATTTGTTCCCGTTGGAAACGGCAGGCTGTGGTCCATCTTGTGTATAGCCAGTTGCATAGATTCCATTTGGACGGTAAGATGAAACGACTCAATATCGCGACCTATCGAACTTTAGGCTAGTGAACGCGTTATTATTGTATTAGATTCACTTTAAGTATAATTGATTGTTTTCCTCCTCATGATCAATAATATACTTATTTATCATTGGATATTATTATTATAATACCGAATACAGCATTCATTAACGTTGCAACAATTAACACGGTGTGCAAAGCTGTTGTTTTTTTCCCATCTCGATTTCGGATCATGTCTATTAAGACCGGTTTCCATCGGAGGTAAATAAAGGACGAACCAAGCTACTTCCTGTTTTGATATTTTTTTGGGGGGGGTTGTTTCGTTTCACTATCGTAGCTAGGAGAGAGACAAGCCAGATAGATAGCTACAATGAAACGCTATCACTTTACTAACAGGTAGGCTGTTAAAAAACAAGACTGATACAAACTAGCGATACCGACATAGGTACCGTTGTGCTTTGGAGGTTCCAACTGTTTTTGTGCTTGTGGAATATGGCACTGAGTTCTGGCGGTTGGGGTAAACCGCCTGTGCCAGCCCCGTCCCAGTCTGTACATGGCGGGCCCGCGCTGGCTAACTGCAATACCGTTTTGATGTCGGTACGGGTGTCGGTTTGCCATTCGGGTATTCGACCGCTTTGCCTCCCTGGAGCTGGCGATGAGGCTCTCCGTCTTCAACTTAGCATGGACCCCAGCAAAGCTGGAGAGTTTCGGCTAGCACTGAGGGACATTAGCGGAAGCGGCCGTAGTGTGGTAAGATACACTGCTCTGTAACGTCTAGATCTACTGTATCTCGACACCTGATGTAATGCCATGCAATACATTTCATGCGTTGACATGAGAAATTGCACACATGTGTTTGTTGGTTGGAGCAATATCTGTTAACAGAAAATACAGTAGTCACTGAATTGGAATCTTGTTTAATCAAATACTACAGTAATCCTATTGGTGGGAAACGATGTATTGTGATGATTACAGTTTACTTATCTGTCCTTTGTGTTTGTCTGTACAAGGGAAGACAAAATGTTCTTTATGGAAGATTATTCCAGCATGTAAACAACTAAACATCAAAGTTAGCACATTGCCACTGGGGTTACAGTTTGTCCCTCTAAGGTGAAGTGGGTCCATATCCATGAAGTCCACAAAGATAAGAGATCTAAGCAAATTATTCTCTTTATTTCTTTCTCCCAGTTCATTGCCGAGTTTGACCTGCGCTCTGTGCAGTATGAGGTCAAGTCCCCATGCCTTCACGAGATGCGCTTGGCCACGCCCCCTCATGACTGTATCCGCTTCAACTTCCGCTGTGACCTGGAGGCTGAGCAGTGGGCCACTGTGGTGATGTCATCACTAAGAGAGGCACACAGAGGTCAGAGGGCATGGCAGTCTTTTTCCTCTTGTTTGCTTGCTTAGATGCATTCATGTCGTTGTGTATTAGGAGTGTCTTCCTAGTATACCATACTATGGCTAGCACAATTGACCACTCTCTCCCTCACTGTAGTTGCTGTAAATAGTTCCCCACATCCTATGGATGACCGACAGCAGCATGCAGCAGAAGCTCTAGAACAGTGCAGCACAGCCTCCTTACCACTCACTGGTGAGTACCCTCACCACACGATTCCCCCACTCTCTTTCTACCACATTTGCAAGACTACATAGGGTACATTTTTCTGTGTGTGAGTGAACATGTTCTCTCTCTGAAGAGGAGCTGTGCTTGGAGCTTGCCCGGGCGATCGAGGCAGGTGACAGCCAGGGTGCTGCTCAGCACGCGTCTGCTCTAGCTCGTCAGAAGGCAGTGCTCACTATCCAACTGTCTGAGAAGAGTTACGCCGAAGGAGAGATAAGGTGAGAAGTAACAGGCAGTAGCTTGGCAGTAGTCCAAAAGAACATGGATAATTTGTGCTAATAAAGTTTCATGTCTCTATTGCAGTTTGTCTGTGGCAGTGGAAGACATCTCCTCTTCCTGTTGCGTCACAGTGAAAGTCTTTCCCCACATGACTGTCACAGCACTCAAGCAGCAGGTCAGATACATTTCTGTCTCTGTTTGCTAGAATATTTGGGCTACATTCGGCAAATGAAACTGTCCACAAATCTCTCCTCTGTCATTGCTCTCTCTCAGGTGTTTTTGGAGTATGGCTTTCACCCTCGCGTGCAGCGCTGGGTGATTGGACAATGCCTTTGCACAGAGCCTAGGTCCCTGGCCTCGTATGGGGTCCAGAGGGATGGGGATACGGCCTACCTTTACTTGGTCTCAGCCCGCCACGCCCGCCTCACCCGCCAGCTATTCCAGCAGGACCAGGAGGGTGCCCAACTCACCCCACCCCCCAGCAACGGGCCTCTGTCCCAGGACTGGAGGGGCTACAGCACCCTGCCCTCCAGGCTCAGCCACAACACCCAGGGTAAGTTTACCTCTTGGCATGCACTTACACACATGCGCACACATGACTGAACTCCTTTTTCATTGTTGTGATTGGCTGTAGGGAGCACCGGAAGTGGGGCCGAGAGGTTGGGTACGAGCGAGATCCGAGACGCCCTCAACCTGGAGACGCTGCATCTTATCGATAAACCTGATAAGCCCAGCAAAGCCAGTAAAACACAGGTCAACCCCGATGTTTAAATTTGTGATTGACTGTTTTTACGCAAGATGATCGAGTTGAGCACCTACTCTTCCTTTACTTGATAGTTCCATGTAGCTAGTGTACCGCTGAACATCACTGGTTGTGATACACTAATAGAAAGTTCCTACTCTCACACACATCCTCTCTGTCCTTCTGATCTGCAGACCGAATGGGCGTGTCCCTCCTGCACCTTCATCAACAAGCCTACCCGACCAGGCTGTGAGATCTGCAGTACAGCCAGACCTGACTCACACAAGCACAGCCGCATACAACAGGTACTGTATCTATGGCATGCCTACAGACAGATGGCACACATCACCGTTATTCTCCCTTTAGTAAACTATAGTATTTTCTTTATTCTCATCTGTGTGATAAAGGAGAAAGGAAGAAGAGAGGAGCAGATCAGTGCATTGAGCAGTTAACTGCCTCAACCGTAACCTATACAATAACCTGGAAGACTGATCACTCACACACCAACTTAGAGCTACAAACCCACCACCACTACTGACATACTATGATGACACCTCTGGACGCTGCAGCACAAACATTCAACTCCACTTGCTGAGGCTCACAAAAGGAACTACCTGTATAGTCAATGAGCTGGCTTTTGACTCTGTGGACATGAGTCAGCATCCTTTGCCTTGTGGCAGACTTTACCATTTATTTATTTTACATAAGGGATGGAGGGGTGGACTAGTCCAATATTTATTTTAGAGGGGTGGGTGGTGCTTCTCTCATCCCTCTACCTGATATATCTCAGATGAGATAATATTGTATATTTTGAAGTTGGCCAACTGTGAAAGTCGATACTTTGAAAGCTGAAAAAAGCTGTTTTTAAAACCCGGGCCTGTATTTAAACAGTCTCAGAGTAGGAGTGCTGGCTGTCCCAACCCCCCCAAAAAATATTGGTCGACCGAAAGTAGTCTGTTCTTTCGACCAATCGATTGGTCAAAAATGTTTTTTTTCCATACATAGACACACCCTATGTGTTTTAATAAAATCAACTATATTCACTGAGCTTGTCTGCTGCTTTTAATGGCGCTGCCAGGTAGCCTTGGTCTACTTCTATGCGTAATCAGGTGCATATCTTTACTCAACATTGAGTGCTCCAAACAAAAAAGACTGAGTAAATTGACAACTAAAAAATGGAATGAAATAAACCTAAACTTGTTTCTCACAAGTGTAGTATATGTTGTGCACTCCGCAAACAGTGTCCACTTCGACAATGAGAACGGTAAGACTAATAATACTGAATGCATTCACAGAAACTACTGTAAATAAATTAACAGTAAATGTACTACTGGTGATACGGGTGTGCCATCCTCGCGGCCTCCAATGGATTTGTACACTGAGACAGGCGCGAATCAGACAGGTCTCACGTGCCATAAAAAATACATAAAATCAAATCTTCATTGTCACATACACATGGTTAGCAGATGTTAATGCGAGTGTAGCGAAATGCTTGTGCTTCTAGTTCCGACAATGCAGTAATAACCAACGAGTAATCGAACCTAACCATTTCTGCTCAATTTGACTGCTCGACTAAAATCTTGGTCGACCAGTTGACTAAATGGGGTGAGCCCTACTAGGATCAGATTAGATCATAATTAAATAAACATGGGGGACCTGATCCTAGATCAGCAATCCTACTCTGAAACAATGAGGGGATTCGATTAATGCCCCAGGTGAACCGGGTAAGAGTTGATTGCGTTCCAGTTGGAACCGAGCGTGAGCCAGGTGCCCTGCTTTTGACTGTGAAGTCAGCTCAAAGCAACCATGATGTAGGTTAAGCAGGTGGGGTAATGAGTAGGATTCTGTGTTTTCACATGCAAACATGATTGCGTGGATAAAAACACTGACAATGAAAACTAGTTAAATTCAAACAGGTTTTTTATGTAAAAGATATTTCTGAATGATGCCTTGTTGACATGACCGAGCGGCGCAGATTGCTGTTTGACTTGAGATTGGCGCTTCTCTCTCACCGCTTTTGCCCGTTCATGGTTCAGCTTAATCAGGCACCCTCAGTGTGAATACAGGCCCAGGTCTTGTCTGTCATTGGTTGGTGCCATATTGTTTTATAGGAGGGCAATTGCTTGCTAGGAGGCTGTGGAAGTGACAGGGTTTTAAAAGTGCTTTTATTTTTATAACATTGTATTTAGTGTTTTAACAGAATGTTTGGCAATGTTGACGCGTAATGCGTTTCACCTACTTGCCAATAAGTTTCTGTCTGAACTGTGATAGTGACAATGTTTTGTCAGGAACATGACTGTATAAAATGGTGTTAACTGAATAAACATAAGTTAATCAAGTTTGAATTAAGTTTTTATTTCAGCATTTATAAATTAGTGTTCAAGTACTTTTTTTTTAAACATTTGAAAGTAAAGACAATTCTTAGTTCATACAGTAGATGCAATTATGGATGTTTTTACTTACCATGAGGTTGGCAGTAGGATGTTGCTACCTCCTTAACATTCTATTTTGTCCCTTCCAATGTCAGTGGAACTGTTTGATCAATTAGCAGAATATTCACTAACATAACCAAGAAACATCCAAAACAGTTTCAGTTATGTATTTGGGTATGATAAACCAAAACCATCCCATGCACACAAGCCTGAACCCAATACAATTCTGCCACACACGTCATTTATAAAAATAAAAATAAAATACTTTAACATCTGACCCACAGATTTATTTTTTAAGAATCTTGTAAGAGTCTGCTGACTTCAACAGGCTTCAAGCTTCCTTTTAAAGAGGCATTTTCTCAGCCATCTGCACTATAGGTATGATTGAAGAATGAAGGAAGTATTAATCATGGGCAGTTGACTACTCCGTTGTCAACACGTTGATTAACCAGTAGATCTGTATCAATATCTTTGAAAATACCATAGAAGTATCATTAGCTTTTACAACAATTCAATCTGTTTTCTTTTATCATATTTTGGACCAGTGTGAGAGTATCGCTCCACTAGCCTACCTATTGTTCCTGCAGATAATAGCCAAAAAGTCTACCAGTGTGCAACTGATGAGTCAATCACTTTAACATCACTGTCTGGCAAGTCCTAATGGACTTCATATCAAAAATACAAACGAGAACTTTAGTTTACTTGTCCCAATGTGATATCATAGACATAACTACATTGTATGATTTATGAATGTAAAGAATATGAGATCGCCTTTATTCAGTCAGTTCCACACCATTTATAAACTAGTCAAGCTTGCTGTTCGTCAATCAAATCAGAGTAAGCCTTTGTACCAGCACTTCGTGGCTGTATATGAATTGCAAAGGAAAATAAATTAACGTGCCAGAAAACAATAGGCTAAATGGATTTCAGCTCATCATGACGACATTATATGGGACGTGCAAATTGACTCACAGACGATGAAGAAGCATCATGCTCTCACCCTTTGTGTAAAGAAATTTGACTGCAACCACAGCGTACACAACACACACCCACAGGTACGGAGAGGTGGGACAGACAGACTGTCAAACCAGCAGTGTTTCCCTGTCATCGCTCACTTTGTGATTGACAGGCACCTGTCCTATCAAGATCGCTAGAAGATGCATATCGTTCATTCTAGTGGGAGGGCTCGGCTGCCTATTTTACTGATATACGAATTTAAAAAGTAGCCTAGTTAATTTAAGTGGAAAAAGTACCCGGCTTAAAATGAGTGTGTAACCGGCTCTATAGCCGACAGCCGGCGCTAGTGGGAAAACAGGTTGTGTTTTCTTTGAGTGTGTGTATTTGAGAGGGAGAGAAAGAGAGGGATGTGAGGGTTTGTGTGTACCTGTGTGTGTTGTGTGGCAGGGCCTGCTGTGTAGATGACAATAGCAGTGAGGACCACAGTTTCAGTCTCAGACACAGGGAAGTGTTACATAGCCATCTGCTGAGAGAGGATGGGGAGGGTGTACAGAGCTACCCCTGTCATATGACTGATCACTACTGGAGTCAGTATAAACAGGATCCCTGGGCTGATGGGAGGACAGACGAGGAGAAAGTAAATTCCAACCATCCTCCCCTCTTGGCCAGGTCTCCCTTCGGAAAAAGGTAATCTGACCTCAATTGGACTACCTGGTTAAATAACGGTTAAATAAAACTAGAATCCCCAAGGTCCCAGAGGTCGAAGGACACACGCAGCAGCATGATGACAGCCAGCTGGCCGAAGGCGGGCATGTAGTAACCACTGGAGGCAAAGCGAGAGAGTGAGGGCATGAGAAGTAGAACTGGTGCAGACGCTCCAGGAGGTTGTTCAGCTTCCGGTATATCCCCTCCAGGAGCCTGAGGATGAGGGACACACACAGGTTTATTTGCATGGAATTTTAAGAGTGAAAATGTCACCATAGAAATGACAAAAATGTTAATGTTTTCTGATCATCTGAATTGAAGCTTGGACATCAGTAGTTGACCTGCCGATGGTGGTGGTGTCGGTCTTGTACTGTCTGAAGGTGTTGATGCCCCTGACGGTGGTAGCCTGTTATGAGAATCATGTTCTTGATGTTCATAAACCAATTCAATTAAACTACTCAGTCTGCTATATCAGGATTTGTAGGATACTGATAGAAATGAAAACAGACAGAGGCCAGTCTACAATAGTCATGAATGTTTATTTACGAGAGCTCTGCTAATCATTTCCTGTACATTGGTCTATATACCTCACATTTCGTCATAAATGTCCCTCTCCGAGACAATGACAATATAGTTTACAAGTCTTCTCCTTCTCATACATTGTCTGCCACCTGTTATACAATCTACTACAAGCCCAAGGTCTCTCCCCTCCCTGGGTGGGGACAGAATGTCCTGTAAGGAACACAGTAGTATAGCTTGTCTGTGGATAGCTCCTCTTATCATTTGTTTCACACTTGCACCCTGCCTACGTACCAAAAAGGAACAAAAAGTCCCCGTTCCAATTCTGACCAAAACCACACACATCAGATTTATAGTTGTATGATAAATAAATGTCATACAATCATACAATGACAGGGTAGAATTCTGTTAGTTATAGTTCTACGTTAAATGTATACATCATTTAGTCATTATTCATAAGATTCATAACACAGCCTCTATGTGGTATCTAAGGAATGGGCCGTGGTTCCCCCAGGGCCGCCCGCTGGCCTGCTTCAACAGCATCATGGTCTGGGCCGCGTAGCTGTAGCCCAACGTCATTCCTCTGGAGCTGGATGGAGAGAGGGCAGTCAGCATGACAGCCAGATAATTAAACATGTTATTACTGGCTCGTCCTTACCTGACACAAATACAGAGGAAGGGACAAGCTGAAATGTTTGTGGTGTGCTATTATTAGACCTCTGAAAACATTTTTAAAAATAGAAGTACCTTCTGCAAGTATATCAAATTAATTACTCACTGAAGTAACTACTGGCATTTGGACTTCCTCCTTACCTTTCCCTGGATGGTACACAGGTATACCATATTCTGGCAGAAGGCTTAGAAGAGGTTGGCCAGGTCCAGGTTTGGTTTGGCAGCTGGCCATTGAGCCCCTCCAGCACCAGGTGCAGACTGGTGATGATGTCACTGCTCTGCTCCAGAGACAGTGCTGCCTGGATGGAGCCACCTCTCCCCTGCAGCGGAGACCAGTCACCACCTGGGGGACCCAGAGTGAGGCACAGTGTTGGCAGGTTTGGGGTTGATGGTATAGAGACATTGAGAATACATACAGAGTCCATAATGGTGTCTCTACGACTGGTGCATTTCAGGGTTACATCATTACAGAGATGCAGGTACTGACCAGTGGTGTTGGTGTGGTGGTATCCCTCGAGCCAGGCCTGCATGCCGATCAGTTCATGTTCATTCACCAGAAAGATATCCTTAGCCCAGTGGATCTGACCTGAGAAGAGACCGAATCATTGACTGATTAATTAAAGAAAGAAGGTAGGGGTGTATGCTTGTGTGGTGCTTATCCAATGGTCTGTGTAAGTAGTATGCTTACTCCTGAAATACTGGGCAAGGCCCAGCCTGGTCGTTGTTGTTTCCCTCACTACAGGGGGCACTCAGCACCAGGGCTTCAGTATGAGGGGCTCTGGGGGCCCGAAGGATCCCATAAATGTTAGTGCCATGCACCATCTGACCGAGACTGACAGACAAACAGAGAAAAGGATGAGTGAGAGAAAGAGAAGAAATTAAAGCCTGAGAGGAAGGAATGCATCTGTGTGAAAGTGTGTGCACACTGTGATCAAATTAAATGCATGTTTAGACATCTTTGTCTTAGCACACACTCGCATATCTCTCTTTGTTTTCATCGGGAAAGGGAAGTTTGCAGGTGAAGCTCTGAGTAAACACTTCCAGCCTTTGAGACTGCATAGTGTACACCAGCCAATCCACCGGCATCTCACTACAGAGGAGAGGAAGAGAAACGCAGAAGGAATATTATGGAAGAGGACAGGGGGATTATATCATTCTTACAGCTGGAATTGTGATAGGTAAATTAAGCACTGAATGTCAAAGTTGGGGTTAGTGATAGGAAGGGCAGATCATTTTTCCTGACCTTAGTGACAGGCAATAGGAAGAAGGCTTATCAGGCTGACTCACCCTACTTTTATAGGGGAACCATTTAAATGATACCCTACAAAGTGGATTGGGTAATTTACATCAAAAGGATGCCCAGTTACATTCCATTCCCCAACGGATTCTCCGTCGGGATTCTACAAGGACTCACCAAATTGGTGCATTGGACAGGTGAGAAGGTCGGTCAGGGCTCGCCTTTGGTTTGGGTCAGACAGCAGTCCCATATTGTTGCCTTGTACCACTCACACTGGCTCAGTTGGACCCTAGGAAACTAAGACTCACACAATAATATAGCGTTAGCGCTCAACATCGTTAACCTAGCTAGCGTACCTGCTAACCCAATATTGATTGGGAGGATGTGTTAGCTGGCGTCATAGAACCAGGTACGTTACACACGCAAATACCGAAACGGTGTTTATTTTCAACCAAACAATGTCTTAATACCTTTACAAATGTGTAGTTATAAGCCAGAGCCTACCTCTCGGGTACAGTAAGTGTAACACCCAAGATGACAGGTGCAGCTAGGCCATACTGCGCTACATGTTTTTCCTCGTTTCTTACGGTACTATTGTGTGACGGACCAACTCAACTATCGCTTTAGCAAAAAAACACTTCACATTTTGTTCAGTATACATTAACATAGATTACTGTATTGTCATTTATGACTGGCTCTCCCTATTGGTTTGGAAGATGACCTTAACAAAGTTTCACAGAAATCTATTACAAAAACACCCGGTTCAGGTGATGCTACAAATCAGTAGTTTTATTTTTGCTGACTGATTTATCTGATGTAGACCCTTATCTATGGCTCTCTGTCAACCAATCATCTCAGTCAAGTTTATGGATCATTCAAAGCACAGACAGAACACATCAATGGGTTTAGATTTCATTTTTTATAAAGCATTTCATACAAAAGCATAACACGATTGTACAATAAAAAAAGTTTACTCCATCTGCTCCTCTACCTCCCCTGCCTTTCACGCAGACCAATCTACATCACTCTCCAGTCAGCGCAGACACCTCCTGTAGATGCTGCCTTACCACCTCGTCCAACACTTTGCTGACGCCCTTACAGGCCGTCATTGCCGCCTCCATCAGTGTCTCTAGGTGGTCCTGGTGGAGTCGGGCGTCCATCTGTAGCAGGGCGATGTGCCCGCCACGGGGCAACAATGCCAGGGCCAGTGATGTGCCCCCTCCACTCTCTTCAGCATGGCACAGGTCTGCCAATGGGGTCTCATCCACAAAGCCTGCAGTGCAGGCGCACACATAGTCACGCATGGGGATGCCCGCATCGACTACTGCCAGAGTGGCGGCGTTCACACATGCGCTGTAGTTCCCTCCATCTGACTGCAAGATCTGAGAGGGAAATGTGAAATGTTTCAATTCAAGTCAGGATGTTTTTTTAACCCCATGTTTCAGGGTTCAAATTGATGAAGAAATCTCAATACCTGAGAACATGAAACAAACCAAACAAAAATTAAAATTGGTTCCAAATCCCAAAGACAGGATATACAACCACTTTAATTTCACCATTTTATGAATAGCATCAGACTCCACCACAACCCATTTCATAGTTCATTCATATCTGAAATAGTGTGGTACCTTGACATAAATGTCTATTTGAGAGCGTGGGTACAGATTAGTCAACACTGCTGCCTCGAAAGTCTGCTTGAGGTGAAGGCTCATCTCTGTGGACTTGCGATCCCCGTGGGGTCTTCTCTTCCTCTCCGCTGTACTGAAGGTAGCCATGCTGTATTGGCAGTTGATGACAGCACGGTCATGGAGGGTCTTGCTGCGGGAGCCTCGCACCTGGAGAACAGAGTACATTTGATTTTAAATGCACTCCTCTCTTACCCCCTAACTGCAGTCTCACTGATTCTTCAGGTATTGCGCCAACTGTTCCTTCTCAATCACTGTATTGGTGGCAGCAGTGATATATACCCTCACGTTCTCTTGGGCCATAGATGGGAAAGTGTAGTCTCCCTGCGTATACTACCACATCTGCAAAGATGTCTGGACCTGCAGGGTGGCTAGTTTAGCTCTCTAGACTAGAACAAGGGGGCTGAACACATTTACGTTGGCTATGTTGGAAAAATTACAATTTGGATAAACAAACTGATCTGAAATGCTAGCCGAGCTGAATAAATTTCCATAGCTAATTAATCTCAGTTGTATATTAGCTAGCGTGTTATCTATGTAACGTTAGCTAACTGGGTATCTTGCTAACACGCTATTTTAGCAAGAAACTTACTTCATGAGGACCATACACAACTGCCAGCGCTTTGGTATTTCCCTGTTCTATGTACGCAGACCCGTCAGCTTGGGCAAATACACCCATACGAGCTTGTACTTTCCGCAGTTCAGCAGGTTTTCTTCCATCAAGACGATATCCTTGATCTGACAATAATTCCAAGCCTGCCATATTTTAACGTTTGAACTGGCGATAGAAAACTACGCACGTGTGTTATACACTACATTACCCACACGCCCACTGGAGTAGATACGGTGGCTTTAGGCAACCAAAATAGTGATGTACACTTCGCGAACGATTCATTATTTTTCACTGACTCGATTTTTCGTTTTTCTGAGTGACTCGTTCATTTCAGTCGTTCGTTTGACCTACTAGTGCTGGTTGCAATGAGACAAACAGCAGGATTAATACACGCTCCTACGGCTCAGCGGCCCCAGAGATATGCTCCAACTACTAACTGTCTGTCATATGAGCGCAGTAAAATAGATCATGAAATAAGCATAGAGAAGAACAATGCATGTTTAGAACTGATAATTATTCACATAATGCAAGAATGAGTGCAATTAATTGATTATTGAATGTTATGGACACAGCTTTGTAGAACCAAAACATACACAGCCTCTGCTCAAATTACTCGAACTCGAGAACGAATCGTTTGGAACTGTGCTCATCACCCTCACAGCAAGCAATGCATTCCGCCAAGAGTTGTTCACAATATAGTCTTGTTGCGCCACAACTAGATCTCGTTTCAAATGTATCAATAAATAATATTATTTGTATGCCTAGCAGTCAACAAATGTACATTGTTTAAAGCACACGTTTACAAGTCTTGTCACAAATGATAGCTCCAATATACCCCCTATGGTCATCGACTCGAGTTTTCAGTTCATCTTTCGCTGATTGGGGGTCCTACGTGCTCTGGGTATTACTGATTCAAAGGAACGAAATGAGTCGAAAGATTCGTTCTTCTGACCGAACGAGTCGAAAAGATCCAAGTCAGTAATAAGAGCCGAACTTCCCATCACTAACCTATAAGTAAACCAAATACGGTGTGGCGACCTTACCAATACATTTAAAGTAGTGATGAACTTTTTAAAAACCAAATCTCTGATGTAAATTGCATGGAAATATAACCATTTTCCATTCCCTCTTTTGCGAGCATGCGCGTGCTTTCTCATTTGTCGTATCACCACAAGCTCGCACTCATAAGTATCGCTTGAGTCCAACAAAATGGAATAAGGTTGTGGATAAAGTAATACACCATTTAATGTGTACCACCTCTAAAGACCTGCATCACTGTATAGAGCGCTTTGCTATTTACAAAATGACCTTTTTGTGTGCCTTTGTTTGTGTTTATCCATGGCCCTCTAGCCGAATATGTACTTGTAGCCCTTTCCTGCAGTCAAAATACCCAGTGTCCTCATGGGTGTAATATTATTTCCACTTATTAATAAACACCATGTACAACATTTTTTTACAGAAAATTGTGTTTGTTATAATTCGTATGTGCTGTATATAAAGTGTAATATTTGGATGCAAACTCAAATTGGAATACATTTGAACTCTGTATCTGATATGGTACCAGTGTCTCCTTTTTTAAGCCCATAACCATGTGTGTGACGTATATAGTTTTGTTTCAAAGTAGATTTGTTTAAGACCAAGAAACACTGTGTGACCCTGATTTAGCCCACCGCAGTAAAAGGTTTTAAAGGAGCCTACCCTTCGTTAATAGTTAAGGTCCAAGGACCTTATTTTCAGAAGTAGACTGGCTATGGCAGCCAAAACAGCCAAATACTCCATCTAAACGTGAATAGATTCTCAATTGCAATGTGGTTCTAGAAACGTAAAGCCTTTAACTTTCATATTACATCAAACTAATTTTACAAACGCGAAATACACACTTACTGTACACTGTTTTACCCGGCTTTATCACAGTTGCAGCAGACAATATTTTTCCTCAGAGACAACACGTTTCTGACGGCCTTCTTCTGTTACATACAGGTGTTCGGGACATACGAGATAGCTAATTAGCACAGGTGGTCCTTCTGTCATCTGTAAACACGCGCTGTAACATAGATATGGCCGTGTGGGAACACTAACCCTATAAAAAGGTGTGTATCAATAATTTTTTCCCTCGCTGATATGAACGATAAGTATTATGCTTACAAAAAAATTATGCTTGTACCGCAAGCGATGCGTGTTAATGTTCAGACTGAGCGTCGAGGCTCTTAAACTCCCCCGTACAGAAGACGCCTTTGTTCAATAAATTGACTAATGTAATAGAACTGAGAGTCATTGTGGAGTGCTAGTGGCCCCCATACTGCAGCAGAAGGAGCAATGAGGAAGTCTATTGCTGGTGCGGTAAGTTTCACAAAAGCATGTGAAATCTAAAGGAAAAAACATATAACATACCATTTACATAAAAACATAGATTTGGTACAAAATAAAAGTGAACCACCCATTTAAGACTTTTGGCATAATGGTTTTGGAATGACAGTCACAGGGAAGAGGGTTTAAGGTCCGTTCAGGGTAACTCCTAATTAAACTACACTGGTGTCAGGAGTAGGATAGCACATCCCTGACGAGTTTTAGGCACATTTCATTGGAGGCAAACTGCCATTTTTTCATATATAGCAGTCTACTAGTAAATCAGACCTATTCTTACTATATTGAACCGCATCAGCTTCTGAAGAGCTTGGATTCCACATTTAACACATCTCCCACTACCATACAAATATTTTAAGACAGCTAAGGAAAACACATTTTCTTCAGGAAATGTAATCATTTGTGAATCGTGAACAGTAAAATAAATATTGATGGAATTTCCTGAATTACTTAATTTATAGCCAAACTCGTTGAAATGATTGCTGTTGTAATGCCAAAGCCTTCTCATTTGACTGGGAAATTATGAAAGGATTTAACTGAGAGAAGTGGACATGCCAAACAAAACCTATGACATACGCGAAAGTGATCCAAAAATAAATAAATCACAAACTTCATGTGGTAATTAACAAGTACATGAACATTTCAGTCATGATGTGTGATGAAGCCTGGTCTCTCTCTTGGACGTTATCCTGCATTATATAGTTTGACAAATATAAGGCCCACACATGAACACTCCTAGAGCAGTGTGCCGTTATTTACACCACAAGATTACAAAAGAAACTTTCCAAACGTTGACACTTTAAAAAATAAAATGTATTAGCATCTCTAATGTGTATAAATAAAAACATATGAAACAATGCATATACTTATAATGTAATGAGCTGAACAATGACTGGATTATATGTGATACAAAGGTCAAGGAGCAGTCTTGTTTGTCTTTTGCCAGTGTATGTCTGTGAGAAAAAACTAATGTACCTTAATCAAGCATTTCAAACTATGCATACCTATAAGTTGCAACACTACATTCTGTCATAAGAATGAAACAAACAAGGAAAGGAGGGAAGTCAAGAACAGCAATAGGGAAAAACATGGGGGAAAATTGTGTTTTGTGATCCCTTTTGAGAAGCTTGCAAGACTGCTTAGTATCAACATATTGTTATGAAGTGTGTACTGGTTTTACTAACAATGTTGAGGCAAAAGCCACAACACTACACACACTGAACTGATCAATTTAAAGAGCGCACCTCAAAAGGACTTTATTTCACTTTAACGCATCAGGAGCTCTGCAGCTCCACAAATTCATTTAAAAGTGTCCTTTTTTATTAGCGGACCTGAAATCTTAGGGACCAAAAAACCTTCACCTTCACCAAAAAACCGTTTTAATCCATGTATTAAAATGTTAAATAAAAAGGAGAGATTACAAATTCAACAAATTCTAGAATTTCTCTGACCACTTATGTTATTTTCTGTTTGTAGTTGGGTTCGCCATTCCCTGCAATGACTTCCCTTTTACAGGGCTAGAATACCAATGGGCCAGAGAATGGATGCTTTGTGGGGCTGTTGGAATTGGTCTAAAGGGGTCTACAGACAAAGGCAAAGAAAGGAAGGGACCTCTCTTCCTCTGTCACCCAATTAGTTATATTTTGGTCATGCTCTTAGCACTCAATGGTGTTTAATGTGTCTTACTCAGTGACAAAAAATATACACAAAGGACAAATACTATTTCTGAAAGCTGGCCAAAACATTGTCCTAGTAGAAGGTGAGAATAATTTTCAATTGAAAAGCATCAGATTTGTAACAGACCATAAAATCGAAACTGTTGACGACTGGAGGCACTGCCCTACAAAACCACACAACCATGTGTGATACTGCCACAGACAAGTCGGTTTGAAGTTACACTGCGTGGACTTATATGAAATTGGCCTCTCTCATATAGTTACCCTCTCTGGTTTTCCTCCTAAATCGAAAAATATCACATCTGTAAAGGGGAGCACAACATCCAAGACAACTGCTTCAAAGTTCAAAAACAGAGTGGGTAGAGGGGATAAAAAAAAAAGGTGGCGTGTCTGCTTTAATACGCAGGTATATGTGACAGTGAAGGTGTTATCATTGGCACCCAAGGATCATGGCGACCTCATTCAGCCTTGTGGAATGAAGGAACTACGTAGTAATAGTTGAACAATGGTCTCTGCTCCAACCCCAAGTCTTTAGAAGAGTGCAAAGATCCCCTTATTTTTCATGTGTGTTTTAGCCCTGATATATCCACGTGTGCACGTCCTAAAACTCGGAAAACTCCTTTGCACATTTTTCCGTTACAGAAACGCGGATCTCCTCCTCCTCGTAGTCGTCGAAGTTGCTTGTGTCTCCAGCGCCTCGACACTTTGGTATGAACGGGGCTTCCACCTGACAACACAGAGAGCAGGACAACCAGGAGCGGCGTTAGTGTGCCTTAGAGGAGACCAAGCCAGTACTTCAATGAGATTCTAATACTGCAAGAATTTTCAGATGCCTAGGTAATACCTCCTTTCAGCAAAATGCATTATGAAGTAATTCTAGTAAGCCAAATACAAAACATTATGAAACCATATAAAGACTATTGTTGCAAGATCATAATACTCAAGAAAGTGCTACTGGACACTAATAAAATACAGAGGCCTTGTCTGAACACCCGTACTTGTGTTAGGATTTTTGGCGATGCAAAAACAGAACGTTTTATAGAATGTCAAATTTAAAAATGTAGTATACTTTAAATCCCAGGATGTCATACTCATTTCGGCTTTTCATTTAGAATTCGCTGCACCCTATTGAAGAAGAGAATAAGTGTTTTCAGACCCATGTCTGTGACATCAGCTGATAACCAGAATAGGGGACATGCTCTGCAAAAATGTACGAATGGCGTGGAACAAGAGAGATTGTGCATGTAGATTACGCCTTCTCAGTATGGATGAGTAGTATGTTGATATGTTGCTGAAATAGTATGTAGTATGATTAGTACACAGTATGTTGTTTTAGCAAGTAGTAGGCAAGAATTTGGCCAATGTGTTTCATAAAAGTTAGGTGCTATAAAGAGCAATTCAACTCCGCATTGATAGTCTTCATCCTCCAACACATCCTTGTATGTACCTTCCTCTCGTAGATGGCAATCCAGTCCGTTGTAGCGAACCACTTGTGTCCTTTGATGTCGTTGACGCCGTTCTTCAGGTTGCCGTAGCGTTTGGTCAGGTCCACCTGCAGCAGGTTCCTCAGCAGGTCCTTCAGGTCAGAGCTGAAGTGGGATGGGAAGCGGACCTACAGGGGGACACAGAGGTTTGTCTAAATGGCCATGTATTGAGAAATGTACATTTGCTCCTAGTTGGACCTGTATAGTAAGTGATTAAAGACAGAAGAGGCTAAGCCAAAAGCAAGCCAAGCATTCATTGGGCAGTTAAAACCTCCTACTGAGTTAAACTTACTCCATGAGAACATGACAGGTGTTCAAAATGTGTTAAAATTGGAGGTTAAATAGGTAGGCCATTTCAGACATGCTTAATGTAAAAATGGACTTGTCCATACCTTTCCAGACACAATCTTCTCATAGATCTGAATAGGCTGGTCAGCGAAGAAGGGAGGGTATCCAGCAGCCATCTCATATATGAGGACCCCCAGGGCCCACCAGTCCACTGCTTTGTTGTAGCCCTACACACAGCACAATGACAAATGTAGTTCACATACACATATGTAATCTAAATTCATGGCAACAAACTAATGTTCCATGTCTTCAAATGTAGTAATTTAATGCACTGTGTGTGTGAGAGAGAGAGACAGACAGGACTCTCACCTTGCTGAGTATGATCTCGGGCGCCAGGTACTCTGGAGTTCCACACAACGTCCAGGTTCTGCCTTTTACCCTCTTGGCAAATCCAAAGTCTGTCACCTGACCACCAAGAACACGTACAGTCGGTAAAGCAACATAGCAGAGAAAACATAACCCATCATTTCTGCACAGCACTTTGAGATATCAGCTGATGTAAGAAGGGCTTTATAAATACATTTGATTTGACATTACAGTATACGCCATAGGCAGTGATGTGTCATGCACAGTGCTCCAGTTGGGCCGGTGCTCACCGGTACACAGTACTGGCACCTCAAATGTTCTACTGCTTGAGTACAAGGATGCAAACTGGTGAGGGCCCAAAATGGTAACACAAAAATTCACTTGGACACATAAAATGTGTGAGGTGTAAGAAAAGTGGCTTATTTTCAGAGAATAACAAGTAATAAATACACATTTGAATAATCTCAACACTCCTAACTTTACAAACCACAATAGACAGAGAAAATGGTGTCCTGGGGTAGGGGGGAGTTGGGCTCTTTGGTCTGGTTTAAGGTTTATTATGACAGGTAATGATAATCTGCCTCCCCAGACAGAAATACATAGGGCACTCTAAAATCTGTTATTGTTTTGCCAAATTCTGTTCTTGGTTTAGCTTTTCCAGGTTTCAGAATTTCTCTCAAAAATCACCCTTTTATTGATAGAACATAACATAACAATGCTTAAAACCACATCAGGAGACCACATTTGAGATCAAAAAATGTATTCATCTATGTGGGAAAGTGTAGTTGCCCTTTAATTCAATTGTGCACCAGCAAGAGACTGTTTGGCTAGTAGCAGTGTTTCTGTAGCGGTGTTTCATGTGAACCTGATTGGTACAAATTTATCATGATATCATTCTGCCAGCCAGGTAAGCCTACTTTGCAGACAACATTTAATTGGGAAGTGTTTTTTTGGAAAGCCTTTTAGAAATGTTTCAGCATGCTAACTGGCTACACAACACACACAGGTGTTACTTCTTCAGAAAGTTGCAGGAAATACATATCACTGATGCATTATTTTCAGGAATTATGAGAAACTAGTGCAATTTAAGTACTTTTGTCATAAGTTCAATACATTTTAATACCTTCCTGTGCTCAGTCAATGATTTCAATATGAGACACAGACCCCTTCCCCTTTTTCTCTTCGGATCTACACGATTCACTTGGATGGCCTATTTTGAGATCAAAGCGGTGAATATCGCCGAAAAGCGACGGGTTTTCATCTCTGTCAGTAGGCCTACCGGCATCCCTTATGCAACATTGACTCTAAAATAAGAACCCTGGTGCTGTAAAATGAAAATGATCCACTTGAAGCACTGGTCACACATACCTGGATGTAGCCATGCTGATCGATTAGAAGGTTCTCAGGCTTCAGATCTCTGTAGATAAGGTCTAGTGAATGGAGGTACTCGAACGTCAGTACTATCTGGGCTGCGTAAAACCGTGCGTGCGGTTCACTGTGAAGGAAAGGGAGAAGAATCTGTTTAACTGATCACGTAGTAGGCGCAAAAATGTAAGTGGAGTTGTAATTAACTACCAGCTATATGAGCACTGAATTTAAAATAAAAACACACACTCCCCTCCGTATTTATCTGGACAGTGAAGCAAAAACATATAATGCACTAGTCCCCCCCATTTGAAGTCGTCATAAGTATTTGGATTTCTGTTGTAGTGTATTCTGGTTGGTACAAAGTTACAAAAGTTTACTATATGGTCCCATATTCCTAGCATGCAATGACTACGTCAAGGTTGTGACTCTACAAACTTGTTGGATGCATTTGCAGTTTGCATTTGCAGGATTATGTCGTGTGGTAGGTAGCCTGGTGGGTAGGAGCGTTGGGCCGGTAACCAAAAGATTGCTGGATCGAATCCCCAAGCCGACGTTCTGCCCCTGAACAAGGAAGTTAACCCCCAAAAACAACTGGGCACCAATGACGTGGATATCGATTAAGGCAAGCCCCCGGCACCTCTCGGACTCAGAGGAGTTGGGTTAAATGCGGAAGACACATTTATGTTGAATACATTCAGTTGTACAACTGGTATCCCCTTTCCCTTTCTCAATAGAAATGAATGAGAAATAACGTATTGAGTCATTTTAATTGTATATAAGAATAGAATATGTTTCTGAACACTTCTACAGTAATGTGGATGCTATCATGATTACGGATAATCATTACGTTACAGCCTTATTTACAATAAACGTAACTCCAAAACAACGTTATTTATAATTCATTTCTGTTGGGCACAAAATAATCTGAAACACAACCAAAACAAACTGAAAACGCATCCAACAACTTTGTTGATTCACAAGCGTGATGTAGTCATTGCGTGCTAGGAATATGGGACCAAATACTCAACTTTTAAAACTGAATTTTCTAAATACTTCCAACAACCTTCAAAATGGGGGGACTAGATACATAAAGTGCATTCATTTCTAAATGGTAAAACATATGTATGAAAATACCCTCAAATAAATGATGACATTCTGTACTGTCACCTCACATAGAACTTTTGATATGAAATCTAATTCTGGAGAACAAAGCCAAATTAAAATGTTATAAATTCACTGTCCCAAAAAAATACATGAATGTAGGTTAAAAAAATGTTTCCCAAAACAATTTTCAATCAACAAATGGAAAATCTATAAACAACTTATAATCAACCAGATATTGTATTGATGAGCAGAACGTTCAGACAGACACTCACCTGAACCTTCCGATTCGTCTTAGATGTGAAAACATCTCTCCTCCTGGAACATACTCCATCACCATGTACAAATTGGAGTTGTCCTGTGGAGGGACACAGACAGACGTAAACAAATCCAGTCAGATACTGAGGTAACTGAATAATAAAGAGGCCATATGTATTAAGCGTCTCATAGTGCTGGGATCAGCCCCCCGCGGCCATTTAAATCAAATTCATTATGATCAAAAAGGAAAAACGAGCCCTAAATCAGCACTCCTAGTTTGAGACGCTTGATTCATAGCCTCTGATCTCAATGGCCAGATTAAAAACACTGTATGCAGAAGGAAAAAAAACTGAACTGTACCTTGAAGGCATAATCAAGTCTGACGAGGAAGGGAAAAGACACGGCCTGCAATATTCTCTTCTCATTTAGCGTATGTTCTATTTGCTTGAGTTTCACCACCTACCAGACAAAGAAGTGATCATCAGACAACAGTCTTGACCGACAGTTTAAGTACAGTTTAATGATGGCATGACAAAGTTGTAGAGGGTTTTTTTTTGGGGGGGGGAGCTTTAGTCTCGTAATTACCAGACTGAGGTAGCAGACCATTTATGTTAGCTCGCGAGATCAGGAGGCTTGTGTGGCTAGGGCAGCTTTTAGATTGCATTCCAGTAATCACATTTTTGTCACACGCGCCAAATACAACAGCTGTAGACCTTACCGTGAAATGCTTACTTACAAGCCCTTAACCAACAGTGCAGTTAAAAAAAAATAGAGTTGTGAAAATATTTACTAAATTTAAAAAAATAATAAGATACAATAACGAGGCTATATACAGGGGGTACCGGTAGCGAGTCAATGTGTGGGGTTACAGGTTAGTCGAGGTCATTTGTACATGTACATAGGGGTAAAGTGACTATGCATATATAAACAGTGAGTAGCAGCAGTGTAAAAACAAAGGGGGGGGGGGGGGGGGGGGGCTGACCATTTTTTGGCCCTTCCTCTGACACCGCCTAGTATATAGGTCCTGGATGGCAGGAAGCTAGGCCCTAGTGATGTACTGGGCCATACGCAATACCCTCTGTAGCGCCATACGGTCGGATGCCGACCAGTTGCCATACCAGGTGGTGATGCAACCGGTCAGGATGCTCTCGATGGTGCAGCCGTAGAACTTTGATGATCTGGGGACCCATGCCAAATCTTTTCAGTCTCCTGAGGGGGAAAAGGTGTTGTCATGCCCTCTTCACGACTGTCTTGGTATGTTTGGACCAGGATAGTTTGTGGGTGATGTAGACACCAAGGAGCTTGAAACTCTCGACCCGCTCCACTACAGCCCCGTCAATGTTAATGGGGGCCTGTTCAGCCCTCATTTACCTGTAGTCCATGATCAGCTCCTTTGTCTTGCTCACATTGAGGGAGAGGTTGGAAAGAGACTATGGTATTATAATCCAGACACTAACAGGTCAGATCATATCTGTGCATGTGATGGGAGGAACCACTGGCAGACATTACACATATTTATCATACTTATGTTATGCCACCAGATAACATCTACAGCAGCGGTATTCAAAGTTGGGGTCGCAACCTTGCAGTGGCGTTGCCCATTAAAAAATTACAAATATTTGAGGACATGTTATTGTATGGAACAAGTCACAACATACATTTGAGAAAGATCATTTAAAAAAATACATTTACATTTACTGAATTATACATTTAAAAATACATTTACTGAATTAAAAGTTATTTGTTGATGTAAAAATCGAAACGTGCCAATTTTTAAGGTTGGTTCATTAGATTTGGGACGGGGCCGCGAGAAATTCTGGCGGAAAAAATGGGGTCCCGCTGGAAACGTTTGAATACGACTGATCTACAGTGTTTTATTTCATTCTTGCCCCATTTTTTGTTTGATATTATTTTATTGGAGTGGAATTGCACACTATCTTTACTGTATTTTTGATGCTTCATTTAGACGGGTACAAACAGCTGGGATGAGAGTAAGGAGGTAGACATAGGTGGAAGACAGGGTTGAACCCAGGTCTTCGGTGGGGAGGCATGCATGTGCTTGCTGCCTGGAGTGATACCCACTCGACCAAGGCTTTGCACTTGCTGCCCCGTTTGATGCCCTAAAATAGCATCTCTTCATCCTCTTCCCATAGCAAGGTGATACATTGCCTTGTCAGCTCATACATGGGTTACCCGTCCTTGAAAAGGCCAGCTGTTTTCCACTGGGCACCAACCTTTTGCTTGTCCAGTATTTTCATGGCGAAGAACTGCTCTGTTCCTTTATGTTTGACCAGCATGACTCTTCCAAACGAGCCTGTACCCAGGGTCTTTAGCCTGTCAAAGTCATCTAGGCCCGTCGTGCTCTAGAATGGGTCACACAAAACACAGGATGTGGATTACCTAATGGATATACCACAGCAGCAGTCCCAGGCTTTTACTCAGTTCAACTTAGATATTCCCCACATCCACATCTCCTTTTCTATACACATTGGTGAAGGACTTTGGTTGAGAAGAAGGCAAAGAGATAGGATGTGAGGAATCACAGAAAGAATAAATGAGAAAGAGTCCCCAAACCCTGGATTTGTAGCTCCAACCTTAAGAGCATGAAAACATCTCACCTGTGGTGGACATTCCCATTTCCGTAAGAAGTCTTCTTTGGCTTTGGCTAGGAACTCTTTCACTGTATGGAAGAAAGATATACACAGGCAAATTAGCTAACAGGAAGGAATTGTCTGTCAACGCATGATTAATTCCTATTTATTGACTTGAGATTTGATTTGCATGGAGTGGGCAACAAAGTACAAAGGACATCTTAATGGAATCTTATGTGGAAATTCTAGAACAGTGACAGGGTATCAATTGTAACAAAATCTGTATGAAATGGAATTCAATGGAGACAAAGACTGGTAAGGTCTAACTAACCAAACTCCTATCTGCATTTTACATCCACAAAATACATGTACGGAGAAAGGGGGGGGGGGGGACAACATCAAAACGTTTGTTTTTAGTGATACAACAAAACACACCAACCAAGACGGACAGTCTAAGTAAGAAGTGATGCCAAGAGCTCCATTTCTCTTTTTTAAATAGATAGGGGGATGTAAGAATTCACTAAGACAGGTGAAGAGGCTGGGCTCTCTCGAAGCATGCAGAACTCTTGTGCATCACTTTCTGCACTGACTGTGCATTAGGGCCCAATACTGTTCACGGGAAGGCTTTAACACAGATTATTATATACAGAATTGTTTTTGATGAGCCAGGACAAACCAAAACACATGGAAAAACACAGCAGACAAAAGATATCCAGAATGACAGAATGCAGATGACAAAAACACAGAGGTTTAGGTAATGGTTTTGGCAGAACCTAGATCGAAGCATATACTGAACCACTACTACAAGCCAAGCTTGGGGTCATTTACAATAGAATCAATGCGTGCAAGGTTTCGGACTTCTGTCATTTTGGGAATCTAGTGGAAGAATGGGCATACCAAAAGTCTCTATAGATCACCCAAGGATTTGCAGGAACAATGTGGAAGGGATGATGTGGAAGAGAGAGAGAGAGAGAGTGCATAAATCTAACAAGTATATCAGATCAACAAACATGGACCATATGCAGTGAAGAACAATAGAAGATGACAACGAAGGAAAGAAAAAGACAGTATTAGATACAGAGAGAAAGAGTTGTCATTCTTCTTCTGGAATTCAGTGTGACAAAGAAAAACAAGGCGACTAATTAGAATGTTTGTTAATGACTCCTGTGGGTAAGAAAGTTACAACAGACATGACTAGGATGGCAAATGCTGTACAAATACAAAGATGTAGCAAACAGAAAAAGGCTTTAATGGCCTCCCGGGCGGCGCAGTGGTCTAGGGCACTGCATCGCAGTGCTAGCTGCGCCACCAGAGTCTCTGGGTTCGCGCCCAGGCTCTGTCGCAGCCGGCCGCGACCGGGAGGTCCGTGGGGCGACGCACAATTGGCCTAGCGTCGTCCGGGTTAGGGAGTGTTTGGCCGGTAGGGATATCCTTGTCTCATCGCGCTCCAGCGACTCCTGTGGCGGGCCGGGCGCAGTGCGCGCTAACTAAGGGGGCCAGGTGCACGGTGTTTCCTCCGACACATTGGTGCGGCTGGCTTCCGGGTTGGAGGCGCGCTGTGGTAAGAAGCAGTGCGGCTTGGTTGGGTTGTGCTTCGGAGGACGCATGGCTTTCGACCTTCGTCTCTCCCGAGCCCGTACAGGAGTTGTAGCGATGAGACAAGATAGTAATTACTAGCGATTGGATACCACGAAAAATTGGGGAGAAAAGGGGATAAAATTTAAAAATAATAATAATAATTAATTTTAAAAAAGGCTTTAATAATTGTGCAGTTCTTTTTATATAGGCTACAGTGTGTTGAAGCACTAAAAATCCCACATAACCCTGGCCTGAAAAGTAGACTATACTGTATATGATTTTTTATTAACACATTTACATAGTGTATTCAGACCCTTTAATCAGTACATTTTTGAAGCACCTTTGGCAACGGTTACAGCCTCAAGTCTTCTTGGGTATGATGCTATAAGCTTGGCACACCTGTATTTGGGGAGTTTCTCCCATTCTTCTCTGCAGATCCTCTCAAGCTCTGTCAGGTTGGATGGGGAGCGTTGCTGCACAGCTATTTTCAGGTCTCTCCAGAGACTTGTCCCAAAGCCACTCCTGAGTTGTCTTGGCTGTGTGCTTAGTGTCTTTGTCCTTTTGGAAGGTGAACCTTTGCCCCCCAGTCGGAGGTCCTGAGCGCTCTGGAGCAGGTTTTCATCAAGGATCTCTCTGTACATCATTCCCTCGATCCTGACTAGTCTCCCAGTCACTTCCCGCTGAAAAACCTTTGGTACCCTTCCCCAGATCTGTGGCTCGACATAATCCCTGTCTCGGAGCTCTACAGACAATTCCTTCAACCTCATGGCTTGGTTTTTGCTCTGACATGCACTGTCAACTGTGGGACCTTATATAGACAGGTGTGCTTTTCCAAATAATGTCCAATTAATTGTATTTTCCACATGTGGACTCCAATCAAGTTGTAGAAACATCTCAAGGATGACCAATGGAAACTGGATGCACCTGAGCTCAACTTCAAGTCTCATAGCAAAGGGTCTGAATACTTATGTAGGTAGGTATGTTTTTTTATTTGTAATATATTTGAAAAAAATTCTACAAAACCTGTTTTCGCTTTGTCATTATGGGGTAGTGTGTGTAGATTGAGGATTTTTATTTATTTAATACATTTTAGAATAAGGCTGTAACGTAACAAAATGTGGAAAAAATCAAGGGGTCTCAATACTTTCTGAATGCACTGTATGACCACCTAGCTAATGTAAATGTTTACATAATCAGAGCTGGTTATGGTTAACTGTACTGAATGGGATCCCTTTTAAAAGACATAAGCTAGGTGTCCAGTATTGAACAGTAGAATAAGGTAATAAGGTACACCTCAGTACAGTACAGTTTTTAGAGATCAGCACCACTAAGTTCATATTTTTAGAACATGGTTGGCTAATGCAAGATTTTCCATTTAAAAAAAAAAGTGCCTAACATGTTTAACAACATGGAAGGTTGTGACATGGAACAGTGAAACAAGGCTCATTCAGTGTCAGAATTAGCCTACCTCCCTGTCAAACTGGGAGTGTTTTGACATCTCCCAAGAGCCAAGCCAAGACAACGAGTCTGAGTTGGTGAGGAGGGTAGTGCAACACACACATGGGCTATTATCAGGAACCAGGTTGCCGGCACTGTAAACAGCAATAGGGCAGACAAATCTGTAGCAGCAGCAGTTTAGGGCACTGTGGCTTAGACAGGTTTAACACCAGAAGGTTGAGAGACTGGGGCTCATGTTATGTCAAAACAGACAGGAAAACAGACAGCACAGCACAGGCTTTAGGTTGCACTGATCAGATCAAAGAACACCGCTTGCTTCCTGAAACTGGAAAGATACCTGTGGCTGACCAGGTTCCTGTGCCTCTGCCTGGTCTCTTCCAACACTTCAGTAAATGTCATATGAACAGATTAACAGCATTGTAAAGTGACAAAGCTTTTAAACGACCTAGATACATTACTACCTACCATAAATGTTCACATTTGGCCGTACATATATCAAAGTGAAGTAGATGGAACAGCACATATGCAAACTCACAAGTCAGTGGCATTTCCCAGACTAACTTATGCCAGATTAGTTTGCAAGCAGTTCACACACATTCAGATCTGGACACAAACCAACACCTCGATATTCCTGACTGTATAGGACTTCATGGGGAAACATTTAAAAATGTATCAAGTCATGCAGTGCATTGATCATCAGCATACATATGTCAAAGTGTACCACTGCAAATTAATACAGTCCCAGGGCTAGTTGCGTCAAAGCTTGTAATTCCCCTTATCCTCTTACGAAGGTCTGGTGACAAGCTGTTCCAGTCAATGACAAACTGTGCTGTGTGTATGTGCATGTAGAACTGCACATCACTAAGATTAAACAGACTCTAAACCAAAATGACTTGTGAGATAAATCACTTGGGAAGGTTGTATTACGGGCCTGGTTTTATGAATGGCAAGTGGGCATTTGTCATTTCTTCACCATATTTGGTCACTGTTTAGAGGAGCGCTAGAGAGTACTGTAGAGGGAAAGCTGTATATATATATATACAGCGCCTCAAGACTGAGATGTGGAGGCAGTCTGATAATTGAAACCCCATACTTATTATACTACTTATCCTTAGTGTGGTTAATCTAACATGACATTTGTAAATAGTTTAGGAGTGGAGTGAATTTTTGGTTGCTAATGATCTATCACATTTGTAAAATTACAAATTAGCTAGCTAAAACAACTCTAATCTACAAACGCAATATCAAAACAACAGGCCTCATAGGCTATGAGACCAACACACGTCAGAGAGTCAAGCCTTTGGCTGGCTATGCTACAGTACTGTAGCTGGCATTGGACATTACTCTGGCTTGGTGATGTCTCACGGGCCTGGTGGTGGCTAACTAACGCTGATATACAGTTAGCTCTCACTGACGTTAGCTAGGTAGACAACATCATAGCGAAAGTGCTAAAACAACCCGCTAGCTAGCTAGCTAATGTTAGTAGTTAGCTAGGCCTCTGGACCAGGTTGTAACTATTTAGTTACACATCCCTTGTACTAGTGATCTAGCTGAGATTAGTTCAGAAACCAATTACTATAAATTATCGTCGATAGCCAAATATAGGGGCGAGGGTGTAATTCATGTAAAAATGTTTACAACATCAGGGATACATTTGCGTGTGCGCCCTCCCGATGTTGTCAATAAAAAATGTCAAATGTGCTAATGTCAGCATACTAACTGGGTAGTTAGCTAACTTTAGCTAGTAAAGAGAATGCTCCACGATCGCCCCAACTCACCGCTCTCCAGCTCGTTGCCTTTCTTGGCGGTAGCAGCGTTTCCCATGGTATGGAAGACACGGCGATCGCTCAGACTGCGAGAGATGGTGGTAGCTAGCTACAGCTGTTGTTGAGTGGTGTTCCCCTTGTAGGCAAAATCGTTAATTTGGAACTATATAGAGAAATTCAATTGATAACGTTACAGTCAAATATGAAAGAAGGAGCCCAAATCCCTGTTCAACACCCCCCTTCTTTAGATATTCCCCTTCCTGGCTCTTCTCTATCTCGCTGACTTGCAGCTAGCGGTCACTGCTCTCACACTTCTCCCCCCAAGCGTTCACTGTTGATTGCTTGGTCAAAGACCTTCTATGTGAAGAGATGGGATATCGCACTCAATCTGCTTCCGCCTTTACTAAAGGCTTTAGTTAGAGGCTTGTGAGGTGGTCCAGGGAAGAACGACTGCCCCCTCTCACTGAAGCCACAGAAATTCAAGGCCGACCGCGGTACTGCAGGCATTGTTTGCAGAAAACAGGACCCCCCATTATAGTGAATGTAAAAATGGCATTCTCAATCTTCTTGGTCAATCTTCGTGTAAATACAAAAATACGCCAGATGTATGTCCGTGAACTGATTATAAAATAAATCTCACACAGAAGACGTTGTAACGATAATTAAGTTGCTAATAGCAGCCTGCAGTACCCCGGTCAGTACATCACTCTAATAATAAGGGTTAACCCACTTGGTGGGAATTGTAACTTTTCAAAATTATTAAATTATCTTTGGTTACGTGGCTCATATAGCAAGGACCGCTACAGTATGATCAAATACAGCTAACCCATTTAGCTAAATAGCTGTGGTAACTACAATACACGGGCAAAAGTATGTGGACACCTACTAGTCGAACATCTCATTCCAAAATCATGGGCAAAATTATTGAAATGGTCCCCCCCTTTGTTGCTATAATAGCCTCCACTCTTCTGGGAAGGCTTGCCCCTAGATGTTGGAACATTGCTTCCATTCAGTCACTACAGTCCCTGGTTCGAATCCAGGCTGTATCACATCCGGACGTGATTGGGAGTCCCATAGGGCAGTGCACAATTGGCCCAGCGTCGTCCAGATTTGGCAGGGATAGGTAATTGTAAATAAGAATTTGTTCTTATTTGTTGTTGTTTGTTCTGACTTGTCTAGTTAAATAAAGGTTAAAAAAAGGTCGCCCACTGATGTTGGGCAATTAGGCCTGGCTCGCAGTCGGCATTCCAATTCATCCCAAAGGTGTTCGATGGGGTTGAGGTCAGGGCTCTGTGCAGGCCAGCCAAGTTCTTCCACACCAATCTCAACAAACCATTTCTGTATGGACCTTGCTTGGTGCACAGGGGCATTGTCATGCTAAAACAGGAAAGGGCCTTCCCCAAACTGTTGCCACAAAGTTGGAAGCACAGAATTGTCTAAAATGTCATTGTATGCTATAGCGTTAAGATTTCCCTTCACTGGAACTAAAGGTCCTAGCCCGAACCATGAAAAACAGCCCCAGACCATTATTCCTCCTCCACCAAACTTTACAGTTGGCACTATGCATTGGGGCAGGTAAAGTTCTCCTGGCATCTACCAAACCTAGATCTGTTTGTCGGATTGCCAGATGGTGAAGCGTGATTCATCACTCCAGAGAATGCATTTTCACTGCTACAGATTCCAATGGAGACAAGCTTTACACCACTGCAGCCAATGCTTGACATTGCACATTGTGACTTTAGGCTTGTGTGCGGCTGCTCGGCCATGGAAACCCATTTCATGAAGCTCCCAACGAACAGTTCTTGTGCTGACGTTGCTTCCAGAGGCAGCTTGGAACTCGGTTGTGAGTGTTGCAACTGAGGACAGACGATTTTCACTTGGCGGTCCCGTTCTGTGAGCTTGTGTGGCCTACCATTTCGCGGGTGAGCCGTTGTGGCTCCTAAATGTTGCCACTTCAAAATAACAGCACTTACAGTTGACGGGGCAGCTCTAGCAGGGCAGAAATTTGACGAACTGACTTGTTGGAAAGGTGGCATCCTATGACGGTGCCACTTTGAAAGTCACTGAGCTCTTCAGTGAGGTCATTGGTCCCGTGTGGCTCAGTTGGTAGAGCATGGCGCTTGCAACGCCAGGGTTGTGGGTTCATTTCCCACGGGGGGACCAGGATGAATATGTATGAACTTTCCAATTTGTAAGTCGCTCTGGATAAGAGCGTCTGCTAAATGACTTAAATGTAAATGTCATTTTACATATACAGAAAATATACACTGTATTGGCAAGACATTCTATATAACAAAAAGTATTAAGATCTGAACATGATAAAGATCTGAGAAAGAGGAAAAATGCAGCAAAATGACTCACTCTTCAGTCTCCATTGACTTGCAATGGATTTGATTATGCTGCATATACTCTATGGGAGTGAGAGTGAGAGAGAGTGTGTGTGGATTTCTTTAGATATTGTCTATATATAAATTGGTCTACATACCAACAAATATTAAGATCTGATCATTTGAACATGTATTCAAATGTGTAAATGTGTCCAAAGACTAAATATAGTACCATACAGAAAGGGATGTATTTCACAAACATTGAGTTGATCATATAGGTAACAATACTATACATTTTAAACAGTTTAAATCTGAGAAAAAAGAAGAAACCTGCACACCGCTCTTGATAGTATCACTGCTCTTTAATAAGCTTTACGTATCGGCCTCACGGCCTTGTTGTTTCTCATTTTATTCAACTGTTACCATGGGCCGGCAAAAAAAGAAAGCTCAGATGTGCGAGTACCTTCTGAATTTTGAAAAACAGTTTAATTCTAAATTGTATTTCAAAATAGATACAGTACCAGTCAAAAGTTTGTACACACATACTCCTTCAAGGTTTTTCTTTATTTGAACTATTTTCTACATTGTAGCATAATAGTGAAGATATTAGACCAGTGTAAATCTGTCCTTTGGTCTGATGAGTTCAAATTTTAGATTTTTGGTTCCAACCGCCGTGTCTTTGTGAGACGCAGAGTAGGTGAACGGATGTATCTGCATGTGTAGTTCCCACCGTGAAGCATGGAGGAGGAGGTGTGATGGTGTGGGGGTGCTTTGCTGGTGACACTGTTGGTGATTTATTTAGTATTCAAGGCACACTTAACCAGCATGGCTACCACAGCATTCTGCAGTGATACGCCATACCATCTGGTTTGCGCTTAGTGCGACTGTCATTTGTTTTTCAACAGGACAATGACCCAACACACCTCCAGGCTTTGTAAGGCCTATTTGACCAAGATGGAGAGTGATGGAGTGCTGCATCAGATGACCTAGCCTCTACAATCACCCGACCTCAACTCAATTGAGATGGTTTGGGATGAGTTAGACCGCAGAGTGAAGGAAAAGCAGCCAACAAGTGCTCAGCATATGTGGGAACTCCTGTTGGAAAAGCATTCCAGGTGTAGCTGGTTGAGTGAATGCCAAGAGTGTGTCATCAAGGCAAAGGGTGGCTATATTTTGATTTGTTTAACACTTTTTGGGTTACTAGATATGATTCCATATGTGTTATTTCATAGTTTTGATGTCTTCACTATTATTCTACAATGTAGAAAATAGTAAAAAATTAAGAAAAACCCTTGAATGAATAGTTGTGTCCAAACTTTTGACTGGTACTGGATGGTGAAGTCATTTTAATGATTCTTTCAAATGTTCTCAAAATCCCAACTTTGATTGACACTGTAAGTATGATAGATCATTGCAATCTTAATATTTAAATGTGGCCTGTCTAGACACTTGAAAGATGTTGACATCAAAATGTATGCATTTACACCAAACAGCATTTGTGCTGTGGCGCATTTTGATATTGTACAATACATAGTTAGAGAATTTGAATGGGTGATGCGTTGCTGATGTCAATACAGTGCATGGAATGTGCAGTAAGGGACAGAACACAGAGCATAAAGTAATCCATTTGAACATTCTAGAGCAGTCAACATGGTCAAATTTGTAATGTCATAATGGGCCATGTTTTCAAATCAGGAAGTCCTTGAATTCAAGTTGTTATTTGTCACTCATATATCACTTTTTGTGATCAGCTGTCACCTTCTCATATTTCAATATTCCAAGTTCCTTCCACAATTTGATTTGAACATAAACATTGAAAAAGCTGAAGTAATGAGCAATTCATCAGCCCATCTCTGACTGTCATTGAGTGATTCTTTCCCTTTTGTCATAAATGTAGTAGTAGCAATAGTAGTAGTAGTTGTAGTAGGTTTCATTGGTTTCTCGCAGTCATAGACTGAATTGTACACAAATTTACAGTCATGACATCAATCATATATAATTATCAAATAGTAAAATCGTAAACCAACAAAACACATGGATATAATGTTAAAATATGCAATATATACAAAGCAACATTATTACAACGACAAGGTTTGGGTGGCAGCTTTAGAAAATACATCTTTAGAGTCCTTAGGGAGGCATTTCTAAGGCTTCTGGGCTATATGGTACGTGCATTGATCAGTTTAGTGTGGAATGGGATGGGAGAGTTCTGATAACGGCCTGTGAGTGTCATGGGAGTGTTACGTTTTTGGCTGTTGCAGGTTGCCCATCCTGCTCTCCAAGGACATGATTACGAGGGTTTCGAGGGTTTCCCGGTAGCTGGTGTATAACCTGTACAGAATTATTCTGCAGGCTCTCTTCTGGACACGTTACAGCTGAGCAGTCAGGGTTTGAGGCCAGGCAGGGACAGCATACTCCAGAACTGGTCTTATGTAGCCTATGTAGATGAACAGTAGGCCTGCTGTAGGTACAGAGAAAAGTTTAATGTGCTTGAGGAGGAACAGCTTCCTGCTCTTAAAATATATATTTTTAAAGTAAGACTAGGCCTCCATCTAGTGGAAATGTGTGACATACTGTAGATTTAATTCACCGCAATAGTTTCAAATAAAATAGCCATATAGCTCTTTCAACAATTGCATTGATATTTATTTTGTATATAATGATCATATCTGATTCCTTACACATATCTTTATTAATTCTAACAGTCAAACTTCATGTGATTAAATAAATAATTCATTTCCCATTCTGTGATAATGTAAACATTGACTACATCTCACTGTTTTTAAGTCGAAAGTATTTGAGGTTGGTTAAAGGGTCTTCAAAGTACATGATCTTTTCCCATTGAGATAATATGGACTTTTCCCCCTAGATTTTTTCAAGCACATACCGTATATGGTTTCAAATTGACCTGACAGTACATACAACATCCAGCAGGGAGAAGCATTACTCTGTGAAGTAAATTGTTGATTTAACCTCGGAAAATGAAGTCTTATATAGTCTACTAACTTGTAAGCATTGAGCCTATGCTTGAGGACCACCTTTAGCAGCCTCAAATATGCAGGAAACAATTTAAGTGAGAGTACGACAAGCTTGTTCTAGTAAGAAATAGATTGTCATTCTTGCACCAAATGCATGTACAGCTAGATCATTCTAATCAAAAGAGAATGCATTTTAAAGTCAGACTGTGTGCAATAATGTGAAGACACATGGATATTAAATGTGAAAGTGAGTCTGTTTTCAATCTTTCATTTCCTCTATTTTCCCATTCCTCTCACCAACAAACAGCATGTCATGTTCATCCCAAAGAACCAGCTGCTCTCCATATTGCCTTTCTTGCTTTCCGTTTCATGTTCTTTGCAAAGCAGGGTCAAAGGGAATGCAGATTGAAGTTCTCAAATGATTGAATGAGAGGCCACAAATTTTCCCATCACTGTTATGACTAATGTACAGTAACCCTGTCACATAGTTTTGCATTATTTATCTTATACATGTTCACTGACCTCCAAAAAGGAATTGAATTGGAGAGACTTCCCTTGCATGGGATGTTCATTTCTTACCTGCCTTTCATTTCATTGTGGTGGTGGTGGTGGTACGCCGGCAGGTCATGTACTGTAGTCTATGGCCAAACACCTATGTTTGTGCTTTGCCAATGTGTAGTGAGTGGGGTCACCACATGTTGAAAATAAAATCCTCATGTGTTTTTTATCATGGGAAAGTTATCACTGTTCTGTGAGGTGGTTAGAGTGAGACTAATTTAGAAGTTATGAGACGGTTATAGGGATAGGAGAAGAGAGAGGGAGGACTGAGGACACACAGAGAGAGAGAGAGAGACAGAGAGAGATGATCTGGCAATCTCTTGATTATCAATCACTAGCTCCTATTAGGATGTTGCATGTGGTTCCAGGACATTACCCATTTCCTCCCCTGTATATCAGAGCCTGCATCCCCTCTCCTCCCCCCCTCCTCCATCCTAATTCACTCCAGATGAGCACAAGGGGACATTTGATTTAGTGTGCAAAGACACATGTATACAGCTGTGTCTGCCTGTCTCAAACAGCTGGTGCCGGGCCCGAAATACAACAGCAGGCAAGAGCCCCAATCACACATTTGTTTATGTAATTAAAACAGAGAAAATCTGAGCCAAAGAAAGATCTTTTTCTCTTTCTGTTCTCATCAGATGAGGACTGATCTAGTATTTCATTGGGATATAGTTCTTGGCTTTGTTTGCCACTCATATAGTGAGTGCTGAAAAGTACAGTTCGTGGTCTAATGATGTGCAGGTGATATAAGCCATGTGCTGCCGTCAGAAGACATTCCAATAGCATGTCAACAGTGTAGTCTTGAGCACTGACCCCTTCGTTCCACTGACGATGTACTTTTGGCACTGACAAGCTCAAACAACGTGTTGTATACATGAAGCAAGTGTATTATGTACAGTGCCTTGCTGATGATTTGCATTTATTTAATCCATTTTAGAATAAGTCTGTAATGTAACACAATGTGGAAAAAGTCAAAGGGTCTGGATTCTTTCCGAAGGAAGTGTATGTTTTTGATACAGTCTATTGCAAAGATGCAGCCTTCTTGCAGACCTTTGATGCAGCCATCTCTCTTCCAACAACAGAGCATTCATTATTTTGTCAGAAAATTTATTATACACCAAAAGCAAATACTTCCTGACTCCTTGAGTCATCGAGTCCTGAGCTCAACACAACATAGATTGGCTATACAGTAGAGGCAACTGACAAGCAGCCTTCATGTCTTAGTTACACCAGGTTTTCTCCAGCTCTACCAGGTTTTCTCCAGCTCTACCAGGTTTTTTCCAGCTCTACCAGGTTTTTTCCAGCTCTACCAGGTTTTCTCCAGCTCTACCAGGTTTTCTCCAGCTCTACCAGGTTTTCTCCAGCTCTACCAGGTTTTCTCCAGCTCTACCAGGTTTTCTCCAGCTCTACCAGGTTTTGTCCAGCTCCACACAGTTGTACCTTTGTAACTCACTCCTCTCCTGAGTGTCAAGGATTTGATCCAGGGGATTTACCGTTTAGTGCCCCCTCTGCCACCTCTCCACTGGTCGGGTCTGGGCACTCTGTCCCAGAACAGCGGGGTGCCCTTAGTCTGTATTTGTCTGGGAATGTTGATTTGAAACCCATAAGGTGTAGTAGGGTTCATGTCTATTTTGTTTCACTCACGGTACCAGATCTCTTTGTCCCATTGTGGGTTATGGCTGTCTGGCTGCAGAGAGAAAGCTTGTGCTGCTGTTTTATGCTTCTATACAATGAACCTTGCATGGCTGCACTGTCTAGTGTCTGCAACATAAATGGTTGTAATTTCCCCTACACAGAATATTATGAGAGAGATAGAGCTAATTTACTTTTCAGAACAGAGGATGGCTCCAGAGTGCTCAGACGGTTGAACAAGCAGCTAATTTGAGATAGATGGCCAATCTGCCTTTGAAGTGCTGCTTCAGAGTTATACAGCTCAGAATCTTCCCTGGTACTTACAGAACATGAAAAGGATACTACAGTCCTTTTTGTGACACTACTGACTGTCCTCAAGTCACCCAAGCATTACATTTGTGTTGGTATGTGCAATGTTGTTAAGTAGCCTAATGAATGAAAGAAGGAAAAGATGATGATACTTGTGATGTTGTTTCAATTCAAATCCAATTTTATTGGTCATATACACATGTTTTGCAGATGTTATTGCGGGTGTAGCAAAATGCTTGCTTTCTCTGGTGCGCTTTGTTTATTTTACCCAGAGAGGAGAATATATCTTGAAATTGGTAATAAATGAAATAATATTTTCCTCTGAACAACCAACTCCAAATAGTTACAGTTTACAGGAGGACATTCAAGCTTGACATTAGAGGCAATGCAAAGATGCAGAGAGACCCCGTCTCAGCTATACAGTCTACTGCCACATTTTGGAGACAGAGCAAAGATTATGGGAGGATAGCACTGCATACAACATGGCCATCTGAGCCAGATCAAAGCAGAGACAATGAAAGCCAGAGTGAGTGCTCCAGCCCCAGTAAGCTCCTTTTTAAATGTCTGTCTCCACTACCCCACCCTCACTGACTGTTACATCACTCTCTTCAACTGTTTCCATACCCAAATGATCAACTTCTTGGAGAGAGGCTCACATACTCTTGGAGGCCCCTTTTGCATGAAGACTGGACATTGCACAGTAAGTGGCTCAGACATAAATCCTTCAAACGAATGCAAACACCCCAGTAAATGCTCTGCTGAACGGCAATGTCATGAAGCCTATGTAATGCTAATATAGATATGACATGACACAGGTCCTAACCATTTATGATGGGATATATATGATGACAAATGGCTTGCCATTACTCATGCAGGGGGTTGAGATAGAAACTAAGCAAGATGTTGTCTCACAGGGGGCTCTGACAGGAAGTTCAGCTGGAGAAGTGTTACCGTGCCTGAGAACTCCACGTGGAATCTCAACAGAATTTCAATAGCCTATCGGGAGCTGTCAAATGACTCCTCCTGTTGTCCATTGAGTCATCCATAATTCTATTCTTGAGTTCCATATTGTCTCTGTTATTAGGTGAAGGGGTGTCAATGTCATTTTGCTGAAGGGGCCATCTGAATCCAAGTGAAGGCAAATCTCTTAGACACCTGTGTAGATACATGCTCATAGTGTAGCAATTGATTTTCCTAAACAGCATTAACTTTACATGATCTATTATGTGAATAATTTCCCTCCAAACATTTTCTTTCCTACTAATCTGAGGCTAGTGTTGGGATGTCTTGTGTGGGGAGATTGGATCAGATTGTGGGCCTGAGGCCATTATGACTAACAGGCCACATGTTCGACACCCCTGTCTCAGGCCTTTGATTTCACATCATTGACAGGGCAGGTACAGTAGTATAACAAGTCTCTAGGTGTGGTCACCACTTCCTCCTCCCTCCTGAGAGGACCAGATAAAAACAGGACCGTCCACGACACAGACACAGCGCTGCCTTCACTGCCTGGACTTCTGGACGGACATACTGCGGCAGAACAAACCTGTGTGATAATGATTGAGATCAAACCCCCCGTGACCCGACAACGCTTGTCACTTCCTACAGACAGCAGCTCTCCGAGCACTTATGATGTCTGTGGAGATAGTGAGGATGAACCTCCTCAGGGGACGAATCCTCACTTTGATGATGCTACATTTCATCAAGCCTTTTGAAGCTTTTTTCTCTCCCCCCTTTCTCTTTCACAGTGGGCTAGTGCTTGGTTTGCTTAAGCATTGGTTTTGTATGTGTCATAGCAGTTACATTATTTCCTCAGTAGTCCCTATAGACAATTATATACATGAATATAGACCAGCACCTCGTTATGAAAAATCTGTATTGTCCTCTCTATCTATGCTGTTGGATTAGAATGTGTTTGGTTTGCTGCAGGTTTTAGAATAGTGCAAGAATGTGTGAAGCTGGTATGAAAATGGTGGTCTTCATAAACGCCACATACAGTAAATGCTTCACAAAGTGTAAGTCATACTTATACTACTGTACTAAGGCAAGTGGAAATGGCAGATAGGATACGCTGTCCTTGAGTAACATAGGCATACCTTTCTTTAACCACTGTTGATGTTAATTGGAATACTTTTGATTACTTTTTAGAACTGTTTCATATGCACACAAAGGTACAGTGTTCTCTATTGAAAAAAACACCACACTTGAGTTAATAAATCCATTCATCTCTCTCTCTCTCTCTCTCTCTCTCTCTCTCTCTCTCTCTCTCTCTCTCTCAGTTATTGTTTCCTTCTTTCTGTCAATGTCATTTGTACAATCATGGTCACCTCATGTCACCTGTGGTTAGCTATTTCATACACCGAAAAACAAGTTATTCCTTAGCTCTTAAGGTTCCTTGGACAACTTTTGCCCAATAAAGAACCTTTGAGTTAAGTGAAGAGTTCTTGACGTAGCACCTACGGTTCTTTAGAATTCTTAATGGTTCTTAAAATGTATGGAAGCCTGCAGACGTGTCCCTTTCATAGCAAATAGCAAAATGGCCAGTGTTAACTAGTGTTGACTTTTCAGTGTAACATTTCTAGTGTTGATTCAGGAGTTAAATGAGCACTAATTGGTGTAAAAAAAGTGTTGGTGTTAATATCCAGAGTTGAACCAAAACCAAGCCCATCATTATCATATTTTCCAGTATGCTCTATTACAGGTAGATTTTTTTTACTGTTATTTTCAATGTTTTTGCTTAAACATTAATTGATTAATTCATCTTATGCTGCTCAAATATTAACTTAACTATTCCAATCTGTTATTTGAAATTATTGCACCCATTAATGAAATGGTTGTTCCAGTTCAGATGTTTTAGATAGTCTCCTACACTATACAGTGCCTTCGGAAAGGATTCAGACCCCTTGACTTTTTCCACAATTTGTTAGTTTACAGCCTTATTCTAAATTGTATTAAATCGTTTTTTCCCCTCATCAATCTACACACAATACCCCAAAACGACAAAGCAAAAACAGAAATGTTTGCTAATCTAAAAATAAAAATATCACATTTACATAAGCATTCTGACTCTTTACACAGCACATTATCGAAGCAGCTTTTGCAGCAATTACAGCATTGAATCTTCATGCGTATGACGCTACAAGCTTGGCACACATGTATTTGGGGAGTTTCTCCCATTCTTCTCTGCAGATCCTCTCAAGCTCTGTCAGGTTGGATGGTGAGCGTTGCTACACAACTATTTTCAGGTCTATCCAGAGATGTTCGATTGGGTTCAAGTCCGGGCTCTGACTGGGTCACTCAAGGACATTCAGAGACTTGTCCCGAAGCCACTCCTGCGTTGTCTTTGCTGTATGCTTAAGGTCGTTGTCCTGTTGGAAGGTGAACCGTCGCCCCAGTCTGAGATCCTGAGTGCTCTGGAGCAGGTTTTCATGAAGGATCTCTCTACTTTGCTCCGTTCATCTTTCCCTCGATCCTGACTAGTGTCCCAGTCCCTGCCACTGAAAAACATCCTCACAGCATGATGCTGCCACCACCATGCTTTACTGTAGGAATGGTTCCAGGTTTCCTCCAGATGTGACGCTTGGCATTCAGGCCAAAGAGTTGAATCTTGGTTTCATCAAATCAAATTTTATTTGTCACATACACATGGTTAGCAGATGTTAATGCGAGTGTAGCGAAATGCTTGTGCTTCTAGTTCCGACAATGCAGTAATAACCAACGAGTAATCTAACCTAACAATTCCACAACTACTACCTTATACACACAAGTGTAAAGGGATAAAGAATATGTACATAAAGATATATGAATGAGTGATGGTACAGAACGGCATAGGCAAGATGCAGTAGATGGTATCGAGTACAGTATATACATATGAGATGAGTAATGTAGGGTATGTAAACATAAAAGTGGCATAGTTTAAAGTGGCTAGTGATACATGTATTACATAAAGATGGCAAGATGCAGTAGATGATATAGAGTACAGTATATACATATACATTATATTAAGTGGCATTGTTTAAAGTGGCTAGTGATACATTTTTGATCAATTTCCATTATTAAAGTGAGCTGGAGTTGAGTCAGTATGTTGGCAGCAGCCTCTCAATGTTAGTGGTGGCTGTTTAACAGTCTGGTGGCCTTGAGATAGAAGCTGTTTTTCAGTCTCTCGGTCCCTGCTTTGATGCACCTGTACTGACCTCACCTTCTGGATGATAGCGGGGTGAACAGGCAGTGGCTAGGGTGGTTGTTGTCCTTGATGATCTTTATGGCCTTCCTGTGACATCGGGTGGTGTAGGTGTCCTGGAGGGCCGGTAGTTTGCCCCCAGTGATGCATTGTGCAGACCTCACTACCCTCTGGAGAGCCTTACGGTTGTGGGCGGAGCAGTTGCCGTACCAGGCGGTGATACAGCCCGACAGGATGCTCTCGATTGTGCTCGATTGTGCTACTGCGCCTTCTTCACAACGCTGTCTGTGTGGGTGGACCAATTCAGTTTGTCCGTGATGTGTATGCCGAGGAACTTAAAACTTACTACCCTCTCCACTACTGTCCCGTCGAATCTTGTTTCTCACGGTCTGAGAGTCTTTAGGTGCCTTTTGGCAAACTCCATGCGGGCTGTCATGTGCCTTTTACTGATGAGTGGCTTCTGTCTGGTCCCTCTACCATAAAGGCCTGATTGGCGAGTGCTGCAGAGATAGTTTTCCTTCTGGAAGATTTTTCCATCTCCACAGAACTCTAGAGCCATGCAATTTCCATAGACAAACATTGGCAGTAGAATGGTCTTACTGAAGAGCTAATTGACTTTCAGTGTTGCACCTTCATAGGATGCCACCTTTTCAACAAGTCAGTTTGTCAAATTTCTGCCCTGCTAGAGCTGCCCCGGTCAAATGTAAGTGCTGGTATTGTGAAGTGGAAATGTCTAGGCGTAACAACGTTTCAGCCGCGAAGTGTTGAAGCACGTAGCGCATAAAAATTGTCTGTCCTCGGTTGCAACACTCACTACCAAACTGCCTCTGGAAGCAACTCGGCACAAGAACTGTTCGTCGGAAGCTTCAAGAATATGGGTTTCCATGCCCAGGCAGCTTCACACAAGCCTAAGATCAGCATGCGCAATGCCAAGTGTCGGCTAGAGTGGTGTAAAGCTTGCCGCCATTGGACTCTGGAGCGGTGGAAACGTGTTCTCTGGAGTGATGAATCACGCTTCTGGCAGACCGACGGACTAATCTGTGTTTAGCGGATGCCAGGAGAACGCTACCTGCCCCAATGCATAGTGCCAACTGTAAAGTTTGGTGGAGGAGGAATAATAGTCTTGGGCTGGTTTTCATGGTTCAGGCTAGGCCCCTTAGTTCCAGTGAAGGGAAATCTTAACGCTACAGCATACAATGACAATCTAGACGATTCTGTGCTTCCAACTTTGTGGCAACAGTTTGGGGAAAGCCCTTTCCTGTTTCATCATGACAATGCCGCAGCGCACAAAGCGAGGTCCATACAGAAATGGTTTGTCGAAATCGGTGTGGAAGAACTTGATTTGTCTGCACAGAGCCCTGACCTCAACCCCATCGAACACCTTTGGGAGGAATTGGAACGCCAACTGCAAGCCAGGCCTAATGTCCCAACATCAGTGCCCAACCTCACTAAAGTTCTTATGGCTGAATGGAAGCAAGTCCCTGCAGCAATGTTCCAACATCTAGTGGAAAGCCTTCCCAGAAGAGTGGAGGCTGTTATAGCAGCAAGATGGGTACCAACTCTATTTTAATGTCTATGATTTTGGAATGAGCAGTTCGACAAGCAGGTGTCTACATACTTTTGGTCATGTAGTGTATCTTAGTCTTCTCAACCCTAGTAGTCATTCTGAATCAGGTTGTGGATATCCCCACTGGCTGGATTCCAATTGGAATTACACATTCCTTTGCAAGCCAACATAATGTGACTTGCATGCCTGATGTGGCATGTTTACTTTGAGTTTCAGGCCAATGTATTAGAGTAAAACTAGGTCCTCAAAATAAGAAACATGAATTGAATGGTTTTAAATAATGTAATTTTAATGATAACATATTCACTTAGGATCTAATGGTGACAACCACAGGGCTAAAAATGAATGAATGCAACAGCCATGTCTCTGTCACTAGCAAGCACAGTCACTGGGTGGTACTGGTAACTCTAAAATTCACTCTAAAGTCATCCTGGGAAATATGCAAATAAGGCTTAAAATCCTACAGCAGGGCTATTCAATTCCGGTCCTGGAGGGCCGACTAGGTTTCTGGTTTGGGATTTTTGTATGGTTCTTCAAAGAACCATCCCATTTATGGTTCTTCAGAGGCCATAAAATGGTTCCCCTATGGCGGTGCTCTCAAGAACCTTATTTGGTTCCAACTTGCACCTTTATTTGTAAGAGTGTAGTCTTTGACAGCTGTAATTACTGTTTGAATATACGCTGTTCCACTGTTCGTGTCTCCTAATTCTCAGCACATCCAGATCTCAGCATACTCTAGGAGAATCCCTCAATGGTGTCAGTGCGGCGGAGTGTGGTGGCGGACTCCAAGCAAATAAAACGACCACTGCCTCAGCCTCTGCTCTCAATATCTGTCCATTATGATCATCTGGCATTCCCCTGCATAACGTTTCACTAAACAAGATGTGACTATGGACTGACCATTCACAAACACCACTCAGATTATCCGAGTTTTAAATGGTAAGAATGTTGTAGGAGGTGTTTGTTTTTTTAACCTTTCTCTTTTTTTGTCATTTGAGATGAGAGGCCAAAACTGTATTAGTGCAGCTGTGCTTGACAGAGAAAACACTGGTAACATTATAGAGTGCATGCAGGTTACAGTATGGCTGACTGGCTGTCTCTCATTATTTTACTCTCAGCACATTGCAGGAGTGTTTTCAACCCCTCTGTTTCTCTCTGAAAAGTCTTACAGTCTGTCTCCAATGGACACCAGACAGACCATGACAGTAGGTGTCTACTGTCTCTTCATTTTATTGCAGCTCTCCCTCCTGTGCCTAATGTATTTTTTTTAAAGTCCACACCGCTCTGCCTTTACCCATTGTAATTAAAATAAAGTATTCAGAGACAGGAATCAGATGAAAGACCCAGAACGAAGGCACCGCTGAGACCAGCCAATGCAGAGCTCAGTTACACCCTTAATTCATATTCCTTTTGTTCCCTTTCAGGCGCATAGAGGGGTTTTAAGCAGCCCCGAGGAGTGATGGGCCTAATGATAACCGAACAGGTATACATTTTAGCAATTTCCGTTGTTACCAACTGATTCAAAGACCCCAACCCAGGGTTTTATGATATCAGATATCATACTATAGAGGGTATATTATATCTCCTTATGTTCCGATTGTGCCTTGAATAAGTAACGCTTGGTGTCAGTAGTGCCTTGGGTTATGAAGGACAGAAGAGAGCAGCATCCCACTGCGCGCTATATATTCTCCCCATTAGCTTGGCCCACAGAACCACCCGTGGATATTATACTGTAACGTATTAAAGAATAATGTTCATGCCATTTGTGCAAAATCTTCAAATCTACTGTAGGTACTGATAATGATGGAAGCTCATTTTAATGGGAATACTGCATATACAGGATATTGAGGCGTTGATATTTTTCCATCCTTCCTTTTTGCTAGGGCCCTGGAGTTGGATTGGTAACCCAGGCAATGACAGTTGTATGAAAGAGTATGTTGCACCTTTCTTCTCTCACTCAGGCTGTGTTGAGTAGGTCTTTTTAGCAGTCTTGTTAGAAGAAGCTGTAATTCCGGAACAAACCATGTTGTGGCGCTCTGTACACTCTCGCTGTGACACATTACCCTTTGCGCTCTAGATGCCCTATCGCTTGCTACCTCATTAAAATGAGTGATGATAATAAGTCCCAAAGATCCCATGATCGTGCAATGAAGTCGTCTCGAGTCACAGATACACACACATCGGCTGAATATACATCCTATCAATCCTAGCCCTTATCTCTCCTCTGAAATGACTGCACACCACATAGTTACTTATTCCCCACACGTTCGCATGCGCACGCACGCACGAACACACACACACACACGCACGCACGAACACACACACACACGCACGCACGAACACACACACACACACACACACACACACACACACACACACACACACACACACACACACACACACACACACACAGACACACAGACGTACAGTCACATGTGCAAACACACACACATACACACGCACACCACATTCATCAGAACTGACATATCAATCTTTTCTAAGAAACCATGTTTTACTGTTCTTTTTATACCTCTCATTTCCATTTAATTTCTTCATAGGTGTGTGAAATGTGTTTATTTATTACTGATTTCAAATCATTTGAAATTGTTTACAGTCATTTCAAAACCTTGGGCTGGATTCAGTCCGTATAGCAGAAGTATCGCTGAAAATCTGCGTTATAGCTCGATTGTCTTTAAACTTCAATGTTCCCGCGTTCATGGAGACTGTATTCACAGTTAACTCTGCATATGTCGGCTCAATCGGAAATTACCTTTTTATTTTAATGTGAATCTTCTGCGATACTTCTGCAATACAGATTGAATCCAGCCCAAGGTTTTGAAATGACTTGAATCCATCCCCTTGTTTTTACAGTCCAGCACCCTTGTAGGTGCTCAGTAGATACACAATGTAGACCACACGCACTCACGGCATGGCTTTGACAAGAAATGCAGACATGCGTGCTTCGTCCTGATCTTGCCGTTTACACTGATCTAAGTAAAAATCTGTTCAGAATGCGTCTTTTAATCGCCTACACCTGTCAAAAAATGTGGGCACAATCAGAATGTGGACAAGTTCAGGACTAAGGATGCATGTTAGAACTAGGTATAAACAGAGCTAAGAAAACACATGTTTAATCAACAAAGGTTAGAGCATTGAAATAGATGGGTTACAGAGCGTTGCCTTGCTATGTTGTTCGAGGAGGTTTAACGAGAAAGACACACATCTGTATTCTCCTCAGATGGCTTGTGTTAGTAGGATCATGCAGATATGGGTCTTTTTCCTCTCATAATTAAAACCCAGATGTCATGCTAACGGACACACATCTCCTCACAGCTATAAAATATTATTTATGACTCCGCAGTCAACATGACTAATGCTTCACACGCAGTACTGTACTCACTCACTTTGAAAAATTATTTTTGATTTTGGAATTTGATGGCAGTAATCAATTCCACCCCATATACCAAACTAACTCCGTACCACAAGCCCCCACCTACCGTGTTCTGCATGTACAGAATTATGGCACTAGGCCCCATCTTGTTGAACTCATGTTTTGTATCTGGGAGGCCAGCGATGTGTACTAAAATATGCTTTGTGCTAATTATTTTAATTTCTGGAGTCGAATGTAGCGATAATAATATTATTGTCTAATAAAAACCACCCATGCCAAGACTTGCTGCACAACAGACAAATAGGTTTATGTAACGTTGCCAACCTCAGAATTGCTCCAGGGTCGCTGTTGATAAGTTTTCAGAACTCTATTGGAGGTATGCAACACCATTCTTCCACAAGAAATTCAATAGTTTGGTGTTTCGTTGATGGTGTTGGAAAACGCTGCTGCTCCAGAATCTCCCATAAGTGTTCAATTGGGTTGAGATCTGGTGACTGAGACGGCATATGGTTTATATCATTTTCATGCTTTTCAAACCATTCAGTGAGCACTCGTGCCCTGTGGTTGGGAGCATTGTCATCCTATGGGAGCATAGTCATGGTAGCCAATCTAATAGGCAACTAGGCCTGCCCAACATTTTTATTCATGACCCTAAGCATGATGGGATGTTGATTGCTTAATTAACTCAGGAACCACACCTGTGTGGAAGCACCTGCTTTCAATCTACTCTGTATCTCTCATCTACTCAAATGTTATTAACCACAAATTAAAGATGAAATAATAATTGATACCTAATTTAAACACAATATGTAAATAGAATGAAATAAACATTACATCACTAATTAATCCCACTATGAAACATGTTTTTGCATTGCACTTTATCAAGATGAAGTTAGGCAATACATTTTTTTTATATTTACATACATGTATATTTGTTGGTGAATTGGACAATATGACATCTCCATGCATTGTGTCGGCTGGTGGCATATTTCCTGTATCCATCCTGAAGTGCCAATTAACAGAGTTGGATATGAAACGGCTGTGGAGAGGAACATTGCCCTGTTTAACATAGAGAACAAAAGCTTTTGATGTCCCCAATGAATTATGCCGCGAAATTACAGTACCTCAACAGATGTGATAACATCTACACATGGAACGCATGAACAATACATAACAGCGATATGACAGTTGTATTTCAAACATAAATGTTTGATTATGCTAATAAGACAAACAAAGAAGAAGGTCTGTAAAGGAAGGCAGGAAGCCACAGCAAAGCACAGTCAATGTCTTTGTGGTGTGGCACGGTTTTTCTGGAGACAAAGGATTGGTAACAATGAAAACATGGCAACAGAAATATAATTTATATTCTTGAAGAAGGTGATGAAATTGGAAAGCTGTGCTTACAGAGCCTGGTGATAATGTCAACAAATATAAAAACTGGATTCAAATAGTATTTTTTCTCTTTTGGAATACTTGATGTGTGCTTGATTGAGCTTGTCTGGTGCAATTGAACCAATGGAATAGTCCCAAATGTTCAAACCGAGCGCATCTGGCACTCAATGCAGGCTCAATCTAATGCCCAATGTTTGGAAAAATTATCATATTTGAACCAATAGGTCTGACAAATACTGATAACATTTTAACTGGAACTTATGTAGGTTGAAGAAGTGGGAGAATTGAATAGCCAATCCTCACAGGCTACAGAATAAGAAGGCGTGACCCAGTTGTAGCCTCCAGCACATGGATGCCCTTGTTGACAGTGCTTGTCATGGCACAGTTTATGAGCCCAAAACATACAATGTTTCCAAGAACTAGCTAAGAGAAATCTCCTTATTTTTTCACCTTGCCTTGTTATTACATCCCTGGCACTGTCTGTCGTTATAATTACTCACAGCGGAAAAGCATTCGGACTCTATGCCAGCCCACTATACATAGAATGGAAGACAGAGTTAAATGGAGACATACCTGAAGTGACAGAAACTTGGCAGGGCTGAAATAGTTTCCAGATAGTTAATTAAACTTAGCGACTGCCACGGCAGGCCCAGTCAGTCGCAATGAGTGCCGGGATAAATAGTAGCATTCATGATGACATGTCACAGCCCCTACATGTCATCTGTGTACTGGCCCCCTTTGTTTGCACTTTGTTTAGAGCTGAACTCACAGGGTATTTTCATCAAGAAAAAAAAAACGAGAACTATGTACGTGAACTTGGTGTGTTGCCATAATGTTCTGCAAACATACTAAAAGCCATTTGTAAAGTTAGGTCAAACAAGACTGTATTGTATGACTCAAGATTCCTCAACAATATTTGAGCAGGATGTTAATGATATGCCAAAAATGTCTTGGTGACATTAAATGATTTAATCTATTTGAAAGAGCTACAATGTAGTGTCATGTATTCACACTTAAACACTAATCTCATTGTTTTATATTCCAATGTTTTACTAGTGTTGTCTTTTATACTGTAAGTTATTTATAGGGGGTATCAGTTCAGTTATTTGGACACAGAGACTTGTAGAGACGGAGGAGGCAGAAGTGGGGGAGAAGGAGGAGTTTGGATACACAATACACACAATAACTCATGTTTCTTTTGAACACTAAATCAAGACCCAGGAGGTGGAAAAAGGGCCACCCATGTTGGTCTATTACATTGGCTAGTAATCTGGTTCTAGTACAAAACAGTTCCAGTTCTATAGAGTTGCAGATGTAGAAGCAGCCATATTGTAGTAGGACTAAAAGGCAAAGACAGTGGCCGCTCTGGTAGCCAGTCTTATGTGGAACGTTCTCCTGGTTCTGAACACCTCCGCATTTCCCCCAACATCACTTTACATTGCTACACTCTGACAACATCTTTAGAAGCTACATCTCAAAATCTCAAAACCAAAACGGCGATGTGAAAGGAGTGAAGATGAAACATCTGGTGGATAACACCTTTCCTAGGGAAAAAAAGTAATCATGCTCGAAAGAAAGAGATTGCATGTGTCATAAAATTGGATATGAGGAATGGTGGAATTGAGCAGAAACTGAAAACGGGGTGGAATGTGACACTTGGAGGAGTGTGATTACACAAATGAATAGAAAACAGGTGAAGTCATCTTTAACACTGGGAGACTATACATGTCAGCAACATTAATCAATTAAAGGTATTTTCGCAGCCATCTTTCAGTACAGCGAAGAAAGTTTCATTTTGGGATTGGCGAAGAAGAGAATCCACCCTAGTTAGAATTTACATTGACCTTCTCAGCCAACGGCCTTCAATACTGGGTTCCCAGCTAGTTGTGGTCCGTGGCACTGGGCCACTGGCTCATGCAAGTCCGACCATAGAACCCATGCTGCGAAGCATTAAAACCTATTCATCAAGTCTACTGGCTAGGCTCCAGTATGTTTGACAGTGAAGAATCGAGGTGGAAAGTTCAACACCACAGCACTGTCCAAATCAATAGATGGAGGTCTGAGAATTTAGAAATTATGTTAACAATTTGTTAGGAAAACGGTTTGGAAAGTTATATTAGCATGAAGCTCGATGCCGATCCAATCAAGGCTTGACAGGTTAGTCCCCACCCTCCAGTGGACGTCATCCTCCATGCCCATTGTTTGCCTTGTACCTGACAGAACAGACTCTGGTATTTTGTTTTAACGGTGCTGAGGTGATTTAAGGAACCATAATAGAAAAAGACATGCAGTTCATATTCTCATGGCTGTCTTGGTCTAAACACATCCAGATTTTTATAAAAGCGTTGTACAGGGGGGTGATTTGCTGACATTATTTACATGGGGAAAGTTTTGCAGCCTTCCTGTCGGCCAGCAGATCGGGATTTGGGAATTTTTTGGCAGTGACCTCCATCTAGATTTGTGTGCTAGCGGGTCCCCCCCCCCCCCCCCCCCCCCCCCCCCCGCCCTCCTTGAAAGCCCACCACCCCCATACAGAACCAAAGCCTGAAACTCATTCAGAAGCAGCTCTCTTCCTCTGTCAGTAACACCAACACCCCCCAACCCTCAACATTCTAAATGTATGCCCTTCGATGTTTCTATCACGTCTATCTTTGGAGGGGAACTCTGCAGACGCTTCCTGTATCCCCTATGAGAAGAGTGATGCAACGGTGAAGAGCCAGCAGTCCAACAGATTGGGTTCTCTCTTCAGCAGCCATATGGGACCACAGAGAGCCCAGTCTGGTTTTCATCCTCAGTCAAGTCAGTCAGCTGCCCTGCCCTAGCTCTGTACACAATGGATTGGGAGCAGGCCCATGACTTTGACTTTTAACTCACTTTGCAGATTCCATGCTCTGCCGCCAGTCTGGCCCAATATGCTGCGCAGAACCTCCCTTGATGTGTCAGCCAGAGCAGCTTTGAATCCAATCATAAGGCCATAGGTTCCCCTGTAATAGTCCATCCCTGTTCCTGGAGAGGGGACACCAGGGAATTGCGTTTATGGTCAGCAATGTGGAAAAAGACAGATTGATTTTTCGCCACAAATCTCAGGTCCCTCAGTGATGTATTTCAGTAGAGAAAAACTGATAAATAGTCCAGTAAATCTATACGGTAGTTAATCTGAGGAGATAACAATTTACTCCTTCGGCTCGCACACTATGGCTGACAGTCGTTTATCACAATCTTTGTGAATTTTTCTTATCAGTTAAAAAGCACTGAATCTAATATGGTGATGGAATAACGCCATCATCATCTCTTCCCACACAATTCCTGCCGAGTATATATCTTTCAGTCAAACACTCAAACTCATGGTAAAAACTCATAGGAAAGAAGAGGGTCCATTTTGTGAATTTTCTTATCAGTTCAAATGCACTAAATCTAAATTTTTGCTATACAATACAGCCAAGTGTTCTATACATCTTCCAGAATGCAAAATCAAACTCATGCTACTACTCACGCTACTTCCCAGACAGATGTAGGGAATCAAGAGAGTCCATGTGCATTTTCTTATCAGTTAAAAAGCAATGAATCTAACATAATGATAGAATAATGCCATATCATGTAGGCAGGCTATTTCTATAGTGCCAAACATATTCCAGAATCAAACTCATGTTACTACTCAAGCTACTGAACAGACTGTTATAACTAAGAAATCGAGAGTGGATTTTGCACTCGTTTGGAATATGATTGAACGAGTTAATGAAGTAAATCTGGACTGAATTGAATGAGTCAGTCTGTCTGCCTGTCAAGCAGGTTGTCAGTCTGTCAAGGTTTTCAAACACCATTTAGCAGGCTGAGCGTCTCAGTGGTCTGTTTTGAGTGGTTTCTCCCGGCCTTCGTATCCGTCACACAAACAGAGGCAGCCCCCAGGTCTAGTCTATACCTCATCCTTCTCTCCCATATTGGACTCGGAGCGAAGTAGAGAGAGGGCTTTCAGGCTATAATTAAATTCCAATCCCAGCTCTCAGTTCTCCACTGGCCGTCCCCGGCTCTCTCAGTGGGAGGTTGAGAAGTTGGGATTGCCGCCTGTTGTGGTTTGTTTGAAAGCTCTCTGGAAGAGTTCTCTGGAAACCCCTGCTATAACGATGGAATTCGCACATGTGGTGCAACAGCAGTGGGCCCCTCTATGCTCAGTCAGTACAGGCGGAATCATAGAATCATAGAATAGAATCATGTATGGTTCTCTGTCCTGCTCATTCAACTGGGAGAAGTCAAGAGCCTCACTGCTTATTGTGTGTGTGACTCACGTCCCCCCGTTTCTCTCAGGGGGAATGGTATTCGTGTATACTGTCACGTCATCTGTCATTGTCGGTTATGAAAAGCCATGATAGCCTGCATATGATATCACAATTATGATAGCTTGCCATCATACACGCATTATGACACATACCTCGAGTGCTGCACCCCTCCATTCTCCACTTTCTTCCACTTTTTCTTCCTAGTACTGCACTCCCAGCACACTACCACCGACAACGGCAGATCATTGGCATCGATCCATGGATACAAACTGGAATCAGCTGCAGCAGCAGGGTGTCAGGCATTGCCTCCTGACAGCGATATGAGGGCTGGACTGCACAAGTCCAGTCGGGCAGGCAGGGACTAGCACTGTAGGAGAGACAGGCAGAGTTCTGCACCACTGATCCACATTGACAGTGATGGACAGGTTCTGAGAGGAGAGCTGATGGCCGGGCTTTTTCGCCGCTCTGGACAGTTCTTTGAAAGGATGGACAAGACGGTCGCAGGGCTTCTAAGTCAGCAGGGCGTTTTGTCTAGTGTGTATGTGTGTGTGTGTGTGTGTGTGTCCTTGCTTGCGTGTGTGCATGTGTGTGCGTGTAATGGCAAACGGACAAGCAGAACAAAAAACGTTAAAGAGGAGGAACACTTGAGTTATTGATTCTGTTGGATTTTTACCCCTCACAAATGTCCATACAAGACATACAAGATTCCATTAGCCTATGTAACTCTGATGATTTAGTGACCAAACATTGTTAACATGGTGGCTGAATACTACACTGCAATGGAAAACGAATGTATATGATCATTTGGGGTATTATCAACAGTAACATACTGTGAAAGCATCATACTGCACTGTAAAAAATATATATATATTGAGATTCAGTCAAATGTAGCGAAGTAAACTACATTTGCAAAATGTGTTGAGTTGACAATTATTTTTAAGTTGAGTTGACTTTTTAACTCACTCAAAATGTCAAAATGTATTAAATCAAGTCAAGTTACCAAAAAACAATGTGTTTATCAAATTAGAAATTCACAACCATAAAGTCAAAACAACTGAAACAGTCGCGTTGACAAAAAACATCAAGTTTATATAACCAGAACTTATCAAATTGGCTTAACTTATGAAATCAAGTTGAATCACCTAGGAACTATATGTTTACTCAACTTATACATTCACAACATCAATCTACTGAAGCAACGTAACAGCTGTGTTGACTTAACATGTCAAGTTAAGATGACTTCAACTTGTCTAATTGTCTATTTGTAGAATTAAGTTGAATCAACAAAGATCAATGTGTTTACTCAATTTAGAAATTCACAACCAAAAAGTAAAATCAACTGAAACAACATAACAGCTGTATTGACTAAAAATGTGAAGTTCAGATGACTTCAACTTATTTTGGGGGGGGCAGAGCTTATTTGAATAATACCCAGAATGGTTTGCAATCGTTAATTGTTACATTTACATGTTGGTAATTTAGCTGACGCTTTTATCCAGAGCAACTTCAATTAGTCAGTGCATAAAAAGTTACAAGTAAAACGTTTCTGTAACAGTACTGAGAATGTCATTATAGTTAAAGTGTTATGTTGGTTGGTTGACATCACTGAGTGCACTGCTAGTTTTGAAACTGGTGAAAAAGCTTACACGGGCAAGAGACAGATGGGAGCATAAAGGTCCCTACTGAAATCTTCATTATATCATTGTTACACTATAAAAAAAAAGATATATTTCTTACAGTATCTTACAGGTAACTAGCTGCCAGTAAGTTACTGTAAAAAAAAACATGATTTATTTTACAGTTTACGTTTGTTTAGTGTACAAAACATTAGGAACATCTTCCTAATATTTAGTTGCATTCCCTTTTGCCATCAGAACAGCCTCAATTCGTCGGGGCATGGACTCTACAAGGTGTCAAAAGCGTTCCACTGGGATGCTGGCCCATGTTGACTTCAATGCCTTCCACAGTTGTGTCAACTGGGTGGTGGAACATTGTTGATACACACAGGAAACTGTTGAACGTGAAAAACCCAGCAGCGTTTCAGTTCTTGACACACTCAAGCCGATGCGCCTGGCACCTGCGAACATACCCCGATCAAAGGCACTAAAATCTTTTGTCTTGCCTATTCACCCTCTGAATGGCACACATACACAATCCGTGTCTCAATTGTCTCAAGGCTTAAAAATCCTTCTTTAACTTGTCTCCTCCCTTAATCCTAAACTGATCAAGTGGATTTAACAAGTGACATCAATAAGGGATCATAGCTTTCACCTGGATTCACCTGGTCAGTCTATGTCATGGAAAGAGCAGGTGTTCCTAATGTTTTGTACACTTGTTGTGTATATAGTCTACTTAACTTGATAGTAAGTTATATTAATTGAAAATAAGGAGTAATTTGTAAATGGAGGCTAGTTATCTCTACTGAAACCTAAATTGATTAAACTATAAATAGTATATTTGACTGACAAACTGTAAAGTTGACTTAACTTTCATTCATTAGTCAAAGTAAATTTGGTGTAAATTACGATAGCTTGAAATTTAAAGCTGATAGAGCTTAAAAAATTCCATGCAACGTTATTTCTGGAAATTCTTTAGTATTGTACTGTGTCATTACACAGTACTTACTTTGATTCTGTAATAAGATTACAATAGGTGTACTGCAATATGAAATACAGTACTTGCCAATTTGCTGCCTGTAAGTTACTGTCACATTCATGGCAAGTTTAACACTTTGATATTTTAAGTTTACATCTGCAGTGCTGACACAGTCAGAAACAAGTCCTATCATGCTATGAGCAGGAGTTATGTGTCACAGAAAATGTTCCTCTGCTCCTCCCAGCTAATCCAGTGTTCAGGTTCCCTGCTAACTCATTAATTCAAGATTAAACGTCCCCAAGAGAAGCAATTAATGCTAAACTTATTAGACAATATGCGGCCCCCGGGGCCGCAGTCTAATCTGGATGGTAGGGCCCCGGGTTGTGTCACTTACCCAGCTGTCAGCTCTGATGACTCACACACACATGAACACAGACGCACGCACGCGAAAACACAGACACACACACACACACAGAGTCCCAAAAGTGTTTGTGTGTGTGTGTTTGTTTGTGTGTGTGTGTGTGTGTGGGTCCGTGCATGTGTCTGTGTGTGTCTGTGTGTGTTGTTTACTGATTGAGTCTAGGCAAGAGGATCTATAGTGTATAGTATGTACATTATGTGAGTGTGCAGAAGCCTATGTGTGTGTGTGCATGTGAATATTTCTGTGTGTATCTCAAGGACAACTAGGACAACCTCCTCAACAGACACACATTTTACAGACATGCACACATCTGCGGAGAGCAGACTTGTAGAGGAGAGCTGTATGTCCTCTTTATGACAAAATTAATCTTCTCGGAATACTTATGACTACTCCTTTAAGATTTGTTCTTCCTGTGCAAAATATATAGGCCTATGCCCAAAACATGTAGCACAATTGATGTACTGTATTTTCATCATTAATGCTACAATACTCTAGAAAGGGGCCACATCTTACCCATTGCTGTCCTCAACTACTGGACACTATGTTGCTGGAGCGCAATTTTTCACAGAGTAATCCCCTGACTCAAGCTATTATGCTCTAATTTATGTCTTTTAAACGTTGCCTCGATCAATAATTAACGAGACACAATGTATGACAAATTAACAATAATCGACTAGTCTACGGCAAGCACTGGGAATCTTCAGGGGGTTAAGAAGAAGGGTGTGTGTGTGTGTGTGTGTGTGTGTGTGTGTGTGTGTGTGTGTGTGTGTGTGTGTGTGTGTGTGTGTGTGTGTGTGTGTGTGTGTGTGTGTGTGTGTGTGTGTGTTTGCATGAGGTGGTCAGAGACTCAGAGACAGCCCCAGCTTTAGAGGCTCTTGTGAGTTTGGTAAACATGTTCCTGTTCACTTTTCCAGCTGCCATTCTTAAATGGCACATTAAACTCCGGTAAACCCTAAAAGTCACCCGGGAACACATGAAATGCTCTTTGAGCATCAAGTGGGGTCAAGGACAATCCTGTTGCTCTATTCTCTTTTTTTCTTATAAGTAATTTTTTAGGTGTACATAGATCGACACTAATAGATCACAAATAGTCATATATCACATAAAAATACAAATAATGTTTTTTATTCACTTATGCAAAATAGTTACAACCTAGAAATATTGGATACGGCACAGCCAGAAGAGGACTGGCCACCCCTCATAGCCTGGTTCCTCTCTAGGTTTCTCCCTAGGTTCTGGCCTTTCTAGGGAGTTTTTCCTAGCCACCGTGCTTCTACACCTGCATTGCTTGCTGTTTGGGGTTTAAGGCTGGGTTTCTGTACAGCACTTTGAGATATCAGCTGATGTAAGAAGGGCTTTATAAATAAATGTGATTTGATTTGGATACTTCAATTAAATAAATAGGAAGCCACTAAACTTCCTTTTATAATTTTCCATGTGAATCCATAATAGAATAATGCGGAATGAAAAATTCAACATGTTTCAAACATGTTTGTTTTCTGCTATTAGTTGATGTGAGTCATCATGAAGATAATTCATTGTAATTCTGTGCGATATTGTATTATATAATGAGTGTACAGTATTATACTACGCATATGTGCTGTAATTTCCCCTGCCCCAGACAGATTATCTGCTACAGGACCACTGTGTACTAGACGGATAAGGATGATCAAACAACCGTGGTTTTAGAGCTAGATGTTACATCTGGTCATATTGTGGTTGGTAGCCTATGACAGATACTGGAACGATAAAGCGTATTGCTCCGAGAGCACTGAAACACGGCTAGTTTACCTTTACACTATCACGGCCACAAAAACACAGCTCCTCTTATATGGATGAAGAACCCTGACTACCTATTGAATGTAGGCTACAGCTTGGAATGATGCACTCAAAGAACAGCTTTTCATTTAAGATGAGAATGAACGTCATAAAGGCCTATCCAGGCCTGTTTTTCAATACATATTGCAATGTTAATACCACGCACAGCCTTGAATCAATACATTTGTGCCCTGTAGGAGACACTGACTAACAAAAAGAACACTTAAAAAAAAAGCATTGTGGGGATAATAATGTAACATTAGAAGCCACGTCTTATTCTGTAAAATGAAGGTGACTATTATGGAAAAGGTTCACACAAATGCACTTAACATTTATATACACAAAGTGAGGGGCTGTCAATAGTTTTATCAAAGCATAGTCTAGTAGTTTGCTTGGTTATAAGGAGATATAAGTTGAGGAAAGTTGAGGAATGTTTGTAGAGTGTACAGTGGGTATAATAGAGCAAGTGCTAACTGTTTTGCGGAGTGTTTTTCTTCCTTCTTTTCTTACACAAGAAAAACAGATTACTGGAGTTCACACTGACTCTCCTCTTAAAGAAAATAGCACGTATCTACACCTCCCCTGCTGTTCCCTGCCTCCATTTTTTTCTTCCCTCATTTTTTTTCATGGCAGGTAGTTGCCACGGAAATATGACTTGACCAATATCCTGCACGAAGGCAGTGATACATCAATGCATCACGATGCAAAATTCTAAATGTTTTTCTGTCTGTTCTGTGCATTACACAGGGTGCATTATCATGGTACCAGCTGTCATTTTAAATGAAAAATAAATATCCACATTGTGTTAGGTATGAATTCCATAAGGGAAAAACAGATGTTAAAGTAAACCCTTTGGTTTCATAAGGTTTCATTGGATTCACGATATAGGCTTGTTGTCACGATCGTCGTAGTGAGGAGACCAAGGCGCAGCGTGATGATAATCCATCTTCTTTTAATAAAGAAATAACACTGAACAAACTATACAAAATAACAAAACAAACGTGAACGCTATAAACACTGAGTGCAGACATGCAACCTTACATAGACAATAACCCACAAACCAAACTGGAAAATGGCAACCTAAATAGGATCCCCAATCAGAGACAACGATAAACAGCTGCCTCTGATTGGGAACAAATCTAGGCCTATATAGACCTACATATGCCTAGACTACACACACACACCTAGACATACAAAAACCCTAGACAATACAAAACAATCATATCCACCCTCGTCACACCCTGACCTGACCAGAATAATACAGAAAACATAGAATACTAAGGTCAGGGCGTGACAGTACCCCCCCCCCCCCCCCCCAAAGGTGCGGACTCCCGACCGCAAACCTGAACTTATAGGGGAGGGTCCGGGTGGGCATCTACCCTCGGTGGCAGCTCTGGATCTGGACGCCGCCCCCCTTCTTTACACTGAGTCCTCAATTGTAGCACTGACCCGTGGATCATTGCCGGATGTTCTGGGCTGGGGACCGTCGCTGGAGGCCCTGGGCTGGGGACCGTCGCTGGCGGATCCGGACAGGAGGGAGACTCTGGCGGCTCTGGCGGTGCCATGGATCATCACTGGAGGCTTTGTGCCATGGATCATCACTGGAGTGGAGAGACACACAGGAGGCCTGGCTCTGGGAGAAGGCACAGGACTCACCAGGCTGGGGAGACATGCAGGAGGCCTTGTCCTTGGCCGAGGCACCGGATACACTGGGCTGTGGAGGCGCACTGGCGGTCTCGAGCGCAGATCTGGCTGCTCCCGTTCTGGCTGGATGCCAGCTTCCACCTGACAAATGCGGGACGCTGGCACCGAGCACACCGGCCTGTGGATGCTCGGCCGAGTCACCGTGCGCATCACCCCATAGCACGGGGCCTGACCAGTCACATGCTCGCCCCGGTAAGAACGGGGAGTGGGCTCAGGTCTCCAACCTGACTTCGCCCCCCCCAAAAAATGTTGGGGGCTGCCTCTCGGGTTTCCTTGCCAGCCGTGTTCCCTCGTACCGCTGGTTCCCTTCTCCTGCTGCCTCCGCTCTCCTGGCTGCCTCCACCTGTTCCCATGGGAGGCGATCCCTTCCAGCCAAGATCTCCTCCCATGTGTAGGATCCCTTCCCGTCCAGAATGTCCTCCCATGTCCATTCCTCCAGAAAACGCTGCTTGGTCTTTTTGTGGTGGGTTATTCTGTCACGATCGTCGTAGTGAGGAGACCAAGGCGCAGCGTGATGATAATCCATCTTCTTTTAATAAAGAAATAACACTGAACAAACTATACAAAATAACAAAACAAACGTGAACGCTATTAACACTGAGTGCAGACATGCAACCTCACATAGACAATAACCCACAAACCAAACTGGAAAATGGCAACCTAAATAGGATCCCCAATCAGAGACAACGATAAACAGCTGCCTCTGATTTGGAACCAATCTAGGCCACCATAGACCTACATATGCCTAGACTACACGCACACACCTAGACATACAAAAACCCTAGACTATACAAAACAATCATATCCACCCTCGTCACACCCTGACCTGACCAAAATAATACAGAAAACATAGAATACTAAGGTCAGGGTGTGACACTTGTCCTTATTCCAGAAAGCCCACCAGATCATGTAGACCCTGGTATTATGTGGCTTAGCGATGAGGAGAAACTGTATTTTTGTTGGGGCCATTGTGTATTTCGGTGAGCAGAATTTTTTTATGAAGCCTGGAATAAAATTAAAAGGGTGACTTATAACTAAATTATACAAACATTTAGCTCCAGATATATAGCAAAGTGCACGTAATACACTACCGATCAAAAGTTTTAGAAGACCTACTCATTCAAGGGTTTTTCTTTATTTTTACTATTTTCTACATTGTAGAATAATAGTGAAGACATCAAAACTGTGAAATAAATAGCCACCCTTTGCCTTGATGACAGCTTTGCACACTCTTGGCATTCTCTCAACCAGCTTCACCTGAAATGCTTTTCCAACAGCCTTGAAGGAGTTCCCACATATGCTGAGCACTTGTTGGCTGCTTCTCCTTCACTCTGCAGTCCGACTCATCCCAAACCATCTCAATTTGGTTGAGGTCAGAGGATTGTGGAGGCCAGGTCATCTGATGCAGCACTCCATCACTTTCCTTCTTGGTCAAATAGCCCTTACTCAGCCTGGAGGTGTGTTGGGTCATTGTCCTGTTGAAAAACAAATGATAGTCCCACTAAGCCCAAACCAGATGGGATGGCGTATCGCTGCAGAATGCTGTGGTAGCCATGCTGGTTAAGTGTGCCTTGAATTCTAAATAAATCACAGACATTGTCACCAGCATAGCACACCATAACACCTCCTCCTCCATGCTTTACGGTGGGAAATACACATGCGGAGATCATCCGTTCACCCACACCGCGTCTCACAAAGACACGGCGGTTGCAACCAAAAATCTACAATTTGGACTCCAGACCAAAGGACAAAATTCCACTGGTCTAATGTCCATTGCCTGTGTTTATTGGCCCAAGCAAGTCTCTTCTTATTAGTAGTGGTTTCTTTGCAGCAATTCAATCATAAAGGCCTGATTCACACAGTATCCTCTGAACAGTCGATGTTGAGATGTGTCTGTTACTTGAACTCTGTGAAGCATTTATTTGGGCTGCAATTTCTGAGGCTGGTAACTCTAATGAACTTATATTCTGCAGCAGAGGTAACTCTGGGTCTTCCATTCCTGTGGTGGTGCTCATGAGAGCCAGTTTCATTATAGAGCTTGATGGTTTTTACGACTGCACTTGAAGAAGCATTGAAATTTCTTGAAATGTTCTCTATTGACTGACCTTCATGTCTTAAAGTAATAATGGACTGTCGTTTCTCTTTGCTTGTTTGAGCGGTTCTTGCAATAATATGGACTTGGTCTTTTACCAAATAGGGTTATCTTCTGTATACCACCCCTACCTTGTCACAACAGAACTGATTGGCTCAAACGCATTAAGAAGGAAAGAAATTCCACAAATTAAGTTTTAACAAGGCACACCTGTTAATTGAAATGCATTCCAGGTGACTACCTCGTGAAGCTGGTTGAGAGAATGCCAAGAGTGTGCAAAGCTGTCATCAAGGCAAAGGGTGCTTTGAAGACTACTTTGAAGAATCTCAAATATAAAATATATTTTGATTTGTTTAACAATTTTTGTTACTACATGGGGTAACCAACACCATGGGGTATTATTTCATATATTTGATGTCTTCACTATTATTCTACAATGTAGAAAATAATAAAAATAAAGAAAAACCCTTGAATGAGTAGGTGTTCTAAAACTTTTGACCGGTAGTGTATATTGATTGTGTGTAGGCCTATATCTCTCACACTTGAATCTTCTCTTTGTTTTTGTTAGACTTCAGTACGGCTTTTGACATTATCAATCATAATCTGCTGCTGGAAAAACGTATGTGTTATGGCTTTACACCCCTTACTATATTGTGGATAAAGAGTTACCTGTCTAACAGAACACAGAGGGTGTTCTTTAATGGAATTCCCCAGGGCAGCTGTCTAGGCCCGTTACTTTTTTTCAATCTTTACAAATGACTTACCAATGGCTTTGAGTAGAGCCAGTGTGTCTATGTATGCGGATGACTCAACACTATACATGTCAGCTACTACAGTGACTGAAATTACTGCAACACTTAACAAAGAGTTGCAGTTAGTTTCAGAGTGGGTGGCAAGGAATATGTTAGTCATAAAAAAATTAAAAACTAAAAGCAATGTATTTGGGACAAATCATTCACTGAACCCTAAACCTCAACTAAATCTTGTAAAAAATAATGTGGAAATTGAGCAAGTTGAGGTGACCAAACTGCTTGAAGTAACCCTGGATTGTAAACTGTCATGGTCAAAATATATTGATTCAACAGTAGCTAAGATGGGGAGAAGTATGTCCATAATAAAGCGCTGCTCTACCTTCTTAACAGCACTATCAACAAGGCAGGTTCTACAGGCACTCGTTTTGTCGCACCTAGAGTACTGTTCAGTCGTGTGGTCAGGTGCCACAAAAAGTAACTTAGGAAAATTACAATTGGCTCAGAACAGAGCAGCATGGCTGGCCCTTGGATGTACACAGAGAGCTAATATTAATAATATGCATGTCAATCTCACCTGGCTCAAAGTGGAGGGGAGATTGACTTCATCACTATTTGTATTCATGAGAGGTATTGACATGTTGAATGCACCGAGCTGTCTGTTTGAACTACTGGCGCACAGCTCGGACACACATGCATAACCCACAACACATGCCACAAGAGGTCTCGTCACAGTCCCCAAGTCCAGAACAGACTATGAGAGGTGCACAGTACTACATAGAGCCATGACTACATGGAACTTCCATATATTCCATATCAAGTAACTCATGCAAACAGTAAAATTAGATTTACAAAACAGATAAAAATACACCTTATGGAACAGCGGGGAATGTGAAGCAGCACAGACACATGCAGACACACACACACACACACACACACACACACACACACACACACACACACACACACACACACACACACACACACACACACACACACACACACACACACACACACACACACACGGATTTTGTACTGTAGATATGCGGTAATGGTTCCTTGGCAGCAGCTAATAGGGATCCATAATAAATACAAATGCCTTCCGTTTTATTTTTCTGTATTTATTTGTATTATTTTTACTGCTCTAGGTTTATTATTATTGCTTGGATAACCTTATCTACTTTCATGTATGTATTTATTTTCATTCTTTATGCGGTGCGCACTGCATAGAAGAATGATCACTGAATTATCACTGTGAATCGTTGTAGTATATGTCAATTCATCCCTGTAGGGGATGGGGATGCTAACTGGCAATTTGACACACAAAAAATTATTCATTTATTAATTTCATTCATTCATAATGTTTTGAAGTGACAAAACACAGTGCTATTCTAAATTTCACAGTTGAAATAATCTCAAATATGCTTACATTTCTACCACTTTAAACACTGGCTGCTGTAAAATGTAAACTACTAAACTTTGACTGTTAACAGGGCGACAGCAATCTTCTTACAGACAATAATTTCAACAATAACCCCCTAAAGGCCAGGAGAAAGGAGAACCATATATTTCTAACAGAGTCAGGTAAATTAAACTAGAATCAACAACATGGTTGCAGTTTGACAGACTATTGACGATTGGCCTTGATGACAATGACTGACTCTCTGCCGTGACTGTTTGTCTGCCATCACCTGTTGCCAGGTAACGTAACAAGAAACGAACTAATGCAGTTCAATCAACATATTTTCTTCCTCCTCCCTCCCTCACCCTCTGGTTCATGGGAGAGGCTCCACTCAAGGTCAGAGACAAGCTGAACCTCTTAAAGGGTAGCATAAATGTAACCACATGTAACATATGAATTTGCATTAGTATACACAGCAAAAGTCCTAATGCAAAGTTACACCTCACTTTCCTATTGTTCAAGTTATTACATATAACCGATCAGAATTCCGAAGAATGCCGAAGTTAGAAAATGTTTTTCTGGGTTAGGTGATGTAACATGGAGGACCCGGCAAGCCAGCCTATTCCCTATAATGTAAACTCCAACAGAAATACCTTCAAATGTATAACTTCAAATTAAACCAAATAGTTTGTACTCATGACAACTGGTTTCAATTTCATAATCAGCCAACTTACAAGCAAATACATTAGGAATTTATTGTTACAAATCAACTTGCAAGGTTGATAGCCAACTAGCCTGCTAACGTTAGCCCTACTAGCCTGCTAACGTTAACCCTACCACCCTGCTAACATTAAGTTAGCAGTACATGAGTCAGCCAGTTGCGATCAACATCTAGATACAGCTACATTAAAGTAAACCAAAGTTTGGGAAATACATTTTGACATCTAACCAGTTATCAAAGAATTGTAGCTATATGCAGTTATCTTAGCCAACAAGCTAGTCAGCCAGCTAAAGTGAGCTATTTAGCCAACTAGCTATTAGTCTGGCCACCCTATCCAACAACCACGGTTACGATCGGCAAGCTACAGTCCAACTACTGGAAACCAGCTAGAACACAACTAACACAACATAACTAAAACATAATCCCAGATCAAAGCGAAAAGATAGCAGAGAATTACAGATTAATGGCTGGGGTCCAGCCGATGTTAAAACTTTTAAAAGCGTGCAGGCTGAGTCAGCTACCCCTACCAGGGGGAGGCGGGTGCTTCCCTCGCTGATGGAGAGTCAGGAAAATCCCAAATAGATAGATTCCAGATGTCCGTCAAGGTGGAAAAAATTACAAAACTCCCGTAGCTTACTTCACGGAGAATACAGTATACCGAAAAGTTGACAAAACAAAAAGGAGAACAGATGAGGTACTACCAGTAGCGTGTATTCATGGATACCTCCAAAGAATTTGAAGAAAAAAAGAAAAAACATATAAAATAATTAATCGTTAGTGTCTCTGCATTTCATTATAGTCCTAACATTTGCAAGAGGCTGAATGTATCTCACCTGAGAAAGGATACCAGCAAGCGAAACAGCACCCCTCTGTCTCTGTATGTGTAGCCCATCTATCTGATGTTGTCTGGTCAAAAAGAGTGTGGCATTGTTGCCGCCCCTAGCATTGAATGCAAAGGAAGCCTGCGAACGTTTAGCCTCTCTTGTTTTAAGAATGTGAAATGTCAGAATAATTGCAGAGAGAATGATTTGTTTCAGTTTTTATTTCTTTCATCACATTCCTAGTGGGTCAGAAGTTTACACACACTCAATTAGTATTTGGTAGCATTGCCTTTAAATTGTTTAACTTGGGTCAAACGTTTTGGGTAGCCTACCACAAGCTTCCCACAATAAGTTGGGTGAATTTTGGCCCATTCCTCCTGACAGAGCTGGTGTAATTGAGTCGGGTTTGTAGGCCTCCTTGTTCGCACACACTTTTTCAGTTCTGGCCACAAATTTTCAATAGGATTGAGGTCAGGGCTTTGTGATGGCCACTCCAATACCTTGACTGTGTTGTCCTTAAGCCATTTTGCCACAACTATGCAAGTATGCTTGGGGTCATTGTCCAGTTGGAAGACCCATTTGCGACCAAGCTTTAACTTCTTGACTGATATCTTGAGTTTTTGCTTCAATATATCCACATACTTTTCCTTGCTCATGATGCCATCTATTTTGTGAAGTGCACCAGTCCCTCCTGCAGCAAAGCACCCCCACAACATGATGCTGCCACCCCCGTGCTTCACGGTTGGGATGGTGTTCTTCGGCTTGCAAGCCTCCCCCCTTTTCCTCCAAACATAATGATGATCATTATGGCAAAACAGTTCCATTTTTGTTTCATCAGACCAGCGGACTTTCTCCAAAAAGTACAATCTTTGTCCCCATGTGCAGTTGCAAACCGTAGTCTGGCATTTTTGTGGTGGCTTTTTCCTTGCTGACCGACCTTTCAGGTTATGTTGATATAGGACTCGTTTTTACTCTGGATATAGATACTTGTGTACCTGTTTCCTCCAGCATCTTCACAAGGTCCTTTGCTGTTGTTCTGGGATTGATTTGCACTTTTTGCACCAAAGTGCGTTCATCTCTAGGAGACAGAACACGTCTTCTCCCTGAGGGGTATGATGACTGCGTGGTCCCATGGTGTTTATACTTGCATACTATTGTTTGTACAGATGAACGTGGTACCTTCAGGCGTTTGGAAATTGCTCCCAAGGATGAACCAGACTTGTGGAGGTCTACAATTTTCTTCTGAGGTCTTGGCTGATTTCTGTTGATTTTTCCATGTTGTCAATTAAAGAGGCACTGAGTTTGTAGGTAGGCCTTGAAATACATCCACAGATACACCTCCAATTGACTCAAATTATGTCAATTAGCCTATCAGAAGCTTCTAAAGCGATGACATCATTTTCTTGAATTTTCCAAGCTGTTTAAAGGCACAGTCAACTTAGTGTATGTAATCTTCTGACCCACTGGAATTGTGATACAGTGAATTATAAGTGAAATGGTCTGTCTGTAAACAATTGTTGGAAAAATTACTTGTGTCATGCACAAAGTAGATGTCCTAACCGACTTGCCAAAACTATAGTTTGTTAACAAGAAATTTGTGGAGTGGTTGAAAAACGAGTTTAATGACTCCAACCTAAGTGTACGTAAACTTCGACTTCAACTGTAAATTCACACATTTTGCCACCTAGCCTGAGAGGATGGATGTTCAATATGTAGATAGATGCAGAAGGGTAATGTTGCCCATGAAAGGAAGTTAGGCTAGTTAGCAAGCATTTTAGCCAGGTAGCCTAGGACAACAAAAACTAAAAGCGTGGATTGTATGACAGAGTCATAGACTGTTTCGTCAACATGAAAGAGAGGACATTGGCATCGGCGTTTCTCTACAAGTAGGGCGAGTCAGCAGCACACACACGCACACACACACACACAAATCAGAACCATGGACGTTCATGTCATATTTAGCTTACTCTGATTGGACTAAATTGTTTTTGGTATATTTTAGTTGTCGCTGTATTACACTAATTTTAGGTGATTTGATGATGTTAAAATGTTCAATTTGAAATGGTACTGGAATAGTGGAGGTAGCTCCTGTTTTCTTTGCGACTTGCGGTAACTCTCCTGGTTCTAAATCAATAGTTATTTAGTAGTCCGAAAATGTTGGAAACATTAACTTGCTTGACCATGCTTTAGATCATGTAACTGTTTGTTACATGCAATATGCTTTGTGAACTTCACCGGACAGGGGTTGCTCTCCGTTTTTATGATGTATCAAAGTGTGGTTGAACTTATTCTGCCACTATGTCTTATTGTCTCGGTGTTAGGCCTATGTATCACAATGCCAAGACATATGAACTAACAGGTTATAGAGCAAACAACGCAATTATCACAACACATAGGTTGTAATATGGCTTTTTTCTGGCTTGGCTTCACCAGTGTTTTTACCCACGTACCTCTACTGGGTACTGCAAAATTAGAGCAAGCAGGTATGATTTTCTCTTTCGTTTTGAGCCCACGGAAAGGCACCAGAGCCTACCGTGCTAATAGTTTCACACTAGATAACACAGCCACAAAGTCTGTGAAAAGCATGCTGCATGGCCAAATCAAATCAAATTTTATTGTCACGTACACATGGTTAGCAGATGTTAATGCGAGTGTAGCGAAATGCTTGTGCTTCTAGTTCCGACCATGCAGTAATATGTAACAAGTAATCTAACAATTTCACAACAGCTACCTTTTACACACAAGTGTAAAGGAATGAATAAGAATATGTACATATAAATATATGGATGAGGGATGGCCGAATGGCATAAGCAAGATGCAGTAGATGGTATAGAGTACAGTATATAAATATGAGATGAGTAATGTATGGTATGTAAACATTATATAAAGTGGCATTGTATTAAGTGACTAGTGATACATTTATTACATCCAATTTTTAATTATTAGAGTGGCTAGAGATTTGAGTCAGTATGTTGGCAGCAGCCACTCAATGTTAGTGATGGCTGTTTAACAGTCTGATGGCCTTGAGATAGAAGCTGTTTTTCAGTCTCTCGTCCCAGCTTTGATGCACCTGTACTGACCTCGCCTTCTGGATGATAGCGGGGTGAACAGGCAGTGGCTCGGGTGGTTGTTGTCCTTGATGATCTTTATGGCCTTCCTGTGACATCGGGTGGTGTAGGTGTCCTGGAGGGTAGGTAGTTTGCCCCCGGTGATGCGTTGTGCAGACCTCCCTACCCTCTGGAGAGCCTTACGGTTGTGGGCGGAGCAGTTGCCGTACCAGGTGGTGATACAGCCCAACAGGATGCTCTCGATTGTGCATCTGTAAAAGTTTGTGAGTGTTTTTGGTGACAAGCCAAATTTCTTCTGCCTCCTGAGGTTGAAGAGGCGCTGTTGCGTCTTCTTCACCACGCTGTCTGTGTGGGTGGACCATTTCAGTTTGTCCGTGATGTGTACGCCAAGGAACTTAAAACTTTCCACCTTCTCCACTACTGTCCCATTGATGTGGATAGGGGGGTGCTCCTTCTGCTGTTTCCTGAAGTCCACGATCATCTCCTTTGTTTTGTTGACGTTGAGTGTGAGATTATTTTCCTGACACCACACTCCGAGGGCCCTCACCTCCTCCCTGTAGGCAGTCTCGTCGTTGTTGGGAATGAAGCCTACCACTATGGTGTTGTCTGCAAATGTGATGATTGAGTTGGAGGCGTGCATGGCCACGCAGTTATGGGTGAACAGAGAGTACAGGAGAGGGCTGAGAACACACCCTTGTGGGGCTCCAGTGTTGAGGATCAGCGGGGTGGAGATATTGTTTCCTACCCTCACCACCTGGGGGCGTCCCGTCAGAAAGTCCAGGACCCAGTTGCACAGGGCGGAGTCGAGACCCAGGGTCTCAAGCTTAATGACGAGTTTGGAGGGCACTATGGTGTTAAATGCTGAGCTGTAGTCGATGAACAGTATTCTTACATAGGTATTCCTCTTGTCAAGATGGGTTAGGGCAGTGTGCAGTGTGAATACGATTGCGTCGTCTGTGGACCTATTGGGGCAGTAAGCAAATTGGAGTGGGTCTAGGTTGTCAGGTAGGGTGGAGGTGATATGATCCTTGACTAGTCTCTCAAAGCACTTCATGATGGAAGTGAGTGTTACGGGGCGATGGTCGTTTAGCTCAGTTACCTTCGCTTTCTTGGGAACAGGAACAATGGTGGCCCTCTTGAAGCATGTGGGAACAGCAGACTGTGATAGGGATTGATTGAATATGTCCGTAAACACACCAGCCAGCTGGTCTGCGCATGCTCTGAGGACGTGGCTAGGGATGTCGTCTGGGCTGGCAGCCTTGCGAGGGTTAACACGCTTAAATGTTTTACGTTGGCTGTGGTGAAGGAGAGCCCACAGGTTTTGGTTGTGTGCCGTGTCTGTGGCACTGTATTGTCATCAAAGCGAACAAAGAAGTTGTATTAGTTTGTCTGGGAGCAAGACATCGAGGTCTGCGACGGGGCTGTTTTTCTTTTTGTAGTCCGTGATTGACTGTAGACCTTGCCACATATCTCTCATGTCTGAGCCGTTGAGTTGCAACTCTACTTTGTCTCTATACTGACCCTTAGCTTGTTTGATTGCCTTGCAGAGGGTATAGCTACACAGTTTGTATTCGGTCATGTTTCCGGTCGCCTTGCCCTGATTAAAAGCAGTGGTTCGCGCTTTCAGGCCACACGTTCCCCATCTGCTTCTATTTACGTCACACTTCCTGTGATTGGTGGATTGTAGCTCACCACCGCCACCACTTGGTCTGGAATGTAATTAAATGCTAGCATGGCTAGTGAATAATGTTAGCCAGCTTGAGATAGATACCGAGCTAGCATACGAACTCGGTAGCAGAGTAGATCCTCCATATGATGTTGAGAAATAGTGTATTGTGGGTAGTTTAGAAGATATCCCGAAATAAGTTAATAAATATGTAATAACCCCAAAACATAACTATGTTTGTCCTTACAGGTAACCAGATTGTGACTTATCTAAGTTATTAAGACATTGACCACACTGTGTTGTTACATTGGTGAGTAAACCCTACCCTTTAGCTATCCAGCAGCTATATTCAAAACAAAGTGAATTGTGTGGGCTGACATACACACGTTTAACATCTATATGTATGTTTGTATACACACGTATGTTGTTCTACTGTATCTGTTATAGAACAGATGGAGAAGCATGTATGTAGAGCATAATGTACCATACAAAAGCCAATCCTCCTAAGTTCACATCATGAAGGCTTGTTGTCCTGCTACAGTAGAGTATAATAAAATACATTTGATGTTGGCTATACAGTCCAGGGTCAAATTACAGTAGCATATCCTACTACTTTAACATTGACTGCCTTTAAAGCCTGCCACCGTGATCTTGAAACCCTTGTGATTCAATAAGCGAACATTGTTTGGAGTCGGCCTAGGCTTGGAAAGCAATAGCTCCTCACCAGAACATTGATTTCCCAAGCTTGGCGATTATCTCCACGTGGTTTTGACTGTGCTGTACTGTATTTTTTTGCTGCACAGTCTCAGTACATGGTTGAAACTATTGTAAGTAAATTAGCTGTGAATAAGTCCCTGTAAAAAGTGGAGAATGACTCAAAGGTATCCCGCTGCTAAGGGGCTGTGAACTCTTTTCATTGATCCAGAGTCTAAGAAAAGAGGGGGGAAAAATTATTCATAAAAAATCTGTCCACTGTATTTTGTGGAGGGGGCACACTGACTGGACCAGGCAAAGAGTCCCCCCCCCGCACACACTCGGCAGGAGGTATGTTTGTAAATGAATTTGATCAAGATATGTATCTTATTGATTCCTTCTTGATTAATAAATAAAACAAAAATGTTTTGTTGTTCCTTTGTTATCCTAGCCACCTAGCCATTTTATGAAGTTCGCTTTAGCGAGCCAGCTAGATAGGTTCCCAATCTTCCAACCTCATAACTAGCCACCTAGCCATTTCAGGCTATCAATCAAGTTGGAGTAGCTTGTCTTAACTATCTTAGTTGGCATGCCTGTTGGAAAATCAAGCAGTTACTAAATGTACTGAATAAAACTCACATTCCTTTCAGTCTTCAACCCAGATTTTAGCTGAGATGCAGAGAAGCATATTTAGTTTATTTAAAAAAAGAACCATCAGTAAGGAGCATACAGACAGCTCAAGAGGTATGCTTAGACATGAAGGAAAATAAATGTGTAAATGTAATCTGGCACCTTATGATAATATCATGATATTTGTGTATTAATTATGATGCCATATGATATGTGCCTGCATTGATGGTGCGTGTTATGATCCCTTGTACTGTGTTGTAATTTGCATGTAATATCCTAGGCAGGTTAGTGCAGTATTTTGAGATGTGTGATTTACAACAGTCAGAATAACACCCTCATTAAAATGACAATTAAAGAGGTAAAGAGCTTTGCTAGATAACCTTTGCAGAATTTCTATTTTATTTTTAAATAGAATTAGGCATCATGATTATGGCTCTTCTAAACCACCCCGCCTCCATCTTTATGCCCCTTCTAAAATAATGGGTGACGCCCTTGCACACGCACACACACACACACCCCTTCTAAAATAATGGGTGACGCCCCTGCACACGCGCACACGTGCACACGCACACACACACACACACACACACACACACACACACACACACACACACACACACACACACACACACACACACACACACACACACACACACACACACACACACACACACACACACACACACACACACACACACACACACACACACACACACACACACACACACACACACACACACAGGTCACTTTATTTTTTAGCTCCGTATCATGAGGAAATATGTTTGTTTTGATATACTTTTACAGCTACAAAGCCAGAAGTTATTGTGAGATTCCTCCTCTGATCCACTCATTTCCCTAAGAATGCAAGCCCTGAAAAAATGTAGTATGGTTGGTCAAATTCATGTCAATAATGCTGGTTCTGTGCTTATATTCAGATATGGAGCTATACAAGCCAGAAAATCTAAGACTATTTGATACAAAAAAGACTATACAGTACATTCGGAAAGTATTCAGACCCCTTCACCTTTTCCACAATTTGTTACGTTCCAGCCTTATTCTAAAATTGATTTTTTTTAAATTAATCATCAATCTACACACAATACCCCAAGATGACAAAGTGAAAACAGGTTTTGTAGATAAAAAAATGTAAACAGAAATACCTTACTTAAGTATTCAGACCTCTGCTATGAGACTAGAAATTAAATTGAGTGCAGGTGCATCCTGTTTCCATTGATCATCCTTGAGATGTTTCTACAACTTGATTGGAGTCCACCTGTGGTAAATTCAATTGATTAGACATGACTTGAAAAGGCACACAGCTGTCTATATAAGGTCCCACAGTTGACAGTGCATGTCAGAGCAAAAACCAAGCCATGATGTCGAAGGAATTGTGCGTAGAGCTCCGACACAAGATTGTGTCGAGTCACAGATCTGGGGAAGGCTAACAAAAAATGTCTGAAGCATTGAAGGTCCCAAAGAACACAGTGCCCTCCCTCATTCTTAAATGGAAGATGTTTGGAACCAACAAGACTCTTCCTAGAGCTGGCCGCCCAGCCAAACTGAGCATTCGGGGGAGAAGGGCCTTGGTCAGGGAGGTGACCAAGAACCCGATGGTCACCCTGACAGAGCTCCAGAGTTCTTCTCTGGAGATGGGAGAACCTTCCAGAAGGACAACCATCTCTGCAGCACTCCACCAATCATGCCTTTACGGTAGAGTGGCCAAACAGTAGATTGGCCTGCCGCTTGGAGTTTGTCAATTGACACCTAAAGACAAGATTCTCTGGTCTGATGAACAAGATTTAACTCTTTGGCCTGAATGCCAAGCAACCTGGCACCATTCCTACGATGAAGCATGGTGGTGGAAACATCATGCTGTGGGGATGTTTTTCAGTGGCAGGGACTGGGAGACTAGTCATGATTGAGGGAAAGATGAATGGAGCAAAGTACAGAGACATTCTTCATGAAAACCTGCTCCAGAGCGCTAAGGACCTCACTGGAACAAAGGTTCGCCTTCCAACAGGACAACGACCCTAAGCTCACAGCCAAAACAACCCAGCCAAGACAAAACAGGAGTGGCTTCGGGTCTCAATGTCCTTGAGTGGCCCAGACAGAGCCTGGACTTGAAACCGATCTAAAATCTCTGGAGAGACCTGAAAATAGTTGTGCAGCGACGCACCCCATCCAACCTGACAGAGCTTGAGAGGATCTGCAGAGAAGATCCCCAAATACAGGTGTGCCAAGCATGTAGCATCATTCCCAAGAAGACTCGAGGCTGTAATCGCTGCCAAAGGTGCTTAAACAAAGTACTGAATATTTATTTAGATGTGATATTTCCACAGTTCCACAGATATTTGAATAACATAAATTGAATAATGTGTCCCTGAACAAAGGGGGGGTCAAAATCAAAGGTAACAGTCAGTATCTGGTGTGGCCACCAGCTGCATTAAGTACTGCAGTGCGTCTCCTCCTCATGGACTGCACCAGATTTGCCAATTCTTGCTGTGAGATGTTACCCCACTTCTCCATCTGCAAGTTCACAGACATTTCTGGGGGGAATTGCCTTAGCCCTCACCCTCCGATCCAACAGGTCCCAAAAGTGCTCAATGGGATTGAGATCCGGGCTCTTCGCTGGCCAGGGCAGAACACTGGCATTCCTGTCTTGCAGGAAATCACGCACAGAACGAGCAGTATGGCTGGTGGCATTGTCATGCTGGAGGGTCATGTCAGGATGAGCCTGCAGGAAGGGTACCACATGAGGGAGGAGGATGTCTTCCCTGTAATGCACAGCGTTGATATTGCCTGCTATGACAACAAGCTTAGTCCGATGATGCTGTGACACACCGCCCCAGATCATGACAGACCCTCCACCTCCAAATCGATCCCGCTCCAGAGTACAGGCCTCGGTGTAACGCTCATTCCTTCGACAATAAACGCGTATCAGATCATCACCCCTGGTGAGACAAAACCGCGTCTCATCAGTGAAGAGCTCTTTTTGCCAGTCCTGTCTGGGTCCAGCGACGGTGGGTTTGTGCCCATAGGCGACGTTGTTGCCGGTGATGTCTGGTGAGGACCTGCCTTACAACAGGCCTACAAGCCCTCAGTCCAGCCTCTCTCAGCCTATTGCGGACAGTCTGAGCACTGATGGAGGGATTGTGCGTTCCTGGTGTAACTCGGACAGTTGTTGTTGCCATCCTGTACCTGTCCTGCAGGTGTGATGTTCGGATGTACCGATCCTGTACAGGTGTTGTTACATGTGGTCTGCCACTGCAAGGACGATCAGCTGTCCATCCTGTCTCCTTGTAGCGCTGTCTTAGGCATCTCACAGTACTGACATTGCAATTTATTGCCCTGGCCACATCTGCAGTCCTCATGCCTCCTTGCAGCATGCCTAAGGCATGTTCACGCAGATGAGCAGGGACCCTGGGCATCTTTCTTTTGGTGTTTTTCGGAGTCAGTAGAAAGGCCTCTTTAGTGTCCTAAGTTTTCATAACTGTGACCTTAATTGCCTACCGTCTGTAAGCTGTTAGTGTTTTAACGACCGTTCCACAGTTGCATGTTCATTAATTGTTTATGGTTCATTGAACAAGCATGGGAAACAGTGTTTAAACCCTTAACAATGAAGATCTGTAAAGTTATTTCGATTTTTACGAATTATCTTTGAAAGACAGGGTCTTGAAAAAGGGACATTTCTTTTTTTGCTGAGTTTTAAAAACCCGTTTTTGCTTTGTCATTATGGGGTATTGTGTGTAGATTGATGAGGGTGAACATTTTTTTAATCGATTTTAGAATAAGGCTGTAACGTAACAAAATTTGGAAAATGTCAAGGGGTCTGAATAGATTCCGAATGCTCTGTAGACTAGTACATCAGAATCACTAGTTAGTGTTAGGGTTAGCCCGGGTTAGGGTTAGCTCTAACCCTAACCCTGAAAATCAATCATAAATAACCATTAGAAAGAACTGCATCATATATATGAACTAACCAATTTTAATTGACTAAAATATTAAACCATATGACAACTTGGTGGACAACTCAGCTAAAATGTAAAAATGCATCCCTCATATGTCAAAGGTCCATTTACTTCTCAGTGATACGTTTGACAACCACATATCCTCCGAGAAGTGAGAATGAAATTAGTCACATTTAAACTTCAAATGTGTTTTTCATATAAGTTTGAAGTCACTCCACATCGTCCAGGCTCTTCTTATCAAATACACGTTTTTTCCTTACAATATTCCACATATTAAAGCAGAAGCTGGAGGTTTTTGCCAGTGTGTTTATCATGTTGTGCTTCACAATTTATTTTACCACACACTATTTAAACTTTTACGAGTAATACAACAATTTATTTAACATTTTCTTCTCCGTTTCAAACAGAAATAGAGTCAATGTTTTCTTCTCCATTTTCACAGTTGCATCAAATACCTATAGTTTGGAGGCAAATGATATCACCTTTCAGAAAATAAATACCCGACAGTTGGCCTTGCCTGTATGACGGCTGCTGGTGTGGCTGTATTAGCTTTGGTATAAGAGATGTAATGTGCTGTCACGTCCTTGGCTCAGGGAAATGCATTTCCTCCATCACACAGCATGGGTAAAGCCCAACAAAACACAGACACATGGGCACACACACGCACGCACGCTCACACACAAACGTAGAGCCTAACGAAAACACGCACCTGTGTGCAGTGTTTACAGAGTAATCAGTTTGACAGGTAACTGTAGACCTGTTTCTAAGTCAGTGGAAGTGTTTCATATGAGGGCTGACAGTTTTACAATTGTATTGTGCTTGAACTAGGATGGTTTGTGACAGATGACACAATGCACAGGCAGGCTCACACATGCAGTGCCTTCAGAAAGTATTCATACCCCTTGACTTATTCCACATTTTGATATGTTACAACCTGAATTCAAAATGGATTAAACAGTTCTATACACAATACCCAATACTGATGAAGTGAAAACATGTTTTTAGATTTTTTTTTAGAAGAACAAAGAAATTACAATGTACAATCCAGATATTTCTGTATTTAATTTTCTATAAATCTGCAAACATTTGAATAAGTCAAATTATTCTTTTTTAAATGATTCAAGCTCTGTCAAGTTGGTTGTTGATCATTGCTAGACAGCCATTTTCAAGTCTTGCCGATTTACATTACCAGTCAATAGTTTGGACACACATACTCGTTCCAGGGTTTTTCTTTATTTTTTACTATTTTCTACAATGTAGAAAAATAGTGAAGACATCAAAACTATGAAATAACACATATGGAATCATCTAGTAACCCAAAAAGTGTTAAACAAATCCAAATCCATTTTAGATTTGAGATTGTCAATGTAGCCAGCCTTTGCCTTGATGACAGCTTTGCACATTCTTGGCATTCTCTCAACCAGCTTCACCTGGAATGCTTTTCTAACAGTTTTGAAGGAGTTCCTACATATGCTGAACACTTGTTGGCTGCTTTTCCTTCACTCTGCGGTCTGACTCATCCCAAACCATCTCAATATGGTTGAGGTCGGGGGATTGTGGAGGGCTGGTCATCTAATGCAGCACTCCATCACTCTCCTTTTTGGTCAAATAGCCCTTACACAGCCTGGAGGTGTGTTGGGTCATTGTCCTGTTGAAAAACAAATGATAGTCCCACTAAGCGCAAACCAGATGGGATGGCGTATCGCTGCAGAATGCTGTGGTAGCCATGCTGGTTAACACACTGACAGTGTCACCAAAAAAGCTTCACGGTGGGAAATACACATGCGGAGATCATCCATTCAGCCATACACGTCTCACAAAGACACGGCGGTTGTAACCCAAAATCTTCAATTTGGACTCCAGACCAAAGGGCAAATTTCAACCGGTCTAATGTCTATTGCTCATGTTTCTTTGCCCAAGCAAGTATTTTCTTCTTATTGGTGTCCTTTAGAAGTGGTTTCTTTGCAGCAATTCGACCACAAAGGCCTGATTCACACAATCTCCTCTGAACAGTTTGAGCTGTGTCTGTTACTTGAACTCTGTGAAACATTTATTTGGGCTGCAATATCTGAGGCTGGTAACTATAATGAACTTATCCTCTGCAGCAGAGGTATCGCTGGGTCATCCATTGCTGTGGCGGTCCTCATGAGAGCCAGTTTCATCGTTTCATCATAGAGCTTGATGGTTTTTGTGACTGTACTTGAAGAAACTTTCAAAGTTCTTGAAATGTTCCGTATTGACTGACCTTCATGTCTTAAAGTAATAATGGACTGTCGTTTCTCTTTGCTTATTTGAGCTGTTCTTGCCATAATATGGACTTGGTCTTTTACCAAATAGGGCTATCTTCTGTATACCCCCCTACCTGATCACAACACTGCTAAAATGCATTAAGGAAAGAAATTCCACAAATGTATCATTTAAGAAGGCATACCTGTTAATTGAAATGCGTTCCAGGTGACTACCTCAAAAAATCGAATCAAATTTTATTAGTCACATACACATGATTAGCAGATGTTAATGCGAGTGTAGCGAAATGCTTGTGCTTCTAGTTCCGACAGTGTAGCAATATCTAACATGTAATCTCTTAATTCCACAAAAACGACCTAATAAACACAAATCTAATTAAAGGAACGGAGTAAGAATGCATACATATAAATATATGGATGAGCAATGACCGAGCGGCATAGGCAAGATGTAATAGATGGTATAAAATACAGTATATACATTTGAAATGAGTAATGCAAGATATGTAAACATTATTAAAGTGGCATTATTATTTATTTTTTTATAATATGTTTGTTATTTTCCAATAAAAGATCAATTAAAAAAGAGAGCGATACAAACATTGACATTCATTGTACTGTTGAATGGGATGGCCAATTTAGAGGACAAAACAAAACTCACACATACACAAAATAAAACTAAATCCTATTAGGTGGTACATGTATAAAAAGACAGCATATAGTCATTACAAGCAGTGTAGTTAAACCAAATATAAAAATTAAGTGGAGTACAGCACAGAGCAGCAGCAGATCATCATCCAAGTTATGAAGCGGGACTAGACCATTTATCCAGTATCGGCTGCCATATTTTGTAAAACGTGGCATTATTAAAGTGACTAGTGATCCATTTATTAAAGTGGCCAATGATTTCAAGTCTGCATGTAGGCAGAAGCCTCTCTGTGTTAGTGATGGCTGTTTAACAGTCTGATGGCCTTGAGATAGAAGCTGTTTTTCAGTCTCTCGGTCCCAGCTTTGATGCACCTGTACTGACCTCGTCTTCTGGATGATAACGGGGTGAACAGGCAGTGGCTCGGGTGATTGTTGTCCTTGATTATCTTTTTGGCCTTCCATTGACATCGGGTGCTGTAGGTGCCCTGCCACATACGTCTCGTGTCTGAGCCGTTGAATTGCGACTCAACTTTGTCTCTATACTGACATTTCGCTTGTTAAATTGCCTTGCGGATGGAATAACTACACTGTTTGTATTCGGCCATATTTCCATGGTTAAATGCGGTGGTTCGCGCTTTCGGTTTTGCGCGAATGCCGCCATCTATCCATGGTTTCTGGTTAGGGTAGTTTTTAATAGTCACAGGGGGTACAACATCTCCTATGCACTTCCTGGTTGAGAGAATGCCAAGAGTGTGAAAAGCTGTCAACAAGGCAAATGGTGGCTATTTGAAGAATCTCAAATATAAAATATATTTTGATTTGTTTAACAATTTTTTGTTTACTACATTATTCCGCATGTGGTATTTCACAGTTTTGATGTCTTCACTATTATTCTACAATGTAGAAAATAGTAATAATAAAGAAAAACCCTTGAATAAGTAGGTGTTATTACACTTTTGACAGGTAGTGTATGTACCAAATATATTATATATATATACTTTTAAAATGTTTTTCTGCAGTGCATGATATGTGTAGGCTGTGTATTGGCACAATCCTTATTTTAATTATTTAGGGCTTGGGCTCATATATAGGCCTATGTTTATGCTCACCTTAGAAAGCGCTATCCATTTCATTGTGTTCGGCTTCAAAACAATATCCACAAAGACCATATTTTCCACTGTTTCAACCTGTTGTTGAACTTCTCTCTTCAAATTGATCAACCACATCGAGGTGAGTTTTAAAAGCACATACTGTTTTGATGATAAGTGTTTGATGTGATTTTCCATTGTATTTGCATTGATGTCAGAGTGGTTAGAGGGACAATAGAGTGCTGAGTACCAAGCCATCAGCGACCTGATGATCGTTAGTGAGTTTGGTTCTAATAACGCAGGTCCAGAGTGCATAAGAGGAGATTACCGTGTCTCAACGGCTCTAAAGAGCCAATGAGGGGGTAGGAACCCAGGGGCCTGAATAGTATGTTAACGTCAAGAAAAGTTTTCTGGGATTGCAGTAGTAGACTGATTTGGCCTGGGAGAGAGCGTCCTTATAGTCCTTGACATGCTCCTTGTAGTCCTCTGAGTGGACTGTGAGACCAGATTTGAAATAGAGCCTTTGTCAACTCTAATTGTTGTCGACCAGTGGACTTCAAAGAACGCAGCTTAGGGGTAAACCAGGGAGCAGATAAGGAGAAGGAGGCAGTCTGAATTTTCAGAGGGGCAACAGAGTCAAGGCTGGAGGAGAAGAATGTGTCAGCTCCTCAGCTGAGGAAAGAAGAGGATCAGGGTTGTGTGTTTGAAGCTTGTTTTTTCTAGGACTGATGTGCTAACAGACTAAAGGGGACGGCCACAATACACGGATGGCAAGATGGTCGGAGATGGAAAGATCTAGGCTACGCAGTTTGTTGGGGGCAAAGCCTGTCGAGCACCAGAGGTCCAGAACATGGCCTTTGTCATGTGTGGGACACTGTACATGGTGTGTGATGTTGAAACAGTCCAGGACCTCTGAGAGCTCTGAGACGAAATGAGGTGGGGTTGTTCTGGGTAGTAGAGGAGGAGGTATGGTGCAAAGAGCTAGCCACTTTACCAAAAGCTTTAAGGCATCTTAGATTTACACCAGGGTGTTCATTTCTGTATTTGTTGGGGAGGCAAGCGCTGTCCCAGAACCAATGAATGTTGTAGTACAGTTCGCTGTATTTTTTTGTGAGCATCTATAGCAGTAGGCACCCCGACGCACAATCCCCAGGTCGCTGTGCATCCGGGAAAACGGGCTTTAAACCGGACAGACTGAAAACGGTAGAGTTCGGCAGGGAAGTACCTCATCTGTGTCATGACAGAATCCTGATCCAGGCTTGGGGCATTTTGTAAAAAACAGACAGTTTGTAAAAAGCAATCCCAACACTCAGCAAGCGAGACTCAGCAAGAAACAAAACTCGACGATTCTTGTCACGGATGGGCTATTGAAGCAAACAACCACACTGGGTTCAACTCCTATCAACCAAAAACAGCGGCTCCAGTGGGCACGCGATCACCAACACTGGACAATTAAGGAATGGAAAAACATTTTCTAGAACATGACATAGAGTTCAGTTTACTTGAGCGGCCTACGAAGTCCCCAGATCTCAAACCAATAGAGCTTCTTTGGGATGAGATGGAACGGGCTGCTAGCACCATGAATATACCGTCAGCATAGACCAACATCCCTGTGGAATGTTTCCAACCCCTTGCAGAATGTCCTGAAGAATTCAGGCTGTTCTGAAGGCAAAGCGGGGTCCGACCAGGTACTAGATGGGTGTACCTAATATACTGGCCGGTGAGTGTATATAAAACACAGGAAATTATGTTTTTGACTGCACTGGGCCTTTAATAACTCAGAAATCAGGTGTCCTGAATGACCATAATTAGACTGAAAACAAATAGCAAACGAATCATGGTTCGGGTGGCAGTACAGAAGGGCTCCTCATGGAGACACCCTCTCACATGTTCTCACAGGCCGAGAACCCAGGAGACTTGAAGTTCCACCCCATAGCACCCAAATAAATACACTTCCCCGCTGTCACAGGTGCAGCTTATCACCTGTGATCAGAGATAGAGTGAAGTGAGAGAGAGGGAACAAAGAGAGAACAAAATGATAGATAGTACAACAAAATGACATCACATACCTTCATTCAAACAACTAATTAAGAATAACGGATCAGGGTGCAATTATGATAGTATGCATATAACTGTAAATTGATTAAATATGGATTATAACACTGTCCAGTATATCAAAGGATAAACACAAACACATCCATAGTTTCACTTTCTAATACTTAGCCCTCCCATCTAGAAAGAGATGGCAGGCACCCACCCAGTGAAGGCCTCCTTACACAGTGGCACAGAGGGTTTATGATCTGACTGCAGAGCTGAATATTGCAGGTTCAATCCCGCATATTCTTAACCCATGTTTCTTTAGAGAGAAAAAAAAACGGTGAAATTGAGGCTCAGATCAAATCTACTGAAAGAGAAGATGTCTTTATTTTTTCCAGATTTATAAATCCAGTCTGAAATAAAGAAATCAGACTAACTGTTAAAAATAACACATTGTGTAAAAATGTGTAACAGGCTGACTACACCGCTCGCGTCGCATGCGTGAGCATTGCAAAATAAATGTAGAAATCTATATTATTCAATTATTGCACCCACACTGCTTGCGTGCGCCAACGAGCGTCTGTGTTGCCAAGGGCTAAAATAGAAGTCAGTTCTATTTGTGACGCAGATTGCACTGCAAATCCTGCCTCTCCCATCTCCTCATTGGTTTATAGAAGCATGTACCCACGTGCCATATCCTCATTGGTTATACCCACGTGGGTGACTGAAAGACGAACGAGGTCAGTGGCGGTAATGCACCTAATTTATGAAAGTTGCCAATCGCAAGTCCAGAGAAGAAAAAGCCTGGAAGGAGGAGAGATGACTAGAAACGATTCGGTTGACCGTTTTTTGTGTGGATTAATTGGCGGAGTAGAGGACCTTGTGCATTTCAGGTAAAATAACAACTCAATGTTTGTATCCCAGGACAAACTAGCTAGCAACAGCAAGCTAGCTAAATAGGACAAACTAGCTAGCAAGTGCAAGCTAGCTAGCTAAATTGCCATAAATGTTTAATGCTTTTCGACCTGTCCCCAAATTAATATAATTGGTTCAGAGTTTGTTTTTATATTCTAATCTGTGTGTCGTGATCGCGCTTGGTGTGGGGGGACAAAATACATTTATGCACGATGGAGCACGATGGCGCACGGCCGCAGCCGGTTTGGGTTCCGTGTAATGGGGATGGATGTATTCCAATCTGCTTTCTTATGCTTTTTCATGCTAAGAATGTTGTGCTAATATTAGGCACAACTTAAATATAACATTTTCTAAATGTTTTTTTAAATGTTCTGAGGACCTCCAAGACAAGGTAAACTGTATATTGCGTGAACATCAATAAAATATTATGTTAAACCTAAAACACATATGAACGTCATAAAACTGACTTACTTGGAAATTGTGTAACATTGTGCATTGTTGTGGGAATGTTCTATGCAACCTATGTGAATATCACAAAAATATTCTTACAGCATCCCAAACTACTCCCATTACTTAATCAAATGTCCTGGGAACCTTTAAAGAACTTAGACCAGGTGTTCTGCCAACATTCTTAGAACATTATAGGAATGTCCTCTGCAACCAAACGTAAACACTGCATGAATGTCATCAAAACCAAGCATATTTTGTGTTTTGGGAACCTCTCTCTTGTAATGTACCCACACTGATCCCACAGCCTAATTAAATGTTCTGGGATTCGTTAAAGAACTAAAGAACATGCTTGCAACATCAAAGGAATGTTTTGTGCACCCTGATACAAACATTATCTGAACGTCAGCACAACTGGATAGTCTTAGTGTTTTGCGAACATATCTCCTGTTTATATCACCATAATGTTCCCACAACCTAAAGAAACACTCTGGGAACCTTTATAGAACAGAAGAAATGTGTTCTGGGAACGTTCTTGTAACATCAGGTGAATGTTTTTTTGCACCCTAAAAGAAACATTGTACAATCAACACAAAAATTGTGTTTTTTGCAGATGATTCTACAATGTTTCTAATAGTTTGTTCTAAGAACATTCTTGCAACATTAGGCAAATGCTGGGAGTTCTGGGAACTTTCACAGAACAAATTTTGGTTTGCTGGGTACACACTCAGTCAAATATTATCATAATTTCCTATAATAGGCTTCCGTGTGGAAGAGTCTACGATCCTGTTCTATCTACACTTGCTCGCTCTCTCTCTCTCCTCGTCTCATGTTTTTCTCTATCTGTCTCTGTTTCTCTGTCTCTGTACCTCCTGTCTGTCTCTATTTTAGAGGGTTAAGCTTTAGTCACAGTATCCTTGAAGCAGCAAAATACAATTTAAATGAATAAAAGATACTTGATAAAAGCTATGCATTAGCGGAACATTAAATAACACAAAGACACAACATTAACTTCACATAACTCAGCATTATTCTTAGGTTACAAGGCAGAGAAACAGGCTGGGTATGATTCAATAAGGTTATTGTTACTTAATACCGTTTACCTTAATCATTGAGACTGAGCGTGGGAGCTGCGGGTTTTGTCCAGACCATGCATTTTTCTTTTGTTCAATCAGATAAAAACAAGGCTTACAAATACATTGCAATACCCACAATACATATACATTCACCACAACAGAAATGTGACCAACTGAAATATCCATGTGTTTTACTGTTTGTGTTAACTATCAATTATTTTCATTCAAAGATGCCTACATTTTTGGTTGTATAAATATAGCATACACCACATGCAGAATGCAGTGGTGTAGCAGGAGCGTGATGGCAGGGATGGAATGACGCAGAGAGCCACATTCAGATGTTCTTTATCTTTTTGCTGCAGAGTGAAATGTAGAGGAATGTAAGCTGTGCATTTACAGGGGCCCTGAGGAAATATAATACTCCTTCTGCTTGTGTCTGTACTAATGTAATTATGCATAGTTCCCGCTTTGGCTAAAGTTTGCTATCCCTCACTAACAAACATTTGTCCGCAAGAACGCCTTTTTCATCCTAATATGACCGTTTCTTTGTGTTTTTCTTCCAGCAAGACCGTAGTGAAATGGTCAAATCATTTAAAAAAAATGTTGGCATAGACAGAATGTTCATTTTCATTTATATCACGTTTAGGATGCACACACACACACACACCATAAAGGGTCTGTGATCTGAGTTTGAATGAAGCATCTTGTTTGATGTCTTTTGAAGATGGACATGAAATAATGTCCAAATCACCAGCGGGAACAACATCAAACGGACCCAAATGAAAACACCATGTCTGTTCGGACTCTGGCTTATTATGCCTTCATTTGCGACCGGGCCCTGTGGAAACTAAGCTCCAGGATTGTCCGATTATAGATTAAAGATGGGTTGATTAGTAAAGTTCTTTCATCTCTACCAAACTTCGACAACTTCTCATTTGCTTCACGAATAGTGTGTCATCACTGATATATAGTCTAATCCAAGGTAATACGCGGTGGGAAAGCTGGGACGATTGATGGCTAGGAGCGTGAATGGTGACATCATTGAGGGTCCTTGTTCTTTCGTCAATGGCATGTGACTGTGTCCCAATAGAAAATGGAGCAGCTCCCTACCCCTCCCCCTCGTGCATAAGTGTATATTACAGCATTACCCATGCTCCCCTCAAAAGCCTTCCTCCCACTCAACATGGGGGAAAAACATGATCACCAGTATATTGGTTGATATTACAAAGCACTTGTCTTGAAGGTGATAAGGTGAGAAAGCTAATTTATCAGACAGATTACTTAGAGATAATGAACCAATATATATGCAACAAAAAAACAACCCCTAAAGCCTTGCGAGAGAAGGGAGGCACAGATTTTCCATTCATCATTATTTTGCCTGAGCTAGGAACACACAGATAGATGGGGGATTCAGACACAAAAATGACACCGTCACGTCTTGTACCCGGTTGTGTTGTTGTTGGTGTCAGAAAGGGGGATTTGATTGTGTGCCACTCGGATTTAACGGTTTACGATAAAGCTGCCTCTACAGACAAGACATGGTCCAAATGAACTGTGTGTCCGAGAGAGCCTGACTGTACTACTGTATGCATGGATCCTGGTCATCAGCTTTGGATTTAATCTGATTTATAAGCAAACGTGAAGCCAAGTTTCCATATAATATAACAGACCTGTTCAATGTCTCCCGGCCCCGGGCCTGTTGGATCTGGATGGCTCTATGTAAACGCAGAGGCTGACATTCAAACACCGCGGCAGGGAGCCATGGTGGACTTAGCAGCTCAACTCTGCTCTGCCTTGGCCTCGGGCCCCGCTTCGCTCTCCCTCTCTCCCTCCAAAGTCTGACAGAGAATTGGCATCTCACATGGCCTAATGAAGTGTATGTCACAGTTAAATGCTGAACTGAGCAGACGTACGTCGTCTACTAACAACAACTGGGTGGCCAGTTTGAACCAGGACCTACCTGCTTGCTGCAAGACCTTACTAGGCAATAATATTTGAATGAAAGTTATTGAGCAGGATCAATGTGATGACTCTCCTTTTGCCATTTCTCTCCATGGCTGCAGGTCTAAACAGAAGCTTACAGTTATCATCATCATGAGCCATGTCTGGACTTGAAAGAAAGAATAGTCAGACATTTGCAAACAAGAAAAAGTCTCACATTTATTTGATATCAAACAAGAGTTGAATTTTTATATAAGCTGACAATGGGATCTTACAAAATAAATGATATGAACCTAAACAGTGCTGAAACAAGTCACACTTCCCAACCATTTTACTTTTTCAAATGTTCAATAACTGTTAATAAATTAATTAGTGTCAAAGGCTGAAATATGCTTGTAAAACTTGAAATATCGCGTTGACACATCTTTTTGAAACCTGACAATTTCTTTCAAGTAAAATAAATTACACAACGACCAAATTCACGCCAAATCTGTGCTTGGCATGGTGTTAACACAAAATATTACTGGCAAAACTCTTAATTCATGAAAGCAAAAAGCACTCCACAAGCGAAGATGTGAGTATGGTTTCTTATGGGATTTTTTAAAAAGTATTTTTTTATTTTATTTTTTATGTTCAAACATACCACAATGAGTCAAGTGAGAGGAAAAAACTGATTTGAGCAACCTGCTTTGAGAATAATCTTCTCAACATTGAAATGTTGTATAATTGGTTGCCATAACATTTTTTCATATTTATTTTTTTACACTTGTGGTACAGCAAAATATATTTTCTTTAGCTATTACTCTGACAACAGTTAAATGTGCAATAGAGAAAATATAAGGCCTGAGTCTGAATTAGTGGTTCTTTGTTTGACAGTCCTCACTATTTAGTGGAATGACTCTAGAACGTTCTAGAGTCCAGGACCCAACAGATACTCATCCTCATTCATTCTGGAATCCCCTCCAGGAACACTTCACCAGCGTTCCAAAAGTTCTAAACCCGGAGTTCTAAACCATGTTTTTTTTCTTCTTCAATATAATACAAATGCAGGCTGGACAGGAATGGCGCCAGACAGACTTCTCTCTGACACTTGTAGTGGTCTGTGCATTTACCTCTCTGTAGTCCCACAGCAGAGCAGAGCAGTTCAAGTCCACAGACAGACAGACGGTTTCAGAGGATATTTGTGTGTGTGACCGAGTTTATGTGTGAAAAAGTAATCCATCTCCTTCCTCCCTACCACCCACAAACATTTCACTTCCTGCTCTGACAGGTCATTAGGAGTGCAGAGATGGAGGACTGGGAGGACCGATGAGGGCTGGCAATAGTCTTGACATCAACCAAAGCCCACACACATACATATGTTCAAACCTGTGCAAAAACACCAGAGAAGTGCTTCTCCTCCTTCCTCCATCCATCTGCTCAGAGGCTGGTAATGAGCTGCATCTGTCCGTCCCGGGGGCCCTCTCCCTCGGGTACACAGTCCTCAGCGCTGGGGGGTACGATGCACCCATTGCTGGTGCCCCGGTTTATGTGGTAGTAGGACAGGGGCTGGGGCCCGTCGCCCAGCTCAGGCATGCTTTTATGGTACAGGTCCTCCCCCTCGCTCCTGGGGGAAGGTGACAGGTTATCATCTTCATCGGGGGGGTAGGGTGAGGCTGAGGGAGAGTCTCTCAAGTTGGGCATGCTGGTGTACAGGGAGTCCCTGTTGTTGTTGGGTGAATGGGAATCCCCGTCCCCTGTTGCCCCCACTGTCTCTGAGCCGTGGCACCCAGGGCCCTCCACAGCCCTCCTGGGGGCCTTGTGGGCGCTGTAGAGCAGGGAGTGAGTCCTCTGGGGCAGGAGTGGGGCCTCTAACGCCTCCTTATGGTGGGGATGCAGCAGCAACTCTAGGGTGGGGTGACCTCCATCTACTACCCCGACTATACTACCTCTCTGGGGGGACGAAGCCTCAGCGTGGTCCACCACTATGGCATCATCTTCGCTGCCGCTTCCACCCCCACAACCCCTATCCCTGTCCACAGTCACCCTGGTCTGGAGAGGGGCCTGGTCCCTGCTATCCCTATGGGGGTTGTGGCCCTTGGGGGCCCCGCGGGGCCTCAGGTTGTTGTGCACCAGCTCAGAGATGATCATCTTCTCGAAGGCGGCGTCATCCAGGCTGAGGCCCCCCAGGTCCCCCGGGCCATGGACCACGCCCCCAACCACGCCCACAATGTCCTCATAGTCGTCTTCCTGGTTGTCTTCCTGGTCACGCAGGGAGTAGCTGTTGTTAAAATTTCCGTTGAGGGGTAGGGTGTCCATGGCACTGATGTCCCTGCTGTGGGTCAGAGAATGCTGCCCTGCAACGAGAAGCAAGATACCTGGATTAGATATCACTGTTTTAAAGTTAAGAATCAATATCAAATCAATAATACAATACAATACAGTTTGATACTGCTCAGGACACCTCACTGTTAAGTGTTTGCAACCTTTGCTATCTGGATATTTTACATTGATTTAAATAATAATAATTTCTATGTTCATAAAATATACAATTAAAGAGGTTCAAGTACAGTGAGTTCCAAAAGTATTGGGACAGTGACATTATTTATTGTTTTGTCTCTGTACTCCAGAACACTTGAATTTAAAATGATACAATGACTATGCGGTTAAGGTGCAGACTGTCAGCTGTAATTGAAGGGTATTTTCATTCATTTCAGGTGAACCGTTTAGAAACTACAGCACTTTTTGTACATAGTCTCCCCATTTTAGGGGACCAAAAACAAATTCACTTCAAAAGTGTAGTATTTGGTCCCATATTCTTAGCACGCAATGCCTCCATCAAGCTTGTGACTCTACAAACTTGTTGGATGCATTTGCTGTTTGTCTTGCTTGTGTGTCAGATTATTTTGTGCCCAATAGAAATGAATGGTAAATAATGTATTGTCATTTGAGTCACTTTTATTGTAAATAATAATATAGTATGTTTCTAAACACTTCTACATTAATGTGGATGTTACCGTGGTTAAAGATAGTACTGAATGAATCATGAATAATGATGAGTGAGAAAGTTACAGAGGCATAAATATCATACCCCCCAATGCTAACCTCCCCTGTTATTGTAATGGTGAGAGGTTCGCATGTCTTGGGGGTATGATATTTGTGCGTGTAACTTTCTCACCATTATTCACGATTCATACAGAACTATCCGTAATCATGGTAGCATCCACATTAATGTAGACAACTTTAGAACAATGTTCTATTCTTATTTACAATAAAAGTGACTTCAAAATCACACAACACATTATTTACCATGCGTTATTGTCACTTACCCAATACTTTGATGCTTACTGTACTTGAAATATGAATCTCTTTAACTGTAGTTTTCTATCATGTGTGTCTCCATCTAGCATCATCATGTCTGAACATCATAAACAATACAGAAGATATCCTGAACAATATTTCACAAATGAGAAAGGAAAAAACTAAAAAAAGGAACATTACAGCAACAACACACAGATAATGTAGCTAGCCAGGTAACAACGACATAGCAAGATCAACATAACATCATAACACAGAAGTTATGAGAGGGAAAAAAGCAGTGGGGGAGGTGGAGGTATAAAAAAAAAGTGACAATGAATAAAACATTCATTCCACCCTTAAAAAAAGAAAAAAGAAAGAAGGAGTAATGTCGAACAAAGACATACGGCCATCTCGTTCACCACTGGAGCCATACAAGCACAGCCCCCAACACCACCACGACACACAGGCACGGTGCAAAGACTCACTTTACCACCACTCACATCAAGTGTGTCTGCTCAGGCTATCTTGCCTAAGAACTGCTGATATGCAAAAAAAGGTAATACATATGCTTTTTTATTGCGGCTTAAAAAAATCAAAAATTACTTGAAATAACACAAAAGAGAAACGAGGAGGAGGCTTCAAAAATCAGGCCTGGATTCAGTCGGTCTGTCTCAGATTTGGGTGCCCTCAAAAAGTGACTGATTTATTTGAGTACAACTCTCATTTACAGATGAATTTGAAATCATTTGAAAATGTTTAAGAAAGCTATAGAGAACAAATCCTGTGAACAACTGAATCCAGGACTTGGCAGGTGGAGGGGTTTCAGCAGCAAGCAATCACAGCCTCTTAAAGTCTAAAATGGCAGGTACACTATCATATCATTACTCTCTCTCTCTGCTTAGAATGTGATTGGGGGATGATTTGATTTAACAGGTTTCTATCTATCTACTTCTCCCAGACGGGAAGGAAATACTTTGAACACAATAGATCACATTGAAAACCTCTTGTGAAGACCAAAGACTGGCTAGAAGAAAGTCGGCAGAAGATGAAGAAGAGGGGGAGTAGGAGGATGAGCCTAAATGAGCGAAGGAAGAGGATGAAAAAAAGGCAAAGATGTATTTTGCAGATTAGTTACTGCTTTGCTTCAAGCTCCGCAAAAAGGGGGAGATTGAAGTTTTAGATTTCAGTTAAATGAGTCTGAATAGACCTGACTGGGAGACGGAGGAATACAATTGGAGCTGGGCTGTGACACACACTGCCGTGGAGATGAGGAGCATCTCTTTCTCTCTTTGGTAGAGAGAAAAGAGTGTGAAAACAGACATCAAAGAATTTTGAAAAAAAAGTGAAAGGTGGGAATACAGAGGGAGGGATGGGGGAGAAGTGTGAGGGCAAAGAAAGGGAGAATATGGAAAAATTCTGAAATAGCGTGAAAAGCCCCACTGCAGGTTTTGCATTTGTTTATGTATGAGCAGTCATTTGAATGCAAACAGGTACACAGTAAATTTGGCAGTTTTAAATCAACACCTAAAGGAGTTAATTTTAGCACTATCTTAGAGTATATATGGTCCCACTCTACAGAGTGTAAAAGGTACTCTGATTAGAGTGTTGCATTTTGAGTGTTAATGCAACACACTTGCCAGTGTTATTCACATGTAAACGAGAATTAACACTCACAGTGAATAGAATTAACTCCTATTAGTGTTAAACAAAAACACTGTTACTGTAAGTCATTTGGGGTGAATATGGTGGAAAGCAGGGTTCCCCAACTGGCAGCCTTATTTGGCCCCCCGCATTTTTCTTTTTATTGTTGGACATAAAATACTTTAAAGCAAATAAACTCCAAGAGATTTTAATTTTGGACATCTGTTCCAAAGTATTCCCTGGCATTATAGAGATATTTATGTGATCGTATACTAATGTAAGCACGGTTTGAAATGACTATGTTTTAGTCAAATATGATATACGTTTGAGCTTCTTGCGGTCAATTTGCAGTCTACAAGTCATCTGTAATTATGTTTTGGTACCCTGACCATCTGCTCAAGAAAAAATTGGCCCGTGGGTGAATCTAGTTGATGATCCCTTGTGTAAAGCCTAGTTTGCATATTTCCCATGGTGCCTTTTCTTTGAGTGAATTGTAGAGTTATGCCCCATGACTGTATTTGTTAATGACATGGTTGTTGAATTCTTTCCTTTTAAAGGAATGTGGCTTTCACCTAGGTGAATGTTATTACAATTCAACTTTATGACAATACATTACATACTGTATATAATAAGGCTTAACTTTGATGGCCTAGTTTTACCCTAACACAGTGGTGTTAGGAAACTCCTGGTTTACCAGCAACATCAGGACTGCAAGTCACATTATGCTGTGATGTGTAATTCTTAACACTTGGAATTTTTATTCACTGCAACCTGCATTCAGAATGACTGTCAGGGTTAGGAAACTTGACAGAAAATACTACCATTTAAACTGGAACAAACATTTCAGTAACGGGTGCAATAAATCTTACCAACTGATTGGATTAGTTAAGAAAATGTATATTATTTGTCTTTGTGTAGCACAAGATTAATCAATCAATTGATTGGGGCAAAATTGGTTTGGCTTTGGATAGCCTATTTCTACAATTTATAGTTAGTTTGAGGGGTTTAAATCATTGAACTTTGGAGCTGTTGGAATTTTAACATATTGTCCCATGTACATTGTGTAATTTACTGACGGTCCCTAACTAGCCCCATAGAGATATCCAAAGTCAACCCAAATTTACCACAGGCAGTTAGATAGGGTCATGTGCTGCTTCACTATGAACTGATGATTACTTGTGCTGTCAGCTGTGGGCAAGATTGAAACAAACCCAACCTTAATTTACATTGTGCTGCAGTCACGACTACAAGTCTCACAAAACTCTGTTTTGGACTAGATTGCCTTTATGACCAAAATGTATCCTATTGGCACTTTGTAGTCAATTTTGACAATATAATAAATGTTTCTGACTCATATTGATGCCCACAGCCTGTTTTCTGAATGACAAGTCAGTTTTTAGGGGCAGTTGCTCTTTAACTCCTGAATCAACACTAGAAATGGTACACAGCAAAATCAACACCGGCCAATTTGCTGTGTATTGTCTACTGGGAGGGGGGTAAGTGATGTGAACAGAATTTAACTGGACACAGCCGGAGCCAGACAGCTGCATTCTGTGAAAGATTCCAACGGAGATTTGCCCAAGATGTTCTCTTTACCGTTACTGCATCAAATGAACATCTGCACTGTATTATCTTCGAATTAATACACTTCAGGATGGGGAGGCTCATCTATAACGACTAGAGCATTTTCAACTTGAGCCTCTTCAATACTTTACACTTGGGTGATTCATCATCATATAACACTACTTGACATCTGTCTGTTAGAGAGTTACACCCAAACCAGTCAACATCTATTAGGTCAAATTCTTCAACTTTTCATGTTCTTCAATTAGTTACTAATAATGTTTGAGTGCTTTCATGTTCTTCAACTGTGAGTCGCCAACGATAGTTTCTGTGATGTTTGAGGATGCAAGTATGTGGAGTATCTCCCTCGTGGCTGTGTGTCTCACGTGTATTTCCACATGACTAATCTGCCTGTAGGGAGGACTGACTGATGATGTGTCTCGGCAGGTTAAGGGATGATGACACTGACGCATACAGTAAACGCTTAATTAGACCGTCACTTCATTCACCACCACTGCTCAACTAGAATAAGTTAGCTTAGACTGTAATTATCCTATCATGAAAAAGATGACGTCTCGAAAGCATTGTCTGCTTGCTACATAGCAGGGGTATTTGTAGATTCCACTGACATTTGTGGTGTTTTGATCATACTGCTATTTCATTGATATCATGATGGTAATTAAATCATAATGATATCGTGAAATGTGTGATTTTTGTGACAATCGGTTTGTTAGGTTCCCGAAGTCTTTCCAACCTCATCCAGGGAAAAAAGGCAGAAAATGTGACTTGAAAGTGTCCTCGGTGTTCTCATTGTGAAGCGAGTGAACTCGGCGACCTGCCAAATCAGAGCGACTGCAGTTTCTGTATATTCTCCTGTATCCTTCTCCCCCCCCCCCCCCCCCCCCCCCACATTCATCCGGGTGCTGCCTCCTTTCCTTCCATCCGCTCCTCTTTCATCATCAAATGCCTCTGCATATCTGAGGGGTATAATTCTGCCTGCATTGCGTCATGTGCTCCCGTGTTTTTCTGTTCCTTTGCTTGGCTTCCTCCTTTAGTCTGACAGAGAGGGTATCTGGGTCACGCTACACAGACAATGACAGCATTCAAATAAATGGGGATTCGGGTTTGTAGTCAAGAAATAAATAAAGAATGCTATTGAACCTGCTCAAAATGGTATCATCGAAAGGCGAAGGAGGAGAATGGCAAATAATAGGATATAATATATAAACTCTGAATAAATTCATCTCGATTTCCTATAAATGAATGTTGGAGTAGTCTCGATAAGATAGCATTGACCATTCTCAACCTTATCTCATGCTGTGTTACAAAGCGCAGCTTGCATACTAGCTAAATAAAGATTAAATAAAGAGAAGTGGTAATGAGAGAGAGAGAGCGAGAGAAGAAAGGACAACTCTAAAACATAGAGTAAGACTTCTCAACAATTCATGCTGTGTAGGGGCCCACAACCCCACAAAGTACCGCTATTTCAATTAGTTTCAAACAGACACAAAAACTAAACAAATGTTTGCCCAAATGGCACCCTATTCCCTATATAGTGCACTAATCAAGTCAAATTTGTCAAGGTGGCACCATAGGGAACATGGTGCCATTTCAAACACAGATCTGCATTGAAAGGTTAGAGGTCCCCATGCACCTGGTGAGTGAAAGGCTGGAGGGGAGGGGGTGTTGCACACCACCGTCTCAGCCAGCAGGTTGTTATAAGGGTTGTTAGGGTCGTGGGCTCGGAGCAGAGGGTTAGTTAGGAGGTAGTTGCCAGTCATCCCTGTGAGAGAGAAGGAAAGAGTGAGGGAGGAAAGAAAGAAAGACGAGGCAGGAGAGTGAGGAAGAGAGGAGAAAAAGAGAGGGTTACTTAGGAGGTAGTTGTCAGTCAATCCTGCAAGAAACAGAGAGAGAGAGAGAAAGAGAGAGAGAGAGAGAGAGAGAGAGAAGATGTGAGCGAGGGAGGAGAAAGTCTATTATATTATTATATAGTATCATAATATTATTATAGAAAGGATGAAGCAGGAGAGTAAAGAAGGGAAAAAGAAGAAGATAGCAAAAGAGACCAGAGGAAAAAGGGAGGTGTGTATAGGAGTTCCAGCAGTGTGTTCCTTCAGTAAATACAACGTGCTGGTTAGTTGAGTAGCTGATGTTTAAATACTGTCTACACACCGCATTCTCCAGACTTTATTTCACAGAACAGCAAGCAATAAAAATCATCCGCAACAAGTGCGTCAGTCGTCTGTTGTAAACAAAGCCACTTGCTTTATCACCAGATAGTGCCAAAAACTCCGGTACTATACTCACAACATTGCCAAATACTTTCTCTGTTAAATAAATATTTGACTAATAAGTAAACACAACAGTAGGTTATAAAGTGTGAGTCAAATCATTCAGTATGATTAACCATTCATGGTCAAAATATTCAGCATGATTACAGTAGCCATATAATACAAGTAATTGCAAGTATCCACTCTGCAGTCAGCATACATAATAGTCAATACAACCACACTGATGATGTGGGGACTACATCTATTGACATCACTGTGCTCCAAAATGTATATAGTATACGTAATACATAAGTATAGACACTGGCTCGAATGCGGTTTTAACCAATCAGCATTCAGGATTAGACCCATGCGTTGTATAAAAGTATAATATTTAATAGCAATGTCCAGTCATTGAAAACTAATCTCTTATATGTCATCTCTTATCAGGAGCGATTAGGAGTTATCTTAATGCTGATGGCACACACTGATAAGGAGGAGTGAAAACGGAGCTGTGTAGTGTTAAACCTCACTGTGACCCCCCCCCCGTCTCTCTCTCCCCCCCCGTCTCTCTCTCTCTCTCTCTCTCTCTGTCTGTCTCTCCCAAGCTTTTTCTCTGTATCTATCTCCTTATCCCGTCTCTCTCTCTCTCTGTATCTCTCTCTCTCTCTCTGTATCTCTCCTTATCCTGTCTCTCTACCCCCCCCGTCTCATGGCTGAAAATCAGCAGGATCAGGTCAGGGTGAGGATGAGTCAGTGCCAGCCAGGGTCTCCCAGAGTTGAACACACAAGCAGACACCAGCTTCTCATCACTACCACTTGAAGCCAGACTAAATAGCTACATAACACTTCTCCCATCCAACAAGTAGCAGGTCGACCACCAAAAGACATGTTTGAAGTGAACTTTGACTCATTTAAAAACATTTTGAGCGTGTATTTATTTACTTGTTCAAAATAATTTATTGAATTTGTTATTCGTGGTTGATTTAAATCAGGACGTATACAAGCACTAGACCATATTGAGTAAACAATTATCAGTTTATCAAAAAGCTGCCTCTGAATGTAGAGCATCATCCATCATTGATTGGTTAAATAAAAGTTAAATGCATACAAATTGAATCTGCATCTGCCAGATTTATTCTGGCACTTGTTGTCTATTCAAGGTCACATAACAGAGAGAATACAGCATGTGCAAATAGAGACAGTGTGGACAGAGGGGACGGTGTCTTACCCTGGTTCAGGGTGGAGGTGCTGTTGATGTCTCCGGAGATGAAGGAGGATTCGGACTGCTTCCTCACCGTGTCGTTCCACATCCTCCTGATACGACTCTGTGGAGGAGGTAAACAACACACACATTGTATTAGAATAACTTTTAACACCGACGTCAGCTCCCTTTACATGCAACAGTAAAAGAGCACAACTCTGTGGAGGCATCAAGCAAACACAACGGATTACAAGAACCACTTCCAAGACTGATGCAGGAAACAAAATGGATGCATCCGGAATGGCACGCTATTCACTTTTCTATTATTTTTTACAAATGTAGTGCACTATGTAGGGAATAGAGTGCCATTTCGGACGCAGACACAGTGTATTGGAATGACCTTCAACACTGATGTCCTTCCGTGTTACCTCTACATGCTAGCATGCAACAGGACAACGAGGCGTAGGCGCTCCCTTTCACTCTCAGGGGAAAGGAAGGAAGGCTATTTCACACAAGGGGATTGGAATGTCCACCTTTAACTCAACACTACCACTCTCCCCTCTATGTTAGCATGCAACAGAAGAAAAAAGCCTTTCCCTTCTATGCCGCAAACCAATTTCCCCCTGGGACTATAAAGCTATACTGAAGTATACTACACTACTGCTCTCAATAGAAAGAAAGGCTTGACAGAATGTTTATTCCAGTGTTCATGCTGCTCCTCGACGTGCTAGCATGCAATAGGAGAAGGGGAAAAAAACAGGAAAAGAACTTTCCTTTCCCTCTCAAAAGAAAGAAAGGACAGAAAAAAAGGTATATATAATTAAACTTCCCGCTGCTGTACTGTACCTAGTATGTACTGTACCTGTGTGGCGGAGGAGTAGCGTGCGGTGGATCGAGATGTGGCTGTCTTGGCCGAGCTGTGGGACCCTTCAGAAGGCAGACCTCCGCAGCACTGGGACTGACGGAAGCATTTGCTGTACTCTTTACGGACCTGCAGCGGGCACAAGATCAGGGCAGAGCAACAGAGACACAGTGAACTCAGAGACACCACAACAGTGCAGGGTCCTCCAGAGAGAAAAAGAGAGGAAGCTGCCTCTATCCTGCAACAAAAAGCCACAAAATAAATATATCTATCAAATGCCACCTAGCCGACAGCAGCAGTTCAAATGGCGTGTCTTTGGAGATAGCCCTATCACATCTACCACGATGACACATTCAAATACCATAAGGAGGGGGATTTTGCACGGGGACAAATATGACACAGAGGTGTTACTTCTATCAGAGATGGTCTTAAATGTCAAGAGGCAGTAGACAGCGGACTGAAAAGTATATATTTTGCATTGGACTTCAGTACACATTGATACCTTCTGTTATCTTATTTCTTTGGGAAACTAGACATAAAAAAAAGGTTACTTCCCACCTCTGGTGAGGAAAACTTATATTCAAACATTGATGTACAAAATGTTGTAGCATTATCTTCGTATATGTCATATGTATTAAATCCTTACCTTTTTCTGGAGGAGGCAGTGGAAGATAAAGATGAACATCCCTTGCAGAGTGTTGAAGATGGTGAAGAGGTATGCCATGACCACGGAGGATTCGTTGAGGAAGAACAGGCCAAACGACCAGGTCAGACCCAGGAGAAAGAGCAGGGCAAACGCTCCAAGCACCCAGGATCTGAAAAAAACACACACACACACACACACACACACACACACACACACACACACACACACACACACACACACACACACACACACACACACACACACACACACACACACACACACACACACACACACACACACACACACAATATTGTTCACAATCATTAATAATAAACTAGGTAACTTCCCTAATTTCATCTTTCATTGATTTGAAGTTTCTCTCTGTTTGGTTCCTAGGGATTTGTTCTGTGGGGAAAGAAGGAGGCTGTGCTATTATCTCTATTTCTCCTTCTGGACATGTTGTACAGTATATACAGTACAACTCATAAAAGCTGATACATAGATTTTGAATGAGAACTTCCACAGAGTCTCTGACAGAGTCAAACTAACTACGTTTCCTTGGCCTTCCTCAGGGTTGGCTGGTTAAACAGAAACAGCAAACACAGCAGGTTTCTCACAGGAGGTCCAGGAAAAGCCTAGAGGAAATCAGATAACCAATGGTAAGTTCTCTCTGGCAATGGCTGGCAAAGGGAGCCATCGATGCACAGGAGAAAAAGAGTGAGCAACCCTGGACAAGAAAGAGAAAAGAGGAGACCAGTGAAAACCAGACACCATTGTAAAACGTCTTTGAGTTTCAAAGAAAATCCAAGGACATTAGAGAATACAAACCTAAGGAGAGAGATGCTACAGATTAGTTATGCTTTTGTGTCATTGTGCACATTTTTCATTATTTGAAAAATGCTGGCTCTTTATGGTTGTTAAAAGTCAACTAACTGATCATTTCAAAGTCTTGTGGAAAGTTACCAAATCTAACTTTGCGGGAGTAAATAAGTGGTCGATTAGAGGTGGACTCCAATTAATGACAGTTAATGAGTTTTGGGTCCTTTGAATAAATGATTTGTTTGAATTAGCCACTATCTTTGAACGTAGGCTCTCTTTAAATTACATTCTTAACCAGGATAGCACGGTTCAGAGGTCAATTAAACAATTTTGCTGGTATTAAAAGCCGAAAAACAAAATTAATAAAAAAATATTTTATTACAAAAAGTCCAAAACACAACACAGGAATGGCACATGTCATTCTGTCTCAGAGTTATTGTTTGACAAGTATTTTAGGACAGAAACTGGCTAGGGACTTGTCTTTTATCCAATCCGCTGGATTGAGTGGATGTTTGAATAAAGATGTGGGCACAGCTCCAGTTCCTCCACCCCACCCTTAAATCATATATACTTGAGCTAGGGTTCCAGAGGAACCTGAAAATGATGCCAACACAGGAGCAACTAATACAAGATGTCAGGGATGCAGTTCTGAATAAATAAAAGAGGCAATATAAACCCTGCATAGCGCAAACACTGCCCTCATAAACAACTAAAAAGGCAACACGTGAGAATAGAATCTGAAATAAATATATTTGTCCACTCCAGTTATGGGTTATTGAGATGTAATTCTAAGGTCAAATACACCAAATTCACCCTTTAATATTGCACAAGCAAGGCCATGGCTGGGAATAGGACAGCACACAAAGCTTTGTTTTCTCACTTAAAACTGAGCTGACACAACCAGTAATACCAGCATTCACATCACCTCCAGAGACCCCCCCCTCTCACCTGATACCGCCCAGCCGGGTCGAGTCGGGTTTCATGGAAGTGGAGTGCTTCACCATCTTGTACATGGTCACCATCAGGATGATGAGATTGAGCTGTCAGAACAGAGGCACAGCGAGCTTAATGCATCACAGTGGAGCGTGGTATTCATTCCATGGTACGAGCAGCAATGCATGTCGCCTACATTTCGTGGCAACTTAAACCACAAAAAGGGTGATTTGCACACAGACACAGGACAAACTCTTCGAAATGTAACTAGCAGCATGTCACCTGCATGTTTTAGTGACTTTCTGAGATCATGCATGGTAATTATGCTTAACTTGTAGTGATTTTGGCACAATCGCAAGCGTCAACGTTAGTACGTCTTACCAAGAGGGATATGAAACTTTCAAGCTTCAGTGCAAATGGTAAAACAGACAGCCTCCTAAAAGTGAGAATAGAGAGGTTGTAGCTTAGCTTCGGTCTCCAGCTCCACTAAAACTGGCTATGATAAAGTGCCTTGGAAGCCCCTTCCCACTCCTATGGCTGATGCAACGCACAACCTCAGGCCTTACTTAGCCAAGCAGGCGGGTGCCAAACGCAGAGTGTTATTCCTCATCGAGAGAGAAAGAGAGAGCAAGAGCGAGAGAGAGCGAGAATGTAAATCTAATACGGCCAGAACAGAACAGAGAGAGGGTGGAAAAGACAGAGCAGAGCGCCATATTTTTTAAACAAACGTCTAGAGCCAGGAAAAACAGCTCCATATTCTAAGCTATACATTCAGAAAGGTTTCCATGACTTCAGGATGTTTTTTCTAAAAGCAGGGGGGGACTTAAATTTGGCTCAGTCACTACCACATTAAAACCTCACCAAAAAAACTATTCAGTAAATATTCAGTAAATATTATATATTATTTTTTATACTTCTATAAAAAAAAAACATAACTTGCATTTTAAGTTATTAAAATCTTCACCATAATCTGCCCCCAGCCTATTTATTCTGAATCCTGACCAATCTTTATGAAAGAAAATAAATGACAAAAACTTCCTGGGTTTGCGAGAACACAAAGCAATACTGTTCTAGTAGAGATACGGTCCCAAGTTTATTAAATACAATATATTTGTGGGCTGAATTTTATGAAAGCTGTTCACTCTAAAACATGAATACACCAGACCAGTAGAGCCGTAGCTATGTACTTCCCTTTAAAAAATAAACCAATAACGTGGGAAGAAAGACAGAAAGAGGGCAGAGACAGAGAGAGGGATAGAGGGAGAGGAGAAAATACAAATAAGGGGGTTTAGATCAGAGAGATGTGGAGTTTTGTCTCCTAGCCACTAGGGCCGATTTAGGTCTGCATGAGTCGAGAGGTTGGAGATGCATTAACACAGCTACCAGTGTCGACACAGATCTAATGAGACAGGCAGGCAGGTAGGCAGGCATAGAGGCAGGCAGGGAGGCACCGAACTGTACATGTCCTTAATTGCCCCCGCATCCCACTACCTACAGAAACCAGAACACACTTTTTCTTGGGTATCTATGAACGGCATGTGCTGTATAAACACAGTATGTACACATTTACACGTGTCTTCTGTGTGAATAATACAAATGTACAGTGGGGAGAACAAGTATTTGATACACTGCCGATTTTGCAGGTTTTCCTACTTACAACACATGTAGAGGTCTGTAATTTTTATCATAGGTACACTTCAACTGTGAGAGACGGAATCTTAAAACAAAAATCCAGAAAATCACATTGTATGATTTTTAAGTAATTAATTTGCATTTTATTGCATGACATAAGTATTTGATACATCAGAAAAGCAGAACTTAATATTTGGTACAGAAACCTTTGTTTGCAATTACAGAGATCATACGTTTCCTGTAGTTCTTGACCAGGTTTGCACACACTGGAGCAGGGATTTTGGCCCACTCCTCCATACAGACCTTCTCCAGATCCTTCAGGGTTCGGGGCTGTCACTGGGCAATATGGACTTTCAGCTCCCTCCAAAGATTTTCTATTGGGTTCAGGTCTGGAGACTGGCTAGGCCACTCCAGGACCTTGAGATGTTTCTTACGGAGCCACTCCTTAGTTGCCCTGGCTGTGTGTTTCGGGTCGTTGTCATGCTGGAAGACCCAGCCACGACCCATCTTCAATGCTCTTACTGAGGGAAGGAGGTTGTTGGCCAAGATCTCGCGATACATGGCCCCATCCATCCTCCCCTCAATACGGTGCAGTCGCCCTGTCCCCTTTGCAGAAAAGCATCCCCAAAGAATGATGTTTCCACCTCCATGCTTCACGGTTGGGATGTTGTTCTTGGGGTTGTACTCATCCTTCTTCTTCCTCCAAACACAGCGAGTGGAGTTTAGACCAAAATGCTCTATTTTTGTCTCATCAGACTACATGACCTTCTCCCATTCCTCCTCTGGATCATCCAGATGGTCATTGACAAACTTCAGACGGGCCTGGACATGCGCTAGCTTGAGTAGGGGGACCTTGTGTGCGCTGCAGGATTTTAATCCATGACGGCGTAGTGTGTTACTAATGGTTTTCTTTGAGACTGTGGTCCCAGCTCTCTTCAGGTCATTGACCAGGTCATGCCGTGTAGTTCTGGGCTGATCCCTCACCTTCCTCATGATCATTGATGCCCCACGAGGTGAGATCTTGCATGGAGCCCCAGACCGAGGGTGATTGACCGTCATCTTGAACTTCTTCCATTTTCTAATAATTGCGTCAACAGTTGTTGCCTTCTCACCAAGCTGCTTGCCTATTGTCCTGTAGCTCAACCCAGCCTTGTGCAGGTCTACAATTTTATCCCTGATGTCCTTACACAGCTCTCTGGTCTTGGCCATTGTGGAGAGGTTGGAGTCTGTTTGATTGAGTGTGTAGACAGGTGTCTTTTATACAGGTAACGAGTTCAAACAGGTGCAGTTAATACAGGTAATGAGTGGAGAATAGGTCTGTGAGAGCCGGAATTCTTACTGGTTGGTAGGTGATCAAATACTTATGTCATGCAATAAAATGCAAATTAATTACTTAAAAATCATACAATGTGATTTTCTGGATTTTTGTTTTAGATTCCGTCTCTCACAGTTGAAGTGTACCTATGATAAAAATTACAGACCTCTACATGCTTTGTAAGTAGGAAAACCTGCAAAATCGGCAGTGTATCAAATACTTGTTCTCCCCACTGTACGTGTGTGTGTGAACTCCATGCAGCCTGCATGAAATATTAAGAGGTGAAGACGGAGATTTCCGTGGAACAGGGATTGGCTGCAGATGCGTCATGATCCTCGGCAGGGCCAGGGGGTTGTGGGTAATGGCTGTCTGGCCCACCCACTCATTACTTCCATGTTCATCCGTCTCTCCCCATCTCCCTCAACCCCCTCTTTGTCTAACTGAGAAAATGACCTTCATGCCTGAGATTGTCTCTTATCCTCCTCCTCCTCGACTGAGTGTGTGAAAGGGAGGAATTGCGCAACTCTTTCCACCAAAAAAACTGCTAAGCTGTTGACTGCTGCTCACTTGACTAGACTGATTTCATAGGATTTTACAGCTGAATGACTGCTGATGTCCTCATGTCAGATATAATGGACCACTTTCCTTTCACGCAAATTGATCAGCGAAAGCAAGAGCTAAGTGACCAGACGAAAAAAGAAAAAAAAAGTCCATGTATTTTTTCCCACTTCACATTTCTTTGAGGAAAACATTTATTTTTGGATAGATAGACATATTAAAACAGAGACGCAGGCATACTGTATGAAACATACACACATACCGGATTTACATTCCAACGCACGCACGCACACACACACACACACACACACACAAAGTATAACTTGGCTTACCATGATAATGAAGGTGACAGGTCCTATGAAGCTCCAAATGAAGTGGTTATCCACCCTCAGCCAGCAACTGCAATGGAACATGGTCATGTGATCAGGTGATAGCCATCCCTCAAGAGCAAATGAGCTATTCTGGCTCTCCCACTGTGACTGTAACATCTCTGCAATTACATTCTAAGAACACAGCGGCAGTTGTTACATCGTATCCTACTGATCACTAACTAGCCTGGCTTCTAGACTAGATAGATGACATGATTATATAGCTTCTACAGCAATAGAATAGTGATTTATTTACCTTCTTGACCAAAGAAGAGAGAGAACCTGACCTTGAACACATTCTGGCTGCGAGCCATACAACAGCACTGGTATTGCCTGCACGACTTCAGAGGCTACCAATGTCTACAATTGAGAGAGCAGTCTGGCTATACGTTAGACTCTAAACAGTCAAAACGTGGTCACAAATAGTTCCAACAAGATTTGTTGTGCTGAAGCTACTGTATGTATTATCAGAGAATATGTTGATTCAAATTCAGGGACCGTTGCACTACAGCCACAAAATGTAAAAAAAAACATTTAAGGAAGGCTTACGACAAATCATAAGGCTTGTTCTTGGATAAAGGCCACTGAAGAATAAAAGTTTGAAGACGCAAAGGCGAGAGAGAAAAAAAGCTCAGAGAAAATACCAGACCAGCACAACCAACCAGCCAGAGAATTCATTAATGTAGTGGTTTTGCTCACAGCTTTTCTCTTTCCTCTCTGACAGGGTATAAATTTGCCAGGAGGCAGAGGGAGACTAGGGCCTGTGATGTAGCTCTCATTAGCACTGTGGGGAAGAAAAGGAGTCTTGATATGGAGCTGGCTGGCCTGGGAGACCTGATGCTCTCTGCACAAAGAAAGGAAGATAGATACTGTTGAATGTTCCCACAGTTTTATTGTGTAACGTTTCCACTTCAAGGTCTTCTTCTGACTCAACTTTTCGTACCCTGCACCTGAAGGTTACTGGATGTGCGTAAAATAGGGCTGTCAAAGTAAATCAGTTAACTTGTGCTAACTATTTGTAATTTTAGTGAAATTTTTTGTGCAAATGTTTTTTTATTAAATCGTGTTGTCTGAAAGCATTAAAAATACACTGAAAACATCCAAAATACATCATCTATACAGCTAAAAACAACAATGTGATGTCAAAATAAGTTGACATTGAGGTTAAAGAAAGTGTGCTTCATCAATATACTTGATTTTGCTTACCATTACTTTGGACAAAATCAAGACGTCAATATCTTGTAATGCATTTGTATAAAATGTTTTTAAATTACAGCTCAATTCGAGCAAATTCTGAAATTACGATTAATCACAGCAAATCCTGCGATTAACTCAATAAAATGTTTTTAGCGTTTGACAGCCCTAGCGTAAACATATTATAAACTACTGCATTCGGAGTCAAGCAAGATCACAAAGACCCTGCCTAAAGATGACATTGAGTGTTACTTACGCCTTCTGTGTACCGTAGCTGCGGTAGTCGATGGCGGCCGAGATTCCCACCACCACGGCGGGAAAGAGGTATCCGGAGACGTAATAGTACTTTCTGCGGGAGAACTCGCTTTCAAACACCTCAACCAGCATGAGGTAGAGCTGCACGCCCTCCAGGCACATCCAGGCAAACGCCGCCAGAAAGAAGAAATGAAGAACGCCCGCAATGATGGAGCACACCAGCTGGGAGGGGGACACATTTAGAGGTTACACACACACACACAGAGGTAAAAGGACAGTGGCATTGAAACTGCATTGAGTCAATGGAAGAGTAGGAATAGATAACTGGAGCATATTCCCCTGGGAACAAAATAATTGTGCATCTAAACCCACCCCGATACTCGAGGGGGGCCCATACTCCTTACCTTGGGTTCAGTCATGTTGATGCCCACGAGGAAGACGAGCTCGGCGATAAAGAGGTTGAGGCAGAGGTTCTTGTGGATGGTGTTGCGGTCGCTCTGCAGGCCCCTGAAGAAGCAGAAGGTGAACAGGCTGATGGCCAGACACACCAGAGACACAGCAATGCCCATCCGCGTTATCACCGTCAGCAGCAGCTCATGAACGCTCCCCTCCACCTGGTGGACAGGACAGAGAGACACAGAGGGGGTTAGAACCAAGAACCTGACCAATCTAGGACCTAACATGACATAAACACACCCCAAAAGCTTTTTTTTTGTGATCACCTTTTTATTTTATTCAGATGGTCAGGGAATACAATGAGTAGGAAGGCCCGAGACAACAGTATCTAGCACAGTACAGCCGCCAACTTCCTGGCTCAGGCCACTTTGCACAAATGCCGTTCCCAACATGTATCAGTATGCGTTAAATAATCTTAAGTAAACCCAATAACTTGGAGCTAATATGACATAAGCAGAGATTTATACAGAGATTTAACTCAACATCTAGTTAACCAATGAGAAACACACAGCAACCCAGCAGGGAGGGTTTACACTTATTAACCTGCCGGGAAACCTAAAACATGACAGACTTCATGTCCCCATCAATGAACCTTAACATAACATGATGTCCTGACTCACTGAGGGATTTCACTCAACATCTACTGTAGGAAACAGATGACATGTCTTTAGTTCCTTGTACATGTGCCGGGCCAATGTAAAAAGTCATTAGTAAGCTGTCACAAAGCTCTGTATCGTCGCTGGGTGAAGGGTTGATTACAGTGCGTGTCACAACCCAGGAAAATGAACACATTACAATATGGACATGTAGGCTATAAGACCATATGCAAAAACAGAAGCCTTCACCATACAGAATATCACTCAGGGATAGTGGTCTGAACATGAGGTAATCCGTTCCGTGACATGACTAATTTTATTAAGGGCAGGCCAGGAGGAGTTGTAGTTGAGGTGAGTAGTTGGGTTGGTGTGACTGAGGGATGGCTTAAACCACAGGCTCTGGTTTTTCCTTGTGGTGAAGGGTTTTAAGGTTCGGGGTTTGCGAGGGGAAGACGTGGGAAGAGTTCATGAGTCGGGACATGTTATTATATACACCACAAAACTTATGTTCCACGTTTATTACTGGGTAGATGCTCACAGCACATGATATTTATCATGGAATTGGATTGTAATTGCATTTTGCTTGCGAATGGATCTCACCCACTTCACGTCGTCGAGTGGAAATGGAAAATAAAGAAGCACGACACCGGGCTGCCGTGTACGTTTCCCCGTGTAGGATATGCGTGTGCGTGAGTGCTATTAGTCACGGAACATAGGTAAAATGTAATTTATTTCCAATAATGGCAGAGCTAACTTCCACTATCTTGTGTCTGCGATCTCTTGCTTTTTACTCGCGGCAAAGTAAGTGACAGCCTCCTTCTGTTTCTCTCCACATACATTAACAGCATTCCTCTCCTCAACCCCCATTCCCTCAACCCTCAACCCCCCACCTCAAATCTAATCAGCCTCCGAGTTGACTATCTTACTCTAGCCATATTTACGTACATAAAATACATACAATGGGGGGGGAAGGGGGGGGGGGGGGGGGGGGGGGGGGGGGGGGGTTGGGGCAGAGCCACTACGAGTGTCCTTGAATCCCAAATCAACCCCTAGCTCCTTATGGAGATCTGAGATGATTGGATAGGTGTCCGCAATATGGTTTCAATTCCACAGAGTATTTGGGAAATTTCACCATATTGCTTACACATCTCCAATCTACACAAGTGTCTTGGGGGTTAGGGCCTAGGGGTTGATTTGGGATTCAGTTTAAATCAGAACCACCCACTCACCATGTTCCCTAGATGGGAACATACATGCATGCATACATATATGCATACATACATACATACATATTACATACATCCAGTAGAGTCCAACCACACAACATGAGAAAAACCCACAGAAGGCCACTCACCACATTTCCTCGATGGGCCATGAGGATGGCGAAGTTGGTCAGGTGACTACAGGAACAGGTGGTGTGGCTCTTGTTGGTGTCCAGGAGCTTACAGCCCTGAGTGGACCAGTAGCCCATCATACTCCTCTCAGAGTAGTTCCAGAACGAGCAGTTGGGGTTGTAGTAGTGCTCCTTCTACAGAAAAAAAAGAAACAAAAGAACAAAAACATGAACATTGTTTAAAACAACTAGCTAAAAGTTAGGCTTGTAGTAGTTCTCAATTAGCAAAAAAACAAGGAAACCTCTTAAATACCACAAACCACATTATACGCATTGTTTAAAACAATTAACAGATTACTTTAGGGTACATATGCTTCCTACATATATATATATATATATACTGTATGCATATGTCATTTTCCATCAAGGGTCAACAACAGCAGGCAGACGAGCCTGCCATGGCAAATAACTACGGTAGCAAAACGCTAAGTACTGGAATACACAAGGTAGCACTCAAGTTAGCCTGCTTCGGCCTATGGACGGATCCACCTTGTCTGTCGTGTCAAGTGCAATTATAAACAATTACAGTATATTGACATATCATAGCATGACAAACACGATAGCTTTTCTATGTAAACTAACAGAAGCGTATATACCGTGGGATTTCCAGATCTGACACCTACTTATATTTCACAGCCGTGCTAGCTGTATCCTATGGAATTGGCATTTATCCTCCACAACTACTAAAGACCACACTGCCATTTCTCTTTCCCACTATTTCCCCCTGCACTCAACCACACCACGGCCTGACTCTAGAGCTCCAGGTTTGTCCAAGGGGAAGGGGGACTCACGTCGAGGTGCTCCAGGGTGAAGATGACGGGGTCGGACACGAACACACGGCTGGACTCCTTGGTGATGGAGGCGGCCAGGATGTGTGAGTTGACGGTCAGGTCGGAAAGGTTATGTCCTCCTCCTCGGAGAGTGGCGTTCTCTGTACTGAGGAACCGGCCCAGGTGCTTATAGAGGACAAACACCAGCTTGGCCACACCTGGGAAAAAATACATTAGAATAAGATTTATGGTGGCATTGTGAATGTATAAAATTGCTTCTAATTTCTATACTTCGGCCACTGTCACAGTGCAGGGCAATGCTCCTTCAGCATGATCACATGAATTCATTTTATTCATACATTTTTTCCCCCTTTGTTACCGTTTTTACTGTTGACTTTGACTGTGTTTGCAGATAGCTGAATGGAGGCTCCACCCTTGCTGGTCTGGGGGAACCTGAAGTCCTGCATCTGGCCATCAGTACTGAGCACATACACATCCATCACTAAAAGAGGATGAGGAGAGGGGGGGTAGCGGGAGAGGAGCAGGAGGAGACGGAGAGAAGGGGAAGAAGGGAACGGTAGTGGTATACATAACTGATAGGTCACGTTTCAATAGCAACACGCAGTGTTTAATAGAGCTCCGATATAAAGGTTGGGAAGTGTGAAAGAAGGGAGGAACCAGATCAAGTGAGAGAGAGAGAGAGAGAAAGAGAGAGAGAGAGCACAGCACCACCCAACCTGCTGAAGCATGAATGTCAAATATTCATAAGATAAAAAATATCATTGGGCTTTTTCTTCCCCCTGTGGGTTCAGATAACTCTGGCCTCGCCAGTGAGCAAATCTCTGAAAAGCCTGCTAGATTCCTGCAGCAAACCCCCTGCCCTCTCTCTCACTCTCTCTATCCCTCCCTCTCTCTCTCTCTCGCTCTCTCTCTCTCTCTCTCTCTCTCTCTCTCCTCTCCGCTGTGCTGTGCCAGCTGCCGGATGGCTCTCTCTCTCTCTCTTTGATGTGTGGAATTACGGAGGGGTCAGGAGGACGCACGTATCAGCACACTCCCTCCTGTCAGAACCAGCCTCAACTTCCTCACCACAGATCGCTTTTGACACTCAGAGATGAGGAATTGTTCTCCCTCTGACATTTTTTCTCCTTTCCTTCGCTTTCTTCCTTCTTTCTCTCTTTCCCTATATCCTAAACGCCCCCCCCCCCCCCACTTACCCCTCCCTTTTCTCTCCTCCTGCCCTTGACGTTCGCCTCAAGGTGCCATTTGTGTTTCAGCCTGAATCAGGAAACTATGTTAATTAGGAGTAAGGATCCTTTTGGGCTTCTCTCCTGCTGCTCATCAGGCGAGCTGCAGAGAAGACTGTCCCGGGGCCTCAGTCCTCACATAGCATTACTCATCAGGCGAGCTGCAGAGAAGACTGTCCCGGGGCCTCAGTCCTCACATAGCATTGTCAGAGATTGGGATAGTTCTACTAGCTATATTACTACTAGTAGAAATACTTTTTTATTTTATTTTATATCTGTTGTTGAGGCCCTGTGTGCTAAAAGCACATAAACAGAGCCTGTTCGCAACGATTAACTATACATGGCGTGTATAGGCAAACGATTACATTTTGCATTAGCTGGCTGCAGTACATCTGGTTTTTGTTATCCGCTTGTAATTACCATTTACTGACAAAGGGTTAAGGCAGGGTTAGAGGACATAGCTACTGTATAGAATGCACTATATATACAAAAGTATGTGGACACCCCTTCAAATTAGTGGAGTCGGCTATTTCAGCCACACCCGTTGCTGACAGGTTTATAAAATCCAGCACACAGCCATGCTATCTCCATAGACAAACATTGGCAGTAGAATGGCCTTACTGAAGAGCTCAGTGACTTGCAACGTGGCACCGTCATAGGATGCCACCTTTTCAACAAGTCAGTTTGTCAAATTTCTGCCCTGCTAGAGCTGCTCCGGTCAACTGTAAGTGCTGTTATTGTGAAGTGGAAACGTCTAGGTGCAACAACGGCTCAGCCGCTACATGGTAGGCCACACAAGCTCACAAAACGGGACCGCCGATTGCTGAAGCGTGTAGCACGTAAAAACTGTCTGTCCTTGGATGCAACACTCACTACCAAGTTCCAAACGGCCTCTGGAAGCAACGTCAGCACAAGAACTGTTAGTCGGGAGCTTCATAAAATGGGTTTCCGTGGCCGAGCAGACTGGAGCAGTGGAAATGCGTTCTCTGGAGTGATTAATCACGCTTCACCATCTGGCAGTCCGACGGACAAATCTGTGTTTGGCGAATTCCAGGAGAAAACTACTTGCCCCAATGCATAGCGCCAACTGTAAAGTTTAGTGGGTGAGGAATAATGGTCTGGGGCTGTGGTTCATGGTTCGGGCTAGGCTAAGGGAAATCTTAATGCTACAACACACAATGACATTCTAGACGATTCTGTGCTTCCAACTTCGTGGCAACAGTTTGGGGAAGGCCCTTTCCTGTTTCAGCATAACAATGCCCCTGTGCACAAAGCGAGGTCCATACAGAAATGGTTTGTCGAGATCAGTGTGGAAAAACTTGACTGGCTTGCACAGAGCCCTGACCTCAACCCCAACACCTTTGGGATGAATTGGAACGCCGACTGCTCATGATTTTGGAATGAGATGCTCGACGTGCAGGTGTCCACATACTTTTGGTCGTGTAGTGTATCAAATGATTCAATTGATTTTCCATGAGAAGACCAGACAGTTCATCTTGCAGAACAAATTCAATGCCCCTACTTAACTATGCAAGAAAAAGGCAGCGGGGAACTCATAACCATGGCAACAAAGAGGCTTGTGTAGGGAAAATGACAGTTCACTGCACAAAGCTGACTTAAATGAATGAGATCACATTGCTAATAAACTGCCTGTGAGAACATATTAGCTTGCCTGGCGCTGAGCGAGACATCAAACCTCCTACTGTGACTTCAACTAAATTTGGTCTTTCTAAAAACCACTTTGCCTCTCTCCTGGAGGAATAGCTGTCCAGGTTCTTGTCTAGAATGAATAAGCCCATGGAAAAGAAGCCCTGGGGCCTAGCAGAAGTATGTTTCTACAGAATGGTTGTGAATGTTAACTTCCACTTTCTTGAACATAACAAACTGTAGAAAAAAAGGCAATTTTAGTACTGAGGTCAAAGTAATTTTCTTCCAAGACAGGGGGAGATAATGCAAAGGAAAATAATAATTAAAACTGTGGATTGTAACTGGCAGACGTGTCTGTCTAGTTTTTCCTTTTTACGAGTGATGGGCAGGGGGGGTAGAAAAAAAAAAACATACTTATGTTGTCTGCAGGCACTTTGACTACAGCGGGTTCAATCAGGTTGTCGGCAAGGATGAAGGCTCCTTCCTCCAGGGTATCCAGTAACATGGTGGCGGCGTGCGTTTGCTCCGTGGAATTCATGTCTTCCCAGGACTTCAGGGCTTCCGGCCTCAGGAGGTTGTCAACCGTATCCACAATGGCCTGTATCCGTGGAAACAAGTCAAATGTCAGACCTTTGTCACTTTAAAAAAAAATGTATACCTCATAACTTCTACTAATGCCTGCAGCATACAGGCAGAAAGGGGGCAAGAAAAGCATATGATGCTGATGGCAAGTAAGGACAAGCGACAACCCAAAAAATTCAACAAATAACGTCACTGGAAATAAAAGATGATATGAAGATTCATTCAAATTAAAACATCACTTAAAGATGGCATGGTGGTCACAGAATAAAAACTACAGGATGTTGTCTCCCCACTTCCCTGGTTTAGACCCATTTATTTTCTTTTGAATAACAAAACTGTGCCAGAGGGGAAGTTCAAACACAAACCAAATGTTTTTCAAATGAATGGAGCAGTTATTCCACAATAGTACTCTCTCAGTTCCTGTTCTTTAATATCTTATTTTTCCCAAAGAGCAATTATCTTCCTCTTCGCTAACAATAAATATATTCCATAACAGGATCTGGTCATTATGGCCTTGAAATGTGCAGCTTTTCCTTCCTAGAGGGGAAAATGTTATCAAGAAAATGAATCCATTTGTTTCATGGGTAGCAGTCAAAGTAAAGAAGGGCATAATTCTGCTTGTTTTCAATGGCAATCCTTTCATTTCCTGCTTGGCTGATAAGCAGCAAGTAAGCAAAACATTCCAAACCCTCACGAGAAAAAGTATCAAATGTTGATCAAAATGGAGGTCACTGTGACCCTGTGCAGGGGAGTTCACAACTTCCATGTACCTTAGCATATCTATCTATATCCATATCCACACAGCAGCGCTAACGATAGCCCCATTGATGACTCCCATGTAGCTTATCTACAGTGCATTCGGAAAGTATACAGACCCCTTCCCTTTTTCCATATTTTGTTACGTTACAGCTTTATTCTAAAATAGATTACATATATTTTTTGTTATCAATCTACACTCAATACCCCATAATGACAAAGCAAAAACAGGTTTTTAGACACATTTCCTACATTTATTAAAAATAAAAGTCAAAAGTTTGGACACACCTACTCATTCCAGGGATTTTCTTTATTTTTACTATTTTCGACATTGTAGAATAATAGTGAAGACATAAAAACTAAGAAATAATAATACAATACGGAATCATGTAGTAAGCAAAAAAGTGTTAAACAAATATATTTTATATTTGAGATCTTCAAAGTAGCCACCCTTTGCCTTGATGACAGCTTGCACATTCTTGGCATTCTCTCAACCAACTTCATGAGGTAGTCACCTGGAATGCATTTCAATTAACAGGTGTGCCTTCTTAAAAGTTAATTTGTGGAATTTCTTTCCTTCTTAATGCATTTCAGACAATCAGTTGTGTTATAGGGCTCCTGAGTGGCGCAGCGGTCTAAGGCACTGCATTTCAGTGCAAGAGGCGTCACTACAGTCCCTGGTTCGAATTCAGGCTGTATCACATCCAGCCGTGAATGGGAGTCCCATAGGGTGGCGCACAATTGACCCAGCATCGTCCGGGTTTTGCCGGGGTAGGCCGTCATTGTAAATGACGGCCATTGTAAGAATTTGTTCTGAACGGACTTGCCTAGTTAAATAAAAACAAATATTGTTGTGACAAGGTAGGGGTGGTATACAGAAGATAACACTATTTGGTTAAAGACCAAGTCCATATTATGGCAAGAACAGCTCAAATAAGCAAAGAGAAACGACAGTCCATCATTACTTTAAGACATGAAGGTTAGTCAATACGGAACATTTCAAGAACTCTGAAAGTGTCTTCAAGTGCAGACGCTAAAACCATCAAGCGCTATGATGAAACTGGCTCTCATGAGGACCGCCACAGGAAAGGAAGACACAGAGTTACCTCTGTTGCAGAGGATGTTCATTCGAGTTAACTGCACCTCAGATTGCAGCCCAAATAAATGCTTCACAGAGTTCAAGTGACAGACACATCTAAACATCAAATGTTCAGAGGAGACTGCGTGAATCAGGCCTTCGTGGTTGAATTGCTGCAAAGAAACCACTACTAAAGGACAACAATAATAAAAAGAGACTTGCTTGGGTCAAGAAACACAAGCAATGGACATTAGACCAGTAGAACTCTGTCCTTTGGTCTGATGAGTCCAAATTTGAGATTTTTGGTTCCAACCGCCGTGTCTTTGTGAGACGCAGAGCAGGTGAACGGATGATCTCCGCATGTGTGGTTCCCACCATGAAGCAATGGGAGGTGTGATGGTGCTTTGCTGGTGACATTGTCAGTGATTTATTTTGAATTCAAGGCACACTTAACCAGCATGGCCACCACATCATTCTGCAGTGATACGCCATCCCATTTGGTTTGTGCTAAGTGGGACTATAATTTGTTTTTCAACAGGACAATGGCCCAGCACACCTTCAGGCTGTGTAATGGCTATTTGACCAAGAAGGAGAGTGATGGAATGCTGCATCAGATGACCTGGCCTCTACAATCATCCGACCTCAACCCAATTGAGATGGTTTGGGATGAGTTGGATCGCAGAGTGAAGGAGAAGCAGCCAACATGTGCACAGCATATATGCGAACTCCTTCAAGACTGTTGGAAAAGCATTCCAGGTGAAGCTGGTTGAGAGAATGCTAAGACTGTGCAAAGCTGTCATCAAAACAAAGGGTGGCTACTTTGAAGAATCTAAAATATATTTGGAATTGTTTAAAATTAACTCTTTTTTTGGTTCCATTTGCGTTATTTCATAGTTTTGATGTCTTCACTATTATTCTACAATGTAGAAAATAGTAAAAACAAAGAAAAACCCTTGAATGAATAGGTGTTTCTAATCTTTTGACTGGTACTGTATTTACAATCGAAATTTTGCTCAGGTGCATCCTCTTTTGACGGATCATTCTTGAGATGTTTCTACAACTTGATTGGAGTCCACCTGCGGTAAATTCAATTAATTGGACATCATTTGGAAAGGTGCACACCTGTCTATATAAGGTCCCACAGTTGACAGTGCATGTCAGAGCAAAAACCAAGCGATGAGGTTGAAGGAATTGTCTGTAGAGCTCCAAGACAGGATTATGTCGAGGCACAGATCTGGGGAAGGGTACCAAAACATTTATGCAGTATTGAAGGTCCCCAAGAACAAAGTGGCCTCCATCATTCTTAAATTGAAGAAGTTTGGAACCACTAAAACTCTTCCTGGAGCTGGCCGCCCGGCCAAACTGAACAATCGGGGGAGAAGGGCCTTGGTCAGGGATGTGAACAATAACCCGATGGTCACTCTGAGTTCTAGACTTTCTTTGTGGAGACGGGAGAACCTTCCAGAAGGACAACTATCTCTGCAGCACTCCACCAATCAGCCCTTGATGGTAGAGTGTCCACATGGAAACCACTCCTCAGTAAAAGGCACGTGACTGCCCACTTGGAGTTTGCCAAAATGCATCAAAGGACTCTCAGACCATGAGAAACAAGATTCTCTAGTCTGATGAAACCAAGACTGAACTCTTTCGCCTGAATGTCAAGCGTGACGTCTGGAGGAAGCCTGGCACCATCCCTATGGTGAAGCATGGTGGTGGCAGCATCATGCTGTGGGGATGTTTTTCCGCGGCAGGGACTGGAAGACTAGTCGGGATCAAGGGAAATATGAACAGAGCAAAGTACAGAGAGATCCTTAATAAAAACCTGCTCCAGAGCGCTCAGGACCTCAGACTGGGGCGAAGGTTCACCTTCCAACAGGACAACGACCCTAAGCACACAGCCAAGACAATGCAGGAGTGGCTTCAGGATAAGTCTCTTAATGTCCTTGAGTGGCCCAGCCAGAGCCAGGACTTGACCCGATCTAACATCTCTGGAGAGACCTGAAAATAGCTGTCACTCCCCATCCAACCTGACAGAGTTTGAGAGGATCTGCAGAGAAGAATGGAAGAAACTCTCCAAATACAGGTGTGCCAAGCTTGTAGCGTCATACCCAAGAAGACTCAAGGCTGTAATTACTGCCAAAGGTGCTTCAACAAAGTACTGAGTAAAGGGGCTGAATACTTATGTAAAAGTGATGTCAGTTTTTTTATATATATATTTTTTTACATTTGCTAAAATAAAAAAATAAGAGTTTTTGCTTGTCATTATGGGGTATTGTGGTTAGATTGATGAGGGATCATTTTTTGTTGCGATTTTAGAATAAGGCTGTAACGTAACAAAATGTGGGAAAAAAGAGGTCTGAACACTTTGCGAATGCTCTGTATATCCATTCCCACACAGCAGCACTAACGCAAGCCCATTGATGACTCCCATATAGCTGATATCCATACCCACACAGCAGCACTAACGCTAGCCCATTGATGACTCCCATATAGCTGATATCCATACCCACACAGCAGCACTAACGCTAGCCCATTGATGACTCCCATATAGCTGATATCCATACCCACACAGCAGCACTAACGCTAGCCCATTGATGACTCCCATATAGCTGATATCCATACCCACACAGCAGCACTAACGCTAGCCCATTGATGACTCCCATATAGCTGATATCCATACCCACACAGCAGCGCTACCCCTACAGATAAACATATCCAGCAGCATAATTTCCCCACAAATCCATATCAACCCATGACCCGATAAACCAGTGACAATTTAACCACAGGTGACATTAACCACAGCAGAGGCCCAGGCTACACTATAGTGGTAATTAGCCAATAACAACAGTCACTCAATGTACCAATTAGTGCAAAGCTGTGATTATCATCCACACACATGCTAATTGACCATAGGCACAATTACCCTTTTGTCTGGATTAACCAGTGGGGCGAATAAACACTGTAGTCCCTCGCTATCACACCAGACTGATGATTAACCAATCACCACAACAAGTAAACCAACCACACGGCTGGCTACCATTATTACCTAGAGCTATGATATGCCTACAGCCCAGTCAGAGTTGGATAGGATAGGAAGAGAGTGAAGGAGTCAGAGTAGCAGTAGTGATTTCAGGGCTAATGCCGTTTCACCCCAGACAAACAAATCAACACTCAATGGTCCACCCTCCTGGTGAGTACCCCCTTCCTTGTAGGCATGAAGAATGAGGAACAAAAAATAAATACAAATAATCGATGTCCTTAATTTGTGGCAGCATTAGAAGAAAGAAAAAAACCTCTGTTCTGATTGAGTCCTCTTTAATTAATATAATTCTCGCCTGGGTGGCGGCCCCACCACACACCAATCACAAGGGTGTTACCCAAGATGCCCTACAGTGAGCAGGAAATGCTTGGGTGGTGGTGGTGGTGCTGACTTCACTTACATTGCCTATTGATGAATAAAGAAGACACCCTTAAATCAAGTTGACGGTGACATGCAGTGTATCCCAATTTCTCACAGTAAAAGAGACCTCAGTAAAAACAGCCCTAACGCATGGTGAAGAATGCTCCCACCAGTCAAATATAGAGACTAAAGAGAGAAACAGAGGTCTGAGAAGGCTGGTTTGTTTCGTGCAAGGCAGGCCCACCGTGTGTTTACGTCAGAACCGCTTCTTTCAACAGGACCTGCTCTCAGATTATAAACTCTGAGGAAAGGAAAATGGCATGAAGAGAGAAAGGAATGAAAAGACCCAACAAATCCTATATGAACACAAACACATTAATGGGACTGAAAATGAATCCATCAAACAAACACAAAAATTGGCACTTTTGTCAGCGAGAGGAGGAACAAGGAGAGCCTGGAAATGGTAAAGCGTAAGCAAGTGAAAAACTGAGTACACTGCCACTTTGATCAAACTTCTGGCTGACAGGGAGCTACAATTACGGCCGTGGGAAGGCAATTACTCATACAACGCACAAAGAGGGAGGGGAATAGAGAGAGATAAGAGATAGGAGAGATATTGACTTACAGACAGACAGGCAGAGATATTGACAGACAGACAGGCAGGCAGATCGACAGACCAGACAGACAGGTGAGTTGAGGGGTAGAGAGATAGATGGACATACCGTCAGGCTAGCAGACACACAGGCAGATAGACAGGCTGGCAGATGCACAAGCAGAGAGACAGGTGGAGAAGCAGATGTGTTGTGCATACAGACAAGCCAGCAGATAATCACAGACAGACAGACACCAATGTTTCATGCTACTGAGCATATTGTGGATACTTTAAGAGGCAACGGTGTCTATGTGGAACCAGCAGGTATACAGTACCTTCATATATGCCCTGCAAGTCCTCTCTCTCTTTTGAAGCTTTTTAACACAAAGTGAGGATTAAGAACAAGAGGCATACTATTAGGAAGCAAAAGAGCTTGGAGGGAAAAGGAGGTTAGTCTATGTCCTTAGAAAACAGATATCCTAAAATACACCACTTACCCAACTTGAATCAGGATGGAAATTATAATATATAAACCTTATGTTAGGTAGATGAAATAAGAAGCTCACTGTATATTATGCAGCACATTCTAAAATGTGTATCGGGAAGCTGTATCTAGCTTACATAACTACAAGGGCTTGGCCGGCCAAGACAGAGCTGTACAACATAGCGTTGTAGATGGGGAATCGCTGAGATAAAATTCCTACGCTTTGCATTAACGATGTTTTATAAAGCACTGAGCAAATAAACAAAGCAGGAGATGGTCATTTGGATTCCATGGCACTGAGGTTATAACAGTATGACGGCTTTGGGTTTTATTGTCGAGCCTTTTGTTGAATGGTCTCCGTCTCCGTCAAAGGAAACTGCTTCATTATTCCCACAGCTAGCTACATCGTGGCTGCAGGAGTATAGTACTGTGCAGTTTTAAGAGAGTACAGCCAGAACATAGACAGAAAGATTCAGTCTAGGACTAGCTAACCCAAAAGTAACAAAGACAACACTACCCTGGTGCCTTTTGGTCCAAATCATTTCACCTTTAGGTTCTGAATAGCACTGTAAAACCGTAATACATTTTTCCATATGACTGTCGCCAGGGGCGCAACTTTGGTTTTAGAAGTGTGTGATGGTGGAGAGGAGTTATTATTTGTGTTGGCTAGCGGGGGGCTGCTATCCATCAGCTCTAAGTCAGAGCTGCCAGGTGAGAAGGCTGCGTTTCAGAACCCAGTAATTACTCAAAAGAGGTGGGGCTGGAAGAATGAGCTTCCTCCCTCTCCACAGCCACAGCTCCCCCTATGGGCTGGGCCGGCCTCTCCTCCCCCTAACCTCACCTGGAAGGAGAAGTGCGGGGAGGGCTAATGAGTGGCTTAACCTATGTAGAGTCAAAGGTGGAGCAAAGCGAGGGCAGGAGAGGAGGAAATACTACCCACCCAGAGATATACGTATGTATACGTATATGTTTATACAATGTACGGCTCTCGTACTAACTAGCCTACCTGAGGTCACATATACTCAGATTTATGCACTCAAATCGTCTGCTAAATGACATAAATTGTTTTATATTACCTTGTTGAAGCTACGCCCAGCTGAGTCCTTTTCGCATAGCTCCTGGAGCTGAGCGTCCAGGATGTCCACCAGCTGCTCCATGAGACGCACTGATGAGCTGATGTCACCGGCGAACACTGGACCCTGCGTGTGGTGGGCCAGCTCATTGGCTAGGTTAGCCGCATTCTCCCCACTACGGATCTGGAGTTGGAGGGAAAACTGCAATATTAAAGGTCCTGTTTAAGCTTTTAATTACTTGTTTCCTACTAAATACTGTACCTGGTATGTGGTATGTTAACTATGTGCTAACAATGGATACTTAAGCAATAAGTCAAGAGGGGGTGTAGTATATGGCCAATATACCACGGCTAAGGGCTGTTCTTAAGCAAGTGCCTGGACATAGTCCTTAGCCGTGGTATATTGGCCATATACCACAAACCCTCGTGCCTTATTGCTATTATAAACTAGTTACCAAAGTAATTAGAGCAGTAAAAAGAAATGTTTTGTCATACCCGTGGTATACGGTCTGATATACCACGGATGTCAGCCAATCAGCATTCAGAGGTTGAACCACGCAGTTTATAATAGTGATTTAATGTGGATAAAGAAAGAAAACAGCACAGCAGGAAAAGGCTCATGGTCATTTGTGAAACATCTTTGGATGATAGGCATCACAGAGTCAGGTATTGTACAGGTAATGTATCACATACTGATTTAAACTCAAATCAATATTAATGCTGCTAGCTATAGCCCACAGAAAGCAATCTACAGTGTGCAAGAAAAATATAAACAAATGTGCATTAAATGTGTATTTTGTTTACATCTATAAGGCACTCAGTGGAATACAGTGTATGTATGGGCAAGCCCCTTATTTAATGTTGAAACCAACAAGATGCCATACAATGACAGATACACTGTGCCCTTTCAGATAAAGTAGAGGAAAGTTGATGTGTTTTGTTCCTTCCCTCGCTGTCACCAGAGCCATGGGGGGACATTGTTGACCAACCTTTTGTGCCACTTGAGTGACCCAGTGGGAGGTACAGTTGCTGAGGTCAGGTCCCTTTGGGTTCCAGGTCCCCCCTGCCACCGTGCAGAGGTAGGAGGCGATGCCTGGAGAAACGCACAACAAAGACAACCATTACACAACCCTATTGTCTGTTTTGAATGTATGTGTGCATTTATTTGTGCACATTTTTGTAACGTTGCTGACCACTGCCATCTCGAACAGTTCTCTCTTGCAAAAGAAATTGCATCACAATGAGTATAGCCTGTTTAAATAAAGGTTAAATAAAAATGTATTTAACAGAGGTAAGGCCAACTCTTCACCCTCCTACCATTCCTGTCCTCCTCTCAACAAGTTTCTCAGGAAAAACAAACAACTGAGGTCAGCCGCGGTCAAAAAAGCAATGATGCAAAAAGTGGCTGACCAGTAGGAACCAGAAAGGTTGCCAGCTTTGTACTGTCTAAAAGTGGACACTGAACAGTGAGATATTCTCATACAGTTCATCTTTATACTGTAGAAATCATTGTCTGTCTTCTTATAGTCTAATTCAGTGGTATTCAAAGTTGGGGTTATGACAGGGGAACTGCAGTGAGGCCCCCCCCCATTTTTTTTTTTATTAAGTACATTTATTTATTGCTTTCTTTTGAAAATGAAATGAATTTAAGGTTATTTGTTGAAGTAAAAATCCAAATACATTTTACAGATTTTAAAAGGTTGTGTAATTATATTTGGGGTAGGGTGTGGTCGCGAGAAATTCTTGGGGGAAAAAATAGGTCCCCAGAAATTCTATCAGTAAAAAATGGGTTCCCTGTTGAAAAGGTTTGAATATACCACTGGTCTAATTGCTGGTTGTCAATTAATAAAGTTGCCATTAGATGCTCTGTACCAGTGAAGGCTCCTCAGAGGAGGAAGAGGAGGACCATCCTCCTCATTGAATTTTATAAATTAAATAAAAAAATGTAACATTTACAAAGTTATCCTTTTTAGATAAAACGATACTAAATATAATCACGTCACCAAATGATTTATAAAAACACGCTATTTTGCAATGAAGGCCTACAGTAGCTTCAACAGCACTGTAGGGTAGCACCATGGTGTAGCCAGAGGACAGCTAGCTTCCATCCTCCTCTGGGTACATCGACTTCAATACAAAACCTAGGAGAATCATGGTTCACATCCCCTTCCATAGACTTACACAGCAATTATGACTTCTGGAAGACGTCCTCCAACCTATCAGAGCTCTTGCAGCATGAACTGACATGTTGTCCACCCAATCAAAGGATCAGAGAATTAATCTAGTACTGAAAGCATAGCCTACAGCTAGCTAGCACTGCAGTGCATAAAATGTGGTGAGTAGTTGACTCAAAGAGAGAGAAAGACAATACTTTAACAGTTTTGAACAAATTCATTTCTTACAAAATGAAGGAGAAGCAAGAGAGAGTCTTTTTTTCCCTTTCAGTTTCACTTCGCTAGCAAATGCAACTTGCTAGTTTAGCCTACTCAAACACCCTGCTCAAACAGAGGGATGCTATGTTAGCTAGCTGGCTATGACTATCCAACACAACACTGGAACTCTTCCAAGTTAAGGTAAGCATTTGGTATTACTCATTTATTACCACCAGGGCCTGCCGGTGTAAGTGCTAAACTGCTTACTGACTGTACACTAACATCACTGCACAATTGTAGGTTAATTGTTGACTACGATGTTACTTTAGCTAATATGGTGACAACGATGTAGGCTGTGTGTAGCGGTTCTGATATGGTTTGGCTTGTAAAGATCTTCTCGCCTGGTCACATACAGCTGGTCATGTGTTGTGCATTGAAGTCCACAAGCAAAGGGAAAAGATTAGAGGAGGAGAGTGCATAGATGCAAGAGGGAATAAAATGTGGCTGCTATGAAAGTGAACTATGTTTACACGTGATCAGGGATGTATTCATTTTGCCAGTTCTGTTGGGGGAAAAAATCTTAAAAATGGAAGCAAATGGAACAAAACAGGGATAAACATACCTGAATATGTCCAACAGAAACACTAATTTGCAGATGTTGGGCTAATGATTACACCCTATATCAGCTAGATGCATGCAAGAGTGTGAGAGGTATAGGGGACATTCAGTATCATGTAGTAGCCTAAACCTATCGCTGTTACATTGAACTGGGTGAATGGAATATGAATGAGAGTCATCCAATATGCTGTAATAGAAATAAGGCAATGCTCATGAAAAGAAAATCATCCTCCCTCATCTTAAACTGCATTGACCGCCACTGCTCTGTACCATATATATTACTGAATTCTTTGTAAGCCTTGATGTCCTGCATGTCTGCATTCCATATTATTGAAAAAACAATGATAATATACATCACCTTATGCCACCACATTGTACATTCTCTTATTGTTTATTTTATCTTCCTATATTGTCTGTTTGGCCCTATTAGCATATTGTAGGTAATGAATATCACATCTTGGGACCTTGTCCAATGTAAGGTAGGCTATGTGAAAGACAATGTCTAAACACACTACTAAACACTAACACATTCATACACAGAGGACTACACACACACATACCTCACACACACCTTCCCTCCCTCCCCCCCGCCCTCCTGGTTCCTGATAGTACCTCTGGTTCCTTTGGGGCAGGGTCTCTCCACGGTGACTCCAGTGTGTGTCTGGGGCCAGGAAATACCTCTCTTCGTTGTTCCCTCACAGAAGCGCCTGGGGGTGGGGGGGATCTCTGGGGCGGTGGGGTCAGCAGTCCCATGGGGGTCCTCCGCTGGGTTACCCGCCTCTCTCTCTCTCCCATCCCTGGGGTCAGCCGGAATCGTGGTGTTAACTGGGCCTTTGACTGTGGACGTGGTGGTGGTGATGAGAGTGGTGGTCTCAGGCAGGGCTGATGAGAGGGAGACATCTTTTGTAGTTGGCACTAGGAGAGGATGAGAGAGTGGTGGTTATAGCTTTCATAAAACCCAGCCTTACCTTGAACTCCCTTCATACATTTCAGACATACATCAGACAGCAGGGAAAGTTCAAGGTAGTTTCACTGTTTTAGTTCCACACCACTAGAAGGGATGGCTGCTCTACTCTACACATCAACTGGAGACGCCCATACATTCCTGGAGACACAGAGTCGACTGCAGCACTCAGGTATTCCTCCACCTCTCTCTGTTCTGTTTCTGCTCCAGCACAGAAAGCACAAAGTCAGGAGGAGGAAACCTGCAAACGCTACACCAGGGTTTCACAAAAATCGGTCCTGGGGCCCCACCTGAACTACACAATTGATTCAAATAACAAACTCATCAAGCTTTGGTTATTTGAATCAGTAGTGTAGTGCTGGGTCAAAAACCAATACGTGCACCCAGGGGCGACCCCAGCATCGAGTTTGGGAAACCCTGCACTACACTATCTCAGCTATTTTTACCTTTACCCAATCCCCAAAATAACGAGAGGTCAGGTAGTGTAGCAGCATCTGCCTGGCTCTCCTGGGAGTGGCTGATTAAATGTCAACAGGGAAGACAAAGCCTGCCTGCATTTGACTTTTTTCTTGTCCGTTTCATCTCTCTCTTTGATAAAGCCGGCGTGAGGAAACTAAACTGCAATGCTCTGGGCAAAAACCATACCTCAGCGATAATGCTCTGCTGCTGTATTCAATGCACAGCTATAAAGAAAATCTGTGTAGGTGTGTGTAGTAACCAAGAAGGTGTAGTCTGTAGCCTTTTTTTACAGTCTCTACCCATTTGTGTGATCACAGAACTGTGAATGTACAGTAGATGTATATTTGAATGAAAGAGGCAAATAGGAAAATAGATATAAATTGAGTACAGAGAAAACAGTTTATCGTGCATGCTTGGGTGTGCTTGCAGCCCGCGTATATGAGACAGTGACTGTGTGCATGACTACACTGGTTGCCTCTTGCCTTACTGATCTTATATTATATCCACGGCCACACGATCGCTGGCGCTGATAAGAGGCAGCTTCCCAGAATGAGGTCTGCTACTGTGAAAGTCCCGCAGTGCCGTCTTCAGAGGCCCATGGTGCTTCAGGGAAAAGGCAATATCATGCTATCTGACACCCCATCATCAAACACATATCTCCATTTCCTCCCGACCTGAATGGTGAGAATGCCCACATTTAGAGTCTGAGCTCTGGAGCTAATCAGACCATCAGGAGACTGGTCGTCTTTGTTTTGTGTTTCCATTTCAGTGAAATCTGGAAGTTCATTACAAAGCCCTGTCTGTGTCTGTCTGTGTTTATGACAGGCTTTTCAAAAAAGACCCCAGAGTGCATAAACAACAATGCATTAAATCTAGCCGGACGCCGCGGTTCTCAGAAAAATGGGGAGGGAAAAAAAGTGGCCCAGACAGCGACACATTTCGGATTAAAAAAAAATGGCAGCCAGGATCAACCAGCCTTGTTGCAATGTTGTTGTGTTATGACATTTCATTCAATGACCTTTTCTCCCCTGGCAGGAGCAGTGTTTAATTGGGCTGTACTCATTCCTTCATTGTGCGTCCATCTGTCGGTCAGCTACTCAGTCACTCACGTTTCTGAGCACTGAGCGGGGATGCAAATGAGCATCTGACATATGTCCAGTTTATTGTTGTGTGAACAGATGTTGAGACGAGGTCTCTTATGAATATTTGACATTCATGCTGCAGCAGGTTGTGTGGTGGTGTTCCCTCTCCCTCTCTCCCTGTGGACAGGCAAGAGGCTGTGAGAGAATAAAGACTTAAAGGGAATCTACGAAAAACACCATACTGAGAGAAAAACACTCATACCAGAGTCACTATTCTAAGGAGACTATCATAGCTACTGATGAGCACTGGAACTCTGGTCTAGTTGTAGTTTACTAGTGCCTGAACTTGACCCCTCGGCCGCTTCCTCTCTACAGCGGCAGATAAATAAATAAACAAATAAGATAAATATACCAAATCTAAACCATTTGTCAAAGAGGACCATCTTCCCGTTACATTTCTCTTGATGTCTCCATCCACCGCCCTCCCGCACTCTATCATTTTCTTTTGATTATGACGAGTCATTTCACAGATGGTGGTTGAAAGCTGTGTGTCCTCTGCTAGCACTCAGGCCAGAGAGGGGCCACCTCAATTAGCTGTCATTTCACTCAAGAGCTAGTTAAAGTCCCTCTGGGTGGGGAGGCAGACGGCTAGGACCCTCTGGGTGGCATATGTTGAGTGATGTCTGTTATAAATAACATGAGGTGCTCAGAGGTTGAGTAGCACTCTGAAAAATGCACGGTGTCGGGAATTTCGGGAACTTTTGAAAACGGAATAGAATGAACTAGATATAATGGAATCGACAGCAGTGGAATTGGGGCCATTGAGAAAGCAAATAAAGAGTTAGGCAACACTGTGCACTAAAAAAATGTATGTCGGAACTTGCAAAAACTAAATAGAATGAACTATACACAATCGCCAGCAAGAAATGGGCCACTTCAGGGGAGTGAGGAAAGGGTTAATCAATACTCTCCACTAATGATAAATAAAGATGAAGTTAGAGTTCTATATTTTAACATCACCGCAGGGCACTTTTCTTACTTTCCAAAAATGAAATACTAATAAGATGATCAGAGGCATAACTAGTTAGCCCTATTGGTTGAAGGCCAAGTCCCAACTCCCGAAAAGCCAGATTTCTCATGCCTCTGGAAAGGACACGTTTGCCATTATCTCTGAAGAATTGAGAAAACGACATGAAAAGGTTATTTAAGAAAGTTTGACAGGGAAACAACATAATAACGGGCCATCAGTGTGTCTGTGGCATGGAAGAAGCAGACGTCTTGTGACTCTCTCGCTCTCTCTCTGCAGAAAGAAGCTATTTCAGTCTTTACGACAATTCAAGGTTTGTTTTGAAATCAATGATCGTTGAAATGAAAGGGTTGATTAAATAGTCGATCAACTGAATGAAAATGTCAAATACTGAGTGCCACTACATCGGCGTTAACAATAGATTCAATAATTAAGCAAAGTCTCAATGAACTTCCAAATGTCAGAATCCTCCAAAACTTTGTGGCGGTGTTACATTCTCTTAATTCACACAGTGTTTTTCAAAGTGTGAATCTGGCCATCTATGAGGACTGCAATAAGAGGCCAAAACAGCCTGTAACCAAACTGTTGGACACGACACAACCAACGCACCACCAGCCTACACTGCAACGCCATGAATAACGAATGGTGTGAGGGTGAGTGAGTGTGTGGGCGTGTGTGTGTGTGTGTGTGTGTGTGTGTGTGTGTGTGTGTGTGAATGTATGTGTGTCTGCGAGTCTGCGAGTGTCAACGTGTGTGTGTGTGCATCCATCCGTGCGTTTTAAGCTTAGCCATTTCCAGTCAGCCAGACAGTCTCCCTCTCTCTCTGAATATCTCAAACTTAAAAAGGGAGCAAACAGCAATACTGGTGAGCCACAACTGTGGTGTTGCTTTTTTGAAGATCCCTACGCCAGACCAGTAGCTAATGATAGAGAGAAACAACAAAACCCAGGAGACATGAATATTACATCCGCTTGTTTTTATGCAGTCTCATCCTGCTCTGCTTGAGCCTGTGTGACGCGCTGATGTGAACATCAGTTCTGTGTAGCTAGTAGCTCCCGTAATGGGTCTAAGTGAACCCTCAGGTCACATAGCCCTTTCTGCCCTGGGAAGACAGGTTTTTCCTGGCTTTGCCTTTAGTACAATTTGGAATAACTCATGGGTCTTTCTGGCATAAAAAGGCAGAAACCACTGCCATCACACAGTGGATGAAGTAAATAACTGAAAAGGCGTAGGTTGTTTTCCTCCTAATGTGTGCTTATTACCTGTATTTACTGGACTAGGGAGATTACCACATCAAGCATTGCTGTGGCATTGCTGTGGCATTGCTGTGGGCGTTATTGACAGTTGTTCTTAAAGATCAAGAGACAGAAAAAGCCCTGCCACTGCCAGCCAGACAGGATTTGGATCTATGTGATCTGATTTACGAGAGCTGAAACTGAAGACTGGGGCCACCTCATTACTACGGTAGGGACACCAGGCCATGGAACCACTTTGAGAGAGAAAGGTAGCTAGCACAAAATATACTGTACAGCTATGAACACTCTCTCTTCCAGTTCTTTAAAATGTCCACTTGAAGTCACACATTCCAATCCACCAATCAGGAAGTCAGACTCATGAAGACTTGTGCCATGGCAACAAGAGGAACAAATGGAGTCGTTCCAACTATCCGCCTGGCACCTTGACCTCTGACACGCACGCACGCACACACACACACCCTTGACTCCGGTCTGCATGACTCTCCTTGCTGATGTGTTAATTCCTTCTGATCCACTAAGCGGCAAGGACCAACCCACGTGATCTGGTAAATATTCCCTTTGTTTCTCTGCTTCAAAGAGTGTAAAGCCCAATCCCAAAAGCCTCACTGTGTGTCAGTCACGATACAATTTATTAATGAGCCCAGCAAGTGCTTCTTCATCGTGCTACACGTCGATGCAAAGTTTAAAAAGCATTCAAATAAATATGCATAACTGAGTTTTATAAGCAGCCAAATTGAATGAGCAGAACGTCGACAGAGCGAGGCAAGACGAGGCGCTTTATGACATTAGCACGTTTTGTGAGGCAGAAGGAGATCTAGTCGATTAGAATCTCACTAACTAGCCTTTTCCATGTATGCAGTGGCATGGTCGGCGACTCAGCTGTGCCTTTCTTCTCCTTGGGTTGTTGGATCTCTCCATGTGGCTAAACCCCACAGTTCTCCATTGGCCCTGTTCCTCTCTGTGAAGGCATTAATTTAACACTCCTCTTTTTTACTCCTCAGATCAATGCTACCTCGAAGGCAAATACATTTTCTCCCTTCTCCCCTTGTTACTTTGAAATGCTCCTGGCAATTATTGGCTCCCCTGATTAGTCTTTGGAATTAATTAGGCCAAGACCCGAGTCGATGTCTTTGAGGAATCTCAGACAATACCCTTGCAAGTGTGTCCCTACACATTTTGTAACAGGTGGCACTTAGGGGCACATTTTATTGTCACGTCGGAGCAGTACGATCTCTTAAATAGTGAGCCTTCTTAGGAGGTGGACTATCAACGTCATGATCACTGGTGTCTGTGTGTTCGGAAAGCATTAGAGGAGTTTCACTCTTCAACACATGTATGTGTTCTGAAACTCACACCCCTGTAGTAAATTCAAATGAATCCTTGGAGTTTGGAATATATCTGAGGAATTATACAGGTATCAAATACAGTTATATATGCACACAACATATACAGTACATTTGGGTCCATTTGTTTTGGTTTCTGTCTTATCCCCTAAAACGCCTAATATAGACATATAAATCGGCTTTACCTGGCTCCCGTAGGATGAGCTTTGCAAAAAGGGTGGATGCAAAGGTTGTTGGCATAGTAGGAGAAGACACAGTCGTGGTAATATACTGACTACCGGTCTCTGTAAAAAGCAGAGAATCGTAGTGATTTGGTTCAACTTACAACTTTTACTGTGGGGCCCCATGAATCTTAAAAAGGGCTGACACCAATTAGTCGACTGGTCAAACGTTTGGTCGATAGGCTGTCGACCAAGATTGTTTTTAGTCGAGCAGTAGCAAATATATCTATATTTTTTATGGCAAAAGACACCTGTCTTATTCGCGGCCATCTCAGTGAACTAATCCATTGCGGAGGCTGAGACTAATCCATTGCGGAGGCCGTGGGGATGGCACAGTCCAAGAAGAAGGAGTGTGGCTAAGATGCACAATGCATATCTCACTCCATAATGCGCTTCCTCCTGCCAATTTGTGCACATTCATTGTTTCATAATTCAGCGTGTGAATTGTTTGCCTTTCATTGTTAGTTCCCCATTACATACACTACATGACCAAAAGAATGTGGACACCTGCTCGTCGAACATCTCATTACAAAACCATGGGCATTAATATAGACTTGGTTCCCCCCTTTGCTGCTCCTGGCATCCGCCAAACCCAGATTTGTCCGTGGGACTGCCTGATGGTGAAGCGTGATTCATCACTCCAGAGAATGCATTTCCACTGCTCCAGAGTCCCATGACGGCAAGCTTTACACCACTCCAGCCGACGCTTTGCATTGCGCATGGTGATCTTAGGCTTGTGTGCGGCTGCTCAGCCATGGAAACCCATTTCATGAAGCTCCCGACTAACAGTTATTGTGCTGACATTGCTTCCAGTGTGTAGTTTGGAACTTGGTAGTAAGTGTTGCAACTGAGAACAGATTATTTTTACGCGCTACCGTTCTGTGAGCTTGCGTGGCCTACCACTTTGCGGCTGAGCCGTTGTTTCTCTTAGACATTTCCACTTCACAATAACAGCACTTACAGTTGACCTGGGCAGGTCTAGCAGAGCAGAAATTTGTCGAACTGACTTGTTGGAAAGGTGGCATCCTATGATAGTGCCACGTTGAAAGTCACTGAGCTCTTCAGTAAGGCCATTCTACTGCCAATGTTTGATAAACATCTCAGCAACGGGTGTGGCTGAAATAGCCAAATCCACTCATTTGAAGGGGTGTCCACATACTTTTGTATATACGGTGTATATCACCAGTAGTGCATTTACCGTTAATTCCTATAACTTATTTTTTTGCTTACGGTAATTTCTGTTAATGCATTCAATAGCTTATATTCTTATTCAGGTCTTTACCGTTCTCATTGTCGGAGTGGATACGTTGTTTGCAGAGCGGACAACCTATGCTACACCTGTGAGAAACAAGTTTTAGTTAATTGCATTCAATTTATGAATTTTGTAAGGACATGCACCTGATTACGCATAGAAGTAGGCCTATAGGCTACATGTCCTGCGCGCAAATGTAGGCATATAAATGTGCACATTTGGGGATTTGGTAGTATTTCTGATTGGCTTAATGCACCACCACTAATGACCTGTGGAGCTTCTCAAAGTAATGTTTTCGTCACCTCAAACAGCAAGTAAACAAAGTCTGTTTTTCCATCCATTGATAATAACAATAGTTCCTCAATGTACCTGAAAAATCTTTCCACCGCTCTCCCTTTCCATAACCACTCAGCCTGCTCTGATCCAGTGGAAACGTCACAAAATAGGCCCACCTGATTACTTCTTATCCCTTGTGCAAATAACCTACAGCTGTGTCTGACCCAAGTTCATTGGCGCTGTAAATCAAATCAAACTTTATTTGCCACATGCGTCGAATACAAGTGTAGACTTCACCGTGAAATGCTTACTTACAAGCCCTTAACCAACAGTGCAGTTCAAGAAAACATTCACCAAGTAGGTAAAAATAAAATGTAACACAATAAGCATAACAATAACAAGGCTATATACAGGGGGAACCAGTATCGAGTCAGTGTGAGACTAGTTGAGGTACATGTAGGTGGGGGCGAAGTGACTATGCAAACAAACAGCGAGTAGCAGCAGTGTACAAAGGGGGGGGGGGGGGGGTCTAATGGCTTGGGGTAGAAGCTGTTGAGGAGGCTTTTGGTCCTAGACTTGGCGCTCCGGTACCACATGCCGTGCGGGAGCAGAGAAAACAGTCTATAACTTGGATGACTGGAGTCTCTGACAATTATGAGGATCTGGGGGCCCATGCAAAATCTTTTCAGTCTCCTGAGGGGGAAAAGGTTTTGTCGTGCCCTCTTCACGACTGTCTTGGCATGTTTGGACCATGATGGTTCGTTGGTGATGTGGACACCAAGAAACTTGAAACTCTCGACCCGCACCACTACAGCCCCCTCTATTCTCCTCCCTATAGGCCGTCTCATCGTTGTCGGTGATCAGGCCTACCATGTTGTGTCATCAGCAAACTTAATGATGGTGTTGGAGTCGTGTTTGGCCACGCAGTCGTGGGTGAACAGGGAATACAGGAGGGGACTAAGTACACACCCCTGAGGGGCCCCAGTGTTAAGGATCAGCGTGGCAGACGTATTGTTGCCTACTCTTACCACCTGGGGGCGGCCCGTCAGGAAGTCCAGGATCCAGTTGCAGAGGGAGGTGTTTAGTCTCAGAGTCTTTAGCTTAGTGATGAGCTTCGTGGGCACTATGTTGTTGAACGCTGAGTTGTAGTCGATGAACATCATTCTCACATAGGTGCTCCTTTTGTCCAAGTGAGAAAGGGCAGTGTGGAGTGCGATTGAGATTGCGTCATCTGTGGATCTGTTGGGGCGGTATGCGAATTGGAGTGGGTCAAGTGTGTCCAGGAGAATGCTGTTGATGTGAGCCATGACCAGCCTTTCAAAGCACTTCATGGCTTCCGACGTGAGTGCCACGGGGCGGTAATCATTTAGGCAGGTTACCTTCACTTCCTTGGGCACAGGGACTATGGTGGTCTGCTTGAAACATGTAGGTATTACAGACTCAGTCAGGGAGAGGTTGAAAATGTCAATGAAGACACTTGACAGTTGGTCCACGCATGGTTTGAGTACACGTCCTGGTAATCCGTCTTACCCAGTGGCTTTATGAATGTTGACCTGTTTAAAGGTTTCGTTCACATCGGCTACCGAGAGGGTTATCATACAGTCATCCAGAACAGCTGGTGCTCTTGTGCATGCTTCAGTGTTGCTTGCCTCGAAATGAGCATAAAAGGCATTTACCTCGTCTGGTAGGCTCGCGTCACTGGGCAGCTCACGTCTGGGTTTCCCTTTGTATTCCGTAATATTTTTCAAGCCCTGCCACATCCGACGAGCGTCAGAGCTGGTGTAGTAGGATTCAATCTTAATCCTGTATTGACGCTTTGCTTGTTTGACGGTTCGTCTGAGGCATAGCGGGATTTCTTCTAAGCGATTAGTCTCCCGCTACTTGAAAGCGGCAGATCTAGCCTTTAGCTTGATGTGGATGTTGCCTGTAATCCATGGCTTCTGGTTGGGATATGTATGTACAGTCACTGTGGGGACGATGTCATCGATGCACTTATTGATGAAGCCAATCACTGAGGTGGTGTATTCCTCAATGCCATTGGATGAATCCCGGAACATATTCCAGTCTGTGCTAGTAAAACAGTCCTGTAGCTTAGCATCCGCGTCATCTGACCAGTTCCGTATTGATATTCTATATGTGGCAAGTTTGCTAGAGCAAGCTTCAGGCCAAACCCAAGATAACAGTTGATATAATGTTTTAAGTTCATAGCATACAGGCCATGCATAGCTAATGTGATTCATAGGATATGTATTTTCTACCTGCAGGCTGCAATGTTTTTATTTGTTGGTTTCATGTAGGCTATCTTTTACATAGTTGGAAATGAAAATAGAAGTTACTTTTGTGTCTTATTTCATCAAAGAGCGCTGAAAGCATCAGACAAGGTCAATGCATATAGTTGATTTTATTAAAACACATAGGGTGTGTCTACAGTTGAAGTCGGAAGTTTACATACACTTAGGTGACTTGACTTAGTCATTAAAACTCGTTTTTCAACCACTCCACAAATTTCTTGTTAACAAACTATAGTTTTGGCAAGTCGGTTAGGACATCTACATGACACAGATAATTTTTCCAACAATTGTTTACAGACAGATTATTTCATTTATAATTCACTGTATCACAATTCCAGTGGGTCAGAAGTTTACATACACTAAGTTGACTGTGCCTTTAAACAGCAAGCATACTTCCAAAGTTGTGGCAAAATGGCTTAAGGACAACAAAGTCAAGGTATTGGAGTGATCGTCACAAAGCCACGACCTCAATCCTATAGAAAATGTGATGGCAGAACTGAAAAAGCGTGTGCGAGCAAGGAGGCCTACAAACCTGACTCAGTTACACAAGCTCTGTCAGGAGGAATGGGCCAAAATTCACCCAACTCATTGTGGGAAGCTAGTGGAAGGCTACCCGAAACGTTTGACCCAAGTTAAACAATTTAAAGGCAATGCTACCAAAAACTATTTGAGTGTATGTAAACTTCTGACCCACTGGGAATGTGATGAAAGAAATAAAAGCTGAAATAAATCATTCTCTCTCCTATTATTCTGACATTTCAAAATAAAGTGGTGATCCTAGCTGACCTAAGGCAGGGAATTTTTCATAGGATTAAATGTCAGGAATTGTGAAAAACTGAGTTTAAATGTATTTGGCTAAGGTGTATGTAAACTTCCAACTTCAACTGTATATATGGAAAAATACATCCATTTTGAATTTTATATAGTTTTTTTGCATCTCTGGGTTACATCAATTCCCAGGTTCATTTCATGTTTTTATGTACATCTGAGCTATTGCCGTTCAAGTAGGGAGAAATTCAGCTGGTATGACGTAGCATTACAATAAATCTTCTCTCACCGCACTAGAAGTTAATAGGAATATGACTTTTAAATCGCCTATCACATCTATCATACATGTCAGATCTCAATACTGGCCGATGTGGGAGGTTGTCTTCTCTTAAACGAGCCATTGATCATATTTTTGCGATATTCCTACCTCGACAAATGTGTAATTAACAGAGGGTCCACCACATTTCTCCTATTAGTCTGCCTCTTCAGTCCAGGGTGCATTGCATTGCCGTTGCGAATGTCAGACTTCACTCTGCAAGGCACATCGATCTGCAGGTTGAACATGGTGAGATTGTAGACTACTAAATTGATAGTGCAGTTTGTTAAGGCGATTTTACAGTGAACTAGCTACTTCACATGCTGATGTTGACTTTCGTATTATTGTGTGAAGCTATGTTTGCTAGGGCGGCAGGTAGCCTAGTGGTTAACAGCAATAGGCCATTAACCGAAAGGTCGCTGGTTTGAATACGCAAGATGGAACAATCTACCGTTCTGCCCTTGAGCAAGGCAGTTAACCCACAACAACTGCTCCCCGAGCGCCAATGACATCGATTAAGGCATGCCTCCCCCACCTCTCTGATTCAGAGGTGTTGGGTTAAAAGCGGAAGACACATTTTGGTTGAACGCATTCAGTTGTGCAAGGTATCCCCTAGCTAGCCGGCCAGCCCATAGAAAGAGCAGTGCATTGTGGGTTTTGTAGTCGACTTGAGATGCAACGGATTTCCACAACAATCACATGTTGCTACCAACCTTATTATAACGACAAAGTGAAACACTTGTTCACAGTTTTATTTAACACAGTAAATTATAGTCATTTGTGGATTTTTCCTTTAATGAACACAATTAGTTCTCTCTCTGCACCTCAAGTGCTTGTTGGTATCAGTGAGAGAGAGAGTCGTTCTTTTACCACCACAGGATCACCCTGCAGAACAGGTTGTTTAATTCCTCTCTGTACTAAACATGAACCATTTACTTTCATGTGCCTACCTATGCCATTCACAAAAGCCTAGTGGAATCTTGCAGCTGGCATAGCCTTGCTTCTCTATCTGCCTTCCTCTATGTGCAGTTCAATGGTTTCATAAAATTACACTTTTTAAAAAATGTATTAATTTTACCTTTATTTAACTAGGCAAGTCAGTTAAGAACAAACTCTTATTTTCAATGACGGCCTAGGAACAGTGGGTTAACTGCCTTGTTCAGGGGCAGAACGACAGATTTTTACCTTGTCAGCTCGGGGATTCGTTCTTGCAACCTTTCGGTTACTAGTCCAACGCTCTAACCACTAGGCTACCTGCCACCCCACTTAATGATATGCAGAGGCCAGTTATGAATGCAAATATATACGTTTCAATTCCAGTAGCAGAACTGTAGCTCGAACAAGTATTCTTAAACTAAAAAGGGTCAAATAATCAACAACTGTGTAGGTACTGTGTGGTTGTTCTCATCATTACGTCTATCGCATGCGAGCCAGCGAGTTTGTTTGTGTCTGGCTCTCTGGTCTTTGCGTTTGCTGTAGCGTTAGCTGTGATAACAGATCACTGTGAAGCCCCTTGATTGGAAATGCACTGCCATGCGGACTCCTCTTCTCTTTTTCCGTGTGGCTGTTATAAGACATTGAGGGTAGTTATGATAATTCAGTTGGTAATTACATTTACATTAATCTTACCCTGAGCATCCAAAACGGGCCGTTTGCATGTACATACATGCCAGTTCGGCCATGGAGAACTAGCTCATTAGAATTCTAGTATTTATTCTGTTCTATTCTACACGGTCTACTTAATTGAGTGCTTTGGTTGGGTTGGGCACACAGAGAGACTCAACCTCTGACCTTCATGTCAAGAGCTCACGGCCACCGTCTGTCTGTCTGTCTGTCTGTCTGTCTGTCTGTCTGTCTGTCTGTCTGTCTGTCTGTCTGTCTGTCTGTCTGTCTGTCTGTCTGTCTGTCTGTCTGTCTGTCTGTCTGTCTGTCTGTCGGGCGGGCGGGCGGGCGGGCAGATATACATGTAGAGGGAGCAAAGGGAAAACAAACAGACGTGTTGACAGGTGGTCAGCGTGTCCATGGATACGTTGCCCTTGGACACAAGAGGTCGGGGATCAGATTTCACAACCTTAACGTTAATCTAGCCTGGGACCCTCACTCACTTCGTTTTCAATATCGTTTTACTCCAACTTGAACCCCCCGACGTCAGCGTGGTAGCATGTTCCCCCCACAGTGACTTACACAGTGCGTTAGCGGGGACTTAGCCGAGCTCTCAGTGGTAAGGAGGAAGCTGCATCCCAACGTCACGCCAGCATGGTATAGAGTTGATCGTTCCTTGTCGAGTGCAGTGCGTTAGTGGGGACTTAGCCTAGTTTTTAGGGATAAGGAGGCTACAGGCAGGTAATTACGCCCATTATCACACAGCGTGATGTAAGAGCCCTGTCTGATGACACGCACGTCTGTCTCTCCTCAGACACTTCACAGATTAATTTAAAACCCTACACTGTCTGATAGATATCAATTTCGGCGGATGGTCCTTTCTATTATTTTTTTCTTCAACAGCGCTCAAGTCACTATTCTAACCTTGTCATCCGGGACATGATTCACCGGCATTACCGCCACCTAGCCACACGGTACCTTAACTCTGGGTTTTAACACCAACCCCCACAAAATGATGGAGATTGTCTCAATCACGGGTAAATGAGGGGCCGTCAACAACACGGTTGATCGGGTAGCCATAGCAACAGATGTCCGAATCGGATCCAAAGGCAAGGAAAGGAAAGTGGGGATGGGATAACCTTCTGTCATACCGTGTGCAATATTTCAGAATCCCATTCCGGGGCATTAAAGGGAAGTTCACAAGGCCACTGCTCATAATGGATTGGGATAAGACCTGAGATTAGAGAATTTGATAGGGTCCAAGTGGAGAGGGAGTGCTTGAGCTTGCCTTATGGTAATAAAGGAAGCAAGGCTTTCCAGCGGATGCCTTGTGCCAGACTGCGAAGCCCCTAAGGGAGTTATACCCCGTTCCAAGGTATAACTGTAATTTTCTGTTTACTCATGAGGCCTTTCCCCAGGACTAACCAAACCCTACTATTCTCTGAATCACACCTGTATTGTGTTCAAAATAAACAAATCTGTCATCATGAGACTTATATACACCCCCCCACACACACAGGAATATGTTCAGCACCTGACACAAACACAACACAAACGGCTGTATACTAAACTGAAATATGTGTTTGTAACTTTACAGCAATCATCTATTGAAATTAGGTTTGTGAAATTCAATGTACACATGCAGATCTCAAGTCAAGACTCATCTGAAACAGGCCACACTGTGACTGAGACGTACCGTCAGCAGGGTCTTTCTCCGCGTCAAACTCCAGGTCGTAGCGCAGGATGTAAAAGTTATTCCACACGTACAGCTGGTTATCTCTGGGGTTGTAATCCACAGCAGCGATGTACTGGTACTGGTTGGGGAACAGGATGTCTGTGTACTCTCCCTGGCTCAGCTTGGTGTTGTAGATGTAGTCGATGTGGCTCTTGGGCGCCTCGCTCTCGTTCTCCTCGTAGGTGGACCGCACCACGTGCAGCACGCCGCACACCATGAAGGCATTGGAGGCGGATCTCTTGTCGTACGCCGTCTCCCAGGTGGCCTCGAAGCGGAGCGTGTATGGGTTGAGCTGTGAGACCACGATGCGCCCGTTGTTCTGCTCCGTGGCGTAGATTACCCACAATCCCCGCTCATCGACAGCGAGGTCTATGTCCGTCTTGCCGCCCCAGCGGTACGGCGAAGTGTCGTGATAGTTGGCGTTGGCCACGATGGCTTCACCGCTCTTGATGCGCGTGCGGAGATCAAATTTCACGATGTTGCGCGTGCGCTCCTTGTTGAAGAAGATGGCTCCGTCGTAGGCCACGAAGCCGGTGCCGTCGACTCGATGTGGGAGTTTATAGGTGGTAGTCTGGCGGCCATTTTTTAAGTCCTCCAGGGAGTTGTACTCAATCAGAGTGTCGGTGCGGTACGGCGTCCAGGGCATGAAGAAGACCTTGTCTCTGGCCTGCAGGGGGTCTTTACACCACGACCCCGCCTGTTGCTCTGCCTCAAACACAAACGTGGGCTCCCCCACCTCCATCAGGGTCCCGGGACAAATGAAAACTTGTGAGGGAGAGGGAGACAGAAAGATGGGTTTAAGTAAAGAAAATAAGCAGAGTATCAACACAAATATTTCATCAAGGTATTGTAGTGAGTATATTTTTCGCTGCTGTCTGAGTAGAGTGTGGGACAAAGACATGTGGCACTGTCATTGAACTAGCGCTGAGTGCCATTGCTTGTGAATAGAGGGAAAAATAAAAGTGCAGAAGTGAATAAAGGACTTGCTTCTTTATAGAGTCTGTCTGCCATACACGTTGACTGTGTGGGACAAAAAAAAAGTTAAACAAAAGGAGGAAAAAACCTGTAAATGCAAGACATGTAAGGGATGGGAGAGGTAGCTAGGGCTGAAGTGTATACTGGAACTTGTTATAATTCCAACTTGTGACACTGACTGTGAAAATGGTTGAACTGCACATGCTTACTGAAAAAGCACACAGAAGACAAAATGATAAGGGATAAGACTTCACGTCTTGTGGAGAGACCAAATGACATAGTCTGGATGGAGGTGGCAGCAAAGCTGGGATAAAATGATGAGGGTGGAGCTTTGGGAGAAGACAGGACAACAACAGTAGAGGCTGGAACTCTACATCATAACAGACAAAAAAAAGAAACCTTTGATGGGTGAGGGAGGCCATGGCAAGTGTCCCATTGGAATCCTATGGATTGGTTTTAGATGAGAAAGGCAGGTGACCATCACGTGCTATGGGTGCGATCAAAGGGTATTGCCAAGCAGAACAAGACTAAGCCAGAAGAAAATTCTAAACTTTATTAAAAAAATAAATAATAATAATTACTCTCATACTAAGTAGGTAAGCGGGGGTATCATTCCTAATGTAATCCACCTCATGAGTCAGTGATGATCGTTCTGATAAGATGTCATGTGTTCATGTGGACCAGAAATATATTTCAATCTTCTAGACTGCTTTAAAAAAATTGCCTTTGAAATTCTAATTGTCTCCCAGAGTAGCAATCAACACCCTATCGGGGTTTGGGGCGGGTGTTAAGACTAGAGAGGCAATCAAAAGAGAGGAGACAAGAGGGAGGGTTGTATTGAACACCACATAACAGGGGGCTGGGGGGGACGGGGGGTAAGACTGGACCACTCATTTACCTTTTTGTTCCACTTCTATTTTAGGCATTGGAAAAGAAAGAAAGCAAAAAAGAAAGAGTGCAAGAGGGAGAGAAAGGTTATCGTGAGTCAACTACCAGGTACACGAGAAGGTTAGAGGATATGATCGATAGAGGACCAAGAGATGCCTGTTTTGGGGGAACAAGAAAAATACTGAGGGAAAAAATAGGACATTATCAGGCCTTATAATATGAAAGCAGTCAGGTTAGGGCTGGAGTCAAACACTGTTTAACCGATCACGATTCCATGATTTTCTTGCCATCAAAATAATATGTCTAGCCTGGTCACTGACCGCATCGGTAATAATCAGGCCACAGTACTTTCAAATGAATTGTTTGACATAAAGAAACATTGTAGCGTTTCTGAAATCGCTTTTCAGTTTAAAATCAGATACAATTCTTAGAGAAACAGCAAAATAGTTATTTTTGGCAGTATTGAATGGAGCAGTATTTACATAAAAACTTTATAGACACAAATCTAAACTAAATTCCAAAGTCTGCTTCGGCCAACCACAGAACATAACTTGTTGCTAATGTTACAGGCGAAATTTCCCTAATGAGCCAAAAAATACAATTGTAAGTGAACAATATTGAGTTCCTTCATTAAAGCAGTGCAGCAACAAACGGAAGAGGGAAAGATCCTAGTGAGACAACCGAGGAACAAGAATGACTGAAACTTAGAAGGAGAGAAAGCATAGAGGTTAATTTGGAAAAGATACAAGAGAGGAAGGAACATTTGATGAGAAATGAAGAGGTAAAGCAAAAATATTATTTCAGAAAGTAAATCTCCACTGAATTACATAACAGAAAAAAGGTTGCATGTTACAAGAATCAGATTTTTAAAGAAAAATAAGTAAATATTACATATGTTTTGGTATCAACTGTATATTGTTTAATAATAGACTACAAACAAACATTACACACAAGATAAAACATATCCCCCCAACAGGAATCACTAAATAAGTAATGGTTGTAATAAACCTAACAATACGTTGAAGAAACATCACATAGTAGCACTGCATAATTAAAGGGTGAATACTTACTGTATGGGACACACTCATACTGAACCTCTAGATACTTGTAGGTACCAGGGCAGGGGTCAGGGAACACATCAGAGCCAGTCACAACCACACATTGGGTACGGTTATTGCACCTGGGAAAAGATGGATCACAAACAATTCAGCAATGACACAAACTACTATAACATCCCAGGAGTGGTATTAGGGTGAGAGAAACACATGAATAATACATAGCCACTTCCCTCTTCCCTCCACACACTTATTCAAATCAAGTTTGCAGCATTGCTGTGGTGAAGGATATAAAAATCCTATTCATCAGAGTAGGGCCTTGATTCAATATGCTGTATTGTCGTCGTCAACTTAACAAGTTGAGGGAGGAAGAGAAGAATCATTTGGGGGGAATAAATAAAAGAGAGAAACAGTAAATAGATATAAAGAGAGACACACACAGACATAAAAATAAAGAGTGGAATAACTGTGTAAAGAGCTGAAGACCGGTCTGGAGTATATTATGCGATGTTGATGAGAATGTCACCTTATCAGACCCATATACCCACTGAGACCACTCACCCACACAGAGAACAATTTAAATTGTACACAACAGGCAGGGTAATTGCCTGTTTCAAGCGGGTCAACCGAAACACAGAATGCTCACCATTATTTGCTATGGGAGGCTCCCGAGCCTTTGCTATAGGAGCTAGTTATTTGCCTTATAACTTGAGTTGACCTTGGCTATGAAGTAGAATGTGCGACCCTTAAATTAAAACGGTTTCAATTGTGTGTGTGTGTGTGTTTTGCGAGTGCAACAGAGTGAGAGATGGAGGGGGAAAGAGAGGAAAATAGAATAACTGATTTTGTATAAATATAGGATGAAATTGTCTCCACTTCAATCAAGCTCTCTTGAGACTGAAGGATTGAGAAGGCAGCGACAACAGCAGAAGCAAACGGTTATCCATGACAAGTTGTTTTTTTTTTAAAGCCCCAAAAAAATTGCGACTTAACAATTTTCAGGCCGGTTTAGTGATAAATATTTGAGAAGGTCAAATGCAAAGTCGTGCAAGTTGGACAGATCTCTCAGAATCACCGCCGAAGCAAAGAGCCTAGCTGTCCCTCAAAAGCCGAAAAGGACAGCTTTTAGTGTGACAGCCAAGAACAAATTAGGTTGTTATCAGACCTGCTACAAAACTTTGCCGTGACCCAGTGACCTTGTAGGAAATCCATGTGTAATACAATTACGTACAGATAAGACACACATGCGTAAAATGCGGTGTTCATTAACCAGTCACTTGCTGCCTATTACAACCTGCATATAAGTATGCGATTTGCATTGAGATATTGGACAATTACTTCCAACTAATGTACGGTCGGTAGACTAATCATATTCTTTCTCCTATTTCTTCCAATTGTTTGTCTAATTGTTTGTCCCATCATCAAATGTACAACTGCAGCCGGCAGATCATTGTCATCATCACCATCATCACTACTATTACAATGACATTACAGGAGGTTGTCTGGGAGGCAGACAGACAGTGATGTCTGTTATGTGAGCTACACTTATCCACTTCCCTTCGTCAGAAAATAATAATGAAGAAAAATGTCATTATCCCCTGCCCAGGGCTATTACCCTGTCCTACTCTGAGGGAAGAGATTAGTGCTGCATGGGAAAGGGTGTGAAAAACTCTCCAGAACTTCCCCTTCATTCCAAATCCCTGCAATTAATCTGTTAGCTAGCTACAGTCTTGTGATTTTTACTCCAATGACACCAGAAATTATGAAACCAAAGAAGTTAATTTCTAGAAAAATGACTCATTACCTCCACAATGTGTTAACACTGATTTCTGTCCACTGAAACAGTGATAATTTCACCTATCATCATTTTGTGTTAATCATATTTGTATGTTTTCCTGCTTATGACCAATGGGTTGATGGCGTCTTTTAAATGATTTAAATACTTAGTAATCCCGTGTGGCTCAGTTATCCCATTTGGCTCAGTAGAGCATGCTTGCAACTCCATGGTTGTGGGTTTGATTCTCACAGGGTCGCTCAGGATAAGATTGTCTGCTAAACGACAAACAAATATTTAACATATAAACCCATAGTGACATCCATGGTAACAGACAAATCCTCCAACAGCCTATTTCTCATTTTATGCAGTGTATTTATCTCCATTGTTTAAGCCAGCATCCATTATAACCAGGATTCAGACTAGCGCATCATCAGGCTGGCTGTTCTGTGGCTTAGACCTGCTGCCTGCTGCTGCCTGAACCACCCCAGGTTATTGTATCAATACTCATTATTGTCATGTCTCATTTCCTCTGATCTACTACATTAGAATAACGCACACAAGCTACAGTAGGTTTAGTGGTGTAGAGCATGATCGGGCTCTGGGCTCTTTACCACCTCCACTGACTCTCCTAAAAGCCTTTGTTAACAGATTAGTTTGAAGTGGAGTTCAGTGGGTTCTAGCCTAGGCAACAATGCAGACATGGGATAAAATACTATTTGATATAATTCCAAACACTTTATCTGGGCTCGATTGAATTTGTCTGATGCAATAGAACCAATAGAATTGTTGCAAAACCACCCATCTGGACCTCAAAGCAGGCCAGAGAAAATGCTCAAAGCATTTGAAAGATATCACATAGTATTTGAACCCAGGTCGGCTAAACCAGCACGTGAGCACTAACAGACAAATCAAGGGACACGGTGAGCATTCTCTGTCTTTGTCTCTGTCTGGTCTGTGTGCAACTGCTGAGACAAACACTGCAGTAAATGTAGCGTGACAAGCTAAATATGGGACGTCTTTATTATCTATTCAAGAGCTCATGGGAATTTTTGTGGATGCGGATGGATAAGGCAGGACCTATTTCCTAAGGTGGATGACTACATACACTCAGTAGCACACAAGTCAGGGCAGGGTACTGGCATGTTTCGGTAGGTGAGCCGGGGTTCTTGCTGACTTATGAAACGTTAATCTGGGGTCCTTTAAATACACACTTCCGGGCTGGGGCCGGCATAGCAGTCAATTTAAAGTGGTGCGTGCAGCCTACTGGCAGTATTGCAGCTAAATGTCCTGGGAGAGTGTTACTAATATGAATGGTATTATGAGGGGGGTAGAGGCATTGCACAGGGCTGGGTGCTGGGCTGTGTCAATGCAGTACGAGTGTTGGAACAAAAAACTAATGTTGGAAACAGAGGGATTAAGAAGGAGGTTCATGTGACTCTTTTGAGACGGACAGGCTGGCTGGCTGGCTGGCTGGCTGATTGAGCAGCTGCAGTGGTACTGGTGAAGGGATGCATAGAGCATATGGTCTAGGGTTGCTACGAATGACCCCCTGTCCAGTTTTACGGTCTAGAGTTCCACAACAATACCCCAAAAAACATCTGATTATTAAAAAGTCAAGGAAGTGTGGGTAAATTGTCTGTTTTTGGTCAGTTGAAAAGGTAACACAAATGCTAGTCTAGTAATATTAGGGTTACCACCCAAACCAAACCACTTTGTTTTGATAGAAAAATTGTGGATCCAGAATCACTAGACTGGACTCTAGAATCACATACCACACATCCCTAACTAACTCCAGGTTATATTGTGTAACGAGACCTTTCTGCTCTATTACCTTTGAGATACAATCTTGTAGGCCTTGGGTGAGGTAGCAGTTGACTCTTACCTTTGTGATATGATCTTGTAGGCGTCGGGGAGGTAACAGTTGACGTTCTCCATCTGGAACGGGTCGGCGTCGCAGATCTTGTCGTCGGTGCGGCCGTAGTTCGCTGTCTCGATCATGATGACATCAGCACCGGGGCAGCGGAGATCGATGGCATATCCTTCGCAGGAGAGCTCTCTTCTGACCAGGCCAAACGGCAGGGCCGCACGACCGAACCCTGGGCGAAAGGGAGGGAGGGATAGGGAGATGAGAGAGAGAGGGAGAACGTAAAAAAGAGATATTAGGTAAAGTGCTGTACAAAACTGCTATAATATACTGCATTCATAGGAATGGGAGCCAAGAGGAGCCAAAAGTACCCAATAACATGGAGTCATTTGATATCTTAGGAGGTAGTACAGACTGCAGAGCATCAAAAGACAATCCATTTAATTAGTAACTGCAGACCACTCGTCCAATGTTTACAACGGTTTAAAACAGAAGAATCATAACATACAGTACAACAAGGATGAGGAAAAAGACAGTTAAATTGAATGACCAATTTCTCTAAGGTCTCTTTGTTTCTGGCAAAGACATCGAAGTTGTATAGTCATTGTATAAAAGTCCATGTAACAACCCAAGAAACAAATTCAAATACACCTAAACACAATACTATAGAACACAAAATCTCTCTCAATTCCTCCTTCAGGACCATGGTTCGATTAAGTTTGAATGGTTAGTTTCGACAAAGGGGTACAAGCTCCCTCATTTGTTTTTTGTTTCACTTGTTTAGCTTTTCTATCAGTAGAGCAAGAGGCAGAAAAGAGCCTGAATCTCCCAGCAGCAGCATGCAATGTAATTTAATCCATTTTACAGTGTCGATGATAGAAGACTCTGAAGAGGAAAAATCTATATGCGGAGCTCAGCAGATGTGAACACCAGCCAAATATCTGTGCTTTGGGGAAAATTAACTATTTTGATCCGTTTTTGTTCCTCCCATCAACAAAGTATATTGAAAAGGTTGTTTTTTTACTCTCTTTTCTCCGAAAAGCAATAAAACGTCAAGCCATAAATACCATGGAAATACATATAAAGAGATATTAAAAGAAAGCAGAGGAGAGAGAAAGAAAGAAAGAAATAGATCCATTAAAGAAAGAAAATAGGAAGGAAAGAAAAAGGAAAACGAACAGGTATGCAGTTAATTTCGAGACCAATCCCTAAGAAAACACCTCAAGTTCCAGAAATGCAAATGGTGTTCCGTTAAAGGACTAAGTGCAAGGCAGTAGCACTGCATGAGCTGTCAATAATCACTGTTGTCCGCGGCAACAGTCTGCCTCTCTGAGGGGCCAGCTCAGCTGCCATTTGTGTTTTCTGCCACTGCACTACTCTGCTAATTAGTCTCTCTTTTCAGCCTGTTACCTTCTCAGCGCTCCCATTGGCTCCTCTGTATTGTCAAGTAATAACACTAACCACCCCAGGTTTGCTTTGCACCCGCCTGCTAATTGCAACCGTACACAATTTGACAGCCAGGGCATGACGCAATTAGCAATTGTTTGAAAGAATGGCTCAAAGTTGAAGTGATTTCGGCTTGAAACTCCTACTACCCTGAGACCTCGACCTCGGCTCACATGTCTGTCTATTTGCTTGTCATTCTAGCCTGTAGTGGTACCATGCCCTGCTCTATTATAATGGTATTCTGTGTAGGTTCCACAAATGTCGCAGACACACACTGACGAGTGTCGAGAAAGGTTTGCATACCAACGTGGATATAAAGCACCTGTAAGCCAAGAGATGAGAGTTTTTCTGAGACTCGACTAGAAGCATGAGGCACCAAACAAGCTCTCAATAGGAAATGCTTTTTTATGCATGAACCATTTTACAACAGAATGCTATGAGACCACTTCAGATTACAATATATGTGCATTCATGAATATACTGATGATAAACATGTCTGCTAATTGGTCTGTGGATTCTGCTTAGTTGAGATGTATGTGCCGTAGTCCAGCTGCTATAACTACTGTAACTACCCCGTGCGGCTTCAACTTCACCACAAAAACGAATGAACGGGTTTCATGGCCATTCCTCACGGAGGGAGTGACAGCTTTATCACACAGGCAGAGACTACAGAAAGCAGACAGAAAGAATACATTTCATGGGGTTTTAAGGTTTCTCAATGGAAAAACTCTCCTTTAGAGTGGACTGTAGCTCACTGTAACTTCCCCTCCCTCCTTTCCCTTCTGTCCAACAGTTAGCTATGGGCCATCTATCAGGGAACTATAGTTTACTGTATGGTCTGATCACACACAGCTGCTGTCAATTGAGGCCTAGCAATTGATTAAGCCTGGGGCTCGCCTGCCTCCTCTTCCTCAGTACAGTATAGATCCATCTGGCCATAGGGCAACAGTATATCAATTAAGGGGGAGTATCTTGACTTTAATGGGCGCACACAAGGACAAATTGCCTGGTCTCTCCACTCCCTTCAGATAGCATGGATCTCATTAATGACTCACTTACCTCTCGGTAATTGGATACGTATCATGAAAAATCACTTTTTAAAAAGTTGTAATGTTTTGAGAAAATCTAGTTTTGTTTCCTTTGGGGGAAAATAATAGAATGAAGTAAAAAGTAATTTCTTTCTGTTTGAAGACTGCACATCATGTTCTTTCAATAACCATTAGTTCAAAGCGTTCTTAACTCTTTGGCTGCGTTTACACAGGTAGCTTAATTCTTTTCATATCAGATATTTTTCAGAGCTGATCTGATTTGTCAAAAGACCAATTAGTGAAAAGAATTGGTCTGCCTGTGTAAATGAAGTGAACAGATGTGAACAGAATGGAAAACACAGGTACTCTATTTATAATTTTGATTTAACCTTTATTTAACTAGGAAAGTCAGTTAAGACCAAATTTTTATTTACAACGACGGCCAACACTGACCAAACCCGGACGATGCTGGGCCAATTGTGCTCCGCCCAATGGGACTCCCAATCACGGCCGGTTGTGATACAGCATGGATTTGAACCAGGGTGTCTGTAGTGATGCCTTTAGCACTGAGATGCAGTGCCTTAGACCACTGTGCCACACGGGCATGACACATTTACAATGTATCCACTTAGATTTTTTTGGAACATCACTGTGAATGTTGGAGACTTTCATTAAAAGTTAAATGGTTTACGCGGGGGGAGAAACATTTGTGTGTGTGCATGAGTGTCAATGTCTTGAGGAAGTGTGAAAAGCTTTTCATCTCATGGCTCTGTGTAACTTTGTTTGACTTCTCTGTTCCAACTTTGCAGTGGTAGGAAAATAACTGCCACAGGACACAAGCATGTCGGGCAGCCAGCTGCAGTTCAGAACAGTTCAGAAAACAGGAGGGAAAATCTATAGCACATCGTGTGTGTGTGTGTGTGTGTGTGTGTGTGTGTGTGTGTGTGTGTGTGTGTGTGTGTGTGTGTGTGTGTGTGTGTGTGTGTGTGTGTGTGTGTGTAAAAAAAGAAAAGAAAGGAGCAAGGCTTTATCGCTCCTTCAGACTAACATTAAATCATCCTACATAAGGCTGGCACAATAACCGTATAATCGCGTAACCGATAATGAATTGCCCAAAGCATAGTTCTGAGATATTGAGCAATAAAGTTTTCACATTCCAGATCTCTGAACTGTTTTGTAGTGAATTTTTCTTTTGATCACCCATTCTGGTCCTCACCCTAAATGTACCTGAAGTGCAGAGCATCGAAATCCTAAGACATTTGAAAATCAGTTTTTTTTAGTGGGGTGCAATCGCAGCTAGAACCTTGTGGCTCTGAAATGTCAATCTGGCTTCAGCCATAAGATTCTATCTGGCACAGAATGTTACAATTATGTCAATAGAAAAGTACAAAAAATGTAATGATTAAATCAAGAGAATACCCTTCTTTCTAGTCACATCGTCAAATATATGAATTCATGTCCATCACACATTTGTTAAAGTGAAAATGACAAATACACTATATCCTATGGAGAACTAGCAGCATTGCTAAAGCTTAGCTTTGGATGACTAAACTGATATATGTTTCTGGTGTCTGACACCCAAAGTATGTAAACTACTTGCTAGTCATCAATAAAACGTTTGTAATTTTAGTAAAATAACCCTTCCATGGAGGTTTTCATATTGCTATAGAACTAGTCAAAAACAGCAATGCCTCTCTAAGGACCTTAAACATGCTCTAAGACACCTGTATTTATTTATTTTTGACCATAAAGAGCTTACGTTATGGCCATTCTTCAGAAAAATTGTGCAAAAAAAAAATCGAAGTAATTGAAAAAGAGTACCAGAACCTATGATATGAATAATCAAGGACTTGGGAGTCCCAAGGTTCTATCTGCAAAATATATGGTTTTGAGATAATCGTTCTTTAATAATTTTTTTTAAAGTCCCAGATCTCAGAACTGTTTTTGTGATGTCTTCCTCTTTCATGGCTCAATAAGTATATCACCCTCCATCCAATTATTTTTGATTGACAATCCATCATTGTGTGATTGGGCTGCAGATAGAACCGTATAGCAGCAAGTTAAAAGGTGTTTGTGCAGATAGAACGTTCAGATAATTTACCAAAAAATTATATAATAAACTATATTATTTATTTTTATCTGACATATCTCACATGTAAAGGACCACCTAAAGAGCAACTACGTTAATGACACAATTTTGACCAAAATGTCCGATATAACCTTCTAGTCGCAAGGTCAAGAATTATTAACAATAACGTGAACAAAAAAAATGTATCATCATAATCGCCTTAACAAGTTTATTTCAAGAGGGGGGAGGGATTCAACTTTATTTTCAAGTAGATAGTTTACCCAATAGCAATTATTCATGTTTACATGAAAAGGGTAAAATTGCAATCATTTTACGAGCATAGTTAGAAGAAGCTTCATTTCCAAAAGTTACAAGCAGCCAAGCGTATACATTTTTTAGATGGGGGTGTCACCAACGCTGTGTTGTATTAATTAGGTAAGTCGTAGCTATTTTTCAAAGATGCATTATGATACATTACAAGCTCAAAACAAACAAAAATACAATTATCACTATAACTGTTGTCATTTGCATGACAATTAATCGTTACCCGAAATTCCATAAACGCCACAGTCTTAATCCTACGGCTGCATCCAGCAGGCCAGTATATAATATACTAAATAGAATGTGCAATTGAATTGCCATGGAAACCGCTGTACACATTTTCTCTGTGTCATAATTGGCTGTGATCCCCTATTCCTGGCCCTGTTGACACGGCGACGCCTTATCAGGCATTCTGGTCAGTGACTGACTGACTGACTGGGGGAAAGAAAATAGGCTTTTCAGATTCCTCCCCCTAACCAGCCAACGGTAAGCCTGCTATTTGAGCTCAAGTGAGCACAGAGTAGGCAGACGGGGGGCCAATACGGACTCACAATGTGTTGTATTATGGAAGTGTGGAGTCTCTTCTCCTTTTTTCGGTACGCAGCCTATAATTCACTGGCAACAATCCTTTCCATAATACATATTTTGTTTTCTATCAACACCCTTGAAATTGAAAGTGGCACCACAGCGCAGATGGGTGCATCTGAAAAATACAGGCCCAGCCAGTGGCGCGCTGCCATCGTCTGATGCTTTTAAACCCCTGAGAAAAAAATAAAAAGACAATTGAGGTTTGATATAAAGCTATTGGCTTTGGCCAGAGCACCAGACCATGACACACAGTCACAGTTATGTTTAGCCCCTCATCCTAACCCCTCATTTTCCCAGGATTGTTTTGTCCTTTAAGAGGCCTATCCTATACAACCTTTAACCCCCAAAACTCCCCTCCTCTGCTCTCCACGAGGACTTCAGACTCAGACTGAGGAGCCGCAAGAGTACCGGAATGTTTGATCAGTCTGGCAAAAAGTGGGCCAGTTTTGGAGGGGTGGGGGGGATACAGACAGAGTGGCGAGGGCCGCAAGAGCCTTCACAGACAGACAGACAGAGCACAGCTAGGCGTTGGTTGACGCTTGTCATCCTCCATTAAGGCCTCTTTGATTGGTCTTTGTGGTCGTGGAAACGTCAAACAGCTGCATGCAAATGGACCTGTTCCCCCAGGCTGGCCCCCATTGTTCTGGGCCTAGGCTTGACAGGGACGCTTTCTCCACAGGATAAAGCAGGGTGTAACCCTTTAGAAGAATAAGAGTGGCCCCACCGCTGACACAGCGTGAGTCCTTCAAAATTGTTTGCCTTTTTTGGTTGTTTTATTCTTCAATATTACTGGTAGCCTATGTCTCGGGAAGAAAGAGGGAATCTTCCAAAGTCAAGCATTCCTCCCAACTGCGCTGGATGCCTCCATAATCTAATATCCGGAGCGAGAGTATAGGGCAAGCGAGCATACAATATGTTTTCCAAAGATGAAGTCACGATTTTCCAAAGGGAATTAAGAAAAAGGAGGAAAAAAATCCAAAGCATATTTGAATACTTAACAAGTGAGAACAAAGCGGCAACATGTTTTTAAAAAACAAATTCTGCTCTCTTTGTACTCCTCTGCAGTATTTCTAATCTGTTCAATGGAAGTTGTTGATTGCAGGCCAAGGAAGGATTTTAAAAACAATAGGCTGAATTCATTTCGAAATAAAGTACTTTTATGAAGAAAATCACGGTGGCTTCTAAAGGGCACTTGCAATTAACCCCTTCTTTATTAAATAATACTAGTCTCAAATTGTAAACACAACATTCTTAAGCTGACAGAAAAGTATTATATTTTGTATAAATATGTCATATAAGTCTCTTTTCATATCCCTCAGTAGCATACAATAAATAGCATAGCTGCTGGTGTCTGCCATTTGCTATCTGTGATACAATCTCACAAATGCTATCCAAAAGGAAGACACACATTAAAACACATGGGAGTGAGTTGAGAGATGAGGAAGGAGATTTGGGGAGTTGCAAAATAACATCTGCACAGGAGATACTCTGTACAGGCATGACCCCGCTACAACAGGCCCATATTTCATTACAACCACCAAAACTGCAATAATACAATCGACAAGGACATATGGCACCATCTCCCATGACACTCACCCCCTCTCTCTCTTTCCGTCTCTGTTCTAGCTTGCTGGGAATCGTTTCTAAAGACAATGTCAGACAAGACCGCAAAGCAGACCCCAAAGGCTAAACGCTACTTTCCCAGACAAATAACTGCTATCAAACACCTCCAGGTTCCGATATACCGTAAGCATTCTAAAATAGAACCGGATAAGTCACTTAGTCCATTTGTGGTGAAAGCCATGCTCTCAGGAATTTCTCTCTTTAATATGGTTGAAATACAATGGTGGTGCTTCAGGTTCCAAAAATCACTCTTGGTATTCATGACCATGGCCATTCATCTCCAAAACTGTGTTTTCTATATTTTTTCCCTCTGAAAACAGTGGGTGGGCATTGCAGGAGAGCAGGAGAGCATTACATGCACGGCATGTTGATGCGTGTCTCATTCTAGAGAACTAAAGGGGAAGGATTTGTCATATCACTGGGACTAAAGCATGATAGAGTCAGGCCCCCCCGGCATCTCTTAAGCGCTTGGAAATATTGGAGATATTTGCGATATTGTGTGGGCGTGTGTACATGTGTGTGGCTGAGATAGACCCTGTCACGGCAGACGCTCAGGTGGCATTTCTCATCCCCATTTCCCCTCATCCCTATTTTCTCCCTCCTGTTTACAAGCCCAGGTGCTCCAGGCATGCTAACTTGCAAGCCTCCTTTAAATCCCAACCTAAACCTCAAATCCACTTCAAAAGTGACACACGAGTGAGTGATGCTCCTATTGTCCTTATTTTTACACCAAGCGCCCTTTAGTGCTTAACCTGATTTTGTTGTTGTCTTCAAAGTCAGCAATGGCAAAACATGACAGTTCCAGACAGTTTACAAATTCAATGTAGCGTCTAGGCGAAAGACTGTTTTGGTTCTTCAAAGACAGCAGCAGGCTCAACTCAAGCTAAAGATATCCCTCGATGACATCTGATTTTCCAAGATCTGAGGGAAAGCGAAAGAGTATAACCATAGAACTAGAATTACAAGAATGGGAATTCCCAATCAAGCCAATGGGTCTGTGATGGGTGAAATTATATTTCTATGTTTATAACTAACTATCTAACATGCCCTGTTTAAACTGAGGTCATCTTCTCTGTCAATGGGACTGCCCTGACCTCTGACCTTTAAGACACATCAAAAGGAAGCCATTTTAGAACGATGATCAACATCATTACATAGCTAACACATTTAATCCTCTGAGGCCAACGCAGGGTCACCCATTAATTAAGCTCTTCATGACAGGGATGACACCATGTTAAAAACATGTCTTAGAAAAATGTCTCCTTTTGTCAATCTTTATCCAAACCAAACGCCTGTTGGATTATTAGAGCTTTGCAAATCAAACGGTTTTTTTGTAAAGGAAATAGAAATGGGCAATTCCACAGTGACAGAATTACGCTGAGACTCCCAATTTTTCAATTTAAAACAGTATGCCAAACAAAAACCATTGATTTCAAAGTTTAACAAACCATACAACTCTATGCACAATGACAACGTTGAAACACAGTAAATAAAACAAAACATGGAGATGCAATGATGCACATTTTAGTAACATAATTATGATAAAATCTCCCTCTGTTTTATTCTGTTACCAAACTTTCTATCTGCACAGTTCTACCTGTAAACGTGTTTTTGTAAAATGTTCAGTGGAAATTGTTAAAAGTAATCCTTGTGCATAGAGTTATGGTTTGTCAAACTGTGAAATCAATGTTTTTTGTTTGGTATACATTTCAAAGTGAAGTCTCAGCGTCCAAAGAGTCTCAGCGTCCAAAGACACAAATATGTGTCACAGGCGTTAAACATTAAAATCGCAAAAGGCTTTGGTTGAGTTTATGAAAAACCTATTCAGTATACACAAGGGAGAGAATCAATAATTAGTTCACTGCTGCAAGCTGGCCTAGCATATTATTGCATGTGTTTTCCACAGAGTTGATGAAACACACAGAAAGAGGAGAATATAGAAGGAAAATCTCCCCTGTGTGTAGCAAGGGCGTAGTTTCTTTATCTCCCCTGAATGATTGTGCTGCATCCTTAAACGTCCTCAAAGCCAAAGCCCCGTTCATAACCCCTCACATTTAAACCCCAGCTGGGCTTTCTGCTTCAAGTCCCGGAACCAGTCAGGTGCTTCCCTAAGGGGGGTCCCGTCCTCATCACATGGCCCTGCATGCGTGTGTGCGTACGTGTGTGTGTTTGTGTGTTCTGAGCCCGGCCCAGGAGGCTCCCTCAGTACGGCACATTGACAGAGTATGTCAGGAGGAACTGTGACTGGAACAGGGATTAAATCGGTTCTTAATAACGAGGCTGGAACAGTAGGGCTGACTGGGGACTAACCAGCACCGGGGGACTACAAGTAGCCAAGCGGTTAAGAGCGTTGGGCCAGTAACCGAAAGGTCTCTGGTACGAATCCCAGAGCCAACTAGGTGAAACATCTGCCGATGTGCCCTTGAGCAAGGCACTCAACCCACTTCTGTGCATCACTCGCTGGATAAGGAAAAGACACAGATGATAGGGGAACACTCTCTTGCATGCCGCAAGCAAACGCTCACACAAATACGCCACATGCACATACATGCAAACACACAGACGTGAAAGCCGTACACTATATATTAATGAAAACAAATACTAATGTGTTACCATATCATTACAGTGAAGGTCCAATTCGAGTCCTGACATACAATACAATCATGTTACAATCAACTCCTGACAAGTACAATTAAGTGATAATGCCCTCGAAGCCAGTGTTTGGAGGATATATTGGCACGGGTGTTTTTAGGCATATCCTCCAAACACCGGCTTCGGGGGCATTATCACTTCTATACAACGGGTTACCAACATATTCAAATAATAATAATTTACAGTTGAAGTCAGAAGTTTACATACACTTAGGTTGGAGTCATTAAAACTCGTTTTTCAACCACTCCACAAATGTCTTGTTAACAAACTATAGTTTTGGCAAGTCGGTTAGGACATCTACTTTGTGAATGACACAAGTCATTTTTCCAACAATTGTTTACAGACAGATTATTTCACTTATAATTCACTGTATCATAATTCCAGTGGGTCAGATGTTTACATACACTAAGATGACTGTGCCTTTAAACAGCCTGGAAAATTCCAGAAAATGATGTCAAGGCTTTAGAAGCTTCTGATAGGCTAATTGACATAATTTGAGTCAATTGGAGGTGTACCTGTGGATGTATTTCAAGGCCTACCTACAAACTCAGTGCCTCTTTGCTTGACATCTTGAGAAAATCAAAAGAAATCAGCCAAGACCTCAGAAAATAAATTGTAGACGTCCACAAGTTTGGTTCATCCTTGGGAGCAATTTCCAAACGCCTGAAGGTACAACGCTCATCTGTACAAACAATAGTACGCCATGGGACCATGCAGCGGTCATACCACTCAGGAAGGAGACGCGTTCTGTCTCCTAGAGATGAGCGCACTTTGGTGCGAAAAGTGCAAATCAATCCCAGAACAACAGCAAAGGACCTTGTGAAGCTGCTGGAGGAAACAGATTCAAAAGTATCTATATCCACAGTAAAACGAGTCCAATATCGATTTAACCTGAAAGGGCGCTCAGCAAGGAAGAAGTCACCACTAAAAAAACGCCATAAAAAAAAAGACTATGGTTTGCAACTGCAAATGGGGACAAAGATCGTACTTTTTGGAGAAATGTCCTCTGGTCTGATGAAACAAAAATATAACTGTTTGGCCATAATTACTATTGTTATGTTTGGAGGAAAAAGAGGGATGCTTGCAAGCCGAAGAACACCATCCCAACCGTGAAGCACGGGGGTGGTAGCATCATGTTGTGGGGGTGCTTTGCTGCAGGAGGGACTAGTGCACTTCACAAAATAGATGGCATCATGAAGACGGAAAATTATGTGGATATATTGAAGCAACATCTCAAGACATCAGTCAGGAAGTTAAAGCTTGGTCGCAAATGGGTCTTCCAAATGGACAATGACCCCAAGCATACTTCCAAAGTTGTTGCAAAATGGCTTAAGGACAACAAAGTAAACATATTGGAGTGGCCATCACAAAGCCCTGATCTTAATCCTATAGAAAAATTGTGGGCAGAACTGAAAAAGCGTGTGCGAGCAAGGAGGCCTACAAACCTGATTTAGTCACACCAGCTCTGTCAGGAGGAATGGGCCAAAATTCACACAACTTATTGTGGGAAGCTTGTGGAAGGCTACCCGAAACATTTGACCCAAGTGAAACAATTGAAAGGCAATGCTACCAAATACTAATTGAGTGTATGTAAAATATGTCTATGTCCTGGGAAACGTTCTTGCTACTTACAACCTCATGCTAATCGCATTAGCCTACGTTAGCTCAACCGTCCCGAGGGGGACCCATCAATCCTGTAGAGGATAACTTCCCTGCCTGAGCTGATGAGATGCACAGTCAGATGGAACAGAGTAAATAGGCATTTTAACGTTATAGATTTAGCCAGTGGAAACTTGTGCAATAGACACCGGCTGGAATGCATTTTTAACCAATCAGAATTCCGGATTAGACCCACCCGTTGTATAATCATTTTATAGAAATCACATTCCAACATCCCATATACGGTCGTTGTAGGTGACCCTTTTAGAGCTTGGTCAAGGAAGTGAGAGACAAACAGAATCCAGACACATTCCAATGCAGTAGCCCAACCCAACAGGCGGACAATCTCTGGAACACTGTCTGACTGACCACTGATTGACTAGAGTGTGATGACTGTGATGACCTTGCCCCCTCCACTCCTCCACCGGTCAATACGAGCAACAAGCAGCCTGGCCACTGATAAGAGATTGGCCAGATGGGGAGACCTTGATGACAGACAGCTTCCTGCTTCCCTGCCCCCCTCCTTCACTTCGATGAGGAGCCATTGCGGGCTGGCAGCCCTGCGCACTCAACGGAGGAATATGCTGATAACGTACCAGGCAAACAAAAACGCTCTTTGTGCCTCTCTCTCAGTCTCTCTGTTTCTCAGTCCCCTGTTTCGGGGGACTATTCCATCTCTAACCACACTTATTCAATTTCCTGCACAGCAGTAGAAGGGTTCCTTATCTTGGGCTGTTTATACCTGCAAATCGCCCAGCAGCCCTTTTGTTTGCAGGTGACCCACCCCGAGGTGACATTTAATTCCTGGACAGAAAATGTGGTCATGCTCCATGGCACAGCCTCCCTAGCCTTGGGGGATTTACTATTACATGCTACAGAGTGGTGTTCGTTCACCATCTAGAGTGTACAGACCTAGCAGACAGAGGTACACAAACAAGAGTGCTGCTGCTAATAAAACATAATGGAAATAAATCAAGCCCAATGAGACACAAATACACACACACAGAGAATAGTAATCAGTATGTAGACTAACCTATCCTGCACAGGTTATAACACAAATACACCACTGACAGAAATATGCAAGCAAACACGCACGCACGCACACACACACACACTCACCCTATCATAATTAATTTCAATTACTTCACTCCTTTTTATTGTTATATCATTTTTATTTTTTAAATAATTAACATCTGGGGTGTATATCATATTCACTGCTGCCAAAAAATGAATTATAAACTCCTACAAAATCGACTGCAGTGTAAAGTGAACGTCAGCAACAAATTCTTCTCTAAATAGCAATAATTTTCTTCACAGACACTACGGATGCAATATAGCCTACTTTCCCTTTGATAAAGCCAAGATCCCCTTTCTTCCTATAAAATCAAATCACATTTTATTTGTCACATGTGCTGAATACAACCTTACAGTGAAATGCTTACTTACAAGCCCTTAACCAACAATGCAGACTTAAGAAAATACCTTTAAAAAAGTAAGAGATAAGAATGAATGATTAAAGAGCAGCAGTACATTTTTTATTTGTATTTTATTTAACCTTTATTTAACCAGGTAAGCTAGTTGAGAACAAGTTCTCATTTACAACTGCAACCTGGCCAAGATAAAGCAAAGCAGTGCGACACAAACAACAACACAGAGTTACACATGGAATAAGCAAGCGTACAGTCAATAACACAATCGGGGAAAAAAGGTGTGTGCAAATGGCGTGAGGAGGTAAGGCAATAAATAGGCCATAGTAGCGAAGTAATTACAATTTAGCAAATTAACATTGGAGTGATAGATGAGCAGATGATGTGCAAGTAGAAATACTGGTGTGCAAAAGAGCCGAAAAGTAAATAAAAACAATATGGGGATGAGGTAGGTAGATTGGGTGGGCTATTTATAGATGGGCTATGTACAGCTGCAGCGATCAGTTAGCTGCTCAGATAGCTGATGTTTAAAGTTAGTAGGGGAAATATAAGTGTCCAGCTTCAGCGATTTTTGCAATTCGTTCCAGTCATTGGCAGCAGAGAACTGGAAGGAAAGGCAGCCAAAGTACGTGTTGGCTTTGGGGATGACCAGTGAGAGATACCGGCCTCCCGGGTGGCGCAGTGGTCTAGGGCACTGCATCGCAGTGCTAGCTGCGCCACCAGAGTCTCTGGGTTCGCGCCCAGGCTGGGCTGGGTTCGCGCCCAGGCTCTGTCGCAGCCGGCCGCAACCGGGAGGTCCGTGGGGCGACGCACAATTGGCATAGCGTCGTCCGGGTTAGGGAGGGTTTGGCCGGTAGGGATATCCTTGTCTCAGTATGTAAAATGTAATGTAATGAAATGTAAAAAATGTAATAAAATGTATGCACTCTACTGTAAGTCGCTCTGGATAAGAGCGTCTGCTAAATGACTAAAAATGTAAATGTAAAATGTAAATACCTGCTAGTGCGCGTGCTACGGGTGGGTGTTGTTATCGTGACCAGTGAGCTGATGATGTGATAGCTTTACCTAGCAGATAAGGCGGAGCTTTACCTAGCATCGACTTATAGATGACCTGGAGCCAGTGGGTCTGGCGACGAATATGTAGCGAGGGCCAGCCGACTAGAGCATAAAGGTCGCAGTGGTGGGTGGTATAAGGGGCTTTGGTAACAAAACGGATGGCACTGTGATAGACTGCATCCAGTTTGCTGAGTAGAGTGCTGGAAGCTATTTTGTAAATGACATCGCCAAAGTCGAGGATCGGTAGGATAGTCAGTTTTACGAGGGTGTGTTTGGCGGCGTGAGTGAAGGAGGCTTTGTTGTGAAATAGGAAGCAGATTCTAGATTTAGTTTTGGATTGGAGATGTTTAATATGAGTCTGGAAGGAGAGTTTACAGTCTAGCCAGACACCTAGGCATTTGTAGTTGTCCACATATTCTAAGTTAGAACCGTCCAGAGTAGTGATGCTAGTCGGGCGGGTGGGTGCGGGCAGCGAACGGTTGAAAAGCATGCATTTATTTTACTAGCGTTTAAGTTGGAGGCCACGGAAGGAGTGTTGTATGGCATTGAAGCTCGATTGGAGGTTAGTTAACACAGTGTCCAAGGAAGGGCCAGATGTATACAGAATGGTGTCGTCTGCGTAGAGGTGGATCAGGGAATCACCCGCAGCAAGAGCGACATCGTTGATATATACAGAGAAAAGAGTCGGCACGAGAATTGAACCCTGTGGTACCCCCCAAAGAGACTGCCAGAGGTCCGGACAACATGCCCTCCGATTTGACACACTGAACTCTGTCTGAGAAGTAGTTGGTGAACCAGGCGAGGCAGTGATTTGAGAAACCAAGGCTGTTGAGTCTGCCGATAAGAATACGGTGATTGACAGAGTCGAAAGCCTTGGCCAGGTCGATGAAGACGGCTGCACAGTACTGTCTTTTATCGATGGCGGTATTGAAATCGTTTAGTACCTTGAGCATGGCCGAGGTGCACCCGTGACCAGCTTGGAAACCGGATTGCACAGCGGAGAAGGTACGGTGTGATTCAAAATGGTCAGTGATTTGTTTATTAACTTGGCTTTCGAAGACTTTAGAAAGGCAGGGCAGGATGGATATAGGTCTATAACTGTTTGGGTCTAGAGCGTCACCCCCTTTGAAGAGGGGGGTGAAATAACAATAGCGGGGCTATATACAGGGGGTACCGGTACAGAGTCAATGTGCGGGGGCACTGGTGTCGAGGTAATTGAGGTAATATGTACATGTAGGTAGACTTATTAAAGTGACTATGCATAGATCAGCAACTTGAAGCTCTCAACCTGCTCCACTACAGCCCCGTCGATGAGAATGGGGGCGTGCACTGTCCTCCTTTTCCTATTGTCCACAATCATCTATTTTGTCTTGATCACGTTGAGGGAGTTGTTGTTGTCCTTGCATCACACGGTCAGGTCTCTGACCTTCTCCCTATAGGCGGTCTCATCGTTGTCGGTGATCAGGCCTACCACTGTTGTGTCATCAGCAAACTTAATGATGGTGTTGGAGTTGTGCCTGGCCGTGCAGTCATGAATGAACAGGGAGTACAGGAGGGGACTGAGCACGCACGCCTGAGGGGCCCCCGTGTTGAGGATCAGTGTGGCGGATGTGTTGTTGCCTACCCTCACCACCTGAGGGCGGCCTGTCAGGGAGTCCAGGATCCAGTTACAGAGGGAGGTGTTTAGTCCCAGGGTCCTTAGCTTAGTGATGAGCTTTGAGGGCACTCTGGTGTTGAACGCTGAGCTGTAGTCAATGAATAGCATTCTCACATAGGTGTTCCTTTTGTCCAGGTGTGAAAGGGCAGTGTGGAGTGCAGTAGAGATTACATCATCTGTGGATCTGTTGGTGCAGTATGCAAATTGGAATGGGTCTAGGGTTTCTGGGATGATGGTGTTTATGTGAGCCATGACCAGCCATTTAAAGCATTTCATGGCTACAGACGTGAGTGCTATGGGTCGGTAGTCATTTAGGCAGGTTACCTTAGTGTTCTTGGGCACAGGGACTATGGTGGTCTGCTTGAAACATGTTGGTATTACAGAATCAGACAGGGAGAGGTTGAAAATATCAGTGAAGACACTTGCCAGTTGGTCAGTGCATGCTTGGAGTACACGTCCTGGTAATCCGTCTGGCCCTGCGGTCTTGTGAATGTTGAACTGTTTAAAGGTTTTACATCAGCTGCGGAGAGCTTGATCACACAGTCGTCCAGAACAGCTGATGCTCTCATGCATGTTTCAGTGTTACTTGCCTTGAAGCGACCATAGAAGTTATTTAGCTAGTCTGGTAGGATTGTGTCTGTAAATAGTTTGCAGGCCCTGCCACATCCAACAAGCGTCGGAGCCGGTGTAGTATGATTCGATCTTAGTCCTGTATTGATAATTTGGTTCGTCAGAGGGCATAGCGTGATTTCTTATAAGCTTCTGGGTTAGAGTCCCGCTCCTTGAAAGCGGTAGCTCTTCCCTTTAGCTCAGTGTGAATGTTGCCTGTAATCCATGGCTTCTGGTATGTACGTACAGTCACTGAGGGGACGACGTCCTTAAAGCACTTATTGAAGAATCCCGGAACATATTCCAGTCTGTGCTAGCAAAACAGTCCTGTAGTTTAGCATCTGCTTCATCTGACAACTTTTTTATAGACCGAGTCACTGCTTAAATTTTAGCTTGTAAGCAGGAATCAGGAGGGTAGAATTATGGTCTGATTTGCCAAATGGAGGGTGAGGGAGAGCTTTGTACGCATCTCTGTGTGTGGAGTAAAGGTGGTCTAGAATTTGTTTCCCTCTGGTTGCACATTTAACATGCAGATAGAAATTAGGTAGAACTGATTTAAGTTTCCCTGAATTAAAGTCCCCGGCCACTAGGAGCGCCACCTCTGGATGAGCGTTTTCCTGTTTGCTTATGGCGGTATACAGCTCATTGAGTGCGGTTTTAGTGCCAGCATCGGTCTGTGGTGGTATGTTGACAGCTATGATCAATACAGATGAAAACTCTCTTGGTAGATAGTGTGGTCTAGAGCTTATCATGAGATACTTCTACCTCAGGTGAGCAAAATCTCGAGACTTCCTTAGATATCGTGCACCAGCTGTTGTTTACATAAATGCATAGGCCCCCGGCCCGTGTCTTACCAGAAGCGGCTGTTCTGTCCTGCAGATAGAGTGTATGAGTGCCAGCTGTATGTTCTTAATGTTGTTGTTCAGCCACGACTCGGTGAAACATAAGATATTACAGTTTTTAATGTCCCGTTGGTAGGATAAACGTGCTTTCAGTTCGCCCCTTTCATTTTCCAGCGATTGAACATTAGCTAGCAGGACGGAAGGCAAGGGCAGATTAGCCACTCGTCGCCTGATCCTCACAAGGCACCCAGATCTCTTTCCACGAAATCTCAGTTTCCTTCTCCAGCGAATAACGGGGATCTGGGCCTGGTCGGGTGTCTGTATTATATCCCTCCCGTCTGACTCATTGAAGAAGAACTCTTCGTCCAGTTTGAGGTGAGCAATCTCAGTTCTGATGTCCAGAAGCTCTTTTCGGTCATAAGAGACGGTAGCAGCAATATCATGCACAAAACAAGTTACGAACAACGCAAAAAAACTAACAAAAGAGCATGGTTAGTTAAGAGCCGATAAGACGGCTGCCTTCCCCTCCGGCGCCATCCCCATCAAACAAGCATCCAACAAGCGCCTTAAGAGAATTGTCTTTTAAAAACATTATGTTTTCTAAAGTAAACTCTCCCGGACACATTCAAATCTATGTCATGATGAAGGAGAAAATTGCTGACAATGCCAAGTTAAAATATTCAATAGCACAAGTAGAAATAGTCATGCCGCAATAGGACAGATTGCATTGTTTACACTGATCATCGCTATTCTTGTCTTTGGTCTCACCTGTAATAAATCTTCTTTGTTCTTATTTGTTGTCTAGTATTTGCTATATGTTGTGTATATTGTTGATACAATGTGACATACTCTTGGCTTCAATTCATCTCTATGTAAATATTACCATATGAACTGGAAATTATACTGTAATAAAATTGGACATATTGCTATTACCTTCAATCATCTTCCTTATTCTAAAGTCTCATACATGATTAATGCTGAATATAAAAAAAGACAGCCTACGTGTTTTTGCAGACATGAACGTTTGATTAAATGCATTACTTTGTCATGACATTTGTAAGCCCTGGGAAGGAAGTGACTTGTGAAAACCAACTCCAAGAATTTACATTCAAGCAGGGGTGTTCAATTAAACTGAAACTCCTCTCTACTGTATACACCACTGGGAACAATATTAGTTTGCCACCACCATTATTTGAGTTGGGTTGTTTGAGTCTGAGGAACTTCCATTTACTTTAACTGTAGATCTCACATTTGAGTGGAAAAAGTGAGGCAGGGATCTGGTCCAGTGTGTTTATATCCACTTGAGACGTTGAGGGTGTGAATTGAGCTGGGTTGTGTCGCTGCCAGCAAACAAGATTTAGGGGCATGCTAAGCAAATGAAATCAACCTGTCAGGAGGCTTAACTTCCAACCTAATAGATTGAGTGTCTGTTCATCATAGGGCCATATAACAGGGAGTTTTACAATCACATCTAAATACACAATAAAAGCAAGCTAGGCCTCTCCTCTCCCAAAGGCCTGCACTCTTAAATCATAGTTGTGCGTACGGACAGACGGGAACATTCTTGTTGCTGCTTTTGGTTTCCCAAGACCCACTCAGGAAATCACTGCTAATCTAAATTACCCCATCAAGGGTGATATTGTGTTTTGTTTTCGCAGAATGAAATGCTAAATCCTGTGCTGTTCAATATAGCTTTTCTCATTTTAATTACATTTTTTGGGACAAATCGTATCTAGGTTTACCAGCTTCTCCTAATCATGGGAAATTCTGCAAGGTTACATTCAAAAATACACATTTCATCTTAAAGATGGACATAGTGAGAAAGCATTGTGAGGGAAAGGATTGTGTGGGAAAGCATATGCTGTAGCCAATATTGACTGAATTATAATGATGACTGCAGTATAATAAACATTTTGAGAATGTGAATGTGATGGTTAAGATCCATCTCTCAGCGACACCCCCCATGCGGTCACGGCTAGATGAAAGTCTAAACGATAAAACCCGTCTTGTTTCACGGAAGACTTCCATTTGGGCTAGAACGTGCCATGGGAAAGGGATAAATCAGAGGGCGTTCTGTGTGCATGTTCACAGCACGCAGTCTCGCCAGTCATCTGTGAATCTCCCAGGGCTCGACTGATAATTCATGATAGCCCTGCCATAGACCCGTACCGTTCAGATAGGAATTATAAAAACACAAAACCAAGCATATCAGTCAGATGACAGACTGGACGTTTATGGCTGGAGGCCAGTGTGGAGAATCGAGGCTCGATGCTTTCTTTCCATTCATTCCACTCTGACAACTGGAAATACCAGTGTGGCACATTGGAGACCATTCCATCAATACACAGCCATGGCTTACTTATGGCTTGAGTCCAATCATTTTGATGAGTTGGGACCTATAGTTGACCCTTATAACCATCTTGATAGGATAAAATCACTCAAGTATGGGAGTTGATAGAATAATATAATAACTTTTAGGCAAGATCTGCTATTGAAAGCAATGCAGTCTAATGCATGTGAAATTTCAAATTATGTGCAAACAGTTTAAGTAAAATTGGAAGCCCTCCATGTCTACTAGGAGTGAATAAGAGTGCCTAAATTTTGGCCATTTTCACTGACTGAAAAAGTTAGTCTCTAATTCTCAATATGTACAAGGGTCATGTGAATAAACAAGGTCAAAAATAATTACACCACTGTCTGCTTTAGCCCTTAGGCACTTTTCACAAAGGCTGGTATTTGAATAGACCAAACATTGACACCTCAGTTTAATATGCTTGTCAAATACACAGAACCTGGTGTAGAAACTGTATATCGCCTGCAATCCAAACACTTGTTGGGAACAAAACAAACAGTGTTTCCTGAATTATACTTAATCCCCATCTACACAAAGAGATGACACAGACAAAGAAGAGAAAACACTTTATCTTCTTCTTTCTGTTTCATACATGTTTGGATGTTTCGGTTGAGGGGCCTATTCCACTCCTGGTATTAACAACAGAACAACGTCTACACAATATCTACACAAAATAAACCGCAGAACATAATCCCCCCCCAAATCTTGGCTTCTTTTCTTTGAAGTTCATAATAACTGCCATTGTGAGAGGAACTCGGCCCTACCTTTGTAGGGTTGGCTGCTTGGCTAGGTCTGAATCTGGTTGTCAACTTCTATCTTCATATCTACAGGCTGGGCGGTCTAAAACCACCCTTGAGTAACATGATACCATCCCTGAACCAGTTTGCTGCTCCAGGAATGATATACTTAGTCAATATATAGCCATACAAGTTAGATAATGATTTGAAAAAGCAGCAGTAAAAAAAAAAGAGTGCAAATATAGAACGGAAGTGAATACTAGAACTTTTTAAAAGCATTGTGCATAAGTAGAGAGAAACAGAAAGCTATATTTGAATATAAAAATCACATGCACTGAACCATGGCTTCCAATGATGTCCCTATTATGCTAATAAGAAAACCCACCAAATGGCATTTTTCATAAACGTTAATTAACTCGATGGAATGAGGGGACAGTCACAAGTATTTGTGCTGACTCCATTCCTCTAGTTACAAAAACCTAGAATAAGCATTCAATAACCCAAAAACAAGATTTTTTTCCCATTTTTTTCTGTCATTAAAGATTTTCAAAGCACAAGGAATGTTTTTGTTTTGGGTGTACATGGTCACGTCATAATACTATCTCCTCCTCACTGAAAAGAGGAAGTCATTTTTAAGAGGGGGCCTTTTGTAGGTCGGACATCCATGGAAATGTGGTTAATGCTTAAAAAAATGGCACACACACACACGCACACACAGGGTGAAGGTCAGTGGCGTACGGATGGAGCCGACATAGTTTTCAATGTGAAAACCCACACACATTCCTTCTTTGATAAAAATGGGCAAATTTGCATTCATAGGCCTGAGATTCCTCGCCTTCGTCAAGTGAAACCCAAAACCTTGACTTTCTGCATACCAAAGCAGGAACTCCCCTGAAAAGAAAATCACCGGGACCGTTCAGCCCAGACCATCTCGCAGCTCAAATCAGAGCCCCATTCTTCAAACTTTTCTGAGGTCGTTTTTTTCTTGGGAAAAAGATTTGAGTTATTTAGTATCGTCTACAAATGCTATACATCTACAAAGTGAGTCTATCTCCTTCTGAATGTTTGTGCCTGCCTTGACTGTTCCATTCCCATCTCTTTTTAGTTAACAAATCAGCTTTCACAGTCAGATTTAAATATAAAACCAAAAAAACTATTGAAATCTATGAAAGTGTGAAATAAAAACATGACAAAGAGATATTTAATTCAAAAGAAATCTCAGGAGTTGATACGCTTTGACGTTTGGCTGTAATCAATGTTTGGCACGCTAGCATGTGATTTGAGTACAATGAGAGTAAAACCGAACAGACATGTAATGATTGTCATTAAGCAGAAATACCAACCAACCGATATTAATGCCTCCGATGGGAACATATCAGAGAGAATAGTTTGACAAACTTGTAATGACAGCCAAACGTACTAATCTAAAGTAAGGCATGGAAAAGAAAAGATCATCACAAGATGCCTTTGGGTAGCATAAAAAACACACAGACAAACACTAGTAGTTCTTTCCAAAAACTCTTCTGTTAGGCAAAATGCCATCTCCTTTGATTGAAGCCTCCAGGTGCAAGGACTGAACAGAATCATCCTATCAAGTTGCATATAAAAACGAATGGAGTTTTCTGAATTACAAAAGCCTCGGTGCACTGCACTCAGATCTACAACTCAGTCCTTGTGCTATTGTGAACCTTCAATGATAAAATGTCTTGGAAGTGAATTCACCATATAACATAACTCTTCACTCCCATTAGAAGACTGCAAACATACTTTCATGGAACACAATCACATTCAGTAAACACACACACACACACACACACACACACACACACACACACACACACACACACACACACACACACACACACACACACACACACACACACACACACACACACACACACACACACACACACACACACACACACACACACACACACAAAGATGCCAACACACACACACACACACACACACACATCATGTATCGGACTCAAATCCAGACATGTAAGGACTTACCTTCTGAACAATGGAAATGAATTAGGGTGAGCAGTAGACAATGGAGAACTAAACACCTCCACGCTGCAGGAGCCATTGTTGCTGGGTGTGGAGAGGTCTCCAGATGCCCTCTAGTTAACAACTGTGGTTGTAGGATATAGAATCGAAAAAGCAGAGGAGTCTTGGAGTAGTCAGCGATCTGTGGTTTTAGGAGAAGCCTCACCAGTCATCTTCTCATCTGAAAATACAGAGAGGAAGATTGGGGTGAAAAGGAGGGGGGGGGAAAGGGTACTGCTGCAAATCGAGACAACATCATCATCACAAAGCCTATGTCATCACTGCTGCCATCTTTCAAGATGGGTTTGAGCGATGCATTACCATAAATATTCAACACACAGTACAAATGGTGAATATTCATGGCGAGACAAATGTATACTGAAAATGTGTGATAACAGTAAGTCACTTCGGATATATGCATCTGCCAAAATGACCACAAACATTCATCAGTCAAACCAGTCAGATAGTGAGATATTCAGTCCATGCAGACAGGCAAATGGAGAGGTTTGACAAAATACTGGAGCTATTCAGTCTATCAAGACTACCGTTAGTGTTTATTATTCGCTTCTGACAGGAAATACTCTTGGGTAGAAGAGAGGATGACAGAGCACTCATCCCTGGGCTATAGGCTCATCTTTTCCATGTAGCGAATTAGTGTTTACACTGACTACCTTCACCCCGTTTATCCCTCCACTCCCTGCCTCCCTCGATCTCCTCCCCAGAGCTCTACTGCCTTATACCCACAAGAGAGGACCCTGTTGCTCAGGCAACACGCTCACACAGACTCAGACAGGACACCATTAGAGACACAGCTTCTTTGTGAGGTACTTTTGTCTGCTTCTTCCTTATCTTGAAGGGAACCACAAACAGCCCAGCCAGCTTTGTCTGCCTCGGCTAAGGTTAGGCTCAACTCCCAGAAGACGCCCTCCACACACCAGAGAGACTTGTTAGAATACAAGTCAAATACGCCGGATGGAGGCCATGTCACATATACACCACCGTTCAAAAGTTTGGGGTCATTTAGAAATGTTCTTGTTTTTGAAGGAAAAGCACATTTTTTGTCCATTAAAATAACATAAAATTAATCAGAAATACAGTGTAGACATTGTTAATGTTGTAAATGACTATTGTAGCTGGAACCGGCAGATTTGTTATGGAATATCTACATAGGCGTACATATGGCCCATTATCAGCAACCATCACTCCTGTGTTCCAATGACACGTTGTGTTAGCTAATCCAAGTTTATCATTGTAAAAGGCTAATTTATCATTAGAAAACCATTTTGCAATTATGTTAGCACAGCTGAAAACTGTTGTCCTGATTAAAGAAGCAATAAAACTGGCCTTCTTAAGACTAGTTGAGTATCTGGAGCATCAGCATTTGTGGGTTCGATTACAGGCTCAAAATGGCCAGAAACAAAGACTTTTCTGAAACTCGTCAGCTATTCTTGTTCTGAGAAATGAATGCAATTCCATGCGAGAAATTACCAAGAAACTGAAGATCTTGTACAATGCGGTGTACTACTCCCTTCACAGTACAGCGCAAACTGGCTCTAACCAGAATAGAAAGAGGAGTGGGAGGCCCCGGTGCACAACTGAGCAAGAGGACAAGTACATTAGAGTGTCTAGTTTGAGAAACAGACGCCTCACAAGTCCTCAACTGGCAGCTTCATTAAATAGTACCCCCAAAACACCAGAGGTGACTTTGGGATGCTGGCCTTCTAGGCAGAGTTCCTCTGTCCAGTGTCTGTGTTCTTTTGCTCATATTAATCTTTTATTTTTATTGGCCAGTCTGAGATATGGCTTTTTCTTTGCAACTCTGCCTAGTAGGCCAGCATCCCGGAGTTGCCTGTTGACGTTGAGACTGGTGTTTTGCGGGTGCTATTTAATGAAGCTGCCAGTTGAGGACTTGTGAGGCGTTGTTTCTCAAACTAGACACTAATGTACTTGTCCTCTTGCTCAGTTGTGCACTGGGGCCTCCCACTCCTCTTTCTATTCTGGTTAGTGCCAGTTTGTGCTGTTCTGTGAAGGGAGTAGTACACAGCATTGTATGAGATATTCAGTTTTCTCAGAACAAGAATAGACTGAATAGTTTCCGAAGAAAGTTATTTGTTTCTTGCCAATTTGAGCCTGTAATTGAATTAGCCTTTTAAAATGATAAACTTGGATTAGCTAACACAACGTGCCATTGGAACACGTTGATGGTTGCTGATAATGGGCCTCTGTACCCCTATGTAGATATTCCATTAAAAATCTGCCGTTTCCAGCTACAATAGTCATTTACAACATTAACAATCTATTTCTGATCAAGTTGATGTTATTTTAAATGGACAAAAAAATATTATTTTCCCTCAAAAACAAAAAAACAAGGACATTTCTAAGTGACCCCAAACTTTTGAACGGTAGTGTACATGTTAGCAAACAAGAACACACACACACACACACACGCATGCAAGCAAATACACATACACACACCTTGACCTGCACAAAAACAAAACAAACACACCAAGGAGACTACTATCCGGTACACATGACTTAACCTAGTTCATGATGTACTATCTATATTTAACTTCCAGAATGTGACCTTGTCCATACAGACGTGTCATCATGAACACAGTACGCAGCATTTTACACTTTGAAGTGTGGAGGACGCCACGAGAGGATCATTTGCGTTTCTGTGTTCTCCTCTCCAGAGACACTCATCAACTACCCTGATTATTTTATAATGAACCTAAATTTGAGCTGCGCAGCACTCGGTTCTGATCACTCTCTGGGCTCCACTAATGCACTGCTAAGATATATTTATGGCAGCACACACATAGAAAACATTGTGTTGGGAACTTCTATATGCATTAGCATACAGAGTCATCATTTAAATCTCCATTATGGATTCATTCTTTAAAATGGCTCTATGGGTGGCTGGAGAGTCCTGTTTTGAACAGGCTAACTAAACATAGTGCACATAGCCTACAGACCCAAAGGTAATTTATCTTGCTTTGAGGTCAAATCTGCCACAAACTGTTGTACTGTGCGGCGCCAAGCTAACACACACGAGGCTATGATGATATATCAGTTAGAAGATAGGTGGTGCTTTCAGACACAGAGACAGAGATAGAGAGAGTGAGATGTGATTATTTGTTCGGAAATGACTTATCTAGCCGCAGTAGGCCACCAGATCAGATAACACAGTGGAGCGGCAGTGAAAACGCTACTCCGTCTCAGAGCAGCCCAAAACAACATGAGCCTTGCTAATAATCGCTGGTACTCTAGTGTCTGAGTGACGTGTGAGGGCTGTCCTGTCACCCTGCAGATGCATTTAAGGCAGGAGACCAGAAAAATGGTTTCCATTCAGTCCCCCCCCCCCCCCCCCCCCCCCAAACGAGGCCACACGTGACTGTGCCGCCCTCCCCTAGCACTTTACACATTTATCATCCGCAAATATGAGTCCTGGAGGCAGGAGGTTTAAGGAAGGACGCATGGTGGTTGACCGGTGGAGACTGGAGAGACAGGGGGTTTATGGGGTAGAGGGTGAACCCCTCCCCAATACCCCCTACCCACTAACCCCTCTGCCCTGCTGGGCTGGCTCAACCGCTGATTCCAACTAGACACCAGGGGGCGAGGGGCCTGCAGAGCCTGGGGTTCCCTCCCTGCCTCCCGCACAGCCTGCCCCGGGGCCCCTTTCTCCTCCTGCTCAGTGCTCAGTACTACTCAGACCCACCCGCAACGTCGCCCCGCTGAGTAACATGTTCCCTTTCTCCCTTAAGCTAGCTGAGGAGCTCACCCCCCCCCCCCCCCCCCCCCCCCCCCCAACCAGCCGTTTTGTTTGGCGGGGTTTCTGGACTGGATTTGGTCAGACTTGAGATAAAAGGATTAGCAGATTAACATGAAGACGGTTTCTGCGAGTGCTGACAGACGTATCATAGTTTTACGTCGGGGAAGGAAGGGAAGATTGCGGTAGGTGCTGGGTGGCTTCCTCGAGCAGAAAATGACTTAAAGAGGTAAGTGAGGCGTAGTTAACCCCTGGGAGATGGTGTGTTTATGTGGACAAATGATCTACAGCACAGCTCCTCCAAGCAGCAAGGGAATTATTGAGGTTACTTGTTATTCGACCAGGAAGGAATAACCACATCTCGTTCTAATACCATCATCGCCATGGCAGCAGCTATAGTAATAATTGTATACCAAACCCAGTTATGACTTACTGTCACCAGCTACATTAACCAACTTTAATAATAACCCTGAAATCTTCTAGAATCGTTAGAAGTTATTAACTCATCATCTGTACTTTTTGGCTCAATGTTCCCCCATAAAGGAACCATAGGAATGAATCTCTTCTTGTATTTGCTCTTTCTATTAACAGTATATCATCCCAGACACCCAGAATCCATCACAGGGGATGAAAAATGACATGCAAACATCAAGAACATCTGTTTTTCTTTTTCTCCCACCCATAGACAGCGAGAAGAGCGAGGAGACAAATGTATCATCAGTCTGGAGGATCGAGAAAAAACACCACAGTGCAAACAAATGTTTCATGTTATCAGAGGAATGATAGGGAGAGAAAAAACAAGCAAGCATTTCAAAGGGGAAGGCAAGCAATTAAATTGTAATTAGAATAAATGGATGGAAAGAGACAGGCCACATGTCCTAGCATGAAATACGAGGCTGTTTGGGGCAGCAGCAGGCTGAATGAATGTGAAGCTTCTTTGACAAAGCTTGTGGCTGCCTCAAGCTGGAGGAGACCGGCAAAAGAGTAGCCCAGAGAGAGAGAGAGCGCGAAAGAGAGAGAGTCTAGAGAGAGCGAGAGTGGGGGTCCAGGGTTTTCTAAGAAGGTAGTAACTGAATAGATGAGAGAGAGAGAGAGAGGAGAGGGAGAGAAGAATGGGAAGGGAGGAAAAAGAAATGGGCGGGAGGGTCACTGGGAATGATTGACAGCTTGTGAGTATGGCTTGACCTGCTGGGTTCGCCCCCCAGTATTCTCAACAGGCTTAGAGAAGGACAAAATAAAGCCGCAGGAATGTTAATTTATTTTCAATTGTTAGTGCCAGGGACGGGGAGAGAAATAAAGAGTGCATATATACATATCAAGTCAGACTGGGACACAACTAGAGCAAGTAAGTAGTCCTGGACTGGTGTAAGCTTGAAGCTTTCAGTTGAAATAAAGATGTGGGCATGTGTGTTCTGTATGTGTTCCACTCTGGACCTCACAGGCACAATGCTTCAGTCCTTTCGCCCTCTCTGACTAACTAATTTGGGGAACTGTCCACCCCACAACAACAGCCTATACTCAAGAAAGAAATAACAACATGTATACTGAAACTTCTGATTTCTGATACTTTTTATATAAACAAGAACATGACAAATGGTGTGGAACTAGAATTGTTGTTACTTTCGGTACTTCAAATGTGTCTCACGTCGTCTATTGATTGAGAGAGGATCAAGTCTCACTGGGAGTCTGGGCTATATCACCACTTATACTGCACAGAAGTTAACACACTTAACTAATGCAACATGGCATGTAGAAATGTTGAAACTGTTAATTACTGTTTGCAAAATAATGTCCATTATAGGCTAGAACACTTTACATTGCTAGAAGACACCGGAATACTCCAGCTTTGTAGGCTAACTTTGCTTGCTAGCTTACAGCTGAAGTTAACAATTCACTACCCAGTACTTTTTTGTATGATAATATGCAAACCATAATGCAAAATATTGCTGATTTCAAAGCTGATTGCCACCGAAAACGTAATTAATTAACTTAGTCTCCCCCGCCTCACATCTCTCCAAGTCAAGATCATCTTTGGTTGAAACTCGAACTGACTGAGTGAAGTCATGGGTCTTTTTTTCTTCTTTTTTGTATACTTATTTTACCAGGTAAGTTGGCTGAGAACACATTCTCATTTACAGCAACGACCTAGGGAATAGTTACAGGGGAGCGGAGGGGGATGAATGAGCCAATTGGAAGCTGGGGATGATTAGGTGGCCATGACGGTATGAAGGCCAGATTGGGAATATAGCCAGGACACCAGAGTTAACACCCCTACCCCCTTTTTCTCCACAATTTTGATCTTGTCTGGTCGCTGTAACTCCCCAACGGGCTCGGGTGGCGAAGGTTGAGTCATGCGTCCACCGAAACATGACCCGCCAAAACGCGCTGCTTAAGTGATGTGTCAGAGGAAACACTGTTCACCTGACAACCGAGGTCAGCCTGCAGGCGCCCGGCCTGCCACAAGGAGTCGCTAGAGCGTGATGAGCCAAGTAAAGCCCCCCACTGGCCAAACGCTCCCCTAACCCAGACAATGCCGGGCCAATTGTGCTCCGCCCTATGGGCCTCCCAATCACGGCCGGTTGTGATACAGCCCGGGATCAAACCCAGGTTCTGTAGTGACGTCTCTAGCACTGCGATGCAGTGCCCTAGACCGCTGCGCCACTCAGGAGGCCCTAGTGCCATGGGATCTTTAGTGACCAAAGTCAGGACACCCGTTTAACATTCCATCCGAAAGACGGCACCCTATACAGGGCAATGTTCCCAATCGCTGCCCTGGGGCATTGGGATATTTTTGTTTTTAGACCAGAGGAAAGAGTGCCTCCTACTGGCCCTCCAACACTACTTCCAGCAGCATCTAGTCTCATCCAGGGACCGATTAGGACCAACCCTGCTTAGCTTCAGAGGCAAGCCAGCAGTGGGATGCAGGGTGGTATGCTGCTGAGTCTTAAAGAGTGACTGACTTCAAAAAGCAACAAATCCCTTTGAAAACGGCCTATGGGGCATCGGTATGAGTCCGAAACAGTTATTCTAGTGTCAAAATGTTACACTGCAAAGTGTAAATAGGATCATTTGGGTCTTAAAGTCATTTTTTTCTAAAGCAGAGTTTGGAACACCCGTGGGTCCCACCATGGAAAATTAGGGTTAGGTTTTGATTAGACGATGTCCATTTGCCCACTAACATGGGGTGAAGAGCTATGGTGATTGCTCTCTGTCCAATAGCATTGACAGTGAGACAGGCCTGCCCTGCAGCTCCGACTGTTTACATAAGAAAACATGTGGCACATTTTTTTACTTGAGAAATACTGCACCAAAAACCTTAGTGAGATATAAAATTGTGCAACTAAAACATCCTCGGCCAAAACGAACTACAGATTTCTTGAGTTATCTTAGATTCATTCTGGGGATTTTGAGGAAGTGAAATAGGCTTCTACAGTGTCTCATGGGGGACAAACATCATTAACCAAATGCAGAATCGGTCCCAAATGGAAGGAAAACAGATTGTTTTTCATCTGTAGCCCCATGGAATCAGCCAAAACAATCTCAATAACTCAACACATGCACACACACACCTACACGCCTACTGAATATGCATTCACCTGTATTGTGAATAGGCCTATAGGCTACTTCTTGATTTACCCAATTTATCAAGAGATTTACCATTCAAATAAATGATTACCATTATGCTATGTAGTTAGATTGCTAGACAAGTGAAAGTGATTGCATGATTTTATAATTGCTTAATTAATGGGCACATTCAAAAATCAAACATTTAAAATGTAATGATATTGAACTCAAAACATCAATCTGGATCAACTGCCATTTTGTGACTTTGGCTAATATGCCTTCTTTTATGCAGTGGTGTCATTTTGGTATCGAGTATCATGATACTAACCCTGGTAACGGTATAGAAGTCAAAATTCTGGTATCGTGACAACACTAGGTTAGGGTGTGTTCTAGTTGGGATCTACAGGAACTGACTGATAAAATAAAGACCCCCAGATAATTATTTGTCCTCTATGCATCCCAACGCTACCCAGGAACACTTTGTCTTAACTGTCCCTGTCTGTCAGGGTTAGGGCTGCGCTCCTCCCTCCCCCCGCTACCCCCACCCCTCCCCCTCTCCTAAGGGAAATTATGTCACTTCCTTAGCTCTGTCAGTGGTGCAGACAGAGCACTTGTCATGGCTGCCAGTGATGGAGATAGGCGCTCGTCAGGCATGACAGTCAAGTGGGAGGAGGGTTCAGCACTGTGGAGCTGATAAGATATTTTTGGGACAGGAAGGGGGGAGCGGGGAAAAACATGAACAGGTAGCTGCATGGTATTCATAGGGTCGACGACAGTTGGTTGGTGAATTTCAAGGCTCTCTGCCAACAGATTGAAATGATAGATAAAGAGTGCCAACGGGCACAGAGAGAGAAAGAGAGAGTGAGAGAGAAAGATTGGTGAGAAGGATGGTGAGAAGGATGGTGAGAAGGATGGCGAAATTGAGGGAAGGATGGCAAAATTGAGAGGGAGGAGAGAGGTAGCCTTTAGAAAATGACTAGAATAGAGAAAACAGCAAAGTCAAATATTGTGGTTAGCAGAAAGTGGACAAATTAAAATTAATTGGCAGAAATAGGAGTGGGAAATTGATGTACGAAAGGCAGAGAGGAGTATGAATTATATTGTACTGAATGAGCAGAAACAAGTGTGGGAACTGTAAAAAGTCAGTCAACACTATCCTCATCATCATAATTTCCACCATCACTACTACAATATTTACCCAGCAGAATTATCATTGCCTAATTACTAAGTTCGGAACCTGTCTTGACATTACATCGACTTATGTTACATTTAAAAATGTCCTGTTAAAAATATTCCTCCTCATCTTTAGCCTTTACCTTCTCATCCAGACCCATTTCTAAAAGGTTACAGGGGCTTAATGAGCCCAATGTAATCTATGAATTTGAAGAAGAAAAAGAATAATCAGAATAATCAGAAGAGGAAAAAGCCTTTAAATGTCAGTTTCATTCATAGAGATTCTATTAAATTACTAGAGGTGCATATGTCATTAACCCTCAAAGTTCCATAATGGGACGAAAATGGCAGCCATCTTGGCCAGGGAGAAATTCTAAACTAGTCTAATTGGAATGAATGGCAGTAGAGGCATAGGTGATCCATTTCCTGATTTTACTTATGCAGGAAAATAAAAGTGAGGCATGTGATGTATCAGAAATTGGGTAATGAAATTATAGTCAACCGAAAATATAATATAATTATAAATACAGTTAATACAGGTTATATACCAATTTTCTGTATAAATTGCCTCTAAAATATATTTAAACAGACCACACATGTCTCAGATTATGTTTTCTTGGAAAGCTTTGAGTGCTATTATATGATACAATTTCAGTACTTGTTGCATTTACAACTTGTCTATGTCCTATCATCAACTGATTTGAACCAGGGTAGTGGCTGTGGATTGACTGCATTGTTTGAATGGATTGTTGGCATATTGGGAGTTAATTTGGAATCATTCATCTAAAACTTTGGCTAGCTAGCTAACACACATACAGTGCAGACACATTCTTCACATTCATTGTTTTACACAGTATCTTATCAGAGCACTGGCAAACCATGGTTGACCTTTGGACCATCATAAGAAAGTTAATGTCCATTTCAGTATTCTAATTCTATGGTTTCCTTAACCGATACTACACCCCTCTCTCTGTTCCATGAATAATCAGAATCAAAATAATCAGAATCAAAAAGTGGAAAAAGCCTTTAAATGTCAGTTTCATTATCCAATACTAGATCTCTCTCTCCCTCTCTCCCTCCCTCCCTCCCTCTCCAGCTTGGTAGTGAAATTAACAGGCTGACCTTCCCACAGTAAGTTAAACAGTGAAGGTCAGTTAGAGGAGCAGCATCTCAACCCCTGAAATGTCACACAGAGCTCTTCTTTTCAATCAGTCAGTTCTTCCTATACTCACACTAAAATACACCCTCCTCCACGCCTTGTTCTCGTTCTCTCGCTCACGCACTCCTCCACATACACACGGATGCGGGCATTAACGCGCATGTACACACACAAACAATCGTTTGCTAAATGTGAAAACATGGTGAGAACATTGGCTGCAGGACATGAACAGATATATTCCTCTGCAAGTAATGTGGTAGGAACTTCACACCTACTAAGGTTAAATATACAGTGCCTTCAGAAAGTATTCACACCCCTTGACTTTTTCCACCTTTTGTTGCGTTACAGCCTGAATTTAATATGGATTACATTTGTGTCACTGGCCTTACACACCCCATAATGTCAAAGTGGAATTATGTTTTTGAATCTTTTACAAATGAATTCAAAATCAAAAACTGAAACATCTTGAGTCAATAAGTATTCAACCCCTTCATTATGGCGAGCCTAAATAAGTTCAGGAGTAAACATTTGCTTAACAAGTCACATAATAAGTTGCATGGACTCACGCTGTGTGCAATAATAATGTTTAAAAATATTTTTGAATAACTACCTCATCTCTGTACCTCACACATACAATTATCTGAAATGTCCCTCAGTCAAGCAGTGAATTTCAACCACAGATTCAACCACAAAGACCAGCGAGGGTTTCAAACGACTCGCAAAGAACTGGCATTTATTGAATATCCCTTTGAGCATGGTGAAGTTATTAATTCCACTTTGGATGGTATATCAATACACCCAGTCACTACAAAGATACAGGCGTCCTTCCTAACTCAGTCGCCAGAGAGGAAGGAAACCACTCTGGGATTTCACCATGAGGCCAATGGTGACATTAAAACAGTTACAGAGTTGAATGGCTGTGATAGGAGAAAACTGAGGATGGATCAACAACATTGTAGTTACTCCACAATACTAACCTAAATGACAGAGTGAAAAGAAAGAAGCCTGTACAGAATAAAAATATTCCAAAACACATGCTTTCACTTTGTCATTATGAGGTATTGTGTGTAGATCAGAATAAATGTTAGAATAAAGAATAAATGTTCAATTTAGGCTGTAACACAACAAAATGTGGAATAAGTTAGGGGGTGTGAATACTTTCTGAAGGCACTGTATTACACTGTGCCTCTACCTATCTATCTACACAAGGGTTCCCCAACTGGTGACCCGCAGGTGGGGTTTTATTTGCCCCCCATCTAGTTTTCTGAGCCCCCCAAAAATAGTTTTTTGTTTATTTTTGTTGGACATAAAAGATTAAAAACGCATGGAAATTCGCTCCAAGTGATTTTAATTTAAGAAAACTGTTCCCACTCATACTAAAGAGACATGTGATCCTATACAAATGTAAGCAAGGTTTGAAATTATTATATTAAAGTCAAACATATCTGTTTCGGCTTCTTGCGGTCAATTTACAGTCTAGAAATTATTTGTAATTATGTTCCACTCAAGAAAAAAAAATTGGCAAGCGACTGAATCTAGTTGATTATCCCTGATCTACACTCTCAGTGAGGTAGAATGTAGTGTGTGACGAGTATGTAAGCCCAAGTACCAGTCAAAAGTTTGGATACACCTACTCATTCAAGGGGTTTTCTTTATTTTTACTATTTTCTACATTGTAGAATAATAGTGAAGACATCAAAAATATGAAATAACACATACGGAATCATGTAGTAACCAAAAACAAATCAAAGCTGTCATCAAGGCAAAGAATCTCAAATATAAAATAGATTTTGATTTAACACTTTTTTGGTTAGTACATGATTCCATATGTGTTATTTCATAGTTTTGATGTATTCATTATTATTCTACAATGTATAAAATAGAAAAAAATAAGAAAAACCCTGGAACGAGTAGCTGTGTCCAAACTTTTGACTGGTACTGTATATCTATTGAATGTAATTTAGTAACACTGGAGCTAGCTAGTTAGCTGGGGGAGGGAACAGTTAGAGCTACTGTATTTCATTGCCAATCCTGAACCCTCCTGTATAAAACATATGCATTTCCTTGAGGAAATAAGAAACTGGTTTGACCTGTTTACTCTGTTGGCTAATAATTTCATTCTCGCTTTCAAAGAGATTCCTACAAGAGACTGCTGGGTCATACTTAAACCAGCCCATTTTCTTATGGATATTTTTTACTGTAAGCTGAGTTTCTCACACACACACACACACACACACACACACACACACACACACACACACACACACACACACACACACACACACACACACACACACACACACACACACACACACACTCACAATTTTACATGTAAATCTTTTGAATCCCCCCAAAAATTGTATGTTGTCCATTCAGACAACAGACAAAATCGAGAAATAAGAAACAGCTATAGCCCAATGCTTCAAACAAAGCAAGAGACCTGCAGTGGATTCAAAGCTTTTCTTTCGCTGCAAAGTTGGTCTTATTCTGTAGCTAAGCCCATTACTGTAAAAGAAGACTGGGTCTGGAACAGAAGACGCCCTGCCCTCTTTTTATTGTATTTTCAGCCCCCCCCCCCCCCCCCCCCCCTTCAGGTTTTTATTTTTTCTCCTCCTCTTCTATTAGGCCTACATCATTCCTTTGGGTGTTTGTATAGTGTCCCTTAGTTACCTCTGAAGACACCCAGCAGGTCGGCAGCGGCAGGCAGGCAGCCCAGAGAGTTAAAAGCCTGCCCTGTCTCACTCATAGGAACAAGGCCATCAATAATTCACCGTCATCGGGAAGCATTATCTAACAGGCTGATAAAACATTTAAAATGATGAGTGACAACACGGAAACCGCGAAGAAGTGCGCCGTAAGAGAAGGAACGTAAGAGGAGGACACTGCAGGTGGCAAAGGAGGAGGAAGTTCATTCCTAACAGATGTGACACTGCTGCAGTTAAAGATGAACTGGGCGAAGACGAAGTCTCACTTCCAACGGTACTCTGATGGGTTACCTACTCCTCTGAGGCCAATTTACTCATTACACATAAAGTACAGAATCTGCCTTACTAAACAACTGTAAAGTGAATGTACTCTGTGCTAGCCAGCTATACACTGCGCAGCCTTCAGTCTGGTTTAACTGCTAAGCTAGCTACCCACTGGAGGAGTAACTAAATTAAACTAAATGACGGCACTGGAAGTGAATGAAAGACCAGCCTATTGCGCTGCATCTCTTTGTGTGCACCATAACAGTTGAAGTATAGGCTGTAAGTGGAGGTGGAAGCTTTCACTGGCCTGTATTAACAACTAGGCCTTTCTCAGTGAAAAGAGAAATCCCTTTAAGCCCAGATCAATTACACCCAGGCTCGGCTGTAATTAAAATGTCCTAACAAAAGGTCCAGGAGCGCATGACACAAACCTGCATGCTGAAAATAAGCCTTGTTCAATCTATAGCAAGCAAGGATTGGTTGGAAAGGGTTTGGGTTTAAGATTCAGCTCGGGTTTCCTATAGGCATGGTGTATGGTATGCTAAACTTCAAAGAAATCTTTTCATGTTTCTTCACATCGTTTTATTCTGCTTGATATGACATTATTTCCCTCATTAAGATGGGTAGGGTAGGGTTAGATACAGCACATTTACCATGAGATAAATCGCATATACTGTACATCAAGTACATCATCTACTCAAAACCTTTTACAAAATCCTGTTTGCAATCACATAAAATTAAATATTTAATTAGGGCCTATAGCCAAAAAACATTTCCACTTTTTTCTGTTACTCTAACCATCAACAAAGTAATTATTTGTTCCATTTAAGTATGTTTGATAGTTAACTGTGTTCAGCAGAGAGAAGACAGGCTGCTTACGACTCTCTAATTAAAACTGCCAGAGCAATCAGCAATCACAACTCTGCTCTCCAAATATCATCAAGATCTGATTTGCTTGGCTGATCAACAACAGAGCCCTGCTCTCGCTAGCTCTTTCTTTCTTTCTCTCCCTCCCTTTCTTTCTCTCTCTCTACCACCTCTCTCTTTCATTTTCCCTCTCATCTCTCTCTGCCTGCAGCCTCTCGGTCTTCAGGACGCTTTTGAAACGGAACAAATCATCACAACTCGAGGAAGGGAAAAAGGGGGGAATGAAGGAGTCTGGCTCTGACTCTGAATGGGACAATTGCTTTGGTTTGTTCGGTTTGTTCAGTATGCCATTTGGGTTGGGATGTTATTCTTTCCAAACATCATGCAGATGCAGACGCAGAGACAAGTACATAGAATTAAGAGTGAATTCTGTGTTATGAGGCCAGTCAGGCCACAACAACCCGCAGGAAATAATCAGCGCAAAATAAGATAGATGATATCATCTGATTGTTGGCGGTAATGGTTGCAAAAATCTCTCTGAAAAACAGTGTCATTGGATAAACACAAACACAGAAAACCTGGGCAGTGAACAACATTCATTCAATAAATATCCAGTGAGAGAGCTGTCTATCAGGCCATTCTAGTTCAGTGCAGTGCAGGCTAACAACCACTATCATGGACCAAGATAGACAGAGCCGTGTAAAAGACAGAAAAATGGACAGAGCCGTATGAAAGACTGAAAGTGTGAACTCGCCAGCTGGATAATCGGTTCCATTTGTTGCCTTCCCATCATTTCCTGGTGCTCATAGTATCTCAGATTGGGTGACAGACAGGGGGCTGCCAATCAAACGTTCAAGGACTTTGACAATGGCTTCCTCACATTGGAAACATAATGGTTCCATCTCGAGCCCCATGTGTGGCACAAACAGACAGCAAAATGGACATTAGACATGGTGGGGAGAGGAAAGGGGGGTTTCTGAAGACCACAGGTGATAGTGATGCTGTGTATATGGAAGCATTGTTTTCCACCCCCAAAAAATATATTTGAAATTGGCAATAACAGTCTTCTGATGGAAAAAATTCCTCACGTCAAATGCCAGCAATATCTTGACATTTATGTTCGGGACTTGGACAATGCACACACAAAGTAAATAAGCTTCCGCTCAACCTACAAGGAATAGAAAAATAGTTCTCTCTGCTTATAAACTCAGGACCCTGTCTTTCAAAGAAATTCGTAAAAATCCAAATAACTTCACAGATCTTCATTATAAAAGCTTTAAACACTGATTCCCATGCTTGTTCAATGAACCATAAACAACTAACGAACATGCACCTGTGGAATGGCCGTTAAGACACTAACAGCTTACAGACGGTAGGCAATTAAGGTCACGGTTATGAAAACTTAGGACACTAAAGAGGCATTTCTACGGACTCTGAAAAATATCAAAATAAAGATGCCCAGGGTCCCTGCTCATCTGCATGAACGTGCCTTAGGCATGCTGCAAGGAGGCATGAGGACTGCAGATGTGGCCAGGGCAATAAATTGCAATGTGCGTACTGTGAGACACCTAAGACAGCGCTACAGAGAGACAGGACGGACAGCTGATCGTCCTCACAGTGGCAGACCATGTGTAACAACACCTGCACAGGACCGGTACATCCGAACATCACACCTGCGGGACAGGTACAGGATGGTAACAACAACTGCCAGAGTTACACCAGGAACGCACAATCCCTTCATCAGTGCTCAGACTGTCCGCAATAGGCTGAGAGAGGCTGGACTGAGGGATTGAAGGCCTGTTGTAAGGCAGGTCCTCACCAGACATCACCGGCAACAATGTCGCCTATGGGCACAAACCCACCGTCGTTGGACCAGACAGGACTGGCAAAAAGTGCTCTTCACTGACGAGTCGCGGTTTTGTCTCACCAGGGGTGATGGTTGGATCCAGGTTTTTCGTCAAAGGAATGAGCATTACACCGAGGCCTGTACTGTGGAGCGGGATCGATTTGGAGGTGGAGGGTCCGTCATGGTCTGGAGCGGTGTGTCACAGCATCATCGGACTGAGCCTGTTGTCATTGCAGGCAATCTCAACGCTGTGCGTTACAGGGAAGACATCCTCCTCCCTCATGTGGTACCCTTCCTGCAGGCTCATCCTGACATGACCCTCCAGCATGACAATGCCTCCAGCCATACTGCTCGTTCTGTGCGTGATTTCCTGCAAGATAGGAATGTCAGTGTTCTGCCATGGCCAGCGAAGAGACCGGATCTCAATCCCATTGAGCACGTCTGGGACCTGTTGGATCTGAGGGTGAGGGCTAGGGCCATTCCCCCCAGAAATGTCCGGGAACTTGCAGGTGCCTTGGTGGAAGAGTGGGGTAACATCTCAAAGCAAGAACTGGCAAATCTGGTGCAGTCCATGAGGAGGAGATGCACTGCAGTACTTAATGCAGCTGGTGGCCACACCAGATACTGACTGTTGCTTTTGATTTTGACCCCCCCCCCCCCTTTGTTCAGGTACACATTATTCCATTTCTGTTCGTCACATGTCTGTGGAACTTGTTCACTTTATGTCTCAGTTGTTGAATCTTGTTATGTTCATACAAATATTTACACATGTTAAGTTTGCTAAAAATAAACACAGTTGACAGTGAGAGGACGTTTATTTTCTTGCTGAGTTTATTATGCAATGTGTGAAGGAAGCGCAACAATTAAAATAACAAAAAATATATAATTCTCAAACAGACCCCAAAAATAATTATATCTGAATTTGGATTATGGTGGTGTGTCATCAGTGACCAGAAAGCCCATGGCGTCTGTTAAAAAAATTATAGTCCGACAGCTATTTGCTCAAATCCTCTGAAACAATTTTACATAGAAATTCAATGTGTCTATCATGAGAACAGGCCCGAGAGATGAATTCAAAGGAATAACATTGGTTTGATGGAATGTGACTGGCTCTCAGATAATCAAATTCTTTGTCTTACTTGTATGCAAATATTAAAATACAAACCTTCATGCGATGAGAGAATTTATGCTAATGATGTACGCATACATGTTCATATCAATGCATTTTTTTTTTATGTTTAGACTCATTTCCAGTTATGATGCATGTTAAAACCTGTGTGGATGGCGATGGCCAAAATTAACAAAGATAATCATGCAGAGTCCTGGGAGAAGACATTTTAAGTCCAGTTTTATGAAAGTCTGTCTGTTCAATCAAATGAACAATCCTTCAAAAAGGAAAGGTAAACATGACTCCAATTGTGTGGGACCTGCATATTCTAAACTTGCCATTTCTAGAAATCATTGATAACAAAAACCATAATTCGTAGCAGGCCTTAGATGGGCCTCAGCCTAATACACCCTACCAAGACAAAAGCATACCACCTGACCTCTATAAGCGCCACACTTCCTGTGACCTGAAGGTATGTCAGACCACCAAATAAAGCACATCACGTGTCCATTCCCCTGAGACAAGACTCAGAGCAGTGTCTTCTTATTCTAATGCCCTCCAGTCCAGTGGTGGTAGAGCATCACAGAGCATCTCTGAAGGTGGTCCAGGCAACTCACAGGTCATTGTTAATCTCTTGATAGTTGGAGCCTCTGGACACCTGCCCATCCATCACACCCCAGCGACACGTATCCCACTGGGACAGCTTTACACACTCCAAAGGGTTAAACACGGACCCAAAAATCATCCATCACTCAAAAAACGACCAGCCCCTCCGCTCCCCTCTGGAAGACGAGGACTTCAACAACACCAAGGGGGTTTGCTTTCTTAACAGTGGGGAAAGTGTTCCGTATTGAAAGGACTAGGGAGGGTAAGTAAGGAGGGAGCTGTTTGGTGTGAACATATCCAGGGCTGATTTGCTCTATAGCTCAGCTCCAGGGCCTCAACATATCATTAAACATCCATTTAAGAAGCAGTGGGGGAAAGTTAACTGTCATTTAAAGCACAGAGGGTGGTGAGGGAGATTTTGACCCTTTCCGATGCCCTGTTCTCAATAGAAATACCAAAGGAATACATTAAATCGAATTGGCCAGCTAACCTAACACAATGCAATTTGTTCCAGTCTCAGTCCATTTATCTAAGTGGATATAAAAAGGAGGAAGACGGATGATGAAAAAGCTATGATGGGCATTCGCGATTAAGACTAAATACTGATCAAACAAACCCATCTTCCTCCTCTTCCTCACACCCCTGTCGCCTTCATTTCCTCCCGTTAGCTCAGTCTCCATCTGTTTGTTCCTAGCTTTTGACAGTGAGTGTGTCAGAGAAACATAACAAGACAGCTGTCAAACCGGCCCCTTGTGATTGAAGATGGCAGGTGAGTCTCTCTCTCTGTGTGTGTGTGTGTGTGTGTGTGTGTGTGTGTGTGTGTGTGTGTGTGTGTGTGTGTGTGTGTGTGTGTGTGTGTGTGTGTGTGTGTGTGTGTGTGTGTGTGTGTGGAGTACTGCGTTCACTTTACGACCGGGAGGCAGGATGATCAGGGCCACTGACCCCTAAACAGACGCACCGCTTTATACGCCACCCCTGGCATTTACATCCACTGCCTCTGGAGTTGCGTACCAAATGGCTTGCTATTCCCTATATAAACTAGAGGTCGACCGATTAGGATTTTTCAACGCCGATACTGATTATTGGAGGACCAAAAGAATCCGATACCAATTAATCGGCTGATTTTTATATATATTTGTAATAATGACAATTACAACAATACTGAATGAACAATGAACCCTTTTATTTTAACTTAATATAATACATTAAAAAAATCTATTTAGTCTCAAATAAATTATGAAACATGTTCAATTTGGTTTAAATAATGCAAAAACACAGTGTTGGAGAAGAAAGTAAAAGTGCAATATGTGCCATGTAAAAAAGCCAACGTTTAGGTTCCTTGCTCAGAACATGAGAACATATGAAAGCTGGTGGTTCAATATTCCCAGTTCTTCAATATTCCCAGTTAAGAAGTTTTAGGTTGTAGTTAATATAGGAATTATGACGCATCAACTATTTCTCTCTATACCATTTCTATTTCAAATACCTTTGACTATTGGATGTTCTTATAGGCACTATAGTATTGCCAGCCTAATCTCGGGAGTTGATAGGCTTGAAGTCAAACAGCGCTGTGCTTCAAGCATTGCTAACAGCTGCTGGCATACGCAGTAAAGTGCTGTTTGAATGAATGCTTACGAGCCGTCTGCTGCCTACCACCGCTCAGTCAGACTGCTCTATCAAATATCAAATCATAGACTTACATATAATAAACACACAGAAATACATTAATATGGTCAAATCCGGAAACTATCATTTCGAAAACAAAACGTTTATTCTTTCAGTAAAATACGGAACCATTCTGTATTTTGTCGAAAGGGTGGCAACCCTAAGTCTAAATATTGCTGTAACATTGCACAACCTTCAATGTTATGTCATAATTAAGTAAAATTCTGGAAAATGTATTACGGTCTTGGTTAAGAAGAAACACAGTTCGCAACAAGCCAGGCAGCCTAAACTGTTGCATATACCCTGACTCTGCTTGCACTGAACGCAAGAACAGTGACACAATTTCCCTAGTTAATATTGCCTGCTAACATACATTTATTTTAACTAAATATGCAGGTAAAAAAAATATACTTCTGTGTATTGATTTCAAGAAAGACATTGATGTTTATGGTTAGGTACATTTGTGCAACGAAAGTGCTTTTTTCGCGAAGTTGAATAAAGCTGTGATTCCATGATAAATTAACAGGCACCGCTTTGATTATATGCAACGCAGGACAAGCTAGTTAACCTAGTTATATCATCAACCATGTGTAGTTAACTAGTAATTACGGGAAGATTGATTGTTTTTTAAGATAAGTTTAATGCTAGCTAGCAATTTACCTTGGCTCATTGCAGCCACAAGGTCCTTCTGACGCTGCACTCGCGTAACAGGTGGTCAGCCTGCCACGCCGTTTCCTCATGGATAGCAATGTAATCGGCCATAATCAGCGTCCAAAATGTCCGACTACCGATTGTTATGAAAACTTGAAATCGGCCCTAATTATTCGGCCATGCCAATTAATCGGTCGACCTCTAATATAAACTCAGCAAAAAAAGAAACGTCCTATCACTGTCAACTACATTTATTTTCAGCAAACTTAACATGTGTAAATATTTGTATGAACATAACAAGATTCAACAACTGAGACACAAACTGAACAAGTTCCAAAGACATGTGACTAACAGAAATGGAATAATGTGTCCCTGAACAAAGGGGGGTCAAAATCAAAAGCAACAGTCAGTATCTGGTGTGGCCACCAGCTGCATTAAGTACTGTAGTGCATCTCCTCCTCATGGACTGCACCAGATTTGCCAGTTCTTGCTGTGAGATGTTACCCCACTCTTCCACCAAGGCACCTGAAAGTTCCCGGACATTTCTGGGGGGAATGGCCCTAGCCCTCACCCTCAGATCCAACAGGTCCCAGACGTGCTCAATGGGATTGAGATCCGTTCTCTTTGCTGGCTATGGCAGAACACTGACATTCCTGTCTTGCAGGAAATCACGCACAGAACCAGCAGTATAGCTGGTGGCATTGTCATGCTGGAGGGTCATGTATGGATGAGCATGCAGGAAGGGTACCACATGAGGGAGGAGGATGTCTTCCCTGTAACGCACAGCGTTGAGATTGCCTGCAATGACAACAAGCTCAGTCCGATGATGCTGTGACACACCGCTCCAGACCATGACGGACCCTCCACCTCCAAATCGATCCCGCTCCACAGGCCTCGGTGTAATGCTCATTCCTTTGACGAAAAACCTGAATCCAACCATCACCCCTGGTGAGACAAAACCGCGACTCGTCAATGAAGAGCACTTTTTGCCAGTCCTGTCTGGCCCAGCGACGGTGGGTTTGTGCCCATAGGTGACGTTGTTGCCGTTGATGTCTGGTGAGGACTTCACTTACAACAAGCCTACAACCCCTCAGTCCAGCCTCTCTCAGCCTATTGTGGACAGTCTGAGCACTGATGGAAGGATTGTGCGTTCCTGGTGTAACTCGGGCAGTTGTTGTTACCATCCTGTACCTGTCCCGCAGGTGTGATGTTCGGATGTACCGATCCTATGCAGGTGTTGTTACACGTGATCTGCCACTGTGAGGGCAATCAGCTGTTCGTAGAAAGGCCTCTTTAGTGTCCTAAATTTCCATAACTGTGACCTTAATTGCCTACCGTCTGTAAGCTGTTAGTGTCTTAACGACCGTTCCACAGGTGCATGTTCATTAATTGTTTATGGTTCATTGATCAGGCATGGGAAACAGTTTTAAACCCTTTATAATTAAGATCTGTGAAGTTATTTGGATTTCTACAAATTATCTTTGAAAGACAGGGTCCTGAAAAAGGGCTGTTTCTTTTTTTGCTGAGTTTAGTTCACTTTTGACCAGAGGTCTATAGGCCCTGGTCAAAAGTAGTACACTATATAGAGAATATGGTGCCATTTGGGACAGCAAGGTTTCTTCGCTATTAAACTGGCAATCAGCAGTTGAAACAATAAATTGAAATCCCCGCCCCTGTTTCTGTAAAAAGCTAACCACTCTCAAATTCATAGACAGATCTATGGATGCAAGGATGGAAGCAAGGACTGACCACACATGATATAAAAAGTATAGTTTTAACCATGTTGAGGCTACAGTGTCTTCAGAATGCATTCATACCTGTTAGAAATCCCCTTTGGCAGCAATTACAGTTTTGAATCCCTCGGTAAGTCTCTAAGAGACTTTTTTTATATGCTTCAAACTCTGTCAAGTTGGTAGTTCATCATTGCTAGACAGCCATACATTTAATGTCATCTTGGTAAGCAACTCCAGTGTATATTTGGCCATGTGTTTTAGGTTATTGTCCTGCTGAAAGGTGAATTTGTCTCCCAGTGTCTGTTGGAAAGCAGACCGAACCTGTTTTTCCTCTAGGATTTTGCCTGTGCTTAGCTCTATTCCGTTTATTGTGTTGGATTTGCCCCAAACATAACACTTTGCATTCAGGACAAAGTATTTTCTTTGCCACATTTTTTGCAGTTTTACTTTAGTGCCTTAATGCAAAAATGATGCATATTTTGATTCTGACAGGCTTCCATCTTTTCCGGCTGTCATTTAGGTGAGTATTGTGGATTAACTACAATGTTGTTGATCCATCCTCAGTTTTCTTCTATCACAGCCATTAAACTTTAACTGTTTTAAAAAGTCACCATTGGCCTCGTGAAATCCCTGAGCGGTTTCTTTCATCTCCGGCAACTGAGTTAGGAAGCCTGCATCTTTGTAGTGACTGGATGTATTGATACACCATCAAAAGTGTAATTAATAACTTCACCATGCTCAAAGGGATATTTAAAGTCTGCATTTTCTTTTTTAGTCCATCTACCAATCGGTGCCCTTCTTTGCGAGACATTGGAAAACCTCTCTGGTGTTTGTGGTTGAATCTGTGTTTGAAATTCACTGCTCGACTGAGGGACCTTACAGATAATTGTGTGGGGTACAGAGATGAAGTAGTCATTCAAAAATCATGTTGAACACTATTATTGCACACAGAGTGAGTCCATATGTGACCTGATAAGCACATTTTTATTCCTGAACTGATTTAGGCTTGCCATAACAAACAGGTTGAATACTTATTGACTCAAGACTTTTCAGCTTTTCATTTTAATTAATTTGTTTTCAAAAATATATATATATATATATAATTCCACTTTGATATGATGGGGTGTTGTGTGTAGGCTAGTAACACAGTCTCAATTTAATCAATTTTAATTTCAGTCTAACACAACAAAATGTGTAAAAAGTCAAGTGGTGTGAATACTTTCTGAAGGCACTGTATATAGTGTTTCTTCACATTTACCTTGGTTTACAAACATTGGAGTAAAACAAGCTTATATTTTGGGTACTGATGGGGTACGACAATTGAACTAAGCGAATGATGCATTTATACATTATATTCTTCATGAATCAATGGGTACATATCATTCATTTATACGTGAAAAAAATGGTTGTAGCAACTTCAGATTGAGGACCTATCAATCAAATCAAACTGTATTTGTCACATGCTTCGTAAACAACAGGTGTAGACTAACAGTGAAATGCTTACTTACAGGCCCTCCCCAACAATAGAGAGAAAGAAAATGGAGAAATAATAGAAAAAGTAAAACATGTAATAATAAAAGTAATAAACACACAATGAGCAACGTGGCTATATACACGGGTTACCAGTACCGAGTCGATATGCAGGGGTACGAGGTAATTGAGGTAGGTATGTACATAAACACTGAACAAAAATATAAGCGCAACATGTAAAGTGTTGGTACCATGTTTCATGAACTGAAATAAAAAAATCACAAAAATCCTACTTACGCACAAAAAGCTTATTACTCTCAAATGCTGTGCACAAATTTGTTTAAATCCTGTTGTTGAGCATTTCTCCTTTGCCAAGATAATCCATCCACCTGACAGGTGTGGCATATCAAGAAGCTGATTAAACAGCATGATCATTAAACAGTTGCACCTTGTGCTGGGGACAATAAAAGGCCACTTTAAAATGTGCAGTTTTGCCACACAACACAATGCCACAGATGTCTCAAGTTTTGAGGGAGCATGAAATTGGCATGCTGACTGCAGGAATGTCCACCAGAGCTGTTGCCAGAGAATTGAAGGTTAATTTCTCTATGACAAGCTGCCTCCAACTTGGTTTCAGAGAATTTGGTAGTATGTCCAACCGGCCTCACAACCACAAACCACGCGTAACCACGCCAGCCCAGGACCTCAACATCCGGCTACTTCACCTGCGCGTTTGTCTGAGGGTTGTGTGTGTGTGTGTGTGTCGGGGTATTTCTGTCTGTAATAAAGCCCTATTGTGAGGAAAAAGCCATTCTGATTGGTGAGGCCTGGCTCCTCAGTGGGTGGGCCTGGCTGCCAGGCTTAGGCCCACCCATCTTTGAAATTGTTGCATGTTGTTTGTTTTTTGTTCAGTATAACTACGAATAAAGTGACAGATAATAAAGAGTAGCAGCAGCATATGTGATGAGACATAAAAGTTAGTGCAAGAAAATGGTCAATGCAGATAGTTAAATAGTTAACAAAATAGCTACTGAGACGTACTATATATTTACAAGTCTTATAGCTTGGAGGTAGAAGCTGTTCAGGGTCCTGTTGGTTCCAGACCTGGTGCATCGGCACCGCTCACCGTGCGGTAGCTGAGAGAACCGTATATTTGATTTGATACACGAGTTGGGTCCATTTTTAGGACCTTCCTTCCTCTATAGGTCACCCTGATTTATAGCAACCTGAGCTGCAAATAATGGGTTTGAGCTATGTAAATTCCAGAAGAAATAGAAAGAAAATGGAAAGAATGAGGGAGGGGAAGAGGCTTTTCCTCTTTTTTGACTGTCATATATTGTTATCCATTTGTGAGGAGGTGTATGTGTGTATGTGTGTGTGTGCTGATTCTTACCAATTGAATTGTGTTCGACATCCCTATTAGGTAATGTTTGATAAGATATTAAAGAAACATTTTTTTTAAATAAACACAGCAAGACCACACTCAGCAAGGCATTCTTTCACAGAAGAGCAACAGCTGCATTGCATTGAAAATAAACATTATCTCTTTAACAGAGAAACATTAGAGGCCATTGGTTGCTCAAAACAGTGCTTTACACAAAGCTCTCGAAGAGGCATCCAGAAATCTGTATTGATTTACAGTAAAACGTGTAATTAACAAAAACTGTGTTTCGTTACACAGCAGCCCTGAAATATAAATCTATTGACCTTTTAGCTTGAATTATTATAATTATATATTTTTTTACAAAACTAATGACACAACATGCCACTTAAAGCATGTAGGCCTATTGTGCAGTTACACCTTGAGGTATCTTTATAAAAGAGCTGAGGGGAGGGGTTCTGGTGTTCATCCCAAGTATAGCCCTACTTTATACTTTTATTATGTGAGGCAATAGCAAACTAAAAGTGAGCTGTAAAGGTTTAAATTAATTTAATTTAAATCATGTTCTAGTTTTAACATTTTTGTAAAAATTAATCACAAGTCAACATATTTAAATAAGCTCCTACCAAAATCCCCAAGTGAACACGGCAACGAGTAGTTTTCTATTTTTGCTACTTACTTTGGGGATTTTGGATTGAATTATGGCGGCCTACCAACTCTGTCAATCCTAACTAAATATGCATTTGCAATCCAACACAAGAACACACACACACAGAATATTGATGTTGTACAGTTGTCTGCAATAAACAACACCATTTTTATTCTATAGCACACCACCACCCATCCCCTCTCCGGACAAAACTGGTTGGGGGAAGGTAGCTCAAGTTCTTGCCATTGAAATGCAGCCACTTTGATATGTAAATTGATAGTCACGAAAAACCACGAGAAATCACACTAGCAAACATTGAAGCCATTTGCACTCGAGCTGATGTGAGATGAGATGGCACTTCCCCTGGAGACCCCGGGCCTGGACAAATGGACCAACATACAGAGATAGCGTCTGGGGCGGGGGAGCGGAGGAGTAGGGAGAAGGGGGGGAATGGGACATTTGTCCCAGTGAATTCCCCATCCCAACTCTGACATGAGTAAATGATGCTCCTGCGGTTTCTAGACCGGTACTGAAAACAAATTAGACAGGATTTCGATTTTACCATCACGAATAGGCCATTCCAGTATTTTATCAAATAACCTTGTTAAAAATGCTTATATTTTCAAGTGCATTCCCCATTATGATTTGACTAAGTTAAATAGGCCACATCACCAGTGTAGAAAATGGAATGGGCCAACACAAACAACATTTACTCCCTGTAGTGAGTTGAGTGTTGTGTCTACAGGTAAGCTACTGCATCACCTCTGTTATATATAGTTTATTAGACTAATAATTTATAAACTACGCTTTTCCAAGCGCTAACTTTTACTATACCACAGGTCAGTATAGTCTACCTGTCTATCCATCATTCATAGTGACAATAGTGGTTGGTAGATCATTTGTCCAGATGTGCAATAGGCTAACTAGCAATCATACCACACATAAAAGTCACATCATTGCGCATGAAAGAACAGCGAAGACATGGTACATTCAGCTAAAAAAGCTCTGCTATTGATCTTGTTTAGGGACAATACAATTATCCTACCGTGCGGCTATTTTCTTGCGCATATATATTTTTTCTATGCAGATTTTAGAATATTCACATTAAAATCTGTCAAAATTGGATGGAAACCCAGCTATAGACACCCTAAAGACTCTAGCAAGTGCGCTAGTCCAATGTCACTTTGATTATGCCTGCACATCATGGTTCACCAGCAGCCCCAAACATCTAAAGAATAAGCTACAGGCCAGCCAAAACAAGCTTGTAAGAACCGTACCTAAAATCCCCCCTCATACTCATCTGGAGGTTGAGCATTTTGTTGTCTGCATCTCTGTAATTGTATATGTATTTATGTATAAAAATAGACCACAATGGAATTAAGTCCCCGACTTTATTGTTCAATACAGATGACTTAAAAAAAAAAAAAAAATTAAACTACTGACAAATAAAATCAACCCGAGTGGCGCAGCGGTCTAAGGCACTGCATCTCAGTGCTAGAGGCGTCACTACAGAACCTGGATCGATTCCAGGTTGTACCTCACCCGGCCGTGATTGGGAGTCCCATAGGGCGGCGCACAATTGGCCCAGTGTCGTTGGGGTTAGGCCGGTGCAGGCCGTCATTGTAAATAAGAATTTGTTCTTAACTGACTTGCTTAGTTAAATAAAGGTTAAATAATTGAATAAAAAATCCAAACTGTGCAGTGGCCATTTGGTGAATGGAAAGAGACATCTGTTACGGAACACCAAAAAGTTTAATGACACTCGGAGATTGTCAAACTAAGCCTTCGATACTGGATAAGCCTACAAGGCATGGAGAGATAAATGTTATGTTTGTCGTGATTGGAATAGTCTACTTATTGTGGTGTTGAACAAGTAAAACATTATATTGAAGTGCCCAACATCGGTATGCTTTGTACATTGGTTGTGCAGTGCATTGGCACATAAACCTGTTGGTGGAAAACGTGTTGCATATATTCTATACAATTATAAATATGGCATCAAAATGTTGAAAATCTGATTTCCCCCCAGCTGATAATTGACTGCAGCCAGCTCTGATCGTAGTGTGATGAAACAGGCAGGGAGGGTGAACTCCTCCGTGCATACTGATGTGGCAAAGTCAATATTCAGGGTTATAAACTGGGTCGCCACAGTTATTGTTATTTGCGGTAGTAAACATTATTTTGAGTTAATTCTATGAGGAGGGGAGGGTGTGCAATTTATTTTACCGTACAAGGGGAGGGTCATGTGAAAATATTTGTAATGTTGGGGGGGTGCATTTTTTTTGTGACACCTTGAGTTGGGCCAGCCCCCCCTCCCCTCTAAATTTCGACCTGTCCCTTAAACGAATGCTGTATTTGATGCCTTTAGTAGCCTAGGCCTCTCTCTATTCACGGCAGCACATCAAATATTGTTTTTTGTCACATGTGCCGAATACAACGGGTGTAGACCTTACAGTGAAACGCTTACTTACAAGCCCTGAGATGCTGAGCTCTCAGGGGCAATAAGATAAGGCACTGGCGTGTGTGTGCGTGTCATCACACATGGTTGGCTTAGATATCTGTGAATTATACATGTTCAGTGAAATTATCTCATGTTACAGCCGTGGAGTGGAGAGGTCGATGAAGACAGCACCTGACTTAGGTCCTTGTGTCCACAGGATTACATGTAATGGGCGATGTTACATTTATTTGACAGTGTCACTGCACTTCTGTAATTGAAAGCGTGTTACCTAGAAAAATAATTATAGCCAAGCCACCATAATGCACATAAATTGTCATTTTCTTTCAAATCCAAGGTGACTATGCTACTGTCTCTTTTACAGTGACTCACCCAACACCTCAGCATCACAGGTGAGATATATTCTAATGATCACAACCGAGAGAACAAGAACGCCTCATTTCGAGACAGACATAATAAAACACATAATACTATATTTCAGTTAGTAGCCTTCTTATCCATCCATTAATTAATTGCATGTCATTGTATAACTAGCCTAGATTTTTTTTTCTCGTTCATAGTTTGAATTGAATCAAATTCAGAGCAACGATGGCCGTTGAAGAAACCACATCTGGATAAGCCTCATGCAACTTTTTTATATATACGTATATAACCCATGGCCCGGAGTCGCTTAATGTGAGAACCACTGATGTCTGGTAAAATGCAATTATTTCATTTATTCAGAATGTACAATCTTTAGGCTGGTATGTTATAGAATGCAGTAGCAGACAGACCTCATTTTCACAGAGACTGGTTTATTTTCAAGCGATGTCAATAACAAGCAATCTGTAAGTGTTTTTAAAATGGAGTGAAATTCGGTAAAATGTCAGTTAGTGACTTGTACCACACCGATATCGTAAGGAATGAAGTGTCTATTTTCTCAACTCAGCCTCTAAAAACTCCCACCTTTATCACAAACAGGCTCACAAGCGTACAGACGCGATGATGGAATGCTCTGCCAATGTTTGAATACTTACATTTGAGGTGAACAGTCCCAAATGGTGTTTGACGAATATTTCGGTTTGGCATTGAAGGAACACCGAGAGAGTGGTCACCCCTTTAGCAAGCTAGAGGCCCCCCTCAAACTCGGAATACGCAGCGGGCAACACAAAGACGTCCGTGGTTCCGATGCATGCTCCAATTACGAGGGACAGATCGTGTTGTTTCTTGTGGCAGGTATCTCTCTCTCCAAGTCCATGCGTCCCCAAGGACCGGACAAACTGTTCCTTAGCGAGATGCTGTTCGGAACTATTAATCAATAGTTTTTTTCCCATATCCCCCTCGCACGCATCCACATTTTCCCTTCGATTGGACACAATGAATTCAAAAACTGCACGGCTCCAATGTTATTGTAGCCTAAAAGAGGCGAATGAGAAGCATATCATCACATATCCTAAAAATAAAACATGCAGTCGTATTCCACGACGATGTCAAGCCTTTCGGAAAGTCGCCAATACAATGCTGAAACAGTCTACAATGCGACTATAGTTCGGGGGCCTGTGTCTGTGCGTCGGGCTTGTGCTCCAGGCAATCTCTGCGCTGCTCCAATCACACACCGATCTGCCAGCGCCAGTCGGACTCCTAAACCAAAAAATACGAGGAGAAACGTTGGGCCGGCTCCCCGCTCTGCAACAGCTGGCTTTCAATGGGCCACCCTAAAACCTGGCGCGGATCATGCAAAAGGCAGGAAGGGACTGGTGTCTGGTGCTTTCAGCCGTTTTCTATAGGATTTGTCTATGAAGAATAGGTCCCCTAAAGGCAGGAGCTGGTAGCTGGATATTGATAGTGATAACAGGGACTGTCAAATAGCCTACAGATTGCAAGATTCATCTAAACACAGTGTATAATATATGGGTCTGTGAAATATGTCATTCATTTCAATGTGGGCTATTATTATGGCACTCAGTAGATTCATACTCATTCTCACAACAGGAGTTGTCACTACTAAAGAAAAACAGGAAAAGGGAAAATGCAGCTCTGTCATTATATTATCATTTCAGCTGGACCTGATGAATAATCTGGATAAAGGCAAAAAAGCCACACCAGGAAGTTAAAGGTAGACTCAGCAAAATGGCGTTACGAGCAGAACCGCAGATATTGAGATGAGCGAGTTGCAAAACTTAGTTCTCACACCGTCACACACAGTATCTATGCATGTTGTATGGGTTTGGTCCCCTGGAACCAGGGGACCAAAATAGCGAAGTTGAGCCTCGCACTTCAACGCTCTTAGTTGTTGCAGAAATGGACCCACTATGCTGTTTACTTTCTGCATGTTCGTCATATCGCGGAGTCTACCTTTAATAAGATTGTATGGGGCCACTGCTCATGGAAAAACGTAAGTGTAAACGACACCAGTGTGCTGCTAACAGTTTAGCTTCCTCCACTGTCCCTGTCTCCATACAGGGCTCAAACCAGTGATCCTCTACCTTGCAAGACACGTGACTGCCCTTCTTGACAACGTCCAAACCAAATGAGCTATACAAAAGGTACCGATTGGATAGTTCCATCAGCGACATTTCAAGCTAGCTGTGGAGTGATCTTACAGCAGGTTCTTAATGCCTTACATAAGCAAGCCAGCCAAGCACAAGAAGCCATCACATCTAAACACATCCAACTTAAACACAAACCAAAAAGCATCCCTCTAGTAATCCACAGGCCAATAGGAACTGTTTGTCTACCTGTTTATATAAATTTACCAGCAGTGTATGTACTGTATACACTATCAACATGACCACAGAGTCACTGCAATGCATAACCCCCAGAGCAAGTCCCCTGATGACAACATGTCGTTTTGGATTACAGGCAAGAAATTGTAATTCCCTGTTGTTTTATGACCTTGTTATGTGGGAACATCAAATGTGAACTGTATATGTCTTGTTGTCATTATGGACAACAATGGGTGCACTGGAGGGGAAATTATATCCGTCAGCTGGATTGAGCTTGGCAGCTTTATAGTAATTTTCTTCAGTTTCCCAGAATTCCCAGGTATGTTTCCCTTTGACTATAGTATCACACTGCCTATTAGTAATATACTGTACAGTTTATGCACCACTACTTTCCACTATTTATATAAATAATGTTTGTTAAAACATGAAATGAAACAACAAAACTACAGACTCCCTTACTAGTGGATTTTGACACAGCATACACCACTCTGGTGCAGCGGTCTAAGGTACTGCATCTCAGTGCTTGAGGCATCACTACAGACACCCTGGTTTGAATCCAGGCTGTGTCACAACCGGCTGTGATTGGGAGTCCCATAGGGCGGCGCACAATTGGCCCAGCGTCGTCCGGGTTTCATTGTACATAAGAATTTGTTCTTAACTGACTTGCCTAGTTACAGGGAAAAAAATGCATTGTTACCCTAAACAATGAGTACCCTACTCTAGCAAAAAGAAAAGTCAGAAAACACAACAGCAAAGTTTGAAGAAAAGTTATTGTCCTGAATGAAGATTAATTGACCCTCTTTTTCTCTCCCAAGTCAAAGTACATTGCAAGGTCAGTGGGCTCTGTTACACGTAGGCTTCAATAAAAAGCCGGTCTCCTGGCCGCACAGGGGAAATGTGAATTTGGGTCAAATTCACCAGGTGGAAAGTGAGAGGATTAGTGAGGAGCTCATGTTTTTCGAGGCATAATTTTACAAAATAAAGAATAGTGCAGTAAGAGAAAACAGATGTAATGATGGTAATCCGCTGGCACATATTCCTATTTAGAGAAATAATGTTTATGTATAGAGTACTACTGAAAGTATAAACACTCTTCTTTATTTGAACTGAACTGAGAAGTTCCTGAAATATTTGTGTGTTTTACTCTTTCGGGGCTTGTGGTCAATCCCATATATGTCAAAAAAACACACAAGTAGCCCCTTCCCTGTGTTTTCAGAACACTTATGGTGCTCTCAGAAAATGCTTATTCTTGCCATTTCACTGTAGCCTCGCATTGTTGCCCTTACTCAATGTGGGGCTGACGTTTCAGTCCATTTTGTTTACATTTTTTTTTGTGCGAGCCTGTGAAGAAAAGCTCCCACCCATACATATGCATCACCTCACCCTGGATTCTTTCTCAAGATTGTCATGTTTCCCCCTTTTTCTGAGTAATGAAGCCTTAGAATGGGTGAAAGAAAGAAACCAACAATAACAGGATCTCATATTGAAGTACTAAGACAGTCCTTCCTTTCTTACTACAAACCGATGCTGGCACTTCGGTAGCACAGACTGGAATATGTTCTGGGATTCATCCGATGGTATTGAGGAATTTACCACATCAGTCACCTGCTTCATTAATAAGTGCATCGACGTCATCCCCACAGTGACGTACGTAATTTTCCCAACCAGAAGCCATGGATTACAGGCAATATCCGCACTGAGCTAAAGGCTAGAACTGCCGCTTTCAAGGAGTGGGAAACTAATGCAGACGCTTATAAGAAATCCTGTTTCGACCTCCAATGAGCCACTAAACAGGCCAAGCGTCAATACAGGACTATGCTCGAGTTCTACTACGCAGATGATACTCATCGGATGTGGCAGGGCTTGCAAACTAGGCCACGAGCTTCCCAGTGAAAAGGGTCTACCAGATGAGCTAAATGCCTTCTATGCTCGCTTCGAGGCAAGCAACACTGAACCATGCATGAGAGCAGTGATTGTTGCCGGGCGACTGTGTGATCAGTAGCCGATGTGAGTAAGACCTTTAAACAGGTTAACATTCACAAGGCCGCAGGGCCAAATGGATTACCATACTCAGAGCATGTGCTGACCAGCTGACAGGTGTCTTCACTGACATTTTCAACCTCTCCCTCTGTAATACTTACAGCGCCTTCAGAAAGTATTCATACCTCTTGACTTATTCCACATTTTGTTGTGTTACAGCCTGATTTCAAAATGGATAAAATAAAAATTACCCATCTACACACAATAGCCCATAGTGACAAAGTGAAAACATGTTTTTAGACATTTTGGCAAATGTATTGAGAATGTCTAATTTACATAAGTATTCACACCCCTGAGTCAATACTTTATAGAAGCACCTTTGGTGATGATTACAGCTGTGAGTCTTCTTGGGTAAGTCTCTATGAGCTTTGCACACCTGGATTGTACAATATTTGCCATTATTCTTGAAAATATTTTTCAAGCTCTGTCAAATTGATTGTTGATCATTGCTAGAGAGCCATAGATCTTTAAGACGATTTAAGTCAAAACTGCAACTAGGCCACTCAGGAACATTCAATGTTGTCTTGGTAAGCAACTCCAGTGTATATTTGGCCTTGTGTTTTAGGTTATTATGCTGCTGAAAGGTGAATTCGTCACCCAGTGTTTGTTGGAAAGCAGACTGAACCAGGTTTTCCTCTTGGATTTAGCCTGTACTTATAGCTGTATTCCATTTCTTATTATCCCCTCAAAAAACTCCCTTGTCCTTGCTGATGGCAAGCATATCCATAACATGATGCAGCCACCACCATGCTTGAAAATATGAAGAGTGGTACTCAGTGATGTGTTGTGTTCGATTTTCCACAAACATAATGATTTTATATTCAGGACAAAAAAGTTTGTTTCTTTCCCACATTTTTTGCAGTATTACTTAAAGGGAAATGTAAAAAACATTCTACCTCGTATTCATCATCTCCAGCACCACCCCAACATCAACATATGTGAAAATAGTACGTCTCTATGTTTTGTATTAACAAATATAGAGGAAGATTTATTTCCAAAGACATCATCGGTGTGCATTATGTGATTTTTAACCAGTTATTAATTGTCTACTAATTGGTTGATAATGTAATTGGAAACACTTATCTTCCTCTCTTTTTGACTACAAAACATAGAGACGCGCCATTTCACATATGTTAATGATGGGGTATTGTGTAGTGCTTTGTTGCAAACAGGATGCATGTTTTGGAATATTTGTATTCTGTACAGGCTTCTTTCTCTTCACTCTGTCATTTAGGTTAGTATTGTGGAGTAACTACAATGTTGTTGATCGATCCTCCGTTTTCTTTTATCACAACTATTAAACTCTGTAACTGTTTTAAAATCACCATTGGCCTCATGGTGAAATCCCTGAACAGTTTCCTTCCTTTCCAGCAAATGAGTTAGGAAGGACGCCTGTATCTTTGTCGTGACTGGGTTTATTGATACACCATCCAAAGCCAAGTTAAAATTTCACCATGCTCAAAGGGTTATTCAGTGTCTGCTTTTTCTTTTTTTACATATCTACTAATCGGTGCCCTTCTTTGCAAGGCATTGAAAAACCTCCCTGGTCTTTTGAGGATGAATCTGTGCTTGAAAGTCACTACTCGATTGAGGCAACTTACAATTAATTGTATGTGTGGGGTACAGAGATGGGGAAGTCATTCAAAAATAATGTTAACCACTATTATTGAACACAGAATGAGTCCGTGCAACTTATTATACGATTTGTTTAGCACATTTTGACTCCTGAACTTATTTAGGCGTTCCATAACAAAGGAGTTGAATACTAATTGGCTCAAGCCATTTCCGCTTTGTTTTTTATTAATTTCGAAAAATTCTTACAAACACAATTTCACATTGACAATATGGGGTACTGTGTGTAGATCAGTGACACAAAATCCAATTTTAATCCGTTTAAAATTCAGGCTGTAACACAACAAAATGTGGAAAAAGTAAAGGGGTGTGAATACATTCTGAAGGCACTGTACATGTTTCAAGCAAACCACCATAGTCCCTGTGCCAAAGAATGCCAAGGTAACCTCTCTAAATGACTATCGCCCCATGGCACCCACATGAAATGCTTTAAAAGGCTGGTCATGGCTCACATCAACACCATCATCCCAGCCACCCTAGACCCACTGCAATTAGCATACCACCCCAACAATTCCACAGATGACACAATCTCTATTGCACTCCACAAAGCCCTCTCCCACCTGGGCAAGAGTAACAACTATGTGAGAATGCTGTTAATTGATTACAGCTCAGCGTTCAATACCATAGTGCCCTCTAAGCTCATCAGTAAGCTAAGGATTCTGGGACTGAACACCTCCCTCTGCAACTGGATCCTGGACTTCCTGACGGGCCACTCTCCAGGTGGTGAGGGCAACAACACATTCGCCACACTGACCCTCAACACGGGGGCCCCTCAGGGGTGTGTGCTTAGTCCCCTCCTGTACTACCTGTTCACCCACAACTGCACAACTCCAACACCATTATTAAAGAAAAATTCCACCCAAAAACGTTTGGTATTTGTTTCATTAGTCATTACCAGTCGAAAGTTTGGACACACCTACTCATTCAAGGGTTTTTCTTTATTTTTACTATTTTCTACATTGTAGAATAATAGTGAAGACATCAAAACTATGAAATAACACATATGGAATCATATAGTAACCAAAAAAGTGTTAAACAAATCCAAATATATTTTAGATTTTAGATTCTTCAAAGTAGCCACCGTTTGCCTTGATGACAGCTTTGCACACTCTTGGCATTCTCTCAACCAGCTTCACCTGGAATGCTTTTCCAACAGTCCTGAAGGAGTTCCCACATATGCTGAGCACTTGTTGGCTGCTTTTCCTATACTCTGCGGTCAATTGGGTTGAGGTTGGGTGATTGTGGAGGCCAGGTCATCTAATGCAGCACTCCACCACTCTCCTTCTTGGTCAAATAGCCCTTACACAGCCTGGAGGTGTGTTGGGTGATTGTCCTGTTGAAAACAAATGATAGTCCCACTAAGCGCAAACCAGATGCGATGGCATATCGCTGCTGAATGTTGTGGTAGCCATGCTGGTTAAGTGTGCCTTGAATTCTAAATTAAACACAGACAGTGTCACCAGCAAAGCACCCCCACACCATAACACCTCCTCCTCCGTGCTTTACGGTGGGAAATACACATGCGGAGATCATCCATTCACCCACACTGCAAAAAAAAAAAAAAAAAAAATCTCACAATGACACGGCGGTTGGAAACAAAAATCTACAATTTGGACTCCAGACCAAAGGACAAATTTCCATTGCTCATGTTTCTTGGCCCAAGCAATTCTCTTCTTCTTATTCGTGTCCTTTAGTAGTGGTTTCTTTGTAGCAATTCGACCATGAAGACCTGATTCACACAATCTCCTCTGAACAGTTGATGTTGAGATGTGTTTGTTACTTGAACTCTGTGAAGCATTTATTTGAGCTGCAATTTCTGAGGCTGGTAACTCTAATGAACTTATCCTCTGCAGCAGATGTATCTCTGGGTTTTTCATTCTTGTGGTTGTCCTCATGAGAGCCAGTTTCATCATAGCGCTTGATGGTTTTTGCGACTGCACATGAAGAAACTGAAAGTTGTTGAAATGTTTCATATTGACTGACCTTCATGTCTTAAAGTAATGATAGACTGTCATTTCTACGTGCTTATTTGAGCTGTTCTTGCCATAATATGTACTTGGTGTTGTACCAAATAGTGCTATCTTCTGTATACCAGCCCTACCTTGTCACAACACAACTGATTGGCTCAAACGCATTAAGAAGGAAATAAATTCCACACATGAACTTTTAAGAAGGCACACCTGTTAATTGAAATGCATTCCAGGTGACTACCTCATGAAGCTGGTTGAGAGAATGCCAAGAGTAGGAAAAGCTGTAATCGAGGCAAAGGGTTTTGTTTACTACATAATTCATATGTGTTATTTGATAGTTTTGACATCTTCATTATTATTCTACAATGTAGAAAATAGTACAAATTAAGAAAATCCCTGGAATGAGTAGATGTTCAAAAACTTTTGACCGGCAATGTATATAAACTGAGACACAACTCCTCTTTGTTGGGCTCTCAACCATACACCATTGAGGTGATGTTTGACCGGTCTCATTTTTGCAAATCTTAATTAAATAAAGGTTGTTGAATAATCAACAGTCTCTCTCCTTTCTGGTTAGAATTTCCATGACAGCCATGAGACTGCTAAATAGTTAGAACCTTTTAACACTCTTGTAGCCTGTAAGAAGTAAATATACCATACAGTTTTTATATTTTTGAAAAATGATCTGAGGATTAGTTCAATCTTTGCTGCCTCTGCACCAGTACTGGTTGTCTTCAGATACTATGCTTAAGTCTTTGACAACTACCTTTTATGTTGCCTTTTCTGGGGGCTGTCGGAAAAAGACCCCCCAAAAAGTCCCATGTGACGTCTCCCATTCCTCCACCCCTACATATTTTCTTTGATTTTGCTTCCCATGGATGTGTTTTTCTCCCAAATGTGTTGTTCAGATTATTGTCAAAACCTCATGCAGGATTGTGGACCGTTTCAACAAACCTAACGCTGTTAATAAGAGGGTACAAGAGAGTGTTGTGGTAAATATGTCTTGAGTCATTATTCAGTGGTTTTACTTATTATGATCAAAAGCCCCAACATTCAAAGGCAATCTGAAGTGAGAGAGGGAAAAGGACATACATTGAAAGAATACACATATTCTAAAAGAAGGTTTGAGGGATTTGCTCTGGCATTCGATAAATGCTTGTTCCATTCAGACAATAAACACTCACTGCTGTTCTCAGTCTGTGTTCAGACGACGCCAGTTCCATTTCACAACATATTTGTGTGCATCTCTTTTAGTCTCATTGTTGTCACGTGGTACCAAACATGTTCCCATAAAGCTCAAGGATAAAACCACCTGAAAGGCAAGCTAATTTTGGACCGCAAGAAGAGAAACCGCCTGTCAGTTTTTCAAGATTGGCAATGTTAGGGAAAATGTTATTGTATCAGTAAATTGTGTGGTGATTATGTTCATCATCTTGTTCATGATGAAGTCATTCTAATTCACTATACAGGGCAACAAGTTCCACATTCAAAATCAAATGTTCAATCTTAGATCTGACTGAATTTAAATCATCAAGTGAATTGTGGAACTTGCAACACTCTACAACACTCTATTTTTTGGGGGTATTTCAAAAGCGCACAGCTATACTGCTAACTCTCCTTTTCTGAAACCCATGTCTAGACTTCCTCCTCTATTCTCATAGGACTTCCTCTGACTGCAGCCAGCCAGGCAGCCCAGATGACACAAGTTAGATCAAGCATAGAAAAAGAATCCAGGCCTCTACATCGGATTACATCTGACAAGCAACATGGACCCAGATTTGTCCACTCTCAAGATCTTCCTTGGCTCACAGAACTTTTCCTTCCCTCTGTCATCCAAAAATGTTTCGGACGTAAGTGAAATGTTATAGAGAATGCAAATAAACTGGGAAAACATTTGATATCTTTCAAACATTTGGGCTGTACTTCAAATATCAACATTCTGATCATTGAATATGTCCCTGATCTTTGTTGATATAATAATCTATGCCATGTGTATCAACAACAACAAAAAATCACCTTAGACCACATTTTAATAAGTTGAAAATAGTTAACCTTTTTTTCTGTGTAAACTATTGACTTGCAGACATTGCAATGTTACTTTCCTTGCTAGGTTTTTTATTTACTTGTGTGAGGTTTTGTTATGTGACTTGGTTCAGGGGAGTGCGATGGTGTCAAGGTTCGGTTGTTGTGAGTCTGATCTCTTTTTATTTTTTTCTCCCCAAGCATATGCAGCTAAATGGAAACAGATGCCCCTTTCGCCAGTGAAAGAAAGAGAAAGAAAGGAAGAAAAAAAGAAAAAATAGATTTACAGTGTCTAACAGTTCCATTCAACAGTGCATTAGCCTGTGCTGCTATGGGCTTCCACAAAATATATGGATACATCGAAATTATCGCACACACACACACACACACACACACAGTCAAAGAAGGCACCCTTTCCTTTGTTTTACTTTTCATAGCTAATTCTCAGAGCATTGTTACCAGCCATCAGAACGTTGTAGCCTGATTAAGGTTTCACTTTTTAGGAACCAGGAAATGGATCATCTTCGCGTGCCACTGAAAAAGGAATCTGTTGTTACTCAAGGCGGAGCTCTAGGCTCGGGGACTGTCTCTAATTTTAGCACCTGGAGTTCAGAAGCATACCATATATTTTAGCCATGACACACAGAAACTATAAATCCTAAAACCAAACACCAAACATAGAGGCACACACTATGTTCTCATGACTTAAACGATTCAGTCATTTGAAATGGTAATAAGCGCCTTTAATGAAAATAGAGTGAGAGAATTGACTCGGGAAAAAAATCGGGGAAAAAATGTCAACTGAAGTATACAAGGCTTGTAAAACATAGATGTATGTATCTCTGTCATTTTATACTTTCCTTATAGAATGTAATGAAACCTAAAACATTTAATACGAACTGAAATAACTTAAATAGACCATACATTCATCCTGCACTTCCATTTGCACATGAGACCCCTCATGTGCAAATGTTTATGAGGGAATGAATACATAATTGTATTCTTAAAAAAATATTGGTTCAATCATTCTGCAGAGACTTTCTACAGATCCCCAAATATAATTATGTTAGTAATTATTTGACAATTTATGGGCATTCGATTTTCTTTCCCTCCTTGTTGCTATGTCTTTTTACTTGACTTACTCTATGTCTAAGCCTTCTAAAAGTCAATAGTTTAATCAATAACAACGCCAACAACTTCAATGCCCTCCACTGACTTTAGCACCTTTTATGTTTTATATGATTATGGCTCTCATCTCCTGCTCATTCTCCTGTGTGCACAGCCTTGAGCCTTGTCTGTTACAGCTCCTATGGAAGGCTGAGTAAATGTTTCCTTTTGTGCCGGAGCTCTGCTTCTGTAAAGGACAGCCGTTATATTTCTCAACCTCTACAGTATAGAAACACAAATAGAACTGTACAATGGAGGATGTCAGAGGAGTGCAGATGACAAAACTCTGTAGGGAGTCATGTACTGTAAGTGCAAGCTCTCATCTCAACTGCTAGGAATCAATATGTCATTTCCCCCCTACCTGTCAGAAGTGTGCAGAGACCCAGATCTAAGTTTATCTTTTTTATATATACAGTTCAAGGTATGTGTGCTATAGATTCTGTCTTTGAATTTATCTTAACAAGTGCTACATTGATACATATTGGAAATATGTGTAGAAAGCCAGTTATGTAATGCTCTATTCTTCAGCAAATGCCTATGTTTAGGTAACACTTTATGTGAAGTTGCCCTTATAGCCTACCTGCGTAATAACACAGTTATTACTATAGTTACAATATTGTATGAACATGTTGCTACATGGTTATTTAGTAATTATTTGTAGTTGTCTTTGTTGGAACCCGCAGAACTGTGATTGGGTGTAGGCCTAATGTTATTATAATATCCTTTCTTTTCCTGTGCGTGGAGGCTCATAGTGACAGACAAATTAATAACATGAGTAGATGTAAACACTGCACTGTAGGCATGTATTGCATGTATGTGATTGCATATTGTATACTGGTAGTGGATGAGGTGATTCTCCCTTGACAATATGAAACACTTTTAGCTCCTTAGAAAAGCCTGTATAAATCCAATCCGTTATTATTCTATTCGCATATGGCCTTCAAAATTGCCCAGATGGCAAATGTGAATGTGCATTTTTATTGTCATTTATGAAAGCTGCAATAGTATTTACCAAGGTGTCCGTGGGGTTTTATTGGTCAGCCCAGTTATTTCCCCATGTGTTTAGTGCTGGCTGTTTTCTTCATTGTCCCACACAATTAAATCGGGGAGGGGCTGTGGATCTGTCTCCGTCCGTTAATATGTTCGTACGTTCGTCACACGCAATATCTCAGACAGCACTGGCCTGAGTTTGATGAAACTTGGGTGAATGATGTGTCTTTCCGCAGAGTACCGGCATTTACAAAATTACACTGACTGACCAGATGGTGGCGCTATAACAAGCGATTGAAAATGCAAACCCCTCACTCCATTTGACCTAAAGTCATGAAATTCAGTACATAGGTCCTTCTCCAATGTAAATTTACTTCTGGTACCCTTTAGGGCCGCCATTATGTATTTTCCGCCATTTTGAATTTTGTGGCTAAAAAAAAAAAAACGCTACTCTGCTGGCACGGAATGACCAATCTGCATAAAACTTGATATGTTGTCACGTTCGTTTGTAGAAACGGACCAAGGCGCAGCGAATGTTGAGTTCCACATCATTTATTAATAGTGAAACTTAGCAAAAACAATAAACAAATATCGAACCGTGACTACAGAGGTGCTACATACACTTACTCAAAATACAATATCCCACAAACACAGGTGGGAACAAACACTACTTAAATATGATCCCCAATTAGAGACAACGATTACCAGCTGCCTCTAATTGGGAATCATACAAATCACCAACATAGAAACATGAAAACTAGAACACCCACATAGAAATAATAAACTAGACTAACCCCCCAGTCACGCCCTGACTTACTCCAGCATAGAAAATAAGGACTCTCTATGGTCAGGACGTGACATATGTGGCATCTATGGAAAAAGGTCTCTCAACGCAATTTTTTTCCAGACTAGTACCTAAAACAACATGGTCGCTATTGACCAATAAACAATCTGTCAAAACCTCATTGTGCTTGACTATTGTATGCCTTTTATGCCTTTCAATCGGATATATCGCTTAGCATATTAATATTTCTCCACTGTTGGATTTCAGTGTTCCCTTTCGTATGCATACCATGTGTGGACTGGAGACAGGGAAGCAAGCTGAGCTGTTTGACTTGGTGGTAGTGCGGTAGTGCTCAGGCGTTAGACCTCATGACAGATACTTTACACATGCCAGACTTTCAGACAATGGAAGACTGTGAGACAACGATAAAATGTTCATATCAAAAGCATTTACCCCTCTCCGGGCGCCAGACTGTCTGACACTGGCTGAAATTGATTCTTAATTGGGTTTGTATGGACCCTGGGTCTACTGTTGGGGAGCAGCACACTGGGCTGTGCTGAGGAGGAGTGGACTGAGACTTGCTCCAGTTCTGCCGACTGCCCAGGAAATGTGATAACACCACCCGACCGACCCCACTGGAGAAAGGAAATACATCACATTGTTTTATTTTTTATTTTTTATCTTGCAGGAAGAAATTATGAAATGGATTATCTAGCACATCTTGAAAAATAATTCAAAGGAGTGATCCATCATTTAGACACGCAAGAACAAAGTCTCTAATTCAAAGGGATGTCATTACTCATCAGCAGTCACAACCAGTTGGCGTTAACCAGCTGTGGTTGCTAAATGTCTTTTCTGGAAGACCTGTCTTTTTTTGTTGCAATAAATCACTCCAGGTTGCTGTGGAATGTAAATGCTGGACCAGTGCTCCGGAACAGCTTGGTCTTGGTAGTGGTGATTTTCATTTTCTAGGCTAACATTCCTCATGATCTATTTTGGCTTGCCTTGCGTGCACACTGGGTTGTGCTGCAGAGGCCTGACTGGTTAAAAAGTGAGCCAAGGGTGGGGGGCCCATTTGCTCCCCAGTGTTTTTTTTACCCTGGCCCTCCAGTGAAGATCAGCATGCCAGTGCCTCCCCCGAAGTGGGAGGGAGGAAGGGAATAAGGGAGGGCACAAGGGAGGGAGGGAGGTTACCCCCACCTTGTTTGAGCTTAATCCACAGCAGATTTCTCCCCCGGTCACAGAAGAAGCTTGTTAACAGTACAGGCAGAGGAACTGGAGAGAGACTGGAGAGCCGCTCCACAATGCCTTATGGAGAATCTGCTGTGGATTATGCCACATCTTTGGCTTCATTCGTTCTCATTTTCATTGCTTTTATTCAGACTTGATAGGTGCTTCTTGTTAGTCTCCATTTTTGAAGGCCCAACAAAATGTAATATAATTCAGAAATATTGCCCAGAGAATGTTGTTATTATTAATTATTATTATTATTATTTATCTTGCATCCTGAGTTTTTCCTGGTCAGGTCAAAATCGACCAGCCCTAATTATCAGTATTGTCAAGGTTGTCGTTGTTGTTTGTGTTGTTGTTGTGGTTAACATTGTATCATTTGCCCTCATGCTGTGATCCCCTTGATAACAGCAGGGGAGGTATTGTTGAACATGCCCCTGCAGTACAGCACAAAGCTTAGTACATTGCATTTCCAGAAACCTGCAGAGAGCAGGTGAGCAGTGTGACATTGGATCATACCCTCCCTGTGTCTGACACCCTCACTCGCCGACACCTCCTGCTGCCCTGCAATCAGCTGGTGGGGGTGAGGCTGCTGCTGTAACTGTAAATTGGGCCAGTCACCCAGGGTGGTCATCCTCCTCACCCATCCCAGCTAGGGTGTGCCTGACTGGGCCTGGGACCCTCTCTCTCTACCTACTCATAGCAGCCCCAGTGGCCTTGTCAATGTCACTTTGACACTTCTATTCTGTTCTAGTTCACAAGTTAAAATGAAGAAGGGATTTGGCAAGTTGGTGGGGGGGAAGAGCCTGCTGTAATTATGTTATATTGTTTTTGTGCATCTCTGAACGCTGTTCTATCGATTCCCAGGGTCATTTCATGTTTTCATGTGTATCTGAGGTAGTGCCGTTGTATGTCCGTTGCGAATGTCAGACTCCACTCTGCGAGGCACATCGATCTGCAGGCTGAACATGGTGAGATTGTAGACTCCTAAATTGCTAGCACAGTTTGTTTATGTGATTTTACAGCTAACTATTTACTTCACATGCTGATATGGCCTTTGGTATTATTGTGTGCAGCTACATTTGCTAGCTACCTACACGACTTGGCCAAAAGTATTTGGACACCCATTCAAATTAGGGGATTCGGCTATTTCAGCCACACCCATTGCTGACAGGTGCATAAAACCGAGCACACAGCCATGCAATCTCCATCGACAAACATTGGCAGTAGAATGGCCTTACTGAAGAGCTCAGTGACTTTCAACGTAGCACCGTCATAGGATGCCACCTTTCTAACAAGTCAGTTCGTCAAATGTCTGCCCTGCTAGAGCTGCCCCGGACAACTGTAAGTGCTTTTATAGTGAAGTGGAAACATCTAGGAGCAACAATGGTTCAGACGCAAAGTGGTAGGCCACACAAGCTCACAGAACGGGACCGCCGAGTGCTGAAGTGCGTAGCACGTAAAAATGGTCTGTCCTCATTTGCAATACACACTACCAAATTCCAAACTGCCTCTGGAAGCAACGTCAGCACAAGAACTCTTCGTCGGGAGATTCATGAAATGGGTTTCAATGGCCGAGCAGCCGCACACAATCCTAAGATCACCATGCACAATGCCAAGCATCGGCTGGAGTGGTGTAAAGCTCACCACCATTGAACTCTGGAGCAGTGGAAACGTGTTCTCTGGAGTGATGAATCACGCTTCAGCATCTGGTAGTCCGACTGACGAATCTGGGTTTGGCGGATACCAGGAGAACACTACCTGCCCGAATGCATAGTACCAACTGTAAAGTTTGGTGGAGAAGGAATAATGGTCTGGGGCTGTTTTTCATGGTTCGGGCTAGGGCCCTGACCTCAACCCTATCGAACACCTTCGGGATGAATTGGAACGCCGACTATGAGCCAGGCCTAATTGGCCAGCATCAGTGCCTGACCTCACTAATGTTCTTGCAGCAATGTTCCAACATCTAGTGGAAAGCCTTCCCAGAGGAAGGAGGCTGTTATAGCAGCAAGGGGGGGGGGGGGGCAACTCCATATTAATGCCCATGATTTTGTAATGAGACGTTCGACGAGCACGTGTCCACATACTTTTGGCCATGTAGTGTAGCTAGCTAGCGAGACAGCACATTGAGAGAGCATTGCATTGTGATTCCACAACGATTTCACGTCCTGCTACCAACCTTATTATAACAACACAATGAAACATTTGTTCACAATTAATATTGTTCTCACATATTAGTGGTCCCAGCTTCCTTTCCCCTTTCACACCACTAGAACACTGTGGAGTACCTTCTGTAAAGTGGGAAGGAAGAATTTACAAGGCAAGCCTGCGAAGCACCTCTTAAATGTAATCCTTCAAACTTCCGTTGAGAATTACTATACGAGTCACAAACTGACAGGAATATGAAACTGTTGTCTAGGTCTGTGCTAGCTCAGTGTGTCGGTGGCACAGTATCACAGTGACTCCCCCTGGATCATGATCATGATGCAGTTGGATAAAACTCAAACTAGGACCAGTTTTGACTTCTTAAGCAGCTTATCTGCTCTCCAGCAAATATAGTGGATAAAATACTAAAACAGTGAATACTTCCAGTATTATCATTTTCTGGACTTTTTACATCTTGGTTTTCAAACGGGTCTCTCCAGGTCCATAACCCCTCGTTCATTTCCCTTTTCTGATCAACAAAAAAATAATAGTGTCTCTCTCTTCCTTTCTCTTTCCTTCTCTCTCTTTCTTTTAGAACACAGTTGTCATTAATCCTGAAAAAAACGTGAATAATAGGAAAAAGGGAGATTGCTGCCAAGAAAGTAGGAGTTGCTATTTTTTGCAACCATGGTATTTTTCTTCTGTAGTGGTCTTTTCTTCAATGTACAGAGGGCTATTTTTCATACTAGCAGAACAAAGATATAATCTGTTGCCAAGTCAGATTCAAGTGTTCCTGTTTAACAGACTTAAATACATGATTGTCTATTCAAGTCTTGACTTTTTGTTAATGGGACAAGTGAGTATGGAGAGGGTAAAAGGGAAACATTCCATTCCATTCTGTTAGTTAGTAATAAGCAGAATAATTATTTGTAATTATTTGTAAATAAATGGCAATTAATTTAATTAAGAGAGTTGGTACTCAATGCACAATTAACTAATGAACTAGAATGATGTTATTTCCCAAATCTTTTTTATTTTTCTGGAATAATCCAATGGTTGGCGAGGAGGTTTGTCCACTTGCCATTCAATTATGTGTATGATAATCACAAGAAATGCAAGTCATTTTTTTTTCCATTATAAAGAAATGTTTTCTATGATTATATGTAAAACCTTCCAACGGATATGGAACTCATTATTCTGTCATATTCCATAAATAAATGCTTCCTCTGATCCAGTTGTTCCCATACATCTCTTTTTAGGTTCTTAGATGTTTTGAGGTCATTTGTGTAAAGTCAAATTTGGCTTTTTTTATACTTTATTGCATTCCATCCCTAACCAGATTGCTCTTGTATTTTAATGGGTAGAATGATCCTCTATAGTTGTACTCAGAGAGGCAGCAACCATTGCCAGATTTGTGGCCTGTTGTGGTCCGAAAGAACAGCACCACAGGGAACTTCAGAAAAATTCACTCAGATTTCAGTTTTTGAAATACAGTCCCTGCCTGGGGGGAACAGACCATTTCTCAGTACAATATTTCAAATCAGAGAAGGGGTGGTGCTGTAGCTAGGCTCCATGGGAGAAGACCAAGAGGATTAGGAAGAGATCTCCTTGTAGGAAGAATTTTAAAAACATTAGAGAAGTCAAGGGAAACCAAACAGAGGTAGAGAGACAGACAGCATCAGATCCGTTGAATACAGCACATGTTTCTGGGTGCCAATGGCTTCAGCCCAACACATGAATGACCCCTGGACAGGTGCAGAGGTCTTATGCGTCTGGAGGGAAGCTTTAGAGCTCTCAGCACTTTTACAAGGCAAGCCTGGATTTTCTGCTGGATTCACCCAGCACATGTCTCTATTTTACAGTGCTCTGGCACGTGGTATGTGAGATGTGTCTCAAACTCTCAGCTTCATTATGCACTTGTGTTCATACAATGGATGAATGGAGTTAATTTGTCACATGAAACCCATTCCATGTATGTTGTGTAATATGACATGTATTTTTGTTCTCTGGGGCCTTTAATTCCAAGTCAACGCTATACTCTGCAACTCAACTTTATTGGAGACCAAATGAAAAATGTAATGGAAGGAATAGCTCTCTGTATGTCTGTATATTTTGAATTACAAATATATTCATGAGACACTAGCATTTTCCTAACTGAGCTTTCTTCCTTTACTTCCTATGTAGTGGAAATGAAGCATTGAGTTGGTGAAACAGCCAGCTGCATTGTGTGTACACAGCATAGGCCTACATTGATTTGTTCCTGTGAGGAATATTTCTTTCCCTCTCTCTGCCTCTAAAAGTCCCTCATTTGGAATATGATAATGAGATCCGTCACGATCGTTGATTCCCTTTGAACTTTTTTATTTCTTTGTAGGCGGAGTCATAGAGGTAGAGAGCAGGAGTTTTCTGCCGCAAGCCCATGGCCCCTCACACCATCTGCCGGACCTCATTTAATTTGAATAAATTATTTTTTTTCAGAGGCGCTTGCTTCGGTTCACTAACATGTTTTTGCAGTTCAAGGCAACAGCCACCAGCAATGAGTGAGGATGGTTGTTTCTTCTCTCTCAGAGACTCCCCTACCAATGGTCTAAGGCTGCAGCATAGCATGTAGGATTCCTTGAACCCACCAGCAGCAGCCGGCGGCATTCTAAAGTGGGATTCAAAGCTGGATGTATTCTGAGCCTTTCTGTGAAGGGATAGGGTTGTTCTTTATTTGGAGTAACTGCAGATTAATAGAAAAAATAATACGCATGCTGTTTGTTTTAGGAACAGATACCTGGAAAAAATATTTCATTTGGAGTTAATTCAATACCAAAAGTAAGAACCAGAAATAGAATGTGTCGTTTTATGTGTCATGGGTTTAATAACCACATCTTTGTAACAATTCAATAATGATGAGATGGGAGACATGAATTAGTTCAACTATGTATCTGGAACGTGCTCATCTTAACACATAGATCCCCCCTGATGCTCTGGCACAACCCCAATATACCACATCTCCTCCTCTTCTACATAACTAATCCTGAGAAGGTGACTGTGAGGCCCTAGGTGAAGACTACTGGGTCAGGGTGTAACAGTTCTGGACCACTCATGACTGGTGTTTCTGTATGTGTTTCTTTACTCAACAGTAACTGATCTGTATGTCTTTTCCAGATGACCTCCTCTGCAGTCTGGACAGTGTAGGACACAGGACCAGTCTGAGCAATGACCGTAGCAAGAACCCGCTTTGGTCCTTTGAGGTATTTCCTAGCTAAGACAGTATCTCCCTCAAATAGAATTGTATTTGTCACATGCTTCATAAACAACAGGTGTAGACTAACAGTGAAATGCTGACGGACCCTTCCCGTCAACGCAGAGAGAGAAAAAATTGAGAAATAATAGAAAAGTAAAACACATAATAATAAAAGTAATAATAAATACACAATGAGTGATGATAACTTGCTATCTAAACAAGGTACCAGTACCGAGTTGATGTGCAGGTGTACGAGGTAATTGAGGTAGATATGTACATATAAATAGGAATAAAGTGACAGATAATAAACAGTAGTAGCAGCGTATGTGATGAGTCAAAAAAAGTTAGTGCAAAAAGGATCAATGCAGATAGTTAAATAACCACATAGCTACCAGGACTAACTTTTTGGCAGTTTATGGCATGATTGAAAGCTCTGTTGTTTGCTCTCAGATCACAACGTTTGACATAAATCTCCTGTTGACGTTGCACGTCCTTTGCGTTCTGAGGTTTGAGTATGTGGAAGCTTGTGCTTAGCTCTCTCTTCATGAGTGGCGATGTAGGCGAAGCCTTGGTGGTTGCATGAGGTGTGTTCCTGTGTCCCTTGACTCTAATAAGCTTTTAAGGCATGTTTCATGGTCTGTATGAACCTCTCCGCCAGCCCGTTGGTAGATGGATGGTACGGTGCGGACCTGATGTGTTGTACGCCATCCACATGTAGGAATATTGTCATTTCTCAGGACACTAGCTGCTGTCCACTCTTGCTAATGAGTTGGAGAAGCAATCTGAACCGACTAAATAAACACTTTCTCAAGCTTCTCGATGGTCTTCTCTGAAGTACTACACTCTATGATGGCAACCTCTGGCCACTTGATTTGAGCATCCACGACCTCGAGAAACATTCTGTCTTCGAATTAACCTGCGAAGTTGACATGTATGCATTGCCACACCTCCTCAGACCAATCCAATGCATGAAAAGCATGTGACGAGGAACATGTTTTCACTTTCTCCCCAATGCTTCCATCCTATCCAGGCCACAATGACCTGAGTGTAGCTGTTGCAACACTGGTTTTCTCAGCGAAGGCGGAATGATAACTCTCCTCCACAGCAGACAACTGGACTGTACTGACAGTTCAGTTCTCCTGGAAAGGTAAGGTTCTGGAGCATTTCCTGCGGCTTTACCTTTGTTAATAATGTCCATCACTTCAGATAACATCGGGTCATTCCTGGTGTTTCTCCACACTTGTTGAAGTGATTGGTGTGTTTTACACTTGTCTGAAGTAGAATATCTCCACTTTGTGTGACTCTGGCTTGACCACAGGTATTGGCAACCTGTAAAGTCCATCTGTATTGCAGTGCAGTTCCGACTTGCAGTACTTGATGTCATAGGTGTGTACTGACAAAAGCCCACCTTTGTATTCTGCTTGCCACAAGTGACGGAATTCCAGTATGCGGTCCAACGATTCTTGTCAGCGGGCGATGATCTGTAAGAAGGGTGAACTTCCTCCCTTACAGACACTGGTGAAACGTACAAACTCTAATAACAATGAACAGGGCTTTTTGTTATTCCTGTGCATTGTTACTTTCTACTTTGTTCAATGTCCTCAATTCAAAAGAGATTGGCTTCTCTTCACAAGAAGGCATGATATGGGACACGACTGCTCCCACACCATAGGGACTAGCATCACAAGCTACTTGGATGGTGGATCGAAGTAAGTCAATGCCTCAGATTTCAGGAGTGTTTCCTTGGTTTTCACAAATGCTTCCTCGTATTGTTCTGTCCATTTCCATTTTTTGTCCTGACAAAGCAACTGATGCAGTGGTTTCAGTTTAGTTGCTAAACTCGGAATAAAACATCTGTAGTAATTCAATAACCCCAGGGAAGAACATAGATAGCTCCATTCTGAGGAGCTTGGGCATCCAAAATAGCTTTGACCAAAGATTGGAGGAATGCACATTTTTCCTTATGAACTCGCAGTTTGTAGTCCTTAAACCTCTGAAAGGTTTCCAAGTTCTGGAGATGGTCCTCTTCGTCCTTTCCAGTAACGAGGATGTCATCCAAGTACAGCGCCTTAAGAAAGTATTCACACCCTTTGACTTTTTCCACATTTTGTTGTGTTACAGCCTGGCCTACATACACTACCTTTTCAAAATGTTTACAAATTAATACAAAATTCAAAGATGAAATGTCTTGAGTCAATAAGTATTAAACCCCTTTGTTATGGCAAGCCTAAATAGGTGCAGGAGTAAAAATGTGCTTAACAAATCACATAATAAGTTGCATGGACTCCTTAATAGTGTTTAACATGATTTTTGAATGCCTACCTCATCTCTGTACCCCACACACAATTATCTGTAAGGTCCCTCAGTCGAGCAGTGAATTTCAAACACAGATTCAACCACAAAGACCAGGGAGGTTTTCCAATGACTCGCAAAGAATAGCACCTATTGGTAGATGGGTAAAAAAATAAGAAGCTGATATTGAATATCCTTTGGAGCAATGTGAAGTTATTAATCACACTTTGGATGGTGTATCAATACACCCAGTCACTACAAAGATACAGGCGTCCTTCCTAACTCTGTTGCCGGAGAGGAAGGAAACCGCTCAGGTATTTCACCATGATGCAGAAGGTGACATTAAAACAGTTACAGAGTTTAAAGGATGTGATAGAAGTAAACTGAGGATGGATCAACAACAATGTAGTTACTCCAAAATACTAACCTAAATGATAGAGTGAAAAGAAGGAATTCTGCACAGAATAAAAATTGTCCAAAACATGGATTATGTTTGCAATAAGACACTAAAGCAAAACTGAAAACATTTGGGAAATAAATTAACTTTATGCACTGTATACAAAGTGTGGTCTTCATGGTGGTCGCTGAATCTGGAGGCTGCATCTTGTTATGGGTATCCTTGTCATCGGCAAGTTTTTTTAATAAAAAGAAACGGAATAGAACTAAGTACAGGCAAAATCCTAGAGGAAAACCTGGTTCAGTCTGCTTTCCTACAGTCACAGGGAGACAAATTCACCTTTCAGCAGGACAATAACCTAAAACTTGAAGATACACGTAAATGAAAAGTCAAAGGAGCTGCGCCAGTGCTGTTCCAGAGGACAATGGACCAGATCTTGAGTGGATTGCCAGGGATACAATGCTACAGTGCCTTCAGAAAGTATTCATACCCCTTGACTTATTCTACATTTTGTTGTGTTACTGACGGCAGAGGTCGATTTTGCTGAACTTTTGACCCCCAGCTAAATCCGTGAAAATGTTGTTGATGTGTGGTAGGGGATACCGCTCAGCGGATAACACAGGGTTAACTGTGACTTTTTAAAGTCTCAACATACAGGCATCCTGATTCCACCATACTTCTAGAGGACTGGTACGATGGGTTTTTCCCATTCACGCTTATCGACTCCAGTACTGTTCATGACTAAAACATCCAAGTCAGCCTTGACTTTTGGTCTGATAGCATAAGTTTCGGATTGTGCTTTCATAACTTTGGTTTGCAGTCTGGCTTAATGCTAAGCTTTACTGTAGTGTATTTCATGCTACCCAGCTCTCCATTAAAAACTTCTCCATGTTTATTTTAGATGGCAGGTAGGCTTGTGTCTCCATGTGTCATTGTACGCACTGATGACCAGTCCAGTGGGATTTTCTCTAGCCACGAACGTCCCAGTAGTGATAGATAGTCTCCTTTCACGACTTAGAGTGGCAGCGTTTTAGCTTGCCCATTTAACTGAACTGTGACCTCAGTGATGTCTCACGGCGACAGATTCACCTGTGTAAGTCTTGAACGTGATGTGCGCTGGCTGAAGTGATATGTGTTTCAATGTCTTTTTGTAGACTGTGTCTGACATAAGAGATACAGCTGCCCCTGTATCAATCTCCATATAGACCGGCTGCGCCTCTAGTTGCCCCTCTAGTAAGGGAGAGACATGGTAGCCGTGCATCCCCTCCCCCCAGCAACAGTCATTATATTCAGTGTGAATTCCTCGTCTGATGAGTCACTTACCTCTTGTGTTCTCTTGCTCAACAGTGTGAAAGTCACGTTTTCTTTCATTGGAATGTCTTTCTTGTTTTTAGTCTTCAACGAGTTCTATGAGCTCTTTTTGTTTCTGCAGGCTCATTCGATGTGGCCCTTTTTCCCAGACAAATACATGTTCTTATTCCAGCACGTAATTCCCTGATATCCCACTTTGCTACAAAGGAAGCATGTGCCTTGATATCCCTGTCTCTGATTTTCAGTTGCAACTCTGTGCACTTTTCCTGTTGAACCTTGGACACACTGACTTCAATAGCCTTTGCCCAGGTCAGATTACTTTGTCAATAGTCTCTTTTGTGTAGCTTCACTCTGTAGCCCACATACTAGTCTGTCTCCAACAGTGTCATTTAGAACATCATTAAACTCACAGTGCTCTGATAGTTTATGTAATTCAGCACCAAACATTCTAACTGATTCTTTCTCTCCTTGATTTCTTTCGTGGAACCTAAACCTTTCAGCCGTAACTAGTGGTTTTGGTGAAAAGTGTCCTTTCAGTATTTCCACAATATCCCCATCTTATTACCTGGCCTGTCTGGCTTTAGTTGGCTGCGTTGTAAATAAAATGTATTTGGCCCAATTACACAAAAGGATGTAGGCACAACTTTGTCTTCATGAATGTAATTTGCGAGAATAAAATATTCACACCGCTTTGTATATGAGCTCCACTGCTCAACACTTTCATCAAACTGTCCAATGTTTCCAACAATTCCAAGCCATTTTTCATTTCTCAATAGGCTCCTGATTGTCACTCACTTCAATATTTTCCTCAACAAATTTTCCTCAGTCACATGATCTTCATTCACTTCACTCACTGACATTTCATCCTTAAATTCGCTCATTTAGCAGTTTTTAGTTTCCAAAGTTTGTCTTCACAGTTGAATAAATGTCCTTTCCTTTACTCATTGTATATTCCCCCCTTTTTTGATCACGTTGTTTTCTGCTCCAACGTCCGTCTTGAATCCTTTTCTGCGGTCCATGATGATGGTAACTCTCTTTCTTAGCTAACTCAACTATGCACTTGCCTCTGCTAGCAATACATTGTTTCAAAATTGTAAAAAACAACTTCCTCCGGACAGAATAGTTCCCGTAGGTTCAGACTTACTCTTGGACAATCTTTTGTTATGTCTCATGGGTTTCATAGCCATGTCTTTATAACAATTCAATAATGATGAGACGGGAGACAGGAATTAATTCAACTATTTATCTGGAATCAAAATCAAATCAAATCAAATGTATTTATATAGCCCTTCTTACATCAGCTGATATCTCAAAGTGCTGTACAGAAACCCAGCCTAAAACCCCAAACAGCAAGCAATGCAGGTGTAGAAGCACGGTGGCTAGGAAAAACTCCCTAGAAAGGCCAAAACCTAGGAAGAAACCTAGAGAGGAACCAGGCTATGAGGGGTGGCCAGTCCTCTTCTGGCTGTGCCGGGTGGAGATTATAACAGAATATGGCCAAGATGGTCAAATGTTCATAAATGACCAGCATGGTCAAATAATAATAATCACAGTAGTTGTCGAGGGTGCAGCAAGTCAGCACCTCAAGAGTAAATGTCAGTTGGCTTTTCATAGCCGATCATTTAGAGTATCTCTACCGCTCCTGCTCTCTAGAGAGTTGAAAACATCAGGTCTGGGACAGGTAGCACGTCCGGTGAACAGGTCAGGGTTCCATAGCCGCAGGCAGAACAGTTGAAAATGGAGCATGCTCATCTCAACACATAGAACCCCCATGACGCTCTGCGGCACAACCCCAATACACCACATCATTGGATTTACTCGACATGGGCTTACCTATATGAACACATGGGGACTTTCCAATCAAAACCCACGATCACTCATAATGATTGCCCTGGGTATAAGTGAAAGAAGAAGTAGCACACTACCAGTAGCAGAACCAGTAGTAGCAGAGGCACTAACTTCAGCTTGCACATATAAAGGTGGCTCATTGATTTAACAAAGTCCCCAGCTGGAGGTGTACTGAGGCAAATCAGATTTAGACTCTTACTCAAAGACACACAGCAGTGCCCCACATAGCCACAGAGCTCCTAGCCTCTGCTCTCGAGCCTGGCTCCCAATCTCCACACTCCACAGCCCCCCCGTTTCCTATGTAAAGCTTTTAACATGTGCTCACAAATGGATTCAAATCCAGTCAACGATAGCCTCTTCCCCTGACAGAGAGAAGAACAGCATGTGGCTTCTCAAATAGCTGATGCAGTGTGTATCTTGCAATTGTTAATATTAAAATACTTGGCCATGATTCAGTCAATTATCATTTACAGCTCATTCATGCAAAAATATATCTGAATATAAATGACATCTTGGTTAATCCCCTTTCCCTGGAAGGAATACAAAAACCAATCAACTGACAGCAGATTTTGGAACACTGAATCCTGTATTCTAAGCATGCCGTATTCTAGAGAGAGAAGAGTATGACCAAATCAAATTGTATTTGTCACATGCGCCGAATACAACAGGTGTAGACCTTACAGTGAAATGCTTACAAGCCCTTAACCAACAATGCAACTTTAAGAAAAATAAGTGTTAAGAAAGTATTTACTAAAATAAACTGAAGTAAAAAAAAAAGACATTTAAAATTTAAAAGAAGAAAATAGAAAAATAACAAATAATTAAAGAGCAACAATAAAATAACTTTGGCGAGGCTATACCGGTACCGGTACAGAGTCAATGTGCGGGCGCACAGGTTAGTCGAGGTAATTGAGGTATGTACATGTAGGTAGATGTAAAGTGACTATGCATAGACAACAAACAGAGAGCAGCAGCAGCGTAAAAATGGGACTCCACACCGGATCCACTACTTCATTGCCTTCTCCAGAGTTTCTGGCATTATGACCTCTTCTAGTTTTTCGGATAGAGTACCTGGAAAGGGGAATGCCCCTGATACACTGGTTATGATGGAAAGAAAAACGAGCAGAAGCCCTTGGGATTGGTGGGGCAGCGAACCAGACCTTTCCATTTCCCTCTCCTATAAAACCAACCCCCCTGGCTCTCTGCACACTAGGACCCACAGGGCCTAGACAGAACAATAGAATCCAGCTTGCCATAATTAAACAATTATCAGGAATGCCTAAACATTAACTAACTTCCCAAATCATTATGCAGTCTGCTGTTGCGCCACAGAATTACAGAATAAGTAGGGGTGAAATATAGATAGGTACCATAATGGAACAACACTGAGTCTTAATAAACTCTGTGCGATTCCGGGGCCCCCAAGTAGAGACCAATGGGTCCTCCTGTTTCCCCTTCCCATCAAAACCATTAGGGGTGATAATGGCTAAGCATACATAGGCCTACCAGCTGCTGCCTTGTAACAACATCCCAATGAGCTGGGAGTTTAAGTCTCTCGTTATCATTCCTAAAGTGTTGATCTCCCTCCTACTGTATACCAGCTGAGCTTCATGCAGCACTCCTAGCGGCAATGTGGCGCTAATCATGGGATAAGCCGGAGTGCCATACTGTGAAAACATATCACATTGTCACCTTTGAGTCCCTATCACCCAGCCACATGAGATGCAGGAAATGCTGGTGGCACTGAGCTGAAACAGCAGGATGCAGTTTGTTGTAGCGTTTAGCGTTTGTTTCAAAAGCCTGTTCTGATCCCTAGAGGGACTTTCAATATGAACTGACAATGTTGTTGCAACACCTTGGGGTAGCTATTAAGTCTAGTTTTATGGCTAGTGGAGTGTAGCATACTAGTCATAGTGGACACGGAGCATTCTAAGCCACCGTAGTGGAAGTCTAAATCCTTGACTGTCATTTCAGAGTAGACAGACTTTATTGCAAAACAGTTGATGTAACTGCTCTCAAGCCCTGTTTCCACTGGCACTTAAAACCAGTGGTGGAAGAAGTACCCAATAGTCCTACTTGAGTAAAAGTGAAGATACCTTAATAGAAAATGACTCGAGTAAAAGTGAAAGTCACAGAGTAAAATACTACTTGAGCAAAAGTTTTTTAAAGTATTTGGTTTTAAATATACTTAAGTATCAAAAGCAAAGTATGAATCGTTTCAAATCCCTTATATTAAACAAACCAGATGGCACAATTTTGTTGTTTTTTAAATGTATTGATAGCCAAGGGCACACTCCGACACTCAGACATCATTTACAAACGAAGCATTTGTGCTAATTGAGTCCGCCAGATCAGAGGCAGTAAGGATGACCAGGGATGTTCTCTTGATAAGTGCATGCATTGGATCATTTTCCAGTCCTGCTAAGCATTCAAAATGTATCAAGTACTTTTGGGTGTCAGGGATAATGTATGGAGTAAAAAGTACATAATTTTTTTCAGGAATGTAGTGAAGCAAAAGTAAAAGTAGTCAAAAATATAAATAGTAAAGTACAGATACCCCCAAAAAACGACTTACGTAGTCCTTTAAAGTATTTTTACTTCAGTACTTTACACCACTGCTTAAAATTAGGGCCAAATTCGAGCTGGCTCGAATGGAACTCTCAAATTTGAGCTGGGTCGAGGGAAACCCGGGCTAGCGCAGCCCAGTTTCACAACTGGTGCCAGCTCGATTAGAATTCGGGCTGGTGACGCCGTTACTATGCAACCATCAAGCTGATCACTGCTGGATGCTGACACGTTTAGCTAGCTCATCTGGGCTTGTTGGTGTTAGCAAGCACATGGTCAAGCATAGCTGGATCCTTCATTCATTTTTGCACTACACAAACTTTTATGAGAACAGTCAGCCCTCGAATGCTAGCTATGTAATGTTAGCTAGCAAATCAGAGTTAGTTAGCTAACATGCAGAAATTTTAGCTGACCAGGTCATATTGAAAGCTAGCAACATCATATTAAACCTGTCGTCTGATTTGCTTGGTTAGCTAGCTAGCTAATAGCAAATGCTATGGCAAGCAAGGTAGGAATTAAGCCAGTTAGCTAGCCTGTTATGCTAGCGACGATGCTGATCATTTAGCTAGCTAGCTAATGCCAGCAAGCTGAATATATACATCTGAGTATGGCTGACACTAGTAGGAGTATGGGGTAACGTTAGTTACAGCATGGTGAGGGTGAATTACATTTTCCAACATATTGCTAGCTAGCTAGCGAGCAACATTAGCGAAGCCAGCTGCAGTCACATATTGGCTACCTAGCAACATGACATCATTTCTCATTTCTGGAGGCAGAGGAAACGCAATTTGAGCTAGCCCACCAAGGCCAGCCCAACCTGGGTTGACTTCAAAGTGCTAATGGAAACGGGGCTTCAGTGTGTCGCTGGTAAAAAGGAGCAGTGTAATCAGTGGCAATTTAGTATGTAATTCTTGGTGGGGCAAACAAAGACAAAAATGTGTATGCATGCCATCAAATGCCAAGAGTGTGCAAAGCTGTCATCAAGGCAAAGGGTGCCTACTTTGAAGAATATAAAATATATGTTGATTTGTTTAACAGTTTTTTGGTTACTACATGATTCCATATGTGTTATTTCATAGTTTTGATGTCTTCACTATTATTCTACAATTTAGAAAATAGTAAAAATAAAGAGAACCCCTTTAATGAGTAGGTGTGTCCAAACTTTGGACTAGTACTGTATATATTATTTTTTTAAAGCTAAACAGGTGCGGCTCAAAACAGGTTTGGCTCGGCCCCACCTGTCCTGAATGACGCGTCGCCACTTAGTGTAATAATACCACAGAAATGACTCAGTGTTGGGGCTACACTGAAAATATAGTTTACCAAGCTATCAATTACTTCACTATGGAAGAAGTTAAGATACACTAAAGCTAACCTTATGAAAAATATAGTTTACTTAGCTAAAGTTAGTACATCCAAACTATTTTGTGATAAATTATCATATCTAAATCTGAAATGTCATAGTCTACAAATTGCAAGAGGGAATTTCCAGGTAAAAAGCTCTACTTACATGTGAACTTTACATAGAAATGAAATGTCAAATTACAGCAGGGTCTATTTTTGAAAAATTAAGGCATATATACATTTTTAAAATAAGCAAAGCCTTTGATTTCTGGTCAAATCGATTAAAAATGGGTCTTAGAAAACATCTAGCAGAAAAAGTATTAAAGAAATACATCAAAACACAATAATGTTGAACTAAAGACCCCTACCAACTAATATCAACATATACTGTATTTTAAATATTTTGTAGTGTCATTCTGTTACCAAAACCCGACATATCTTTTAGATATTTTTAAATGTCTTTCCCTCATGAGGAGGGACATTAATGAAAGTTCACAGAAGTAACAAGTAAAGATAGACATACCAATTAGTTAGTGTTTTTACTCATAACGATTAGTTTTTTAAGTGATGAAAATTTGTCATTCTACTACCAAATTGTTTAACTTAGCAATCAATGGTTTTTGTTTGGCATACTTTAAAAGTCAGTATGTTATCGTGGAATTGCCCACTCAGATCACTCTGGAGTCAGATGTTAACAGAATGGGTCATTTAGAAAAAAAGAAAGAAAGGAAACGATTGCCTACTTCACCCATATTTTCTTTTCTTTTTACAAAAAAAGTATTGTGTAGTTCCAGTAGTTAGCTACACCGCTACATGGCAAAAAAGTGATTAACTACTGGAAACACTACCAAGATTACAATTTTGTTCAACTACAACCAAGCTACTGCAAAATGTAGTTCAATTACTAGTTGAACTACATGTAGTTCACTACTCTCCAACACTAATGAGACTTTACCCAATGTCCAGTATGCCCAGTCAGGTGTGGAAAATTTGAATAACATTTCAGTAAATGTGAACTCCAGAATTATAGTGGGCAGACTGGATCCGGGCCGGGAGAGAGGGAGAAAGAGAGAGCCCCAGGCAAGCTGCCCTGGCTTTGTTTACAACAAGAAGCCATTGTTTGATGTGGCCGCGCAGCCCTCTCCAAAGCTCCCACAGGATGTGCTCTGGGTAACATGCCAGATGGAGGCCACTGCTGTATGATTTCCACCCAAGCCAGTTCAACTGCATGCATGGGACTAACAGTCCAGGCCTCTTGGGGCCCTCCCGAGACTTCTCTCCCTGTCTATCACCATCAACCCAACTTATAGAACAATAGCAGAGTTGTTGCAAGGTCAAGAGGTGTTTTTTTCTGTCTACTCAACCGGCCCAAAATATTTCTTATTTAACTAAGCAAGTCAGTTATGAACAAACTCTTATTTACAATGACTGCCTAGGAACAGTGGGTTAACTGCCTTGTTCAGGGGCAGAACGACAGATTTTTACCTTGTCAGCTCGGGGATTCAATCTAGCAACCTTTCGGTTACTGGCCCAACGCTCTAACCACTAGGCTAATATATGGATAATGTTTGTCATTTGTTGATATGCAATTGTGTTGGAGCTTCCTTATTATGTCTATCCGCTCTGAAAGTATCAGTGCAAATTGGAAAATGGAAAATGAAGACAAAAACATCAGTGCCTGAGCTGAACATGTTCCACAGACAACACTGATTAGTATTATTTTAAAACAACAAAGTTAATGTAACTGCCTGAAGTGTTGTCTATTAATACAAAGATTTACACCAACTCCTTCATAAATCGGTTTGTTTGTACTCTTTGCTCAAGTGTTCCTTACTGCCATGCTGCTTTTCAAAGGAAGAACAGAAGTTATGAATTCATAAGTGGTGTAGTATTCACACTGAGACGAGTCAAGTGTAATTCTTTTTTTTTGAAATTGCGGTCGAAGGTTTAAAAAAAAGCCATGCCAGGCATGGTAATTTATTTTCTTCCTTCTCTTCCCCTGCATTCTACTGGAAACATAAGTGGCCTTGATTTTTCATGCAATAGAACCTTTCTCTCTCAGCCTGAGCCTAGCCTATGTACGCAGCATTCGGAAAGTGTTCAGACCCCGCCCCTCTTACTACATTTCGTTACATTACAGCCTTATTCTAAAATGGATAAAATTATATTTGTTCCTCATCAATCTACACACAATACCCCAAAATGACAAAGCAAAAACGTTTTTTTTTACTCTTTTGCTAATTTATAAAAAAGCAAAACAGAAATACCTTATTTACATAAGTATTCAGACCCTTTGCTATGAGACTTGAAATTGAGCTCAGGTGCATCCTGTTTCCATTGATCATCCTTGAGATGTTTCTACAACTTGACTGGAGTCCACCTGTGGTAAATTCAATTGATTGGACATGATTTGGAAAGGCACACAGCTGTCTATATAAGGTCCCACAGTTGACAGTGCATGTCAGAGCAAAAACCAAGCCAAGAGGTGAAAGGAATTGTCCTTAGAGTTCCAAGTCAGGATTGTGTCGAGGCACAGATCTGGTGAAGGATATCAAACATTTCTGCAGCATTGAAGGTCCCCAAGAACACAGTGGCCTCCATTATTCCTAAATGGAAGAAGTTTGGAACCACCAAGACTCTTCCTAGAGCTGTGCGCCCGGCCAAACTGAGCAATCGTGGAGGAAGGGCCTTGGTCAGGGAGGTGACCAAGAGGTCTCTTCACAGTCCGCAAGTCCAGGACAGACTGTGGGAGGCGCACAGTACTACATAGAGCCATGACTACATGGAACTCTATTCCACATCAAGTAACTGATGCAAGCAGTGAAAATTGATTTAAAAACAGATAAAAATACACCTTATGGAACAGCAGGGACTGTGAAGCAACACAAACATAAGCAAAAACACATGCATACACACACACACACGATAACATACACACTATACACACACATGTACGCATGGATTTTGTACTGTAGATATGTGGTAGTGGTGGAGTAGGGGCCTGAGGGCACACAGTGTGTTGTGAAATCTGTGAATGTATTGTAATGTTTTTAATTGTATAAACTGCCTTAATTTTGCTGGACCCCAGGAAGAGTAGCTGCTGCCATAATAAATACAAATACAAATACCAAGAACTCGATTGTCACTCTGACAGAGCACAGTTCCTCTGTGGGAATGGGAGAAACTTCCAGAAGGACCACCTCTGCAGCACTCACCAATCAGGCTTTTATGGTAGAGTGGCCAGATGAAAGCCACTCCTCTGTAAAAGGCATATGACAGCCTGCTTGGAGTTTGCCAAAAGGCACCTAAAGGACTCAGACCATGAGAAACAAGATTCTCTGGTCTGATGAAACCAAGATTGAACTTTTTGGCCTGAATGCCAAGCGTCACGTCTGGAGGAAACCTGGCACCATCCCTACAGTGAACCATGGTGGTGTCAGCATCATGCTGTGGGGATGTTTTTCAGCGGCAGAGACTGGCAGACTAGTCAGGATCGAGGGAAAGATAAATTTTAACAGTATGAGCCATATGTATAGGCAACCGGCTAGGCACTCAACCTTGGAAGAGGTGAATGGCCATATGCCTGCCAGCCCGACGTCTTGTCGCTAAATCCAGCTTCGAGTAAGTTGCTCTTTTTTAATCCTCTCCCCGTTTATGTTGTTTGATGATCAGGAAAAACGGCAGCGGTTACATAAACATGCAAGACTAGGTAGGATAGAAATAGTATAGGTGAGGCGGCCAATCGGATCTCGGTGTGTTAGCAAGGAGCTGTTGTGCCACACAGACACAAAGGTTTGTTGTAACAGTAGCCAGTGTGTGGGGATAATCTGTGCCTTAAAGCAAGACTGGGCTAGCAGAGAAACATGTGGTGGTAAGCCAAGCTTAAATCCCCTCTGACCTTGCCCCCTTCCCTTCCTTCCCTTCCCTTGGAGCAGCCAGGAGAGATGAAAGGGTGTGGTGATGCCTTTACTGCCACCTAGAGGATGGTTCACAGACTGGTGGGGGAAAACATCTTCAAGGCCACTTCTTCTGTTGACTTCAAGTATTTATTCAATAATTATTGAATGTTTTTGAGTGATCATCTACCTACAATTCTATTGAAATACATTTACAGAGTTCCTTTTGATAAAACATTAAATGCATTAATTTAAAAGGGACTGCTCCTTATTCCACTTGTTTAAAAAAAGTATTATGCCTAAATCTCAAATACAAATTACTCAAGTACAATGTAACAACATCATAATACAATGTTGTTACTATAGTTATTCCAGTAATACTACACAGGTGCACTGTATAGACACTGTATGTACATTTTTTAGTTACAACCATGCCCGATAGTTTGGTTTTTGACAACACCAGCAGTAAGTGCACCAAACATTTTGGCTTGTTTTGCAGTCTCTTCTCCTCTGGCATACAGACCAACCCGTAATGTCCTTCAGAGATCTCAATGAACAGTCAAGTGAATCATCATTGAGAACATAAAATGTCCTCATACCCTTTGCCATAAATTGTGGTGTAGGAGGAGGAGTGGTGTTGGTGAAGGGATGGAATACAGCTAGATGATAGAGGAAATTAAATCTCTCAAACAAAAGACGGGACTAACGAAGGTCGACAGGCTCCTTTTCATTTCACGTTGCACAAGTTTGTCACAATGGTTTATGGCCAGCCGTTTCATCTTTCAGCAGCCATAGCTTGGGATTAATAGCCCCTTAAAGGCACACAGCTGTGAATGCTCTATGGCTTGTGGCAGGCTATGTTTGTCAGGGTCGCCGTTGGTATTTTGATATGAAGAGACATCCTCTAATGTATGGCATGGGGGCTGTGTTTAATCTTGCCTATAGCTCCCGCTATACGACAGGATCACCAAGCCCAACAACATTATCTCAATTTTCCTGGGCTTTCTCTGAGGAAAGCTATCCAGCTTATTGCATTATAGCTCAACATAGTTATTATTGAAGACAGACCTAGTACAAATCCAAGCATCACATAAATATCTTGCAGTTATATTTTTTGTTGTGCGAAAATAATTTTGATGAATGGAATCTATACACTAAAAACATGAGTGATGTGGAGTGCCTCAATGCAAATATTGCACACTTCTATAGTTGCCATGGTGCCCTAAGTAGCAGCCTATGCAGAGAGCTCCTGTAGATACAGTGCATTCGGAAAGTTTTCAGACATCTTGACTTTTTCTTAATTTTGTTATGTTACAGCCTTATTCACCTGCCTGACCAAGGCCCTTCTCCCCCGATTGCTCAGTTTGGCCGGGAGCCCAGCTCTAGGAAGAGTCTTGGTGGTTACAAACTTCTTCCATTTAGGAATGATGGATGGCACTGTGTTCTTGGGGACCTTCAATGCTGCAGAAATGTTTTGGTACCCTTCTCCAGATCAATGACTCGACACAATCCTGTCTCGGAGTTCTACGGACAATTCCTTCACCCTCATGACTTCGTTTTTGCTCTGATGTGCACTGTCAACTGTGGGACGTTATATAGACAGGTGTGTGCCTTTCCAAATCATGTCCAATCAATTGAATTTAACACAGGTTATCACATTTCAGGAGAAGACCCAGATGATCTCAATGCAGACCGTGTCGAAGTATCAAAAGTGCGTTACTAGAACAGGGGGCAGGCAAAATGACAGGTCAAGAGCAGACAGAGTCAGTAATCCAGATCAGAGTCCATAAGGTATAGAACAGCAGGCAGTCTCGGTGTCAGGGTAGGCAGAGGTCAGTAATCCAGGGTGGTGTGACAAGGTACAGAACGGCAGGCAGACTCAGGGTCAGGGCAGGCAGAAATGGTCAAAACCAGGAAAACTAGAGAACAGGAACTAGAAAAAGACAGGAGCAAGGGGAAAACCACTGGGAGGCTTGATGAACAAAACGAACTGGCAACAGACAAACAAAGAACACGGGTATAAATACACTGGGGATAATGGGGAAGATGGGCAACACCTGGAGGGGGGTGGAGACAAGCACAAAGACAGGTGAAACAGATCAGGTTGTGACACAGGTGGACTCCAATCAAGTTGTAGAAACATCTCAAGGAGAATCAATGGAAACAGGATGCACCTGTGCTCAATTTCTAGTCTCATAGCAAAGGGTCTGAATACTTAAGGTTTCAGTTTTTTTTCTGTTTTTGATTTTTAATACATTTGCAAAAAATTCTAAAAACCTGTTTCCGCTTCGTCATCATGGTGTAGATTGATGAGGACATTTTTTTATTTAATATATTTTAGAATAAGGCTGTAACGTAACAAAATGTGGTAAAACGGAAGGGGTCTGAATACTTTCCGAATACACTGTATGTAGCTGCATATTTAATTATTTTTAAGTGTTTTTCATTTTGTTTTGTTTTATCAGCTGTTTTGTTTTTGATTTTTACAGGCTGCGGGCTTCGGCACTCGGCGGTCCCGTTCTGTGAGCTTGTGTTGCCTACCACTTCGTGGCTGAGCCGTTGTTGCTTTTAAACGTTTCCACTTCACAATAACAGCAGTTACAGTCGACCGGGCAGCTCTTGCAAGGCTGAAATTTGACGAACTGACTTTTTGGAAAGGTGGCATCCTATGACGGTGCCATGTTGAAAGTCACTGAGCTTTTCAGTAAGGCCATACTACTGTCAATGTTTTATACACCTGTCAGCAACGGGTGTGGCTGAAATAGCTAAATCCACTAATTTGAATTGGTGTCCACATACTTTTGCACATTTAGTGTATGTATGTATATATATTTGTACTGCTCTAGGGATATAATTATTGTTTGGATATTCTTATTTACTATTATGTATTGATTTACTTTTCACTCTTAATGTGGTGCGTACTGCAGAGAACACTGGAACAATTATCACTGTGAATTATTGTAATGTTTGTTAATGTGTCTATTAATCCCAGAAAAGATGGGTTGCCAATTCATTCATTGTCATTCATTGTAGGCAGAGATTAGGAGAAAGTGACTGGCAACAGGATAAATAATAATATTAATAGTAAACAGTATTGGAGCAGCATACTGTAAGTGGTGGGTGAGTGTGCGCATGTAAGTGTAAGTGTGTGGGTGTTAGTGGAGTGTGTGAGTGTGCAAGAGTGTCAGTGTAGACGAGATAGGCGAAAATATATGTAAACAGGGCCGAAAAGTGACTGGTAGCAGGAATATATAAATACTTATGGTAATATACCAATGGTAATATATACAGTTGAAGTCGGAAGGTTAACATAAAACTTAGGTTGGAGTCATGTTAACATAAAACTTAGGTTGGAGTCATTAAACTCGTTTTTCAACCACTGCACAAATGTCTTGTTAACAAACTATAGTTTTGGCAAGTCGGTTAGAACATCTACTTTGTGCATGACACAAGTAATTTTTCCAACAATTGTTTACAGACAGATTATTTCACTTATAATTCACTGTATCACAATTCCAGTGGGTCAGAAGTTTACATACACTCAGTTGACTGTGCCTTTAAACAGCTTTGAAAATTCCAGAAAATGATGTCATGGCTTTAGAAGCTTCTGATAGGCTAATTTACATCATTTGAGTCAATTGGAGGTGTACCTGTGGATGTATTTCAAGGCCTACCTTCAAACTCAGTGCCTCTTCGCTTGACATCATGGGAAAATCAAAAGAAATCAGCCAAGACCTCAGAAAATAAATTGTAGACCTCCATAAGTCTGGTTCATCCTTGAGCAATTTCCAAATGCCTGCAGGTAACACGTTCATCTGTACAAACAATAGTACGCAAGTATAAACACCATGGGACCACGCAGCCGTCATACCGCTCAGGAAGGAGAAGCGTTCTGTCTCCTAGAGATGAACGTACTTTGGTGCGAGAAGTGCGAATCAATCCCAGAACAACAGCAAAGGACCTTGTGAAGATGCTGGAGGAAAGAGGCACAAAAGTATCTGTTTGCTGCAGGAGGGACTGGTGCACTTCACAAAATAGATGGCATAATGAGGGAGGAAAATTATGTGGAAATATTGAAGCAACATCTCAAGACATCAGTCAGGAAGTTAAAGCTTGGTCGCAAATGGGTCTTCCAAATGGACAATGACCCCAAGCATACTTCCAAAGTTGTGGCAAAATGGCTTAAGGACAACAAAGTCAAGGTATTGGAGTGGCCATCACAAAGCCCTGACCTCAATCCTATAGAAAATTTGTGGGCAGAACTGAAAAAGCATGTGCGAGCAAGGAGGCCTACAAACCTGACTCAGTTACACCAGCTCTGTCAGGAGGAATGGGCCAATATTCACCCAACCTATTGTGGGAAGCTTGTGGAAGGCTACCCGAAATGTTTAACCCAAGTTAAACAATTGAAAGGCAATGCTACCAAATATTCATTAAGTGTATGTAAACTTCTGACCCACTGGGAATGTGATGAAAGAAAGAAATGCTGAAATAAATAATTCTCTCTACTATTATTCTGACATTTCACATTCTTAAAATAAAGTGGTGATCCTAACTGACCAAAGACAGGGAATTTTTACTCAGATTGAATGTCAGGAATTGTGAAAAGCTGAGTTTATATGTATTTGGCTAAGGTGTATGTAAACCTCCGGGGTCTCGACCCCGCCCTGTGCAACTGGGTCCTGGACTTCCTGACGGGCCGCCCCCAGGTGGTGAGGGTAGGTAACAACATCTCCACCCCGCTGATCCTCAACACTGGGGCCCCACAAGGGTGCGTTCTGAGCCCTCTCCTGTACTCCCTGTTCACCCACGACTGCGTGGCCATGCACGCCTCCAACTCAATCATCAAGTTTGCGGATGACACTACAGTGGTAGGCTTGATTACCAACAACGACGAGACGGCCTACAGGGAGGAGGTGAGGGCCCTCGGAGTGTGGTGTCAGGAAAATAACCTCACACTCAACGTCAACAAAACAAAGGAGATGATTGTGGACTTCAGGAAACAGCAGAGGGAGCACCCCCCTATCCACATCGACGGGTCAGTAGTGGAGAAGGTGGAAAGTTTTAAGTTCCTCGGTGTACACATCACGGACAAACTGAATTGGTCCACCCACACAGACAGCGTTGTGAAGAAGGCGCAGCAGCGCCTCTTCAACCTCAGGAGGCTGAAGAAATTCGGCTTGTCACCAAAAGCACTCACAAACTTCTACAGATGCACAATCGAGAGCATCCTGTCGGGCTGTATCACCGCCTGGTACGGCAACTGCTCCGCCCACAACCGTAAGGCTCTCCAGAGGGTAGTGAGGTCTGCAGAACGCATCACCGGGGGCAAACTACCTGCCCTCCAGGACACCTACACCACCCGATGTCACAGGAAGGCCATAAAGATCATCAAGGACAACAACCACCCAAGCCACTGCCTGTTCACCCCGCTATCATCCAGAAGGCGAGGTCAGTACAGGTGCATCAAAGCAGGGACCGAGAGACTGAAAAACAGCTTCTATCTCAAGGCCATCAGACTGTTAAACAGCCACCACTAACATTTAGCGGCCGCTGCCAACATACTGACTCAACTCCAGCCACTTTAAAAATGGGAATTGATGGAAATTATGTAAAAATGTACCACTAGCCACTTTAAACAATGCCACTTAATATAATGTTTACATACCCTACATTACCCATCTCATATGTATATGTATATACTGTACTCTATATCATCTACTGCATCTTGCCATCTTTATGTAATACATGTACCACTAGCCACTTTAAACTATGCCACTTTATGTTTACATACCCTACAGTACTCATCTCATATGTATATACCGTACTCTATACCATCTACTGCATCTTGCCTATGCCGTTCTGTACCATCACTCATTCATATATCTTTATGTACATATTCTTTATCCCTTTACACTTGTGTGTATAAGGTAGTAGTTGTGGAATTGTTAGGTTAGATTACTTGTTGTTATTACTGCATTGTCGGAACTAGAAGCACAAGCATTTCGCTACACTCGCATTAACATCTGCTAACCATGTGTATGTGACTAATAAAATTTGATTTGATTTGATTTGATTTGACTTTAACTGTAGATGATGCTTTTACAGTGGCTAATGGGGATCCTAATAAATACCAAATACCAAGGATAGTGGCGCCTGTAGCTTGTTGTTGTTGTCTTGGGCCAATCACAAGTTATCAAAGCGGCACTAGGTTCTGGCTCTGTGTGTACCCAGTAAGGAGATCATTGGAAGATGGAATGAAAATTATGGAATTAAAAGTTAAAGGTCCAATGCTGCCATTTTTATGTCAATGTCAAGTAATTTCTGGGTAACAGTTTAGTACCTTACTGGGATTTTTTTTCAATTAAAATGGTCAAATAGAAACAAAAATAGCTTCTTAACAAATAGCAATTTCTCAAGTAAGAGTTTTGATAGGACTGTCATGGAGTGTTTGAGTGGGGAGGGGGAAAATTAAATTAGCTGTTATTGGCAGAGAGGTTTGGAAGTATCTTTCTTATTGGCCTATTAATTAATTTACCGCATGGTAATGTCGCCATTGAAGGCCAATACTCCTTCCCACCAAAACAGGCTGACATTTTTCAAACAGGACTAACGATGTTAGGCCTACAACGTGTTCTCTACCAGGATCTGTACCAAAGTCTGTATATTGAGTATCCTTAAATACACATGATATTGGTTTATCTTGGTTGTGAACACGTTGTAGGCCTAACATGTAATTTATGATTGGTAATCCAGGTCAGAACTTGTGTCACTTAGAATACATATCTCAAAACAGTGTAATTTGTCATCTAGTTAGAAGTTAGGCTAGTGGTTAAGAGTGTTGATTCAGTAACCGAAAGGTTGCTGGTTTGAATCCCTTGGTCAACTAGGTGAATCAGAATATATATTTTTTGATGTGCCGTGAGCAAGGCACTTAACCTGTGAGTGTCTTCTAAATGACCAAACATTAATGTAGTCTCACAATTAATTACATAATAGCGCAACAATTATTACCGTGTGTGTGTGTGTGTGTGTGTGTGTGTGTGTGTGTGTGTGTGTGTGTGTGTGTGTGTGTGTGTGTGTGTGTGTGTGTGTGTGTGTGTGTGTGTGTGTGTGTGTGTGTGTGTGTGTGTGTGTGTGTGTGTGAGACAAAAAAAAGTAGAGACCCCCGATTGTCACGGTATAATTCGCACTCTGGTTACAATGACCAATCACAAACAGGTAGGCTACTTAATATGGAGTTATTGTATTTGTGTAGCTAGCTAGCATAACTAGCTTCTCTTCTCGGTTTGATGCAGTCAAAAGAAGTATTACGTGATCGGATTGGATGATTAACCTCTAACACCTCCCAAACCCGGATCCGGGAGCACCCCCCACCACCCCCCACTGACTAGCATAGCTAGCATAGCGTCACAAGTAAATAGTAGCATCTAAATATCATTAAATCACAAGTCCAAGACACCAAATGAAAGATACAGATCTTGTGAATAAAGCCATCATTTCTGATTTTTAAAATGTTTTACAGGGAAGACACAATATGTAAATCTATTAGCTAACCACGTTAGCAAAAGACACCATTTTTCTTACTCCACTATTTTTTCACTCCATCACCAGCTATCACCAATTCGACCAAATAAAGATATAAATAGCCACTAACCAAGAAAAAACTTCATCAGATGACAGTCTGATAACATATTTATTGTATAGCATAGGTTTTGTTAGAAAAATGTGCATATTTCAGGTATAAATCATAGTTTGCCATTGCAGCCACCATCACAAATCTCCCCAAAGCGACTAGAATTACTACAGAGAGCAACGTGTATTACCAATTTACTCATCATAAAACATTTCTTAAAAATACACAGCGCACAGCAATGGAAAGACACAGATCTTGTGAATTCAGACAATATTTCAGATTTTCTAAGTGTTTTACAGCAAAAACACAATAAATCGTTATATTAGCATACCACATGTGCAAACGTTACCCGAGCATTGATTCAAGGCAAAAAGAGCGATAGCGTTATCATCACCAAAATATATAAATTTTTTCACTAACCTTCTCAGAATTCTTCCGATGACACTCCTGTAACATCATATTACACAATCCATATAGAGTTTGATCGAAAATGTGCATATTTAGCGGCACAAATCGTGCTTACACAATGGAAATACTGTCCAACTACTCAAGCAATCTGCCCGGCGCCATCTTGGAAAGACACCTATTTTTATCGAAAACTATTCATAAACTTGACTAAAAAAATACAAGTTGGACAGCAATTGAAAGACAAATTAGTTCTTAATGCAATCGCTGAATTACATTTCTAAAATTATCCTTACTGTGCAATACAGGGTGCGCCAAAGCGAAGCTACACAAAAAAAAATGGCGATATATGCGTTTAACATTTTTCAACAGAACAACGATTTATCATCATAAATAGTTCTTACTATGAGCTGAGCTTCCATCAGAATCTTGGGCAATGTATCCTTTCTCCGGTCTAATCGTCTTTTGGTCGAAAGATGTCCTCTTGTCCTGTCGAAATGGCCACTAACGTTCGGCATGTACTGGAAAAGTGCCCAGCTCTTGGAAGTGCGTCACAAAGAAATGCCAGAAAATCGCACTAAACGGATATAAATTGCTATAAAACGGTTTAAATTAACTACCTTATGATGTTTTTAACACCTATAACGAGTAAAAACATGACCGGAGATATATTACTGGCTAAACCAAAGCTTGGAAGGAGGCCAGTCCGACGTCCATCGTGCGTCAGGCGCAGGGAGGAAAAGAAATGTACTTCCGCCCTTTGGTCTTTTATACAGTCCCAGATTGCGCAATCGACTCCATTCAAATTGTCACCACTTACTGACATCTAGAGGAAGGCGTAGGCAGTGTTTGTATCCCCATAGCATTCACAGGGACCTTAAAACTGACCTGGGAACAGGGGCCAAGATTTCTGAAATCTCACTCCCTGTCAGGAAAAGTGCTGTAGAATGAGTTCTGTTTCACTCAGAGACATAATTCCAACGGTTATAGAAACTAGAGAGTGTTTTCTATCCAATAATAATAATAATATGCATATTGTACGAGCAAGAATTGAGTACTAGGCAGTTTAATTTGGAGACCAATATTTCCAAGATCGAAATAGCACCCCCCATAGGCTCAAGAAGTTAATAACCTAGGTTTAGCAGCTAGAAGTTAGTAACTATTGTGAGTTGGCTTGGTTGCTGCTCTCTCTCCCTCCTCCCCACTGCCTGCACCCATGTTGCCAGGTCAAGTAAAAATGTCTAACCAAATGACCACTCAAAACCCGACCAAAATGCCTGAAAACTAGCCCAATTGTTTTTTCACAGCAAGAGAGGAGTAGCTATATCTATACAATAAACCCTTTTTCCATAACGTTATCGAGCCAATTAAGAAGAAATATCCTAGTAACTTGTAACGATGTTAGAAGCTAAATTCTGGTTTCCTCAAAATAATAATTAATGCAAGCTATGACATGACAATTATGCACACAAACTGTTACGGCCTACATAAAGCTGTCCCAACGGCAGAGCTTTTCAGCACCATGGAGTGAATCCTTACCACCGCTACACCTGGCTATCAGCGTAGTCTTGTCTGGCATTTTATAAAACATAGCTGATATGGCTGACTTGCTTAAACAAATGTGGTTTCTACTGATGTACAAGCTATAGCATAAGGGAATAATGATGAAAGTATAAGAGGCAATCCGTAATTTTGATTAAGACAATGACTGAGCTAAGACGGACGTAGTCAATATAACTATTTGTTCAGCAATTTTGAAATGTACAGCAACAGAATTCAGAACATGGGCCGTTCTTACAGTATTCTCCCTGTACACCAAGTCAGAACCTGGCATATTACATAATTTATGCCGCAGCATACAAGACATTTACAAGACATACTCACCATTGTGCTTTTGTCATGAAACTTTGTCATCAAAATCTGGCATTCACCAGATTTAAAGTGCTTCTAAGACAACTGGGAACTCTGGAAAAAACTAAATTGAATCATGACATCAGTGATCTTCAGGTCGGAGCTTCTTCAGGTCGGAGCTAAAATTTTCCAGTTCCGAGTTTCCAGTTGTTTTGAATGCGGCAGAAGTCATCCTGGATTGACAGCATGGCCAATGTATTGAACCTTTTCTGGCCAATTGTGTTGCGTGTGAATACCTCAATTAATTAACCTTAATACCTTATTAAAGATACCTTAATAGAAAATGACTCAAGTAAAAGTAACTCAGTAAAATTCTACTTGAGTAAAAGTCTAAAAGTATTTGGTTTAAAATATACTTAAGTATCAAAAGTAAAAGTAAAAGTATAAATAATTTAAAAAAAATCCTTATTAGGATCGGACCCTTTTTTTCAATTTTCAAGCTTGTGGAAATGTGAAATTAATATTGGAGAATATAACACATTCATCTGGTAAAAGATAATACAAAGAAAAAGCATGCATTTTATTTATTATTTTTTTCATCTTTGAAATGCAAGAGAAAGGCCACAATGTATTATTCCAGTTTAGGCGCAATTTAGATTTAGGCCACTAGATGGCAGCAGTGTATGTGCAAAGCTTTAGACTGATCCAATGAACCATTGCATGTTCAAAATGTTGTATCAAGTCTGCCCAAATGTGCCTAATTGGTTTATTGATACATTTTCAAGTTCATAACTGTGCACTCTCTTCAAACAATAGCATGGTATTCTTTCACTGTAATAGCTACTGTAAATTGTACAGTGCAATTAGATTAACAAGCTGGAATAATACATTATGGCCTTTCTCTTGCATTTCAAAGATGATGGTACAAAAAAATATAAGAAAACGCATGTTTTTTTCTTTGTATTATCTTTAACCAGATCTAATGTGTAGCATTCTCCTACATTAATTTCACATTTCCACAAACTTCAAAGTGTTTCCTTTCAAATGGTATCAAGAATATGCATATCCTAGCTTCAGGTCCTGGCTACAGGCAGTTAGATTTGAGTATGTCATTTTAGGTGAAAATTGAAAAAAATGGTCTGATCCTTGAACAATCTGTGAAAGGCCTACTTATATATTTTGGGAATTTTGCACAGTGGATTATTTTATTTTGGATTATGATACTCAACTGTGCAACTGAACTGTAAGATCAAGCCTTATTTCATTTCTCAGAGCTGAATTATTGGATTTTTGCTTACTTCTGGATTCCTTACTGGATTTTGAGACTGAACTTACTTTTATTGGAGGACAAACACATTGTACCAAAACAGAGATTTGTTATTGCGTTGTTATTTGTGTTTCAGACTGAGCCTATACATTTGAGATTATTATCTGTGGGGTTGGTCCTTCAGATAGTTGAAATTTGAGACAAAATATCCACAGGAAAGAATTATTAAACTGACTTCAAAACGCGTCTCTCCAACTGGTCACAAACTGGTTAAATCAGTGTTGTTTCAAAACTCATTTTTCAATATGTGGAATCTGGAAAATATTGACTTTGAAAAAAGTCAACCTAAACTGTTGTTTTGAGGTTGAAATTTCCACCACAGTTTTCGACGTAGACAAATTTATGAAATATTTAGAATTTGTAACTTTGAAACAATATCAGAGATTCAACATAATATCCACTATAAGAAAAATCCATAGGCTGGAAAGCACCTCCTACTGGAGATTTGATCTATCTCCAGCTATCCCTTCAGTCTCCCATCCAGGATTTTAACCAAAACCTTCACTGCTTACGTTTGGTATTTTTACTTGACTATAACCAATGTGCTATTGTGAGAATGACTGGTGAGAATGTCCATTTAATAGATTTACTGTTGATATCGAAGTCATTCCAAATGAAATATAACCATACTTTATCAATTATATATCATCAATGATGCTATTTAGGCCTTGGTTAATTTCAAATGGAATAAAAGTTAACATTACATATGTTGAATTCACCTCCATCTCAACCAAAAATCTAAGTTAAAGAATAGGATTAAATCAAATCAGACTTTATTTAAAGTGCATTTAAAGTTTGATTTTATTTAGTCCTATTCTTTAACTGATAATCAACCTTAAAATGAATAACATCCATGGCCACATTTAGAGGTTACAAATCTATTATTATGTATTCACAGAAAGAATCCATGTTCAGGGTCGCAGTTCTGTGGAATTCTTCACAATTGCCATGATAATCTGCACAGAATCTCAAACCGAATTGATCACTTGCACCATGTACAATAACTTTAATGTTACCTCAACTGCAATCGAGATAATTTGGTTGTGCCATTAGATGAAGCCAGTGCTAACACATTAAGTTGTTGTATATATAAATAAATGAAATATCTTACATTGTATTCTCATTTGAACTTGGTGCTTTTAATTGGTTGAAAGTGCAGCAATAGTACATTTATGTGACAACTAAACCAAAAATCTGACAGATTTATTGGAATTTGGATGTGCTTTTAGATGGTTGAAAGCATACTGATAAGACATCGTCTTTTTGAGTGGGTGAAAATATGTTGGAATATCATTGATCAACGTATCTACCAAATATTACCCAATTCTTCACATTGAAATGACGTGGTGTGCCCACTGGGCTGTGTTTGGCAATCAAGATTGGTTTGCTCATGACCTAAGGCACGTCATATAAAGTTATAACAGCAATTACAGTTATTCTAACAGTAACGTTCCATCTTCAGCCATTGCTGAGATTAGTACTTGGCCAATGACTATAACTGTTTTAGCAGCACATGTCTCACGTTGGACGGTAACCGTAATTGGTTGACTGTTCTGATTGAAACAATGTCGTTTGCATCACCTAGCAGTACCCAAGTAAGTATTACAGTACATCCTATTGTTTGATGCTCCCTCCATGGCTCACCCACTCCAATCTAATTCAAATATGGATTGCCCGGCTGTGCACCCGCATGGCACGCTCTCACCTCTAGATAGGTAAACACAGACTGTCTGCAATCGTAACACTTCCTGGGAGAATTTAAATTGCATACTCCTCATGTCCTTTCTCCTTGCCGCCTCCTCAAAATCAATTGGAGGTCAGAGGGGAGTGAAGTCAAGGGAAAGATTGTGTTCACAGTCACTTTGCTCATCTTGACCTCAAAATCATCTGGGCATATTGGGGAGAGTGGATCGTGCCGTTCCTATTCGCTGTTTGGAGAATGGATCGTGGCACTGCTCCAAATTTCTGTGACATGGTGAGGTTGCACCCAGGTGCAGAGAAGAGACCAGGCGAGGAATCAGTGGTTAAGGGTAAACATAACACTTTACTAAGAACAGTAACCGCAGGATCACAGTAAACTTGAGGAAAACCAACAACCACTACATCTCAAACACTGACTCAGTAACCACACAGTAAACAATTCAAGCTTCTGCAAAGCATAACAGAAAACATACTTCTTTCAACAGGGAAATTCTAATGAGTAAGAGAACACACCTGAGTGTCATAATTGTCTCTAGGATGGTCTCTGCCGCCCTCTGGTGACAGGTGGAACCATGACAATCTCACACTTCAGGAAGACATCAGCTCATGTCCTTGTGACTATAAGGTTCTATCTCCGCAAAGCATAGTTCTGAGATATTGAGCATCAAAGTTTTCACATCCCAGATCTCAGAACTTTTTTGTAGTCAATTCTTCTTCCACAACTTCTTTCATAAGGTCATCACCTTAAAGGTGCCTAAAGTACAGAGTATCAAAATCCTGAGACATTTGTAAATCCTTTTTTAGGGGGGTGCAATCGCAGATATAAACTTATGGCTCTGAAATGTCAATTTGGGTTAGCCACACTTCAAAGTTACAGGGCAGTTACAGATACATAATCCATTTCAAATTATACGTTTATAAAACATGTACCTGTAGGCTGCCATTTTTTATTTTTTATTTAGAGGCTTCTCACACAGTGCAATAGCAACAAAACTGACATAGTAGGCCAAATCAAAGTGACATACCAACATTTGCTGCTTGATACGCACTAGCTCAGCACCGGGATTACAACTCGAGTTTGATGTCAAATCAAACAGCAGTTACTAAGCCAAAACCATCTACTACAGCCACCTTTATCTCTGCAATAAGTTGGAAAGGTCCTGCTGTTTCCTGCAGCTGCGTCAATGCGTTCTCCACAGAGAGGAAAAGGCGACGTGAGAGGTTTCACTCTCGCCAAAATCTGTCAAAAATAAGACCTATGCGTTTCAATGGTCTTATTTTGCACTCCCATCTTGTCATCATTATATACAGATCTCTACTCTCCATAAAGCCAGCCAGCCATTCAAACAGCCTTCCCTCCCGCTCCCAGGCATCTGCATCATCCTAAAGTCATCCCTTTAATATCGCTAAACTGTATTTGCCTTTTAATTGGGATTGGAATGATTTTAATAGCTTATTTTAAATTGTTGGTGTAGAGCTAGGGTATGCAGACTGAGTATGGGCATGCCATTTTGATTCCCAGTTACAATCTTTTTCAATTTTGCACCAAATAGAAATTGTGTGAGCAATAATAGGACCAAAGCGTAGTTTACATTGTTTTAAGGGATATATCAGTGAAGACCACATCTTCCAGGGCAATAGGAGACGCCATATTTCTCTCTATACTTAGCCAGGGGGCGGAAGAATCATGTCTAAACCAATTCAGGATGGGATGAAATTCTAGTGCCTGGAAATACAATTTCAAGTTTGGTATGGATAGTCCTCCTAAGTCTTTCCCACTTTGCAAGTTTGTTAATTTTATCCGGGCTCACTTACCTTGCCATATACATTTCTTATCCACACTATGGATCTTATCCAAATAGCCTGAAGGGGGAGACATGGGAAGCATCGAACTACAGAAATTCAGCTGTGGCAATATATTCATTTTGACAATAGATATTCTGCTCCTTAAAGCAACTGGGATATTAGTCCATCTACTGTGGTCAGATGTATTATATTTGAGTGTTCTGTTAAAGTTTCAGGCAATGTTTTTTTCTATTCCCAGATATTTAAAATAGGAAACGAGCGGGATTCCATAATTATAGGTGGAGACCTCCATCGGGGTCTTGAGAGGCAGTAGGGCAGATTTGGTTAGATGCATTTTATAACTTGAGATGGAGGTGAATTTGTCTGATCTTCCAAAGCTTTTGGGAGGGATTGAGATACATTGTCTAAATAAAGTAAGATATTGTCAGTGTATAATAAGATGACGTGATATGTAGATTTGAGAGATATGGGTGTAATTTCTTTCGATTGTCGAATTGCCAGGGGCTCCAGTGACATAAATTACAAAGGTGAGATGGGATCACCTTGCCTGCTACTTTTTGTTTTTTCTGAATGAAACAAAGCAGGTATTACCTGTTATTACTATGGCTGAGGAATTGGAGTATAGTATTTTAATCATATAATGAAATTGGAATCCCATACGTTCCAAAACCGATCAAAGATATGACCATTCTTGTCTTTCAAAAGCTTGTTCTGTGTCCAGAGATAGAATTGCCAAAATAGCTTTGGTTTCTGATGAAGCATATTAGATACGTAATAGACAGAGCTTATCTGAGGAGAATAGTTTTTTTAACAAACCTGCTTTGGTCCAGATGTACCAATTTGGGTGAGTTTCGAGACAGGATGACAACATTTTTGAAAATAGTTTAATATCTGTGTTTATCAAAGATAGAGGGTGATAGTGAGAGCACTGGCTGGCATCCTTACCTCTTAAAAAATAAATAAAAGCTAAATTAGTGCTGTATGTTAAATCCCTTCCAAAGTAACCTTTGTGAACGGTTCATTTCAACTGAAAGTGAACATAATTGGTTCCAAAATGTTAAATAGATCTCAGAAGGAATACCGTCACAACCAGGTGATTTGCCTTTATTCATGTTATCCAATGCCCTTTTGAGTTCATGGAGAGAGATTTGGGCTCCCAACAAGCCGGCTTCCTGAGTTGAAAGAAGAGGACTTCATATTATTTTTAAAAGGAGTCGTTCTGGCTTGGTGTGTATTTACAATCAGAGCTGCAGAATTCTATATAGAAACAGGATAATCTTTGGTTGATTCATTTGGGTTCTGATTGTAATTCATCCGATTCAGATTTAATAGTTGAAATATCATTACTGCGAGGCTTGTTAGCCAGTAGACGACTGAGTCGATTACCATGGAAGTAATGGTCTAACTCGATGGATGGCAAATTATGCTCTGCCTTAACAATATATTTGGTTCAGTCTTGACTTTGAAGAGAGTAGTCGCTACCTGGTAGTAGAGTAGTCGCTTTAATGTCGTTAACAACTTTTCCAATTTCTGATATTTTCTTTAATTGTGATTTATTCAGCCCAGATGCAAATGCAGTTGCATTATTTTTAATAAAACCTTTAATGGCGTCCCATAAAATCAGAAGATCGTCGACTGAATTTTTGTTAATCATTATGAATTCATTCAATTCAGTTTCAAATTGTTCACAGAGAGTATAATTTTGTAGTAAGGAAACATTAAAGCACCATCTTGTGGCTCTTTTAGGAGATTCTGACATTTGTATCTGGCAATATGTCGAATTTCTATTTTCTTGATTAAAAGAAAATAGAGGAGTAGATAATAGCACAAATCGATTCGGGAGAATGTTTTGTGCCTGTTTGAATAGACGGTGTACTCTTTTACTTTAGGGTTATGAGCTCACTAGGCATCAATTAGGTTGTCATCAGAGAATATATGTTGAAAAGCCTCGGCTGCCTGTGGATTGTAGTCATCACTGAATAACGATCTTACTAAGATTTCTGACAGTGTTGTTTTTTTGCCTGCATGCCATTACTGCTGACTAGACTAGCCTAGACCATACTTAGATGGCAAAGGCGTGTTCTGCTCAGTCCGTCTGTATTTGTTCAGGCTTGTGATTGTATTGCAGATAGATTCTTATAGCGCTAAATTGAAATGGGTTTATGCATATAACTTTCTAGTTTTTTCCCACTTAAAGTATACTTTAAAAATGTTTTTAGTGAACTTCAATCATATGTAGAATCATCTAACTGTCAATTATGTGACCAACTCATTTTTGACAAAAATGTCAGATAGAACCTTATAATCCCAAAGTCTTGAGCTGTCAGACATGGTCTGCAGGGTTGACCTTGGTGTTAACATGCGTGACATCTGACACTTCTCTGATGGTGCTTACCCTGTTTGCCACAAACGTCTGACATCTTTTGGTCTCATTCTTGATGTACTTCAAGACAGATTCACCATCTGTCCAAATTGTAGATTTCTCCAGTGGAAGCTGTAGCTCTGTAGCCGGCATCCTTTCAACACTCAGCACTGCTGCAGCAAGTTCTATGCTTTGTATTGTCATCCATTTCAACGGTGCTACTCTTGCCTTTCCCATTATGAAAGCTAAGTGCACCTGATCTTCAGACTTTGTCAGTTATAAGTAGCTTACGATGCCGTACCCTGATTCACTTGTATCACAAAAGTGTTGCAGTAGGGCTGACTTGATCTTTCCAACGTTCTTTGACTTGATGCACCTGTCGATGCTGAAGCCCTCCATCTGCTGTAGCCCTACCAGCCACCTTTGCCATGGTTAAGCTGGGATAACTCCTGCAGGATGTGCTTTTTCAGTGAATTTGAATGAAGCAAGAAATCCAAGTGGATCTTACACACAACTAACAGTAGACAGAATACCTCTCCTGATAAAGGATTGATTCTTCATGGACACTTGAAACTTGGCGTATTCTCTTCCACACACCACTAAACCCCCATGGCTCCTTCTAAAGATAGGTGTTCTTTGTCCAAGTCGAGGTCCTTCACCTCCTTGGCTCTTTCTGCCTGGAATCAAGGCCAACCCAGCTAGTATTTTGCTGATCCATTTTGTCAAGAGAAAACAACCCTTTGCATAGAGTTCTTCACACAGCGCTATGGCTTGCCTTTCATTTGGTACAGACTTCAACAGTCATCTACATAGAAGTTGTCATTGATGGTGTCAATTTCCTCAGCTGAAAAGCTGCTCTTGTTGTCCTCTGCAGTCTTCTTCAGGGTATAACTAGCACAGTCATCCTGTACTCAGTAAGGCTCTGACTGAAATCATCTCCTGGCCACCATAGAAAGCGGAGAAAGCCTGTCTGTTGCTGTTACCTTAACTTGATGAATACCTGCCTTCTATGGCTGCCATCATGGAGAAAAGTAACAACTCTCAAATTCAAAGGCAGTGCTATGGATGCAAGGACTGACCATGATAGTTTTAACTATGTTTTTAGGCTATAGAGTATTTGTTTTTCATTTACTTTGTTTACAAAGATTGGAGTAAAACATGTTTATATTTTGGTTTCCAATGGGCTAAGCTCATAAGGCATTTCTAAGTTGTATTCTTCAAGGATCAATGGGTACATATCATTCATTTTCCAAAAATGGATGTAGCAACTACTGATTGCCCCTTTAACATGCAACATGTCAGGATCACTCTGTTGGCACTCTGTTGCAACTTCCATTGATGCTTCTAATCCTACTACCATTGTTTCTTCAACATTACTTCCTTCTTACACTCTTCTCACCGCCTCCAGATAGGAGGCGCACTGGACAACGCTTATTCTTGCCACTGTCTCCTTCACCCCAACAGGGCACTTAAGGAATTCGAGCGCATGTTCGCCACCACAGTTGCAGCATTTAACCTCAGCTGGCATACGATGTACAAATATTTTGCATTTATCACAATGCATGGGTTTGGGCACGAAGGCTCTTACAGGGTATCTCACATAACCCCAAAATACGTGAGAAGGGAGCGACTCCTTCTTCAAAGAACAATAGAATGGATACAGGTCAGTCGGCACCAACCACTCCATCTATTTCTTCAGTTAAATCCTTTGCATTCCCTTCTAGCGCCATGCCAGGGATAACCCCCTTCATAGGTGCCCTGCTTCGAAGATCCACACACATTACAATCCAATAACTTTTTAAGGCGCAAAGCACGCTCCTTCTGCTCTACGGACACACGGAAATCCAAAATAAGCCCACTTCTTATTACCACTGACGCCACCTCATCCAATGCATCTATGATTTTCACAGAGATGTCAAAAACTGTCAGAACTATGCTAGGATTTACTAGATTTCACCACCACTTTACTTCTCCTTTGCTTTTTTGTTCACCACTGTAATCCATTCCTTCTCACGCATCTCCACTCAATGCCCCATCAGTTTCAAACAGAACATCCGCTTCAGCCACGTTTCCTTGCGGTTCCTGCTGCTAGTGACAGACGTGCTGAGTCACCTCTACCGCCATCTTTACCCATAACCCCCTTATGCTAGCCTGCAGGTAAACCCAAAAGGTGGCCACCAGGTGTCACAATAGCAATAAGAGGAATTACACACAAATAAAGAGTACAGTACGTTTCCAATATATACTGTACATAAGCATTTCTATACAATTTATTTTCCAAATCAAAATGGCTCTTACAGCATTGTTAATAAATCCCAAATCAAATCAAATTGTATTGGTCACATACACATGGTTAGCAGATGTTAATGCGAGTTTAGCGAAATGCTTGTGCTTCTAGTTCCCGACAGTGCAGTAATATCTAACAAGTAATCTAACAATTCCCAACAACTACAACTACACCACACTCTGAGTGCCAGTGTTGAGTATTTTTTTTATTTTTTATTATTTCACCTTTATTTAACCAGGTAGGCTAGTTGAGAAGTTATCATTTGCAACTGCGACCTGGCCAAGATAAAGCAAAGCAGTTCGACACATACAACAACACAGAGTTACACCTGGAATAAACAAACATACAATCAATAATACAGCAGAAAAATCTATATACAGCATTTGCAAATGAGGTAGGATAAGAGAGGTAAGGCAATAAATAGGCCATGGTGGCGAAGTAATTACAATATAGCAATTAAACACTGGAATGGTAGAATGTGCAGAAGATGAATGTGCAAGTAGAGATACTGGGGTGTAAAGGAGCAAAATAAATAAATAAATACAGTATAGGGATGAGGTAGATTGGATGGGCTATTTACAGATGAGCTATGTACAGGTGCAGAGATCTGTGAGCTGCTCTGACAGCTGGTGCTTAAAGCTAGTGAGGGAGGTAAGAGTCTCCAGCTTTAGTGATTTTTGCTGGAAGAACTGGAAGGAGAGGCAGCTGAAGGAAGAATTGGCTTTGGGGGTGACCAGTGAAATATACCTGCTGGAGCGCATGCTACGGGTGGGTGCTGCTATGGTGACCAGTGAGCTGAGATAAGGCGGTGCTTTACCTAGCAGACACTTGTAGATGACCTGGAGCCAGTGGGTTTGGCGATGAGTATGAAGCGAGGGCCAGCCAATGAGAGCGTACAGGTCGCGGTGGTGGGTAGTATATGGGGCTTTGGTGACAAAACGGATGGCACTGTGATAGACTGCATCCAATTTGTTGAGTAGAGTGTTGGAGGCAATTTTGTAAATGACATCGCCGAAGTCGAGGATCGGTAGGATGGTCAGTTTTACGAGGGTATGTTTGGCAGCATGAGTAAAGGATGCTTTGTTGCGAAATAGAAAGCCAATTCTAGATTTAATTTTGGATTGGAGATGTTTAATGTGAGTCTGGAAGGAGAGTTTACAGTCTAACCAGACACCTAGGTATTTGTAGTTGTCCACATATTCTAAGTCAGAACCGTCCAGAGTAGTGATGCTGGACGGGAGGGCAGATGCGGGCAGCAATCGGTTGAAGAGCAGGAATTTAGTTTTACTTGCATTTAAGAGCAGTTGGAGGCCACGGAAGGAGAGTTGTATGGCATTGAAGCTCATCTGGAGGTTTGTTAACACAGTGTCCGAAGACCTTAGAAAGGCAGGGTAGAAGAGATATAGGTCTGTAGCAGTTTGGGTCTAGAGTGTCTCCCCCTTTGAAGAGGGGGATGACCGCGGCAGCTTTCCAATCTATGGGAATCTCAGACGATACGAAAGAGAGGTTGAACAGGCTAGTAATAGGGGTTGCAACAATTTCGGCAGATAATTTTAGAAAGAGAGGGTCCAGATTGTCTAGCCCGGCTGATTTGTAGGGGTGCAGATTTTGCAGCTCTTTCAGAACATCAGCTATCTGGATTTGGGTGAAGGAGAAGTGAGGGACGTTTGGGCGAGTTGCTGTGGGGAGCGCAGGGCTGTTGACCGGGGTAGGGGTAGCCAGGTGGAGAGCATGGCCAGCCGTAGAAAAATGCTTATTGAAATTCTCAATTATAGTGGATTTATCGGTGGTAATAGTGTTTCCTAGCCTCAGTGCAGTGGGCAGCTGGGAGAAGGTGCTATTATTCTCCATGGACTTTACAGTGTCCCAGACGTTTTTTGAGTTTGTGCTACAGGATGCAAATTTCTGCTTGAAAAAGCTAGCCTAGCTTTCCTAACTGCCTGTGTATATTTGTTCGTAACTTCCCTGAAAAGTTGCATATCACGGGGGCTGTTCGATGCTAATGCAGAACGCCACAGGATGTTTTTGTGCTGGTCAATGGCAGTCAGGTCTGGAGAGAACCAAGGGCTATATCTGTTCCTGGTCCTACATTTTTTGAATGGGGCATGCTTATTTAAGATGGTGAGGAAGGCACTTTTAAAGAATAACCAGGCATCCTCTACTGACGGGATGAGGTCAATATCCTTCCAGGATACCCGGGCCAGGTGGATTAGAAAGGGCTGCTCGCTGAAGTGTTTTAGGGAGCGTTTGATAGTGATGAGGGGTGGTCGTATGACCGCAGACCCATTACGGATCCAGGCAATGAGGCGGTGATCGCTGAGATCTTGGTTGAAAACAGCAGAGGTGTATTTGGAGGGCAAGTTGGTTAGGATGATATCTATGAGGGTGCCCGTGTTTACGGATTTGGGGTTGTACCTGGTGGGTTCATTGATAATTTGTGTGAGATTGAGGGCATCAAGCTTAGATTGTAGGATGGCCAGGGTGTTAAGCATGTCACAGTTTAGGTCACCTAGCAGCACGAGCTCTGAAGATATATGGGGGGCAATCAACTCACATATGGTTTCCAGGGCACAGCTGGGGCAGAGGGTGGTCTATAGCAAGCGGCAACAGTGAGAGACTTGTTTCTGGAAAGATGGATTTTTAAAAGTAGAAGTTCGAATTGTTTGGGTATCTCTGCAGTAGATTGCAACACCGCCCCCTTTGGCAGTTCTAAAATGTTATAGTTAGGGATGGAAATTTCAGGGTTTTTGGTGGACTTCCTAAGCCAGGATTCAGACACGGCTAGGACATCCGGGTTGGCAGAGTGTGCTAAAGCAGTGAATAAAACAAACTTAGGGAGGAGGCTTCTAATGTTAACATGCATGAAACCAAGGCTTTTACAGTTACAGAAGTCAACAAATGAGAGCACCTGGGGAGTAGGAGTGGTGCTAGGCACTGCAGGGCCTGGATTAACCTCTACATTACCAGAGGAACAGAGGAGGAGTAGGATGAGGGTACGGCTAAAGGCTATCAGGACTGGTCGTTTAGTGCGTTCAGAGCAGAGTAAAAAGAGCAGGTTTCTGGGCGTAAGAGAATAGATTCAAGGCATAATGTACAGACAGAGGTATGGTAGAATGTGAGTACATTGGAGGTAAACCTAGGCATTGAGTAATGATGAGAGAGATATTGTCTCTAGAAACCAGGTGATGTCACCGCATATGTGGGAGGTGGAACTAAATGGTTGGTTAAGGCATATTGAGCAGGGCTAGAGGCTCTACAGTGAAATAAGACAATAATAACTAACCAGGACAGTAATGGACAAGGCATATTGATATTAGGGAGAGGCATGCGTAGCCGGGTGATCAATAAGGGTTCAGTGAGTGGTTAGGCTGGCTGGAGACGATTCACGGCGATTTAGACAGCTAGCAGACCGGGGCTAGCAAGCTAGCAGAAAGGTCTTAGAGGGATGTCTCGACGGAGGAAAGTCTGTTTTGGCCTCCTTGTGCGGTGACGTCGTTAGACCAGTCGTGATGGATTAGTAGGGTTCCGAGTAGCAGAGGGGTCCAAGTCCAATTGGCAAAATAGGTATAGTGGCCCAAGAAATTGGATCAGCGAAGTGGAGATGTTGTTTCCTACCTTCACCACTTGGGAGCGGCCCGTCAGAATGTCCAGGACCCAATTGCACAGGGCGGGGTCGAGACCCAGGGCCTCCAGCTTAATGATGAGCTTGGAGGATACTATAGTGTTGAATGCTGAGCTGTAGTCAATGAACAGCACTCTACATAGGTATTCCTCTTGTCCAGATGGGATAGGGCAGTGTGCAGTGTGATGGCGATTGCATCATCTGTGGACTTGTTGGGGCGGTATGCAATCTGAAGTGGGTCTATGGTGACAGGTAAGATGGGGGTGATATGATCCTTGAATAGTCTCCCAAAGCACTTCATGATGACGGAAGTGAGTGCTACGGGGTAGTCATTTAGTTCAGTTATCTTTGCCTTCTTGGGTACAGGAACAATGGGGGCTATTTTGAAGCATGTGGGGACAGGAGACTGGGATAGGGAGCTATTGAATATTTCTCTGTGCATGCTCTGAGGACGCGGCTAGGGATGCCGTCTGGGTCAGCAGCCTTGCGAGAGTTAACACGTTTAAATGTCTTGGCCACGGAGAAGGAGAGGGGTTGCTGGAGTTCTTGTCCTTGCGACGGTGGCACTGTATTATCCTCAAAGCAGGCAAAGAATTTGTTTAGTTTGTCTGGAAGCAAGACGTTGGTGTCCGTGACGTGGCTGGTTTTATTTTTGTAGTCCGTGATTGCCTGTAGACCCTGCTATATACGTTTTGTGTCTGAGCCATTTAATTGAACTCCACTTTGTCCCTAAACCGACATTTCGCTTGTTTGATTGCCTTGCGGAGGGAATAACTACACTCTTTATATTCGGCCATATTCCCAGCCCTCTTTCCATGATTAAATGCGGTGGGAGATATACAGTGGCTTGCAAAAGTATTCACCCCTTGGCATTTTTCCTATTTTGTTGCCTTACAACCTGGAATTAAAATTGATTTTTGGGGGGGTTTGTATCATTTGATTTACACAACATGCCTACCACTTTGAAGATGCAAAATATGTTTTATTGTGAAGCAAACAAGAAATAAGACAAAAAAATGAAAACTTGAGCGTGCGTAACTATTCACCACCACCAAAGTCAATTCTTTGTAGAGCCACCTTTCGCAGCAATTACAGCTGCAAGTCTCTTGTGGTATGTCTCTATAAGCTTAGCACATCTAGCCACTGGGATTTTTGCCCATTCTTCAAGGCAAAACTGCTCCAGCTCATTCAAGTTGGATGGGTTTCGCTGGTGTACAGCAATCTTTAAGTCATACCACAGATTCTCAATTGGATTGAGGTCTGGGCTTTGACTGGGCCATTCCAAGACATTTATATGTTTCCCCTTAAACCACTTGAGTGTTGCTTTAGCAATACGCTTAGGGTCATTGTCCTGCTGGAAAGTGAACCTCCATCCTAGTCTCAAATCTCTGGAAGACTGAAACAGGTTTCCCTCAAGAATTTCCCTGTATTTAGCACCATCCATCATTCCTTCAATTATGACAAGTTTCCCAGTCCCTGCCGATGAAAAACATGGGAGGGTGTTCTCGGAGTGATGAGAGGTGTTGGGTTCGCGCCAGACATAGCGTTTTCCTTGATGGTCAAAAAGACAAATTTTAGTCATCTGACCAGAGTACCTTCTTCCATATGTTTGGGGAGTCTCCCAAATGCCTTTTGGCGAACACCAAATGTGTTTGTTTATTTTTTTCTTTAAGCAATGGCTTTTTTCTGGCCCCTCTTCCGTAAAGCCCAGTTCTGTGGAGTGTATGGCTTAAAGTGGTCCTATGGACAGATGCTCCAATCTCCGCTGTGGAGCTTTGAAGCTTCTTCAGGGTTATCTTTGGTCTCTTTGTTGCCTCTCTGATTAATGCATTCCTTGCCTGGTCCATGAGTTTTGGTGGGCGGCGCTCTCTTGGCAGGTTTGTTGTGGTGCCATATTCTTTCCATGTTTTAATAATGGATTTAATGGTGCTCCGTGGGACGTTCAAAGTTTCTGATCTGTACTTCTCCACAACTTTGTCCCTGACCTGTTTGGAGAGCTCCTTGGTCTTCATGGTGCCGCTTTCTTGGTGGTGCCGCTTTCTTGGTGGTGCCCCTTGCTTAGTGGTGTTGCAGACTCTGGGGCCTTTCCGAACAGGTGTATATATATACTGAGATCATGTGACACTTAGATTGCACACAGGTGGACTTTAGTTTACTAATTATGTGACTTCTGAAGGTAATTGGTTGCACCAGATCTTATTTAGGGGTTTCATAGCAAAGGTGGTGAATACATATACACGCACCACTTTCATTTTTTTCATATCACTTCACCAATTTGTATGTTCATTACTTGAAATCTGAATAAAAATCTATTGAAATTACAGGTTGTAATACAACAAAATAGGAAAAACGCCAAGGGGGATGAATACTTTTGCAAGGCACTGTACCACCATAATACCACAGGGAGAAATTTACAAATGCAGGCCTATGCTCTTTGATGTTCAGGGGCAAGGTGCACTGTACACACGTACGCACACAAATCCCTAGTCTATATACTCATGTATGTGGTCTACCTATGTGAGGCATGCTCTAGTCCAGGGGTCCAGAGCCTGCTGGTTTTCGGTTTTAGCTGATACTTAACTGTACCCACCAGGTGAAAAAAAGCTGTGAAACTGGCTTTGAGGTCCTGAGTTGACTTTGAGAACTCTAGTCTATTGCAAGTTCTCTTCATAACATTTTCCAGCCAAGAATGATATCACGTATAGCCTTGCAGAAGAGTAATTTGTCTCTTGTTTTGCCTGAAGGGCCCCTTAGGTGGGACCAGGCTTTTAATCTCTCTTCCAGCTGACTAACACCACTTCGTCTTCTATGTAGAAATAACAAACATACTTAATCATTTAATATCAGTCATTAAAACCAGTGCGCACCGGGAGGCTTTCTAAGTCTGTGTTCAAAGTGCAGACGTCATGTGATATTGAAATGGACTAACTTCTACATGCATAAGTTAAACTTTGTAGGCCTAGATAGGAGAGAAGATTACACACGTACACCTTTCAAACCAATACGTTTTGCCGTAAACATTTTGCAGACTTCTTAATTAATCTGAAAGGTATTGCCGACAACAAAGCCCGTAGGGGACAGGGGAGTAAATTGAGCATTTCTTTTACATTCAGCATCACTCCATCAAGGGAAATAGTATTCTTTCTAACAAAGATATCTACAGTACCAATCAAAAATTTGGACACACCTACACATTCCAGGGTTTTTCTTTATTTTTACTATTTTCTACATTGTAGAATAATAGTGAAAACATCAAAACTATGAAATAACACATGTAGTAACCAAAAAAGTGTTAAACAAATCAAAATATTTTTTATATTTCAGATTTTTCAAAGTTGCCACCCTTTGCCTTGATGACAGCTTTGCACACTTTTGGCATTCTCTCAACATGCTTCACCTGGAATGCTTTTCCAACAGTCTTGATGGAGTTCCTACATATGCTGAGCACTTGTTGGCTGCTTTTCCTTCACTCTGCGGTCCAACTTATCCCAAACCATCTCAATTGGGTTGAGGTCGGGTGATTGTCGAGGCCATGGCATCTGATGCAGCACTCCATTATTCTCCTTCTTGGTCAAATAGCCCTTACGCAGCCTGGAGGTGTGTTGGGTCGTTGTCCTGTTGAAAAACAAAATGATAGTCCCACTAGGTGCAAACCAGATGGGATGGCGTATCGCTGCAGAATGCTGTGGTAGCCATGCTGGTTAAGTGTGCCTTGAGTTCTAAATAAATCACTGACAGTTTAACACTTTTTTGGTTACTACATCATTCCATATGTGTTATTTAATAGTTTTGATGTATTCACTATTATTCTGCAATGTAGAAAATAGTCAAAATAAAGAAAAACCCTGGAATGAGTAGTTGTGTCCAAGCTTTTGACTGCTACTGTACATGTTTCAGGATGTATCCTTGGTGTATCCTTGGAAATAATCAGAATTCATGTAAACAGTTTAGAAGACATAGCTTGTCACACACAAAAATATCTTGGCACGAACCAGGCATGGGGTAAGTTTTTCTCCCCAATTTCGCGATATCCAATTGGTAGTTAAAGTCTTTTCCTATCGCTGTGACTTCCTACGGACTCAGGAGAGGCGAAGGTCAAGAGCTGACCAGGGACAGGGTAATTCCTGCCACCTACAAATTTCTGCACTGAATTAAATATTACCCCTACCTTAAAAAAATGTTTTCTTTATTTCCCAAACAATTCAACACTTTTGTATTTTCATAATTTTAAGCATCTTTTAAACAAGCTTAGCACTAGTACTTTTAAAAACACTTTTAACATAGGCCAGGCTCTTTCCCGCTGTGTTAACACATTGTAAATAGTCTAAGGATAACTCATCCTGATAAAGTTGGTATAGGCCAGGCCTATGTTACATATCCTAGCAATAATGCCTTGCATTAGCTCAACTTACCCAAGGCAAACATTGACTACATTAGCCCACAGCTACAAGGATGCATTTCAATGCTAGATTTAGGACCTCCTATTGAAGCTTATAGAGACCCCAAATGATGTATAAAAATTAAATAAACTTTCTAGACAATGTTTTTTTATATTTTATTTTATTTCACTAGGCAAGTCAGTTAAGAACAAATTCTTATTTACAATGACGGCCTTCCCTCGGCCAAACACTCACTAACTCGGACGATGCTGGGCCAATTGTGCGCCACTCTATGGGACTTCTGATCACAGCCGGTTGTGATGCATCCCAGGATCAAACCCGGGTCTGTAGTAGTGATGCAGTGCCTTAAACCGCTGTACCACTCGGCTTTAGTTTGTTGCTGGCTTGGTGGCTAACTAAAAGCCAATATAGACCTAAACTGAATACTGGATCAGGGAAGACACTCTAATGTACTTGTCCTCTTGCTCAGTTGTGCACCGGGGCCTCCCACTCCTCTTTCTATTCTGGTTAGAGCCAGTTTGCTCTGTTCTGTGAACGGAGTAGAACACAGCGTTGTACAAGATCTCCAGTTTCTTGGAATAGCCTTCATTTCTCAGAACAAGAATAGACTGACGAGTTTCAAAAGAAAGGACTTTGTTTCTGGCCATTTTGAAAACATAGCCTATCCTAAAAACAGGACAGGTCAAAGTAAAATGGACAATTACTGTAGGCTACTCACAACTGGGGTCCATGAGTTTCAGAATTGTCATGATCAGTGGTTTCAAGTTTCTATCCTTACATTTTTAACGAGCTGATCATAGCAAAAAATAAAATACTTCTGCATTTCCCGCTGTGTTAACACATTGCAAATAGTCTAAGGATAACTCCTCCTGATAAAGTTGGTTAGCTGATATTCAGAGCTTAAATAACCAAATTGATTAGTCACAGGAATCATGACTAACAAAGCCAATGCAATGATATATTTTACAAATGGTGGGCCTACCACATAGATGGGCATTCCTAAAATTCAATTTCAGGCGAAACTGTAGGCTATACCTCAGTAAGCATGGGCCGACGCCTTTCGGACTGTGGCAATTTTTTGGTCTCGCCTAGGGAGGCAGAACGGCCCGGACTGGCCCTGAATACAGAGAAATATATTAAAACAATTTAAATTTGCTGCTCACCAAATCTACATACCTTTCCAATAAATACTCAATATACACTACAATTCAATAGTTCAAACAATAGACACCAAACGTTGCTTCTTTGTTAAGCGCAGCATGTAGATTTGGAAACAACAACTGCTGTCCCTGTCTTTCCCTTAATTCTCCAGAACGGGAAATACACAAACCTTTTAACTTCTTTGGGATAGTGGGCGGTATTTTGACGTCCGGATGAAAAGCATGTCCAAAGTAAACTGCCTGCTACTCAGGCCCAGAAGCTAACATATGCATATTATGGGTAGATTTGGATAGAAAACACTCTGATGGTTCTAAAACTGTTTGAATCATGTCTGTGAGTATAACAGAACTTATTTGGCAGGCGAAACCTCGAGGACAAACCATTCAGAATTTTTTTTTTTGAGGTCACTCTCTTTTCAATGGGATTTCATTGGGAATCCAGATTTCTAAGCGACTTGTCCTTTGAGAAATGAAGAAGTAGCACTGTTCAGAACGAGGGTAGAGGGAAGTGTACTCTTTGTTAGAGGCGCGTGACCTGAAAGCTCGCTACACTTTGTTTTCCTCCGGTATTGAACACAGTATATCCCGTCTTAAATTTGATAGATTATTTACGTTAAAAAATACCTAAAGTTGTATTAGGAAAGTAGTTTGAAATGTTTGGACAAAGCTTACAGGTAACTTATTAGATATTTTGTAGTCATGTTGCGCGAGTTGGAACCGGTGTTTTTCTGGATCAAACGCGCCAAATAAATTGACATTTTGTATATATATCGACGGAATTCATCGAACAAAAGGACCATTTGTGATGTTTATGGGACATATTGGAGTGCCAACAGAAGAAGCTTGTCAAAGGTAAGGCATTAATTATATATTTATTTCTATGTTTTGTGCCGCACCTGGAGGGTTGAAATATGATTGTCTGTGTTTGCTTGCTGGGGTGCTGTCCTCAGATAATAGCATTGTTCGCTTTCGCTGTAAAGCCTTTTCGAAATCTGACACGTTGGCTGGATTCACAACAAGTGTAGCTCTAATTTGGTGTATTGCATGTGTGATTTCATGAAAGTTAAATTTTTATAGTAATTTATTTGAATTTGGCGCTCTGCATTTTCACTGGATGTTGGGACGCTGGCGTCCCACATATCCCTGAGAGGTTTTAAACCCCACCGTTACAAAACAAGATTGCAGTTTTGTAACTGCAGTCGACTGGTATTTTAGACGCAGTAATTGCAGAATAACTGCGGTGCCATTAGTCTTACTAATGGCGCCGGAGAAGAAGGCAGACGTTTTACGTGCCCCCAGCCGATTGTGTTTTTCTTTATTTATTTGCGTTGTTTGTAACTTATTTTTTAACTTATTTTGTACATAACGTTACCGCTACCGTCTCTTATGACCGAAAATAACTTCTAGACATCAGGATTGCAATTACTCACCACGGACTGGCAGAATCCTTTTTTTCCTTTCACGACTCTGACGAGCCTGACGAGAAGGCTATACTGCTTTCTCTGGAACAGGCCCCGATCCCCGTGATCTGCGTGAAGAGGAGGCGGAGAAAGAGGGGCCGAAGGGCGGGCTGCCTTCTGAGAATTTGATCGAATAAACCCCCACTTCCCTCCATTCTGCTAGCAAACGTGCAATCCTTGGAGAAAAAAATCAACGAGTTACACGTAAGATTAAACTACCAACGGGACATTAAAACTGTAACATCTTATGATTCACGGAGTCGTGGCTGAACGACGACAATATCAACATACAGCTGGCTGGTTATACGATGTACCGGCAGGATAGAACAGCGGCGTCTGGTAAGACAAGGGGCGGCGGACTATGTATTTTTGTGAATAACAGCTGGTGCATGATATCTAAGGAAGTCTCGAGCTATTGCTCACATAAGGTAGAGTATATCATGAAAAGCTGTAGACCACACTACCTACCGAGAGAGTTTTCATCTGTATTCCTCGTAGCTGTTTACATACCACCACAGTCAGAGGCTGGCACTAAGACAGCATTTAATGAGCTGTATTCCGCCATAAGCAAACAAGAAAACGCTCACCCAGAGGTGGCGCTCTTAGTAGCTTGGGACTTAAATGCAATGAAACTTAAATCCATTTAACCAAATTTCTATCAGCATGTTAAATGTGCAACCAGAGGAAAAAGAACTCTGCACCACCTTTACTTCAAACACAGAGATGCATACGAAGCTCTCCCTCACCCTCCATTTGGCAAATCTGACCATAATTCTATCCTCCTGATTCCTGCTTACAAAGCAAAAATTTAAGCAGGAAGCACCAGTGACTAGATCAATAAAAAAGTTGTCAGATGAAGCAGATGCTAAGCTACAGGACTGCTTTGCTAGCACAGACCGGAATATGTTCCGGGATTCCTCCGATGGCACTGAGGAGTATGCCACATCATTCATTGGCTTCATCAATAAGTGCATCGATGATGTCGTCCCCACAGTGACCGTACGTACATATCCCAACCAGAAGCCATGGATTACAGGCAGCATCCGCACTGAGCTAAAGGCTAGAGCTGCCGCTTCAAGGAGCAGGACTATAACCCGGAAGCTTATAAGAAATCCCACTATGCCCTCTGACGAACCATCAAACAGCAAAGCATCAATACAGGACTGAGATCGAATCGTATTACACCGGCTCTGATGCTCATCGGATGTGGCAGGGCTTACAAACCATTACAAACTACAAAGGGAAGCACAGCCGATAGCTGCCCAGTGACACGAGCCTACCAGACGAGCTAAACTACTTCTATGCTCACTTCGAGGCAAATAACACTGAAACGTGCATGAGAGCACAAGCTGTTCCGGAAGACTGTGTGATCACGCTCTCTGCAGCCAATATGAGTAAGACCTTTAACCTGTTTGGGCTGCAGGGGCAGTATTGAGTAAACAGATAAAAGGTGCCCATTTCAAACGGCCTCGTACTCAATTCTTGCTCGTACAATATGCATATTATTATTACTATTGGATAGAAAACACTCTCTAGTTTCTAAAACCGTTTGAATTATATCTGTGAGTCAAACAGAACTCATTTGGCACAAACTTCCTGACCAGGAAGTGGAAAGTCTGAAATCGAGGCTCTGTTCTACTTCCTGCCTATAAATGGGCATGATACGTATGAGTATACATGCACGTCATACACCTTCCCCTGGATGTCAAGAGGCGGTGAGAGAAGAAATTTAGTGTTTATGACGTGTCCCCCATTTCCGGTTTTCTGGAGAGCGCGAGGTGGTACCTGGATTTGCCTTCTGTTTAGCTGCCGTTATAGGCGACTACTATCTCCGGCTTTGATTTTATTTGATACATGTGACCATATCATCGTAAAGTATGTTTTTTCAATATAGTTTAATCAGATTATTGAAATTTTTTCGGGAGTTTTGCCGTGTTCCGTTCTCTGACTTTGTTGACGATGGAGAGATCCGTGCCACTTGGCTAGTGTGCTTGCTAATTCAAGAGGGAAAATGGACGTTCTAAATCCAAACAACGATTGTTCTGGACAAAGGACCCCTTGTCCAACATTCTGATGGAAGATCAGCAAAAGTAAGAAACATTTTATGATGCTATTTCATATATCTGTCGTACATGTGAATTAGTCGTCGGCGCCCAACCTTTGGGTACTCTAGCTATACCGAAGCTGGATGTCGTAATGAAGTTATTTTTTAGAATTCTAACACTGCGATTTCATTAAGAACTAATGGATCTATCATTTCCTATACAACATGTATTTTTTAGTTATGTTTATGAATAGCTATTTGGTCAGAATATGTGTGTCAGAAAAAGTGTCAGAAAAATATCCGAACGTTGTGGGAAATAGTAGCTACGTTAGCAGAATGTATAACCACTGATTTCAGCTCTAAATATGCACATTTTCGAACAAAACATAAGTGTATGTATAACCTGATGTTATAGGACTGTCATCTGATGAAGAATATCAAGGTTAGTCAAAAATTATATATCTTTTACTGGTTTGTCACGATCGCTAACTTTTACTGCTGGGAAATGGCTTGTATTTTTGGCTATTGTGGTAAGCTAATATAACGCTATATTGTGTTTTCGCTGTAAAACACTTAATAAATCGGAAATATTGGCTGGAATCACAAGATGCCTGTCTTTCATTTGCTGTACACTGTATTTTTCAGAAATGTTTTATGATGAGTAATTAGGTATTTGACGTTGGTGTCTGTAATTATTATGGCTGCTTTCGGTGCAATTTCTGATTGTAGCTGCAATGTAAACTATGATTTATACCTGAAATATGCACATTTTTCGAACAAAACATAGATTTATTGTATAACATGTTATAAGACTGTCATCTGATGAAGTTGTTTGTTGGTTAGTTTGGTTGGTTCTTGGTTAGTTAGGTTGGCTTTGTGCATGCTACCTGTGCTGTGAAAAATGTCTGTCCTTTTTTGTATTTGGTGGTGAGCTAACATAAATATACGTGCTGTTTTCGCTGTAAAACATTTTAAAAATCGGACATGTTGGCTGGATTCACAAGATGTGTACCTTTCATTTGCTGTATTGGACTTGTTAATGTGTGAAAGTTAAATATTTAAAATAAAATATATTTTGAATTTCGCGCCCTGCACTTGAAGTGGCTGTTGTCATAAGTGTACCGACGCCGGGCTGCAGCCATAAGAAGTTTTAAACAGGTCAACATTCACAAGGTCGCAGGGCCACACAGATTACCAGGACGGGTACTGCGAGCATGCGCTGACCAACTGTCAAGTGTCTTCACAGACATTTTCAACCTCTCCCTGTCCGAGTCTGTAATACCAACACTAATGTTACCTGCCTAAATGTCTACCGACCCGAGGCACTCACGTCTGTAGCCATGAAGTGCTTTGAAAGGCTGGTCATGGCTCACATCAACACCATCATCCCAGAAACCCTAGACCCACTCCAGTTTGCATACAGCCCCAACAGATCCACAGATGATGCAATCTCTATTGCACTCCACACTGCCCTTTCCCACCTGGACAAAAGGAACACCTATGTGAGAATGCTATTCATTGACTGCAGCTCAGCATTGAACACCATAGTGCCCTCATAGCTCATCAATAAGCTAAGGACCCTGGGACTAAACACCTCCCTCTGCAACTGGATCCTGGACTTCCTGACGGGCCTCCCCCAGGTGGTAAGGGTAGGTAACAACACATCTGTTATGCTGATCCTCAACACAGGGGCCCCTCAGGGGTGTGTGCTCAGTCCCCTCCTGTACTCCCTGTTCACTCATGAATGCACGGCCAGGCACAACTCCAACACCATCATTAAGGTTGCTGATGACACAACAGTGGTAGGCCTGATCACTGACAACAATGAGACAGCCTATAGGGAGGAGGTCAGAGACCTGGCCATGTGGTGCCAGGACAACAACCTCTCCATCAACGTGATCAAGACAAAGGAGATGATCGTGGACTACAGGAAAAAGAGGACCGAGCACGCCCCCATTCTCATCGACGGGGCTGCAGTGGAGCAGGTTGAGAGCTTTAAGTTCCTCAGTGTCCACATCACCAACAAACTAACATGGTCCAAGCCTACCACGACAGTTGTGAAGAGGACATGACAAAACCTATTCCCCCTCAAGAGACTGAAAAGATTTGGCATGGATCCTCAGAACCTCAAAAGGTTCTACAGCTGCACCATCGAGAGCATCCTGACTGGTTGCATCACATCACTGGGGCCAAGCTTCCTGCCATCCAGGACCTATATACCAGGCGGTGTCAAAGGAAGGCCCTAAAAAATTTCACAGACTCCAGCCACCCTAGTCATAGACTGTGCTCTCTGCTCCCGCACGGCAAGTGGTACCGGAGCGCCAAGTCTAGGTCCAAGAGGCTTCTAAACAGCTTATACCCCCAAGGCATAAGACTCCTGAACATCTAGTCAAATGGCTACCCAGACTATTTGCATTGTTGCCTCCCCCCTCTTTACACCACTGCTACTCTCTGTTGTCATCTATGCATAGTCACTTTAATAACTCTACCTACATGTACATACTACCTCAACTAACCGGTGTCCCCGCACTCTGTATCGGTACCCCCCTGTATATAGTCTCGCTATTGTTATTTTACTGCTGCTCTTTAATTACTTGTTATACTTTTATCTCTTATTCCTATCCAATTTTGTTTAAACTGCATTGTCGGTTAGGGGCTCGTATTTGGCGCATGTGACTAATACAATTTGATTTGATTTGATTTGAGTGTACTAAGTTATACTGCACTCTAACTGCAGTAACAGTGCAAAATTACTGCGGTAAAAAAATATATATTTTGGATGCAGTATTTGCAGCATACTGCAGCTATAATGCACTCTGACTGGAATCTTTTTTTCCAAGGGCAGGTAGATGCACACCTGAAAACAATCAAAGCAACAGACAATTAGCAACAGCATTCACAGTTCAAACTATCCAATAGAAACATCACAAATCTCTTGACTCAAATTAACCCCTTGTCTCCCAGTCCACCCTGTTATAGCGATCTAGTTGGCTAGCCAGCTCATGTAATTACCAGAACCAGAATCTGACAATGTTTTGAGTTTAACTGTAGCCAACTTTTATTCACCATAAGAGGAAAATTAACACATTACAAGGTAATTATTTACAAATATGGTGAGCTGCTAACTCAGTGTTGTGAATGTGAAGAAATTAAAGCAGTGCGTTGCATTCCGTCCAATCAAGGAATTTAGAACTTGATAAATGTTGCTTGCTGTGTCAGGTTACCATGACAACGGTGGCTACAACAGGGTCAAAGTTTAATCTCCTGCTCAGTTGCCGTCAAATCAATGGCAATATAAAAGGTGCATGCTGACAAGAGTGGTAAAGACTGAGCTTTTTGAAAAGGGGATCATATAAACATTGCCCGTTTGTTTTAACAGGCTACGTACTGTGAATCCTATGTGAAAGAAGTAATAGACACACACACACACACACACACACACACACACACACACACACACACACACACACACACACACACACACACACACACACACACACACACACACACACACACACACACACACACACACACACACACACACACACACACACACACACACACAGGCATCCCATTTCCTCCTCTCCTGCTGCTCTGCCCTTAAACCCCTTCACCCTCCATGCAGGGAGTAGACACAACACTCTTTTACTCTTTGTCATGGTAATAACACTAAGCCTAACTGTCCCCATTTTGCCTGTCAACTTACGTTTATTTTGCATTTCTTTTTTCTGTATGTACTGTCAGATTGTTGGGGTATGTATAAGTACTCCCTTCCTCCTCCTCCTGCTCTCACACTCCTGGAACCAATTATATTATCCCATCCAACTCTTTCAAGTTCTGACAAAAAGGACAAAAAAAATATATTCTCTACCCCAGCAAATTTCACAACTTCACTAACCTTCTCTCAAGAGGCGCTAAAAATCTGTTGAGAATTTTGTACTTTCTTTCACTTTTTTTAATCGCTCCCACTCTCTCCCGGCTGTCTTTCATTCTTCTATGTGAAGGCCTTCTTGACAGTGTGCAGAACAGACTTCTTGTTTGTGACACCTACATATCGCAGTGTGACACATGGTGTACTAAACCACTGCAGCGTGATGCAGCCTAGAGAGTCCAGTTGTATAGTGTTAGCCCCAGCCTCTCCACAGCCCATCCTTTGCTTTCCTCTGCAACATTGCTACAGGCTAATCCCTGGGCTTCTCTCCTGGGCTGGGAGACAGCCTAGCATCAGCAACTCTTATTTCAGCCATTTATTTCACATTCAATAACATGTTATACCACTGCATCTATTATAACTACCACTACTACTTCTGCTACCTTTAGTACAACTGCCACCCCTTACCGAATGATGATTCCAGCCACACTTTTTACTTATGTGTAAGTGATTTTTGTATAGCAAACTGTATTATAAGTGGTTAGGATTTGTGTGTGGGAGTCTCACTACAGCAGGTGTGAGTAGGCTAGCAATCTTTCCTTCTCTGCTTTCAATTTGCACAGTGAACAAATGATCATTACATACATGTATGAAACTGTTCTTTCATCTCCTTCCAGCCAGATGCCTTTTTCAGCGAGGCAAGGTTTTTAATATTCCAAGTCAACATGTACTGTACAACTAATTTGCTTTGATGCAGATTCAATTTTATAGAGATTAATGTATCTTTAATTATTTGTATTTTGCTTTCTTTCCACTTAGGGACATTGGTCTTATTCAATTCCATTCATGTCATGGAAAAAGGGATTGTAGCATCATGGATGATTGTAGCATATCTACACCCCCTGGTTTAAAGAGGTGAGGTCCTCTGCTAAACAACTAAATACAACCTAACAATACCAAGGTAAAACATGTTATTGTACATCAAGGGTGGAGCCTGAGAATAAAAAACGAAGAAAGTGTAACAATTTATTTTCTGCTTCTCGTAGTTCACAAATGCACAATAATCAGATAATCAATACGAGCTCCATGCTGTACTACAGACAGTGATTCAGTTTAGAGTTGCTGCCAATATACATTTGTTTCAATCAAAAGAAGACAGGGACCATGTTGTAACGGCTGTTTGAAAAAGAGGCCCAAGGTGCAGCGTGGTAAGTGTTCATGATGTTTAATATAACCTGAACACTGAAACAAAAAACAAAAATGGAACAAAACGCAACAGTTCTGTCAGGTATACACACAAAACAGAAAACAACTACCCACAAAACCCATGTGGGCAAGAGCTACCTAAGTATGGTTCTCAATCAGAGACAACGATAGACAGCTGCCTCTGATTGAGAACCACACCCGGCCAAACAACAAAGAAATACAAAACATAGAACACAAAACATAGAATGCCCACCCCAATTCACGCCTTGATCAAACCAAAATAGAGACATAAAAAGGATCTCTAAGGTCAGGGTGTGACACATGTTTACATGCACACCGATATCCTGTTATTATTTGGGACACTCAAGTATTCTGTTTTTGAGTTGACGCATTTAAACATATCCAGTTTACAATAACCTGAAAAAGCTTGTATCCCGGTTATGAGAAACCCGGATTAGATGCCTGGGATATCTTCGACGGTACTGTGGCATGTAAACATCTTATCCTGTTTACTGTTGTTTTCCGCGGTCTGCTCAGAATCAGTTTTGCATATCATGGGTGTTGTATAAGGTTTTCATCTGATTGTCAAATAAATCACTAAGCCTACCTGCGCTGTTCCATCCACCATAATAATACATTTTTCTGATATTCTGTACTGGACCACAGTACAGAATATCAGATAACCAGTACTGGTTACTTTCACCCCTAAGTTTCTGCTAATAATTTCCAACAATTGGTAGGCCATATAATTTCCGACATTTAGTCGGCCAGTTCTTTGTCAACTATAGTTAGATGCAGCTTCTCTTCTGTCATAACTTGTTGCCCCAGAAGACTAAATAGAGTAGTGCTCCCCAGAATAATGTCTTACATCAATAGAATGGATGCATTAGTCATCTTTTTTTAATTTTTTATGTATTGAACCTTTATTTAACTAGGCAAGTCAGTTAAGAACAAATTATTATTTACAATGATGGCCTACCAAAAGGCAAAAGGCCTCCTATGGGGATGGGGGCTGGGATTAAAAATACAAATAAATTTAATTAAAATCTAGGACAAAACACACATCACAACAAGAGAGACAACACAACACTATATGAAGAGAAAGCTAAGACGACAACATAGCATGGCAGCAACCCATAACAAGACAGCATGGTAGCAACACAACATGATACCAACACGGTAGTAACACAACATGGCAGAAGCACAACATGGTAGCAGCACAAAACAGGGTACTAACATTATTGGGCACAGACAACAGCACAAAGGGCAAGAAGGTAGAGACAACAATACATCATGCAAAGCAGCCACAACTGTCAGTAAGAGTGTCCATGATTGATTCTTTGAATGAAGAGACTGAGATAAAACTGTCCAGTTTGAGTGTTTATTGCAGCTCGTTCAAGTCGCTAGCTGCAGCGAGCTGAAAAGTTGAGCGACCCAGGGCTGCAGTAGATATCTCAGATAGGGGGGAGTGAGGCCTAAGAGGGTTTTCTAAATAAGCATCAACCAGTAGGTCTTGCGACAGGCATACAGAGGTGACGAGTTTACAGAAGAATATAGAGTGCAGTGATGTGTCCTATAAGGAGCATTGGTGGCAAATCTGATGGCCGAATGGTAAAGAACATCTAGCCGCTCGAGAGCACCCTTACCTGTCGATCAATAAATTACATATCCTTAATCTAGCATGGATAGGATGGTTAGTTTGGCAGCTGGGGTGAAAGAGGAGCGATTACGATAGAGGTAACCAAATCCAGATTTAACTTCAGCCTGCAGCTTTGATATGTGCTTTCCAAGTACTTGTATGAGATGACTACCTCAAGCTCTAAACCCTCAGAGGTAGTAATCACACCTGTGGGGTGAGGGGCATTCTTCTTACCAAACCACATGACCTTTGTTTTGGAGGTGTTCAGAACAAGGTTCTAGTTAATCTAATCTAGTTAACACCGGTAAAGTTGTCTGTTTTGTTTGGTGACTGGGGGAAAATGCAATAACTCCAAAACAGTGGAAAGATTGGTCCTGTGCAAAATGTCCAAATGTCATCAGTTTGACCGGTTTTAAGGAAATGAAAAGCTGAGAAAACGAAAAAAGTCTTCAGTTCGTCTTTTGTGCGTATTTAATGTGGTTGAAATACTATCTGCTAGTGTAAGTGTCAAAGATTACACATTACATGCGCAGTCAAATTTCCTCAAGAGATGCTGAAAGAAAGAAATCATATTTCTCCTGTTCCCCACTCCTGTTGTATAAATTTACTGAAAGAAAGGCATAATTCTGCAAGAGTTAATATTATATTACGCTACATGCGAGAGTTTTAGGCCTACTGTCAGTGTCCATATTTCAGTTACAATTCCATTTAATCCACTTAAATGAGGAATATTCTGTTTATTCATGGATTCAGGGATACTCGTGAGTGGGATATCAAATTTGCATGTAAACAGCTTATCCCAAATAAGACCTTAAGAGGGATATGAGTTACTGTGCGCATGTAAACGTAGTAATGTTGCAACGCTTACTGGAAGCTGTGCCCAGGGAGAAGGATAATGGTTCTAGGTGGACTAAGAGCATTGCCATAAAACTACTTTTAGATTGATTATACTTACTTTCAGAGGGTACAAACACCCATTACACTTCCTGTCCTCCCAGAGCACTCCAACCAACACAAAAGGGATCCCCTGACTTCTTCTTCTTTGGAGTTTAACAGCGGTTGGCATCCAAGATGTTGCATTACCGCTGGTCTATAATATAAATCCATTATACGTTGTGCTACAAAATAAATATATATATAACTACAATAAAAAAAATAAAAAAAACACCCTTCCAATTAACCCTACACTCATTAAAAACCCACGACCCGATTCCACTACTTTGTGAGTGCTCCATCTCTTATCGCCATCTTCCTCAAATTCATATCCAACCTTTGCTTTCCTCATTCTCTTTGACCCCTTTCTGTGTTCCTGTCCCAATATTCCTCTTCTCCCAACTTTGCTGGCGGCCCGGTGGCATCCCGACATCTCATAATCGTCCTGCTCACTTTGGAAACGTGTCCTCCTGGCGCCAACATTTTGAGAGCATGTGCAGTGGCCACACAGAAAAACAAACCCCAAACTCAACTGTGTTCTACACCCGTCGTGGTGGAATACCTTCAGAGCTCTCTTTTGGTACACAGCTCAACCGGGTCCCCTGATTGACCTGACAGCTAACCATTTTTCTAGAGGCCACGCCTTTAATTAACAATAAGGAATGCCTGTGCTAACAGTCCATGAGGCTGCATTCAAGAGATCATGCCTTTTACATGATGTATCCATTGAAGTGGTAGATTCAGAGAAAGCATGGTCCATTGAATTGTTAGATTCAGAGAAAGCATGGTCCATTGAAGTGATAGATTCTGAGAAAGCATGGTCCATTGAAGTGGTAGTTTCTGAGAAAGCATGGTCCATTGAAGTGGTAGATTCTGAGAATGGATGGTCAGAGAAAGAGTTTAGAGGGAGAAATGATAGAGAAATATCCTTGTTGAGTATGAGTCTGATTTCAATTCCAGCGGTTCATTCAAAGCTGGCCTCAGCTTCTCCTGAAAAGCAGCACTATGTAATTACTTTAACCACAGTTTAAAAAGCAATATGGCTGTCAAATATTCCCCGGGAACATGTACAATATTGGTGGAAAAAAGCAACTCTGTCTGATGCCCTGAAATGACAGGCATGTCCCCCCCTCCTGAGCAAGGTGCCCTCTGAGAGTGCATGTGAGAATACTTATGAAATCACCTCTTTTTATACAAGTTGTAATTAAGAGCTCAAAAGAATGATACAGTGCAGTCGCGGCACCCATACTCATTTTGGTGTCATCTGAATCGGCCCTGGTGGGTAAGCATCAGCAATACCCACCAGGGCTGTTCATATTCAGTTGATGGGTTTCTAAGGCACACAAAAACAAGGATAGACAAGTACTGTGTGGCATGAAAAGAGCATCATTGCTCAGGGACGTCATCGCCGGCTTTCATACACTTTCAACTGTTTCATGTCAGTCATTTTTATTTTGTCAGTTGACTTTGGGTGTTTGCGTCAATGTACTTTATCCTTAGGTGTGGAGCTTTTGTGTGGAACTCTATTGTAACATTAGGCATAAGAAATAGACCCCCCTTTTTCATATTATCTTTAGACATGTGGCTCATTCACATGGTACTGTAAAGCAGACTAGTATATTAGGACATGAGATGGTTGTTGTGGTAATTACTTAATAATGCTCAATGTCAGGGACTGTTAGACCAGTTAAGAGATCTCAGGGGTCTTACGGGTCTTAGATTATTGACCATCAGTAGAAGGAGACCTAGTGATGACACAGTCTGTCTGATGTGTTGTGTTGTGATTTCAGGTGAGCAAAGAAGTCCTAAAGTGCATAAAAATGTTATTTTGCACATGTTAATAAGTGAATGTATACACCAGTAAGGGTATCAGGGAAATAAATGAGGTGTGTGTAAAAGTTTGCCAGATATAGAGATATACCTACTGTGTTGTATGCTAACCGAGTGCCTAGCTAGCCAACTGGCTAGATGAGATATGAAATTAGCCATCTGTAACAGAGAATACGGAAATGTGAATGTGTCCATATTACCAGTATTTCGCTATGTTTGTTCATGTGTTTTGTATAAGTTTATATCCTTTAAGAGAATGAAAATGTATATATTTGAGATAGAGATTATTGACCATCAGTGAAAGAGACCTAGCGGTGATACAGGCAGCATGTCTGATGTGCATGTATGTCTTGTGATTTCAGAAAAGAAAAGTAAACGTTCTAATCTTCTGCATGCTTGAAAGTCGTCATTATTACAATGTGCAATAAAATTGGCGAGCTAGCCAAGAAAAACATTGTGCCATGGCATGGATGACGCGGATAAAAATAGAACCGGACCTCGATTGACAGCAGTCGAGTGAGCTCTGCGGGAAGAGAGGCAGCACACACAGGGGTTGTGTCTACACTTGCCACTTACATGCGACTTCTGCAATCAGAATTGAAGATCGCGTTGAAAAGACAGGTGTTCAGATCTGGCTGACCACTTCAGGACGTGGTCAGGGATGCATTGTGTGTGGATTTCTCCTAGGTATGGACACAATCAGGCTACCGAAAGCCATACAGTCCGCGACGTCATCAGCACTCCTCCCACAAGTCTCCAGAAAAATTGTGTTTTGGTTTTGGGACAGAGGCACCTTTTCATTATAACGTTGGAGGAAATATGTTCCTAGCGTGTGAAGAATGTGTTTGCTGGCCTCATAAATGCTAGCCAGCTAGCTAATATTTAGAAAAACTATTATTTTGCTTGGCTAAAGTTATGCTAACCCATTTGCAAACCCTTTAGTATTGCTTACCCGCTTGCTGGCTAGCCACAGAGGTTAGCTGGCTACAGAATTTAGCTACTATCGTCAGATGTTGTGTTATTATCATATTTTGCCTATTCCACCATTTGTAGAATGCATACTGGCATTTGAATATAGTGCGGGAAAGGGAATCTGGACACACTCTGGACACGGTAGACACATTTAAATGTAGGCGTAGATGCACGGCGCGTTCGAAATTCCATGATCAGAACTCTATAATCAGAATACTAAAGCTGCATGAAGTGTCAAGTCTAGACATGGCCAGAGAGTATGGAGCTGGAACAGTGCCAATATAGGGTGAGTGAGAAACTACTGCGCCTGAGTCTGGAACAGCTAAAAGAAGTGTGTGTTTATGTTAAAGCTCCAGCTGAAAGAGACAGAGGCAAACGTTAATATGCCTAATTATGGAATTAGTGGATGAAGTTATTTGTAAAAGAAGATTAGGATGTAGCCAAGCAGTATATGAATGACCTACTAAAGTTAACAGACCAGCTAAAGCAAAGTGATAGAAAAAAACAATACTCAGATCTCCAGTTTAGTTTTTAGTCAGCTACCCAGGCCTTAGCTTTGAAAATCAAAGAGGTTGCTTGAGAAAGTGGGACACACAGGACACAGCCCAGGGCCAGTGAAACAGTGTGCTACATTCACAGTCAAATCGATTAGCTGAAGTGACGTTAAGCAGACAGTTCAAGATTTGTGGACAGATTGGGAAGAGGGGACAAAAAAACGAACTCTCATACATGAATCTGATGCATCAGATTGACATGGGACTGAACAAGGGACACAGTGAAGCTGAAGTCATTGAAGCTGTAGTGAAGGCCATACATGATTTGCTTGAAATAAAAAGTGACTTCACCCTTCCATTAACATTTGAGTCATTTAGACTCTCTCATTGTCACACCCTGATCTGTTTCACCTGTCCTCGTTATTGTCTCCACCACCTCCAGGTGTCGCTTGTTTTCCCCAGTGTATTTATCCCTGTGTTTCCTGTCTCTCTGTGCCAGTTCGTCTTGTATGTCCAAGCCTACCAGTGGTTTTTCCCGTTTTCCTGCTATGCCTTTTCTCTGTTTTCTAGTCCTCCCAGTTTTGACCCTTTCTTGTTCTGGACTCTGTACACGCCTGCCTGACCATTCTGCCTGCCCTGACCTCGAGCCTGCCTGCCACTTTGTACCTCCTGGACTCTGATCTGGTTATGACCTTTTGCCTGTCCACGACCATTCTCTTGCCTATTCCCTTTGGATTTATTAAACATCTTAAATGCCAACCATCTGCCTCCTGTGTCTGCATTTGGGTCTCGCCTAGTGTCATGATACTCATAGCATTACAGTCACCTAATCATCCCCAGCTTACAATTGGCTCATTCATCCCCCCTCCTCTCCCCTGTAACTACTCCCCAGGTCGTTGCTGTAAATGAGCATGTGTTCTCAGTCAACTTATCTGGTAAAATAAGGGTTAAATAAATACATTTAGCAGACACTCTTATCCAGAGCAACTTACAGTAGTGAGTGCATATTGTTCATATCTGTTCATACGGGTCCCCAATAGGAATCAAATCCACAACCCTGGCATTGCAAGTGCCAGGCTCTACCAGCCATACGGGGAAATCTTAAAGGGGCATTTCAAGGACGACAGTTCCAATGACCTGTACCACAGGCTAGTAAATATAACCCAAGACAGTCGTGAGTTCCCACAGAACATTCTGTTCAGAGCAATTGAGTTGTAAGAGAGGTTGCTGCCATAGAGGCAGGTTCAGATATGAAGTACAGTCCAGAGCTCATACAGAAGAAATGATTCAGGTCAGTTAGTACAGAGCTGTTGTGTGATCACAATAAGTTTCAACTGAAACATTACCTCTATGATTAAAGAGTGACAGACGAGATGCTAATTGACAAGATTAATGAAACGGCTAGCTTTGAGTACGAAAGATGAAGCAATCTGAGAAAGAACACAAGCAGTACAATAACCAAAGTGAGTGAACTGCAGACCTAAGGTGCAGATCCAGCAGCAAAGTAACAGCGGTGCAGAGACAATGTTAGGGGTCCAAGATCACCCTTCTCAAGTTGTAAGAGTTGTAAAGCACCAGCAGCAGCTAGTCAAAGGGACGCTGAGTTTTATGAAATGGTGAAGAAACTGAAGGAGGAAGTGGAGGAAATGCAGAAAAGTATACACAACCCCCCTGCGCCTGCTCATCAGCCTAGATGGAATGGAAAGAGAGGATGACGAGTCTGTCAGGAAAATAATACAGGTGATCGGTGTGAACACTGCTTTAAGTGTGGACAACCTGGGAACTTCTCAAAGGGCTGTAGAGTACAACGGAAGCCAGTGGGAAAAACTGATCAGGTGACCGTAGCAGGCCACACTGTCACCGCCAAACGTATTATCTCAGATAAAAAGGTTATCAGACAGCCATCCCCTTCACAGGATGGGTGGAGGTGAATGGAGCAACAACCACATCAAAGACTGCGAGCAAAACTTTCTCCTTTGACTGTAAGAAGACAGAAGTACTAGTATAGCTCATTCAAAGCAGTGATATGGACGCGAAAGAAGGAGTGGTAAGAGTTAGATGACTATATGCAGTGATTCCAGCCAGCCAGAGGAAAGAGGTGAGGTGCCAATCCAGAGCTTTTGATTGAGAAAGCAGCAAACCTTCACTGTGGGGATGATGTCAGTGATGCATTTCCTGATGATGCCGGTGACAGGTGGTTAGCTCGTCGACACTATCGACAGAGTCCCAGTACCCATGGTCTACCGAAGGTCTACCGAAGCAGAGGCTATGCAGCAGCACCTTCGTCACTGGCTTCATCAGGAGATGCATCTCTGATGTTGTCCCCACAGGAAAGGTTCGCTGCTTCCCCAATGAAATACCTTGGATTAACACAAGGTGCGCGCTAAGCTAAGGGACAGATCTACCACTCACAGTGCTATCACAGCTAACGGCTACGGCTGAGGACACTAATGCGTACAAGAGGTGATGCTACGACTTCCCCAAAGCCATCAAACAGGCAAAAGGACAATATCGGAACAAGGTGGAATCCTAATATACCGGCTCCGATGCTCGACACGTGGCAGGGGCTACAGTAAATTACAGACTACAAAGGAAGCCCTTGCCGTGATCTGCCCAATGTTGCCTCTCTACCAGACTAATTCAATGATTTTAACCTCTTAAATGTAAAGTCCCCATATTTGGGGACCCTATTTGATTTTTTTTATTCAATTCAGTCTGGTATGAGAATGGTAGCTCCTATCTGTCTCGGAAAGCTGAGTATCTTGGCTATTGACATGTGCCGTAAAATCTTTGGCGTGACTTACTACCATATATGGGCATACGAATATATAAGAGCAGACCGAGCCGATGATCTCAGGGCATGTGCTGATCAGCTGGCAGGCGTCTTCAGACATTTTCAACCTCTCCTTGTTCAAGTCTGTTATCCCCACATGTTTCAAGCTGACTACCATCCTTCCTGTTCCCAAAAACTCTAAGGCTTCCTCCCACACCACAATGACTACTGCCCTCTAGCACACATCTGTAATAATGAAGTACTTTGAAAGGCTGATCATGGCACACATCAACTCCAACATACCAGACACCCTGGACCCACTCCAATGTGCATACTGTCCCAACAGATCCGCAGACGACGCAATCTCAATTGACGCAATCTCAATTGCACTCCACACTGCCCACCTAGAAAAGGAATACCTACAAATGAAGTCGGAAGTTTACATACACCTTAGACAAATACATTTAAACTCAGTTTTTCACAATTCCTGACATTTAATCTGAGTAAAAATTCCATGTCTTAGGTCAGTTAGGATCACCACTTTATTTTAAGAATGTGAAATGTCAGAATAATAGTAGAGAGATGATTTATTTCAGCTTTTATTTCTTTCATCACATTCCCAGTGGGTCAGAAGTTTACATACACTCAATTAGTATTTGGTAGCATTGCCTTTCAATTGTTGGGTGAATTTTGGCCCATTTCTCCTGACAGAGATGGTGTAACTGAGTCAGGTTTGTAGGCCTCCTTGCTCACATACGCTTACTCAGTTCTGCCCACAAATTTTCTATAGGATTGAGGTCAGGGCTTTGTGATGGCCACTCCAATACCTTCACTTTGTTGTACTCAAGCCATTTTGCCACAACTTTGGAAGTATGCTTGGGGTCATTGTCCATTTGGAAGACCCATTTGCGACCAAGCTTTAACTTCCTGACTGATGTCTTGAGATGTTGCTTCAATATATCCACATAATTTTCCCCGCTCATGATGCCATCTATTTTGTGAAGTGCACCAGTCCCTCCTGCAGCAAAGCACCCCCACAAGATCATGCTGCCACCCCCGTGCTTCACGGTTGGGATGGTGTTCTTCGGCTTGCAAGCATCCCCCTTTTTCCTCCAAACATAATGATGGTCATTATGGCCAAACAGTTCTATGGCCAAAAAGTACGATATTTGTCCCCATGTGCAGTTGCAAACCGTAGTCTAGCTTCTTTATGGAGGTTTAGGAGCGGTGGCATCTTCCTTGCTGAGCGGCCTGTTGTAAGGCAGGTCCTCACCAGACATCACCGGCAACAACGTCGCCTATGGGCACAAACCCACCGTCGCTGGACCAGACAGGGCTGGCAAAAGTGCTCTTCACTGACGAGTCGCGGTTTTGTCTCACCAGGGGTGATGGTTGGATTCGCATTTATCGTCGAAGGAATGAGCGTTACACCGAGACTCGTACTCTGGAGCGGGAGCGATTTGGAGGTGGAGGGTCCATCATGGTCTGGGGCGATGTGTCACAGCATCATCGGACTGAGCTTGTTGTCATTGCAGGCAATCTTAACGCTATGCGTTACAGGGAAGACATCCTCCTCCCTCATGTGGTACCCTTCCTGCACGCTCATTCTGACATGACCCTCCAGCATGACAATGCCACCAGCCATACTGCTCGTTCTGTGCGTAATTTCCAGCAAAACAGGAATGTCAGTGTTCTGCCATGGCCAGCAAAGAGCCCGGATCTCAATCCCATTGAGCACGTCTGGGACCTGTTGGATCGGAGGGTGAGGGCTAGGGCCATTCCACCAATAAATGTCTGGGAACTTGCAGGTGCCTTGGTGGAAGAATGGGGTAACATCTCACAGCAAGAACTGGCAAATCTGGTGCAGTCCACGAGGAAGAGATGCACTGCAGTACTTAATGCAGCTGGTGGTCACACCACATACTGACTGTTACTTTTGATTTTGACCCCCCTTTGTTCAGGGACACATTATTCCATTTCTGTTAGTCACATGTCTGTGGAACTTGTTCAGTTTATGTCTCAGTTGTTGAATCTTGTTATGTTCATACAAATATTTACACATGTTAAGTTTGATGAAATTAAACGCAGTTGACAGTGAGAGGACGTTTCTTTTTTGGTGAGTTTATATAGGCTAGGAATAAAGTAATATGTATATTAGTGTATAGGTTAAACCTGTTTTAAAGAATGGAAGTGCTCTAGCAGAATGAACTTTACTCCTGACATTGAGAACCCTGGTAGATTCCTACATTTTTCGGGAATGCTGCTGGGAATGGAAACATATCTGATATTGTCCAACAATGTTTTAAATCAACAAATATACCCATTACTAGACGCTATCTAAGAGTGACCACTCTACAAAATATGTTGCCTTGGTTATCTCTTGTGTTTGGTAATATGCTGTTCAATCTGGACTGCACTGCATAACATTTACTTAGGATATATATATTCCCCATATCTGATTGAAAGTTAAGCCTGGACCAGACCCTCCTGGAATTGTATTATGTCTTTAAATCCAAATTATACTATTATAATATTTCTGTGACATAAACAAGCAGGGAATTTGTTCACTCTATTTCAGGACTCAATTCTCAATTACATGTATCTGATTAGGTGTTGTGTTTTCTTGTCCGACTGTCCAGTACAGGTCCTCCACCATTTATTATTACTTTATTTTCTCTTACCACTCGACTCCCCACTGACTTTTTATGGCAGGATATTTTCGTATTACTTTGCATTTAATGTGCTAGGGATTATCAGGTAGTTTGCTCCTCATACTACCTTCCCAGGGCCAGAACGAATCAGTTGGACGGGACTTTGATATCAATAGGGGGGCACTTTTATTTCACGGGACATTCTATGTGTGCACGTGCTTGTGTTATAGTAAAGAGCATAGGCAGCTTGTGAGTTTCAAGTTTGGTGAAGCTTACAATTTATCCGACCATTTCTACCGATCTGCGTGAAAGTCATTTTTATATGCGCATTTTTGTGGAACAGTTTCATTTCAATAATAACTTTTTAGTTTCTCAAAATCATTGTTACATGGTAAATCATAAACATCCGAAGTGAAATGATAAAAATCTAAAAGTTAAAATTCATCTAAGGAGAGAGCACCATCCTCTGCCATATGGACACATTGATACACCGTGATCCATTAGCAGCTAAAGAACTGAGCGTATGCAACACAGAGATAGCAGTAGGTCTACATCGTCAACTCACTAAGTAAAATACATAGGCCTAAAGCCGACAAATTAAAACAGTAGACAATATCTTGATGAAAATTCTGGTTCTTTACAATCCCCTTTATCTCTCTATCTGCCTGTCAGCCTACCTTTCTATCTGTCTTGACTTGAGCTATTGCTAGTGAAGTGCAACATTTGTGTTAAATTATCAACTGGATCCAGCCTGAAGCTGTTGCTAGTGAACTTGCATCAACTAGAATATTCCGGGCCCACAGAGTTTTGCGTGCCAGTGAGCTCCACTGGAAATATTGCTCAATCACACCGAGGCTTGGTTATTATCGAGGCAGGGAGTGTTGGAAAAGGATTTCAAATACAGAAGAACTATCATTTGTAATGGATGTAAAAAAAGATATATATACTTATTTTACAATGTGTGAGGTGAAGATACAATTACTGAGAAGTTAGACTTGGTGGATGTGGTGAGTTAAGACAATCAGAAATCAGACATTGCCAAATGGGCACATAAAATCTAAATTTAGTGGTCACGTGCACATATTTAGCAGATGTTATTGCGGGTGTAGCGAAATGCTTGTGTTCCTAGCTCCATCAGTACAGTAGCATTCTGAAAGTATTCAGACCCTTTGCTTTTTCCACATGTTGTTATGTTACAGCCTTATTCTAAAATGGACTAAATTATTTTTAGAAATGTTTGCAAATTTATGACAAATTAAAAACTGAATTTCCTTATTTACATAAGTATTAAGACCCTTTGCTATGAAACTCGAAATTGAGCTCAGGTGCAACTGTTTCCATTGATCATCCTTGAGATGTTTCTACAACTTGATTGGAGTCCACCTGTGGTAAATTCAATTGATTGGACATGATTTGGAAAGGCACACCTGTCTATACAAGGTCCCACAGTTGACAGTGCATGTCAAAGCAAAAACCAAGCCATGAGGTCGAAGGAATTGTCCATAGAGCTACGAGACAGGATTGTGTCGAGACACAGATCTGGGGAAGGGTACCACAACATTTCTGCAGCATTGAAGGTGCAAGAACAGAGTGGCCTCCATCAATCTTCAATGGAAGAAGTTTGGAACCACCAAGACTCTAACTAGAGCTGGCCGCCCAGCCAAACTGAGCAATCGGGGGAGAAGGGCCTTGGTCAGGGAGGTGACCAAGAAACCAATGGTCACTCTGACAGAGCTCCAGAGATCCTCTGTGGAGATGGGATAACCTTCCAGAAGGACAACCATCTCTGCAGCACTCCACCAATCAGGCCTTTAAGGTAGAGTGGCCAGACGGAAGCCACACCTCAGTAAAAGGAACATGACAGCCCACTTGGAGTTTGCCAAAAGGCACCTAAATGACTCAGACGATGAGAAACAAGATTCTCTGATCTGATGAAACCAAGATTGAACTCTTTGGCCTGAATACCAAGCGCCATATCTGGAAGAAACCTGGCACCATACCTACGGTGAAGCATGGTGGTGGCAGCATCATGCTGTGGGGATGTTTTTCAGCGGCAGGGACTGGGAGACTAGTCAGGATCAAGGGAAAAGTGAACGGAGCAAAGTACAGAGAGATCCTTGATGAAAACATGCTCCAGGGGGCTCAGGACCTCAGACTGGGGTGATGGTTCACCTTCCAACAGGACAACGACCCTAAGCACATAGCCAAGACAACGCAGGAGTGGCTTCGAGACAAGTCTCTGAATGAACTTCTCGCCTGTGGTCTTGATGTGGATAGGGGCGTGCTCCTTCTGCTGTTTCCTGAAGTCCACGATCAGCTCCTTTGTTTTCTTGACGTTGAAGGAGAGGGTATTTTCCTGGTACCACTCTGCCAGGGCCCTCACCTCCTCCCTGTAGACTGTCTCGTCATTGTTGGTAATCAGGCCTACTACTGTTGTGTCGTGTGCAAACTTGATGATTGAGTTGGAGGCGTGCGTGACCTTGGGGATTATGGTCACGGACAGTGCTATTCGACTGTGTTACGTCGAACGCGAAAGCCCAGGAAAATTAACAGGTACAGTAGGCTACAATACTGTAAAGTAGGCCTAATAATGCAAAAAATAATGCTTAAATAAATCTACTGCTGGTCTTTACTGTATGCTGCACATTTTTACATTGTATTCCATTTCCAGCGAGACCATTCAAGCCATCAACTCACTAATGGTTGAAGATGATGAGCAATCAGCAAAGGCAATTTGGAATCTGCTGGCATCACAGCACAACATCAACATTGCTCTAATCGCAGTCAAAAGACAGTTGAAGGAATTTGAGTGGATTTATGGAAAGGCTCTGTAAGACATGTTATATATGTGTATATATATATATATATATAAATATATAATTCTATATTTGTTCTTCTTTTTTCTCAGAACATTAACCATGTGTGTTCTCTTGTTGTGTACTGCTCTGTAGTTTCGACCCAATGATTCGTCTGACAAACAAAGACATTTGCGTGCTGCAGGCCCAGGCATGGATCAAAGCTGGCGAGACATTCAATGACAATATCAAGATATATGCTGGACCCTATGTCAGAAAGGTGTTTTTGGGACCACATCGTGTCTATTGTCCTGCTAATAGCCCTTGTGAAAAACAAGCATGTTTTCAAAATGCCTCCAGGGCCGACAAACAAGTTCCTTACTTTTCCCCCTTCCACTTGCCTCTTCCATTTTTGCGGTAATGCTGCAATTAGTTGGTTGTAATTTTGTGTAGAGCAGACATTTCCATATATTTGTGTTAGCTGTATGTGTGGCATAACTTGAACATGGGGTGAGACATTCTTACTAATTTGCTAGAGAACCAGTTCGGATTTAAGTATAATTTGTGTATGACTGACGCCTTTATTGAGATGTCTAATGCTTTAATATTTAATCATTTCTGCCCTCGGAATTCATATTCATGATATAGATAGGCCCATGTGCACCTTCATCAGATGAACCGCAGTGTGTCAGCTAAAGCGATTTAATTGATGAATGCATTTGAACGTTTTTAATATTGTGATAGTGAAGAACAAAATAATCCTAACATTTCCAAATAAAAATCTGATTGATATATCAAGACCAGTCCACATGTCATTCAGTGATATTTCTTCCCATAGTAATTTGTTCCATTAATATATTTAAAGTCCCTAAACTTGGCAAGAGTCTATTATCCTGCTGATAGTTGAAATCAACATCTGCATCTTGAAAGAGTATTTTAATCTTTTTTTTTTTTTTTTAAGAAATAAAATAAAGAAAGCATAAAGATGTTGATGAAGAAATACTGCACAGTATATGTTTCATCCGACATGTTGCAGTTGCATGAGGTTTAGAGTTAGAAATGTCAAACTTTAGAGTACTTAACACATTGCAAGCTGGAGGGATTTTTTTGCACACCTAGCCGAGCTATCCTTTTGATAGGAGTCTATTGTCCTGCTAGTAGCCCATCATAGAAACGTTTGCACCCCTAGGTGCAGTCTAAAAGTCCAAAAGTTATGGGTGGAGTTAGAATTTTGGCTGTCAGAAGTATTAAAATCAATCTTTAAATGTTTTATTATCCAAATGTTTAAAGTGCAACACACATCTGATTATTAAATATGAAAACACCTCCTTTTTTATACAAATAGATAGTCAATTTATGCCACAGTTTAGACTACCGATAAATGAGCGATATTTTGGAGATTTTTTTTTTCTTTTTCAAATAACCAAAAGTGAGCGGTTGTAATCTGAATAAAGGGAAAAAGGCCATTCTTGAACAATGGGTGATACAATCTTCCCTTTTAATTTTGTCTGGCTTGCCATTCCAAATAAAATATCATGTTTTTTGCTCATATCATTTAAACAGGTCGCTAGGTGTAGGCAAAACCATAAGCAAATAGGTGAACTGTGATATGACTAAAGAGTTAATCAGGGTGATTTTTCCACAAATAAACAGGTATTTTCATCAAGGTCACATTGTTTGCAGAGTCCACAAACAGGAGGTGGAGTTCTAGAGGTCACAGGTGTGCCTGGCATGGATTGTGACTCCATCTAGTTCCTCGCCCTCTTCAACGCGTCATTCTCTGCCGGACTCTCCGCCAATGACACCTGGCTCTGGACCAATGCATCAGCTGATTCATTTTACAATCACAATCTTCTTTGTGTAACATGGTGCCGACAGAGGTGGTCGCCTCGCTTCAGGTCCTTAGGAAACTATGCAGTTATTTGTTTTTTGATGTATTATTTATGACATTGTTAGCCCAGAAAATCTCAAGTGTTATTACATACAGCCGGGAAGAACTATTGGATATAAAAGTGATGTCAACTTACCATCATTACGACCAGGAATACGTCTTTCCCGAAGCGGATCCTTTGTTCGGACCTCCACCCTGGACATTGGGTCTAATCCCAGAGGCCGACACAAAACAATGTGGTCGCCGCAGGAGAGACAGACGGAGCGGCCTACTGGTAAGACTCAGAAGGCGAGCACACCATCCACCGCTTCCGAGCATATTACTCGCCAATTACTCTAGATAACAAGGTGGACGAAGTTAGGGCACGAGTTGCCTTCCAGAGAGACATCAGAGATTGTAACATTCTCTGTTTCACAGAAACATGGCTCACTCGGGATATGTTGTCAGAGTCGATACAGCCACCCGGTTTCTTCATGCATCGCGCAGACAGAAACAAACATCTCTCTGGTAAGAGATGATTAACCACTCATGGTGTAATCACAACAACATACAGGAACTAATGTTCTTTTGTTCACCTGACCTAGAATTCCTTACAATCAAATGCTGACAGCATTATCTTCCAAGAGAATTTTCTTCGATTATAGTCACAGCCGTGTATATCCCCCCAAGCAGATACCTCGTCGGCCCTTCCTAAATTCTATCAGCATCTCAAAAGCGCGACACGAGCTGGTTGCATTCTGGATCATTGCTACTCTAACATCTGCGATGCATACAAAGCCCTCCTCCGCCATGCCTTCGGGCAAATCTGACCATGACTCCATTTTGTTGCTCCCTATCTATAGACAGAAACTAAAACAGGAAACGCCCGTGCTAAGGTCTATCCAATGCTGGTCTGACCAATCGGATTCCACGCTTCAAGATTGCTTCGATCACGTGGACTGAGATATATTCCGGAAAGCCTCAGACAACAACATTGATGTGTACGCTGACTCGGTCAGCGAGTTTATTAGCAAGTGCATCGGAGATGTTGTACCCACTGTGACTATTAAAACCTTTCCTAACCAGAAACCATGGATTGATGGCAGCATTTGCGTAAAACTGAAAGCGCGAACCACCGCTTTTAATCGTGGCAAGGCGATTGGAAACATGACCGAATACAAACAGTGCAGCTATTCCCTCCGCAAGGCAATCAAACAAGCAAAGCATCAGTATGGAGACAAAGTAGAGTCGCAATTCAACAGCTCAAACACAAGACATATGTGACAGGGTCTACAGTCAATCACGGATTACAAAAAGAAAACCAGCCCTGTCGCGGATATCGACGACCTGCTCCCAGACAAACTAAACAACTTCTTTGCTCGCTTTGAGGACAATACAGTGCCACTGACACGGCCCGCTACCAAAGCCTGTGGGCTCTCGTTCTCCGTGGCCAACGTGAGTAAAACATTTAAACGTGTTAACCCTCGCAAATCTGCCGGCCTGGACGGCATCCCTAGCCGCATCCTCAGAGCTTGCGCAGACCAGCTGGCTGGTGTGTTTACGGACATATCCAATCAATCCCTATCACAGTCTGCTGTCCCCACACGCTTCAAGATGGCCACCATTGTTCCTGTTCCCAAGAAAGCTAAGGTAACTGAACTAAATGACTATCGCCCTGTTGCAATCACTTCTGTCATCATGAAGTGCTTTGAGAGACTAGTCAAGGATCATATCACCTCCACCCTACCTGATACCCTAGACCCACTCCAATTTCCTTACCGCCCCAATAGGTCCACTGACGATGCAATCAACATCACAATGCACACTGCCCTATCCCATCTGGACAAGAGGAATACCTATGTAAGAATGCTATTCATTGACTACAGCTCAGCATTTAACACCATAGTGCCCTCCAAACTCATCATTAAGCTCAAGACCCTGGGTCTCGACCCCGCCCTGTGAAACTTGGTCCTGGACTTTCTGACAGGCCGCCCCCAGATGGTAAAGGTAGGAAACAACATCTCCAGCCTGCTGATCCTCAACACTGGGGCCCCACAAGGGTGCCTTCTCAGCCCTCTCCTGTACTCCCTGTTCACCCATGACTGCGGGACCATGCACGCCTCCAACTCAATCATCAAGTTTGCAGACGACACTACAGTGGTAGGCCTGATTACCAACAAAGACAAGACAGCCTACAGGGAGGAGGTGAGGGCCCTCGGTGTGTGGTGTCAGGAAAATAACCTCTCACTCAACGTCAACAAAACTAAGGAGATGATCGTGGAAACAGCAGAGGGAGCACCCCCCTATCCACATCGACGGGACAGTAGTGGAGAAGGTGGAAAGTTTTAAGTTCCTCGGCGTACACATCACGGACAAACTGAAATGGTCCACCCACACAGACAGTGTGGTGAAGAAGGCGCAACAGCACCTCTTCAACCTCAGGAGGCTGAAGAAATTTGGCTTGTCATCTGAAGCACTCACAAACTTTTACAGATGCACAATCGAGAGCATCCTGTTGGGCTGTATCACCGCTTGGTACAGCAACTGCACCGCCCTCAACTGCAAGGCTCTCCAGAGGGTAGTGCAGTCTGCACAACGCATCACTGGGGGCAAACTACCTTCCCTCCAGGACACCTACACCACCCGATATCACAGGAAGGCCAAAAATATAATCAAGGACAACAACCACCCGAGCCACTGCCTGTTCACCCCACTATCATTCCGAAGGCGAGGTCAGTACAGGTGCATCAAAGCTGGGACCGAGAGACTGAAAAACAGCTTCTATCTCAAGGCCATCAGACTGTTAAACAGCCATCACTAACATAGAGAGGCTGCTGCCAACATACAGACTCAAATCTCTGGCCACTTTAATAAATGGACTTAATAAAGGTATCACTAGTCCCTTTAAATAACGCCACTTTAATAATGTTTACATATCCTACATTACTCATCTCATATGTATATACTGTATTCTATACTATCTACTGCAACTTGCCTATGCCGCATGGTCATCGCTCATCCATATATTTATATGCACATATTGTTATTCATCCCTTTACATTTGTGTGTATAAGGTAGTTGTTGTGAATTTGTTAGATTACTTGTTACATATTACTGCACTGTCGGAACTAGAAGCACAAGCATTTCGCTACACTCGCATTAACATCTGCCAACCATGTGTATGTGACCAATACAATTTGATTGGATTTGATGAATTTTACAATCATAATCCTAACATTTCCAAAGAAAAATCGTATTGATTTATCAAGACCAGTCCCCATGCTCTGTCATTAAGTAGTAATAATAATAACAATAATAGTAATAATCGTTGGATAACAGATCGGCTCTCGGAACTCATTAAGAGGCGGCTATCTTCAATATAATCATTAATTCAGAAGGTTAAACCCATAGGTTTAAGGCCTGCAGTAGGTTATAATAAATGGAAAATTGCGTACATCTTTTCCCAACTATTTTGCAATCTATATGGCACAGCTGTCAATTCTTTGTTCCTTAAATGAAACTGGTATATATTTTTATTTATCACAATTTTCTTTAACCAATTTTGGTCTTTAATGCAGGGCCGACAGACAAGTTCCTTACTTTTACCCCTTCTGCTTGATAAAGGTTCCAATTGATGAAGTAATTTCTCATTTCTGCACTCCGAATTCATATTCATTCTATAAATATACCCTCTTACATTTGTCTGACTTGCCATTCCAAATAAAATTTATTTATTTTTGCTCATATAATGTAAACAGGTCGCTAGGTGTAGGCAAAACCATAAGCAAATAGGTCAACAGACGACACTTGCATATGACGAAAGAGTTAATCACGGGGATTTTTCCACAAATAGACAGGTATTTTCCTTTACATTGTAGCAAGATCTTGTCTATTTTTGCTAACTTTCTATTAACATTTATTGGAGAGAGATCATTTCTTTATTTCGGGATATGTATACCAAGTATGTCCACATCCCCATCGGTCCATTTTATTGGTAAACTACAAGGTATTGTAAAAGTAATAATTTTTTGTGATCCAATACCTAATATAGTAAGCAAAAAATAAATCTAGCTTGCAACACGCATCTGATTATTCATTATGAATAGGATTTATTTCTGGTCTGTGAGAATATCTAAGGGGTGTTTATATAATTATAATGCAGAGTTAATAATAATAAAAATAATCATTGGATAACAGATTGGCTCTCGGAACTCATTAAGAGGCGGCTTCTATCATCAATACGTTTTAAATGCTTTATTTGTCACGTGAGTTTGGGTGGGCATTCTATGTCTGGTGTTCTATGTTGTCCTTGTTTTGTATTTCTGTGTGTTTGGCCTGGTATGGTTCTCAATCCGAGGCAGCTGTCTATCGTTGTCTCTGATTGAGAATCATACTTAGGTAGCCTGTTCCCACCTGTGTTTGTGGGTGGTTGTTTTCTGTTTTGTGTGTTCACCTTACAGGACTGTTCGTTTATCGTTTTTGTTGTTTTGTCAAGTGTTTCATATTTTAATTAAAATACGCTGCACCTTGGTCCTCCTCTCCTTCTCCAGACGACGATCGTGACATTATTATCCAAATGTTTAAAGTGCGTGTGGGCAACAGAGACAATGCATTTGACTGTTTTTAATATTAGGGCTTTCAGGAGGAACGGAAAATTGCGCGTCAATTCATTAACCATGTGCCATGGAATCGGTACATTGAAAATCTCTTCCCAACTATTTTGCAATCTATATGGCGCAGCTGTCAATTTTACGAACAGGTAGTCAATTTGTACCACAGTTTAGACTACCGATAGATCAGCGTTCTAATTCCCCCTTGTGATAGTGTGGTGCAATGACAGAAGGCCACCATCTACCACAAACGATCGCAGCATAAGTTCTAAACTTTTAAAGGAAGAACCACTGTATTCTAGGTCGGGTGAACATAAGGACTTGAGTTCCTGTATGTTATCACAATCACATCATGAGTAGATAAAAACTTCTTAGGGATAGGGGGCAGTATTCGGAAGTTTGGATGAATGAGGTGCCCAAAGTAAACTGCCTGTTACTCAGGCCCAGAAGCTAGGATATGCATATAATTGTATTGGATAGAAAACACTCTAAAGTTTCCAAAACTGTTAAAATAATGTCTGTGAGTATAACAGAACTGATATAGCAGGCGAAAACCCCAGGAGGATACATCCGGAATTTTAACCATTTAAATGCCTGTCTATGGGGGAAATCAATGGAAATCATCCCAGATTGCAGTTTCTAGGGCTTCCAGCAGATGTCAACAGTCTTTAGAAAGAGTTTCAGGCTTGTTTTTTGAAAAATGAGCTAGAATTTGTAGTTTTTGTAAGTGGCTCCCATTTTGGCTGTAGTGTTGTGGCACGCATGGTTCATTTTTGAGCAGTGAGGTTAATTTCTCCTCCCTTGGCCTTATGTTTCTGCTCTGTTCTCCTCAGGTTGAAGCACATCCCACCCCATCAACCAAACAGATGTAAAGAACTTGGGAACCTCTCATCCACCAGGAAAATCACCCTATCCTAGGAGTTTAGTCAGGAGTTTATCCACACATTATTCTCTATCATGCATAATTGTCATCTTATTGTAGCTCATTATAAACTAGACGTGGGTGATTTCTGTCCCAGGGTACTGCTCTGTGCAAGTTTTTATTCCTGCCCAGCAAACACCATGATCAACTATTCATTGTCTACAATTTAGACCACAATTAGTTGAATGAGGTGTTAGTAAGTGGTTGGAACAAAAACCTGTGAGCTCCTGTCCAGTGTACAAAAAACCTCTGGTTTGCCATCATGTACTGAACAAGCTTTCGAATGTTAATCTCCTTAATGTCCCTCACATGGGGATGCTAAAAGGTTTATTCTACTGAGCCATTTACTTTATGTTCATATTCTTATCTTTTATTACTTCTTATTGTTGTTGCGTTGTCGAGAAGGAACCTGCAAGTAAGCATTTTGTTGGACTATGTGTATCCTGTACATACGACTAATAAAACGTGAAACTTGACTTATTTTGTACAATGGACTGTGCTCTAAGGATTAATGCACAGATACAGGAAAACAATGGAAGTGTTCATATTTATTAAACATGAGTGTTCATGTCTCCCCAGGGTTCTGGTTTTGAGGCTCTGTCTAATCCCCGACAAGGAGAGAGAAAGGCATTCATAATATTACAATGCTGTATTGATTTAACTGAATATACAGTGCATTCGGAAAATATTCAGACCCCTTGACATTTTTCACATTTTGTTACATTTGGCAGTGATTAAAGCATTGAGGATTCTTGGGGAGTTTCTCCCATTCTTCTCTGCAGATCCTCTCAAGCTCTATCACGTTGGATTTGAATAGCTGCACAGCTATTTCCAGGTCTCTCCAGAGATGTTTGATCGTGCTCAAGTACGGGCTCTGGTTGGGCCACTCAAGGACATTGAGAGACTTGTCCAGAAACCCACTCCTACGTTGTCTTGGCTGTGTGCTTAGGGTCGTTGTCCTGTTGAAAGGTGAACCTTCTCACTACTCTGAGGTCCTGATCGCTCTGGAGAAGGTTTTCATCAACAATCTTTCTGTACTTTGCTGCGTTCATCTTTCCCTCGATCCTGACTAGTCTGCCAGTCCCTGCTGCTGAAAAACATCCCAACAGCATGATGCTGCCACCACCGTGCTTCACCGTAGGGATGGTGCCAGGTTTCCTCCAGACCTGATGCTTGGCATTCAGGGCAAGGATTTCCATCTTGGTTTCATCAGACCAGAGAATCTTGTTTCTCATGGTCTGAGAGTCATTTAGGTGCCTTTTGGTGAACTCCAAGCGGCCTGTCATATGCCTTTTACTGAGGTGTGGCTTCCGTCTGGCCACTCTACCATAAAGGCCTAATTGGTGGAGTGCTGCAGCGATGGTTGTTCTTCTGGAAGGTTCTCCGATCTCCACAGAGGATCTCTGGAGCTCTGTCAGAGTGACCCTTGGGTTCTTGGTCACCTCCCTGACCAAGGTCCCTTTCCCCCGATTGCTCAGTTTGGCTGGGTGGCCAGCTCTAGGAAGAGTCTTGGTACTCTTCCCCAATCTGTGTCTCACAATAATCCTGTCTTGGAGCTCTACGGACAATTCCTTCGACCTCATGGCTTGGTTTTTGCTCTGACATGCACTGTCAACTGTGGGACCTTATATAGACAGGTATGCCTTTCCAAATAATGTCCAATCAATTGAATTTACCACAGGATGACTCCAATCTGGTTGTAGAAACATCTCCAGGATGCACCTGAGCTCAATTTTGAGGCTCAAAGCAAAGAGTCTAAATACTTATGTAAAATCAGTATTTCTGTTTTTATTTTTTAGAAATGTACAAAAATGTCTAAAACCTGTTTTTGCTTTGTCGTTATGGGGTATTGTATGTAGGTTGAGGAGGGGGAAAAACTATTTAAACCATTTCAGAATAAGGTTGTAACGTAACAAAATGTGGAAAAAAGGAAGGGGTCTGAATACTTTCCGAATGCACTGTATTTTCTTGTTTGATATGAATCAATATAATTACATTGGATATGTTCTCCTTTATAATATGCCAGTGTTTGTTTTGTATCCAATGCATTTATGTCACGTTTCTGACCTTATTTTCCTTTGTTTGGTCTTTATTTAGTTGGTCAGAACGTGAGTTGGGTGGGTATAGTCTATGTTGTCTGTTTCTATGTAGGGTTTCTTGTTTGGCCTGATATGGTTCTCAATCAGAGGCAGGTGTTAGTCATTGTCTCTGATTGGGAACCATATTTAGGTAGCCTGTTTTTGTAGTGTGTTTTGTGGGTGATTGTTCCTGTTCCTGTTCATATGTTCCGTGTTCACTAGTTCGGGACTGTAGCGTCTTCGGTTATTTCTGTCAGTTTGTTGTTTTGTTTGTTGTTTAAGTAGCCTATTAAAATTATGGATTATCATCACGCTGCATTTTGGTCCTCCTCTCTTTCACCCGAAGACAGCCGTTACAATTTAACTTACACTACACTACACTACCGGTCAAATGTTTTAGAACATCTACTCATTCAAGGGTTTTTCTTTATTTTACCTATTTTCTACATTGTAAAATAATAGTGACATCAAAACTATGTAATAACATATATGGAATCATGTAGTAAACAAAAAATTGTTTAACAAATCAAAATATATTTTATATTTGAGTTTCTTCAAATAGTCACCCTTTGCCCTGATGACAGCTTTATGGGTGTGTCTCACTGTGTCAAATACATTATTAATATTTTTTTTTTTTTTTTTTTTTTTAAATTTTATCCCATTTTCTCCCCAATTTTCGTGGTATCCAATCGCTAGTAATTACTATCTTGTCTCATCGCTACAACTCCCGTACGGGCTCGGGAGAGACGAAGGTCGAAAGCCATGCGTCCTCCGAAGCACAACCCAACCAAGCCGCACTGCTTCTTAACACAGCGCGCCTCCAACCCGGAAGCCAGCCGCACCAATGTGTCGGAGGAAACACCGTGTACCTGGCCCCCTTGGTTAGCGCGCACTGCGCCCGGCCCGCCACAGGAGTCGCTGGAGCGCGATGAGACAAGGATATCCCTACCGGCCAAACCCTCCCTAACCCGGACGACGCTATGCCAATTGTGCGTCGCCCCACGGACCTCCCGGTCGCGGCCGGCTGCGACAGAGCCTGGGCGCGAACCCAGAGACTCTGGTGGCGCAGTTAGCACTGCGATGCAGTGCCCTAGACCACTGCGCCACCCGGGAGGCCCCACATTATTAATATTTTATTTGGACGGGCAAGGAGGTAAGGTAGGGCGGACCAGGCCCCTTAAGGCCCACCCATAACGCCAGCCCTGTACCTTCATATTATGTCATATTCCCAAAGACAGCAGCTCAGTAGTTGCTCATGATATCTACACTCACATTGTCCTGTTGGTGATGGTCTGTCTATTTCTATTGGCATAGTGTATACAAATATGATTATATGATAAGTTAGTTCCATAGTATGGCTTTTTCCAGTATTTTGTGTTTCAGAATAATTGATCCTTCAGTCAACATGGATTTGATAGAATTCCAAATGAACTATCGCTACTCCCAGTATATAGCTTCTTTCTTGTGTATTTTATTTTATTCCTCTGCATTTTGGGAAGGGCTCGTAAGCAAGCATTTGACGGTGAAGTCTACACTAGTTGTATTCGGTGTATGTGACATACAATTTGATTTGAAGCCATTTATCAATGGTTATAGTGAGGGCACCAGTCACCCAGAGCTAGCAGCTATTATACAAATTCTGCTCTTGTGTACTGGACATGTTCTGGCACCATGTAACCATGTAAAGTATTGTGCACTACGTGACATTTCTGTAACTGTGTGCCCAACAGCCTTCACATGCAACCTGACACTAATGTCAGTCAATTGGATATCTTGTTATGACATCCTCCTTTCGTTTTACTGTCCAACTTCCCAGTGGCAACAGTTTATCTCTCTTGGCTTAGCAAACTTGTTCTGTTTTGAGTGGTGTTGTCATTGTGTAAACTGCTGTTGTGTGTGCTGTAACTGTAATTGTAGTCCATTGACAGCTGTATTTCCATGTGCCTGGCCACTCTGAATGTTTACACAAACACAGGCTGATGGATGGAGGAAACGAGGTGGAGTGTCTGACAAATGCGTTGTGTCGTGATGAGCATGACACAGAACATTGTGCTGGCAGAGTGTAGGGGGAATTATACACCCAAGGAATATGCTTTCTGGGACTGGCCTTAAACACAAGATGAGTGTCAAAAAGGATTTGAGTCACAATTACTGTGGTTTGGTCACTGTTGCAATAGCTCCCAGGGATCTTATTATTACAAATTATTGACACAATTGCATAAAAACTGGGATTCCACAGAATTCCAGAATTGAGATCAACAAGATTTATAAGACAGACATCAGTGCCCCCCAGATTATAGATAATATCTGTTTGGTTTGCCACCCACACAGACCAAATCATTTAAAAGCATGACAAAATATGTCCTCGACTTGCCCCTGAAAAACAAATGTATCTACATTTCCCAGCTTGTTCATGAGATCATCCAACTTCTTACTGGTTGTATACGTAAAGCTCAGTGTGTGTTCTTTAAAATATGCACATTGTTGCCAAAATGCACCTTCATTTAAAGACCTGTCTCGGTCTCCTCACTCCTCATGAAAATTCATAGGATTAGAATAAAATAAAAAAATCCATCAGGAGGGCTTAAAAAGGAAGACAGGAAAAGTAGGCCATCCTGATTAGCCCCGCAGGGTGTTTTAGAAAAAAGTGAATCTTCCAGCAAGACAATAACCCCAAGCACACATCAAAATCCACTAAGAAATGTTAATTGGCAACAAAAATCAACATTTTGCAATGGCCGGACTTGAAACCCATTGAAAACATGGGATATGAATTGAAGAGGGCAGTCCACAAGCGCAGACGAAGGATACAAAATAATCTGGAAGGATTCACCAACTCATAAAACATTTTAGAAAAAGGCTCAGTGCCGTTATCTTCACAAGATGAGATATTGAAAACAGGGGTGTCAATAATTTTGACCACTACCTTTAAAAAAATGTTATACTTGGATTAGTATAAAATTATATAATTCCCCTATTATTTTTGTTGTGCATACAATATACACTACATTACCAAAAGTATGTAGCGGTAAGATTTCTCTTCACTGGAACTAAGGGGCCTAGCCCAAACCATATAAAACAGCCCCAGACCATTATTCCTCCTCCACCAAACTTTACAGTTGCACTATGCATTGGGGCAGGTAGCATTGTCCTGGTATCCACGAAACCCAAATTAGTCCGTCGGACTGCCAGATGGTGAAGTGTGATTCATCACTCCAGAGAACGCGTTTCCACTGCCCCAGAGTCCAATGGCGGCGAGCTTTACACCACTCCTGCCGATGCTTGGTGATCTTAGGCTTGTGTGCTGCTGTATTATAATTAGTTATTTTATACAGTCATTTTTGCTCATCATTATCAAAGGTGTCAATAATTTCAGACCTCACTGTAAATGCAGAGAAGCAGTTATTGGGGACTGAAATACTGTCTTTTGTTTCACGGCAGGTGCTTGCTAGAGGGAAATTGTCAGAGACAGAGAAAGAAAATCATGATGTCTATGCACAGCACGAATTTGAATCCATGGCATGTTTTTCCTTATACAGTACATTAATACATAATTGCTTTATATAAATGTCAGACATGACATCCTTTAAAAAATATTTTTGCAGCCATGATGTTATATCAAAACCCTATGGTCTCAAAAATAAAGGTCTTGATATTACCTGATATTCCCAATGGTGTTCTGTCAGAAAATAATTGTTTTCAATTGTCTCTAGTGTGTCACTTTCAGACAGATAGTGTGTTCCTTCCTTTGGCTGGCTTACCACAGTTGTGTCCTCTTCTTTTCTGCCTTTTAAGAGTTAAACTGTGCAATGAATTATTACCACCTTCTGTGCTTACAGGGAATCAAAGTAGAGTGCGGTATATATCATATGTTGGCCTCTGTAGAGGAGACAACTGTATGGGAGTGGAAAAGTAATGAACCTTGACTCCTACCATTGAGAGCTTCTCCCGTGTGAAGGATACACATTTATCTACTGAGTGTATGCTGAAGCAAGGTTCAGACCTTAAACCTCTCGATATGAATAGGAATTCCATATGAAATATCAATATGAAACATCCAAGTTTTCACATGGCTCTCGGATCAACGGATAAAATAAAATATTTGTTGTTGATCTAAATATTTAGCAAAAAGGAGGCGGAATTCAACTATGTTGACTTATAGCTGAGTAACTGCAGATGAATAACCTTTGTAATTACTGTAACAAGCTAGTAATAAGTTACATTTGTGGATGTACTTACCACTTTTGATCTCATATGTTTGGATTTAGTCAGAAATTAGCCAGGTATTATGCTACAAACTATTCTAAGATGCCTGGTACATTGTAATGACATAACTCCTTTCCCTTATATTTACCCTGAAATAATGCCTCTATAATGACATGTTTTGCACAAATTCGTCCGGACTCTTAGTGTGGTGTTATAATTACTGAAATAATATTGATGAAGCTAATTATTTATTAATACTATTATTATTGTGTGCTTCAACTGTGCATAGCTATTGGACAAAAATAAATGAGGACTTTCCTGTCATACTATATATAAATTGTAGTTCACAGGATGAATCTATGCTCTCCAAAATGGAGGGAAATGGTGAAAATGCAAACACATGTCAAATGGATGTCAGACCATGATCCCTGCTATGATTGACATGACACCTGAGAGACTGTCTTTCCATGCAGCCTTCCTACAGAGTTAAAAAAATCCCTTTGGGTATAGTCACTGTCTCATTCAACGATGGAAAAGTGACCTCACATCCCGTATATAAACCATGTTATGTGAGAAGGTTGGGCTCTCAATTCTACGAGCATGGAGCTAAAGAGAATTGTCCCATGACTCTGAGAACAGACATTGGAAAGTCATTAACAAATTCAGAGGAATTACATTTCAGCATCAACAAAAACTTCAGCATCCCAACTAAGAACATCCCAATTAGTTAAATTAGTTAAAATTGGGCATTTTATAATTGAATAACTTGCATTGTTATTTGAATATTTTACCTTAGGTTATGATGAATCTGAAATCAACATATTGTGTTCTGACTGGAATAATCAAGGATACAAGTGAATATAAATGATTAAATAATCCATCCACAGCTTTGATATTTAAAGGGAAATTTCAAAATAGATAGAGGAAGATAAGTGTTTCCAATGATATCATCAACCAATTAGTAGTCAATTAATTGGTTAGTAGGCAAGGAAGCAATTAGTAGGCAATGTCTACTCATAATTGGTGAAAATGATTTGATGCACACCGATGTCATTAGAAAAACTTATCTTCCTCTATCTGTTTATCCACAGAACATACAGTACCAGTCAAACGTTTGGACACACCTACTCATTCAAGGGTTTTTCTTTATTTTTACTATCTTCTACATTGTAGAATAATAATGAGTACATCAAAACTATGAAAAAACACATATGGAATCATGTAGTAACCAAAAAAGTGTTAAATAAATCAGAATATAATTTATATTTGTGTTCTTCTAAGTATCCACCCTTTGCCTTGATGACAGCTTTGCACACTCTTGGCATTCTATCATCCAGCTTCGTGAGTTAGTCACCTGGAATGCATTTCAATTAACAGGTGTTCTTTGTTAAACATTCATTTGTGGAATTTCTTTCTTTCTTAATGTGTTTGAGCCAATCAGTTGTGTTGTGACAAGGTAGGGGTGGTATACACAAGATAGCCCTATTTCAGCATGGCTACCACAGCATTCCACAGCGATATGCCATCCCATCTGGTTTAAGCTTAGTGGGACTATCATTTGTTTTTCCACAGGGCAATGACCCAACACACTTCCAGGCTATGTAAGGGCTATTTGACCAAGAAGGAGAGTGATAGAGTGCTGCATCAGATGACCTGGCCTCCACATTCACCTGACCTCAACCAAATTGAGATGGCTTGGGATGAGTTGGACCGCAGAGTGAAGGAAAAGCAGCCAACAAGTGCTCAGGATATGTTGGAACTCCTTCAAGACTGTTTAAAAGCTTTCCATGTGAAGCTGGTTGAGAGAATGCCAAGAGTGTGCAAATCTGTCATTAAGGCAAAGGGTGGCTACTTTGAATAATCTAAAATCTAAAATGTATTTTGATTTGTTTAATACTTTTTTGGTAACTACATTATTCCATATGTGTTATTTCATAGTTTTGATGTCTTCACAATTATTCTACAATGTAAAAAATATAAAAAATAAAGAAAAACCTTTGAATGAGTAGGTGTGTCTTAACTTTTGACTGGTACTGTAGAAACATGCCATTTGTTGATGTTGGGGTGGTGCTTGAGTTAATGAATATTAAGTAGAAAGATTCTGAAATGTCCCTCTAAGCCAATATTCATGACACTTATTTTATTTGAATTTAATTTCAAAACTCATCTTAATGAGCAAAAAACAGTCTTCATAATTTGAAATATACACATTAGAGTTGTATATTACCCAAAACCACTCTGGGATGAAGGTTGAGCTACTGTGTCAAAATTGCAATACCAGTTGGATTTAATTAATTGAGCTGCTTACAGGTTGGGTTTCAATCAAACTTGTGGAGCTCAGGCAATTTAAAATAAAACAAAACACATTTTGATGTAAATGGAAATTATCCGATTTTTCTGCAGTGCGAGTTTGATTGAAAATGGCCCAGAGTGGAAGTTGTTAAAAGTTTTCTAGTAATTCTTCTTACAGAATGTCAAACAATGGTGAGCTGGGATCCTGCTTGGGAAGAGATTCTCTATTTCTGATGGTACTATAGGAGAATTAAACACGACACAGGCCTATTTTTCCTCCTGGAAATGACCCAAGAAGCAGTAATTTATGAAACAGGAATTGGATGGTATAAGTGTTCCTCTCCCTTGGTAATCCCTCTGGGTAACTGAGGAGACTGTACACACACTGAAACCCACACACTGAAACATACACACACTGGTAGACAGTGAGGGAAACAGGGCACATCCTCCTCCTTCATCCTCATTGCCTCTGTGTCACCATGGCGATTTGTTTCATTATCAAGCCAAACAGACTGTTTCACAGGTGGTTTTGGTTAATTGAAAATGGCATATTTTATCATGAGACGTATCTTCCTACTCACTATATACACTGTGCAGAATCATTCCGTTTCATATTTTGCTTGATTAAATAGCTCTGACTTTATAAGAAGACAGTGTATGAGTTGAATACATTTACTGTAGCACACCTTTAACCTGGATGAGCCACTTCCCTTCACTAAAAACTACCAATGTGACGTGATTATATTACATACAGTGAAGTCCATTCATGATCATTTTGTTGTTATCCAAATGGAACTGGCATTTAAGCCCTGTGTTAGTAAAAAACCTGTCACTGTATGTTTTGAGTGGAGTGTGTATTTCTGAATGTATTTCTGACTCTACGATGTGCTCTGTGTGGTGTTGGTGTATGAGGCCCTGCAGCATGGCTGAGCAGTAATTGGTAGGGTGGTCAACCCGATAAGCGTTTGAAGATTGCAGGAAAAACCTAAATGGTCTGACTGATACGATTTAAGGAGCTGTTAGAGGCATAGTGAGGGAGATTTTACAATATGTTGGAATAATGATGTCACCGCTATTCCGCTGTAAAACCTCCACACAAAGAAATAATGGATTTTCAGTCCTTTTATTTATTTATTTATCCACTGTACTACCTCCGGACATCAGTACTGGCCTTGGCCAAAATCAGTAAGTGTACTTTCAATAAGTAACGGTACTTTCAATTGCATATATTCCATGTGGGAAAATAGGCAAATCGTCATTACTTTCCATACAATTGTTAATATTCGCATTGCCAATATCAATCAACCCCATTATTACCTTGATTTGATAATAAGGATATGGTTTTACATCTCTGGACCTGTTTCAAAGCCAGCCAAAATGTGTTCCCTTCAGCATAGTAATTGCTCCAATTAGGAAAGTTGGACTTTAGATCTAAACACCTACTAATTCAGTAGGAAGAATGTTGGGGTACACTGCAAGTTAACCATTTATGCTTGTTTCTGGTTCATGTGTGGCATTATCTGTAACCATTATAATAACAATGACCTTTCAAATCATACTTTTGTAGTCCAATTGGTCAAATTTAGACCAATGTTGATGCATGTCAAAACCTTGAAATACACTGCTATTACTAATTAGTCATTTCAATTTTCATATTCATTTTTCTTGATCTTTGAGTTGTTGTTTTTCTCTTTGTTACCCCATTAACTCGATTAAATTAAATTGACATGCTGAGAAAAAATACTTGCTATCATCTCTAAACAACACATTTGGACCCCTAAACAACACATTCTGCAAATATTTTGTCCGTTTTCATCAGTAATGTATATTTTTCTGATCAACACAGACCAATGGATAGTTTCCCCAATAAAAATACAACATGGTTTTCCTTGTCAGATTTCACAGTGCTTTGAGGATTCCATCTGGTGCTGAGCTGTTTTGGTCCTATTTCCTGGTGCGGTGTAATTTAGAAACCAATAACGAGGGCCCTGGATGTTTGTTTTGATTGTGATGACTTGATAACCATCAACACCTCATGAATATGCATGAGGCTGCTGCTAGGTTTCTTTGCGGCAATTTTCCAGAAGGGCAAAGTCTTAACTTCATCATCTCTTATTAGTGAGTTAAAAGAACCATCTGAACTGCCTTGAGTGTTATTCTGTTGAACATCAAAGCCAATTGTTTTCAGAATATGGAATGGAGCCTCTCATAATAAATGTTTTCCTGTGACACACAAACACAGGTTAAATAGAACACACTTTCAGTAGCATACAGCAGCATAAAGCCAGCCACCAAGACTATCATCATCCTCACCCTCACTACCATCATCACCATCACCCCTATCCATCAACATCACTGTCGCCATCACAACAATAGTTGACATTTTGCATGTGTTCTCCCTACAACTTTTTGTCTTTGCCTGTCAGTCACCTCCATTCTAAACAGACCCATGTTAGACTAATCCCTTGTCCCCTGCCCTGCCATCCACAGGGAACTCCTCAGTCCTCTCCACCCCCTGCCCTGCCATCTACAGGGCACTCCACAGCAGGACATGCTTGTCTTCGTGGGAGGCTACATATGACATATAAATCCACTCCTAATCCTCTCTCTTCCTCCTTTTCTCTTGTAAATATACCTTTCTTATTTGCTCTTGGTCTCATTAGCAGCAGATATATTCTTCTATTTAGATTGGCTCTCTGCCGCAGTTTCACACTCATATTGTTGAGAGTAACACTAGACCTTAGAGTCCAAACACACAAAATACGATTACAAAATATGGCATTTCACTTTCCCAACGTGCAGTGTGGCTGTTTTCTGTGCCTCTAGCTGGAGCATATATGATCCAGTTCCCTGAGAATGCTTTGAAAAAGGTTGGTTAAAGCCGAATTAATGTGCTGGTTTCCCTCTTCTGCACCTCATCAAGTGTTCTCTCTCTCTCTTTCGCTCTCTCTTTCTCTCTCTCCCTCTCTCTTTCTTTCTTTCTTTCTCTCTCTTTGTGTATGGCCTGTTAAGTTGTGCAGGGAGAGAAGCCTATACAAAGAGAATCCCTGATCAACCTCAGTACATGAATACAGTCAAACACAGGAAGACCCAAACAGGGACACCTCTTTCTCTACCACAACAATAGAATTACAAATCCTATTCAACAAGGCGTGAGCTATAAGCAAAAAAATAAACCTTGCACATAATAGCAAGTATTAATAGTCCTTTTTCATTTTTCAGTGGCTTGCAGATTGCATCTAAAATGTCAGAACTAATGTCACTTTTTTTAAACTATTGCATAAGAATTCATTCATTTTGATATTAATGTATTGTTGTCAAAATTATTAAGTAAATATTATTTGGTAGAAGATGTCTCAATAACATCTGTATTTCTATGAACTATTGATCCCTATATTGATTACACATGCTCAGTCTTTGACTCTCTCTGTGTGTTTTACCTGTGGATGCTCAAGCATACCTATGAATTAGCACCACACAAAATGACTGTGGTGTTGTTTCTCAGCAGGCTCTACGCTATGTGGATTAAATGTCTTGTATATTTAAATGTCTAACTGAGTGATGAATTAAGAGCATAATTTATGAAATTATTCACCAAATAAAAGTTTAAATGCAATACATCAAGGGGCTGATAGGCTCATTAAATAAATGTATTTGCCATGAATCAAATGCCTCTCGCTCAATCTCCCTGCCCTCTTTCATTTACTAAATGTATTAATCTATTCTCTTTCATCCATCTGAGATGTTATCCAACCTTTGCTGTATCAGTGTAATTGCAGTCTACAGAAAGTGTCATCGTACTGTGGTCATCTACTCCTAAAACTCCGTCGATGGTCTTTTACTTCACTTGATATTACTCTTGGTACATTTTGAAAACACAAAGACAAAAATGGCATCTTTTGTAATGGATTAAATGCCATCTGTAATTATTGTCCATGTTAAATTAATCATCTTAACTGTTCACATTTAATGATTTTTTTTACACATTTTCCAAGACCATGCACAAGAAAATCTCATTACTGTAACACTTGTAAAGTAAAAAAACAAACATAGGAAGGTGGAAATGTAAAAAAAAAAAAAAAAATCCTAAGATACTGGAGAGTTACAAAAATATATATTTGATTAAAAAAATGACATTTTGATTTTAAATATATTTCCATTTTAATCAGTTCTCATTACTGTAACGTGTGGCATGTTCATAACCTGGATTGTTTATTATTTATGTTTTAAACTATTATTATTATTGTTTAAAAAGTACACAAATATAAAGAGCAAATTATTTTATGCACAGCTCAAATATTTTGAATTCTGTAATATTATTCTAGGAATATTTTATCATTGATGTTGCATTTTGGTAATGAAATCCATGTTACAGTAGATGAGAGACTGCATTATGGTAATGAGCAAATGAGCAAACAGTGCTTCATCAAGAGCAAAAAATATATAATTTTTAAACATATTAACAATCTGAAGCATTAAGCAATGCTTTAATCATCACAACAAATTAATCATTAACTCCCCACCACTGCCCAGCTCCTCCCTATTCCTCTTGTGTAATAACATACACATCTAAACTCCATTAGCATGCAATAACATGATTACAGTTTTACTAGTGTAGGCTTACAGTGTTACAAACAACGCCTAAAAATAATGCTAACCGCTAACTAGCTAGCTGGCTAGCTAAATGCCATTTAGCTAAATGCACTAGCTAGGGCAAAGCAAACATTAGCTCTAATACAGGTTGCTACAAGTGGTGGTGCTACAATCTAGATCAGCATGTTGTTTGTGCAATGGCATGTTCTGAATCAGATAGCCTATTCTAAAATCTTTGTTTAAATGCTATTCAAATGTGATTAGGGTCCCCTGGGAAACATCTGCCAACACTTTGGTTCCTACCCTATCATAACTCCTACCTGGCTTTTTCATTTGTTGTCATGCCAAACAGCACCAACCATAGAATTAGAATAACCAATATATTTCTATGATTACAACAGTTCACCCAAGTGTTCTGATCTATAGCGCAAGTCAAATCGCAATCTTTGGTTGAAAAATTGCGATATGATCTTTTTGCCCATATTGTGCAGCCCTACTAACAACTTGGTAACAGTATATGCAAACATTTGGTGGCACAGAAAGAAAGGAAAATGGCTATCTTCTTCAGGAGATGAGCTTCAAAAGTAGGTAGGGATTCACGTTGGCCAAATGTAGGCCATATCTCAATCAATTTAAAGATCTATTTTTCTGGTGCTTCTAAATTGTGTGTGGTGCTCCTAACATTTCTACCAATGAAAAACAGTGTTACCATTGAACATTATTAAAAAAGCCCTGGTTACAACACAGGTATAAAAGCAATGTTGTGCATTGTTACCAAACACTTCTGTAAGGACAAGGGAGTCAGCAATAACACTCTTGTCTGCAACTTTTCTCTATATACCTCTTTTCCTTTCTTCTGTACTCCTCAAGAAGCTCTGGATTTCTGTACAGTTACTCTCTATGCTTTTCCACGCTGGCTTCTGATGCAGCCCTCTTTCCTTATCTGCCAATCTTAACAACAAGAAGTTTAGATTAATACAATTGTTCTGTTTATTAGACTACTACATTACTACACAACCCCTACACGGGCATTACACTCAAAACATTTTAAGTCTGTCGGATGTTTTGATACCTGAAAAGTAGTCTTATGGGGATAGTTCACCCAAATTGCATCATTTGTACATCCGTTTCCTTAACCTGTAAGCAGTCATTGGACAAGGTAAGACCGCATTCTCTGCTTTGGTTTTGTTTAGCATTTTATAGCACAAAACCAATGCAAGGGGGTATCCTCAATATAAGCATTTTCACATTCCAAGTCCAAATCATCCCAAAGTTGTCAACAATTGATTGTATAGCTCAATAAAGTTACTTGAAGATGATTTGGAAATGAAAAGCGAAAAATGCTAATATCAGGGATTTTCACTTACATTGGTTTTGTGCTATGAAAGCTAAAAAGGAGACAGTGACCAGGTAAACAAAACCCAAGCATGGATTGCTGTCTTATGTTGTTCATAGACTGCTTACAGGGTAGGGAAACCGATATGTAATTTTGTAATTTGTGTGAACTATCCCTTTAAGTCCACATCCCAGGGCATTACTTGTGTAGATACACCTATATGCAAAACCCCTACATGAATAAGAAAAGATAAGCACCAAATAAGATCTGGAAATCATATGGCGTTCCTCTTTTCCTGTTGGTGTTGAGGCATACAGCTGGCTCTACGCAATCAATTGCATGGGGTGTGCATTTATCTTGTAAAAAGCATGAGCTGGTGCACACCCCCAAAAAGTTAGTAGAGGTGCTGATTAACGATGAGTAAGCTGTAAACTATAAAATAAAGATAGTCACACACAATGTATAAGCTCCCAGTAATGTCTATGGGTAAACCACCAACGTTTCGGCATCTTCTTGTACTCAATCTGACAATTGATCTTTTAATTTTTGAGTGTAACGCCCCTTTAGCAGTTTATATCAAAGTTTGTCAGGTGTTTTCAGATCTCAAAAGTAGTACAATGTCAAGAGTCCACTACGCATGCAAACAATTAGAGCATCGTGCTATATGCCTCAACGCCAAATTAGTAATTGTATTTATTTTTATTTGGATCCCCATTAGCTGTTGAAGAAACAACAGCTATTCTTCTTGAGGTCGACACAAACACAGAACAGAACAAACACAGAACAGAACAAATACAGAACAGAACAAATACAGAACACTAATGGACAGCAACAGGAACAAACATTTTAACTACGAATAATTAACTGGCTGAACAGACAATTTGGTACTTTCAGCATGTCAATACTTAAAACAAAGACCAGTAGTGATGCAGTCAATCTCTCTACCGCCTTAAACCAGTAAAGACTAACCTGCATGTTATTGACATTGGCCCTCTGTGTACATTTGAGGGCCAGAAGTGCTGCTCTGTTCGGGGCCAGCTGCAGCTTTTCTAAGTCCTATTTTGCCACACCTGACCATACAACTGGAAAATAGTCAAGATGCGACAAAACCTGAGCATGCAGGACTTGTTTAGTTGCATGTGATGTTAAAAAAGCAGAGCATTTCTTTATCACAGACAAACCTCTCCCCGTCGTTACAACAATATAATCAATATGCTTTGAACATGACAGTTTACAATCTAATATAACACCAAGAGCTTTAGTTTTTAGTGTAAAAGATAAGCACCCCAAATCTGGAAATTATTTGGTGGTCATTTTTTCCATTAATTTTGAATTGTTTGCAAACAGCTGGATCTACAGATGGTCTAGAATGGGACAATTTGTTGACAGAAGACCACTTCTGAGTTCTGAAAACAGACAAACTTTAGATTTTTAAGTGTAATGTGCCTTTAAAAAGCCTAATTATAAATGGTAACTCAGTGTTGCCCCTACAGTATATTTTTTATAGCAGTGGTGGTACTGAAAAGGACGTGGAAGGGGGAAGGGGTGGTGGTTGTTCAGATTTTTTCTTCAGGTTTTCACACTGTCACACCTTTCTAATAGAAAAACAGCAACATTAGATGTGCTAGCAAAGCTTAAACCACACCAGGAGACAATTTGTGAGGTCTGGGACAAATACATTAAATAAAAAAGATTGTGTAGTGTAGTTACCCTTTAATTCAGGTGTGCACGCACCTAGCACTGTTGTTTGGTTAGCGGTGTGATGGAGTTACATTGTACATGCATCAGAAACAGATTTGATCATTACCGTAACTGAACTTCTAATTACCGTAACAGAGAACCATATGGCATGATGAGAAATGGGCATTATGGTAATGAGAAGCCCTTACATCATCAATTCATGCTCTTTCTAATCTATTATACTGTAAATAGTTGAGTCAATAATTTTGCTCAACATCAAGTATTACAAAGCGAAAACACTAGCTTACCTTGTAGACATCTTTGATCTTCTCTTCTTAGTAATGCGTTATGGGTAAAATAAAATAAAAATTATAAATAAAAAATAAAAAATACTTTGTACAGGAACTTGAAGAAATGCTATGGTAATGAGAAACATCTGCTCAGACACACGTTTTTTGTCTAAAATATAACTAGTTTGTAATGTGAATACCTAGAAATGATAACTGTCTTTGAATATGCAAAACTTTAAATAATATATCGTTGGTAGTAATTAAATATACTGAACAAAAATATAAATGCAACATGCTACAATTTCAAATATTTTACTGAGTTACAGTTCATATAAGGAAATCAGTCAACTGAAAAAAATTGGTCACGGATACATTAAAAAAGTAGGGGCGTGGATCAGAAAACCATGGTACATATACAGTACCAGTCAAAAGTTTGGACACCTACTCATTCAAGGGTTTTTCTTTGTTTTTACAATTTTCTACATTGTAGAATAATATATATTAATTTTTTTACATTGTTTACATCACAATAGTGAAGACATAAAAACTATGAAATAACACATATGGAATCATGTAGTAACCAAAAAAGTTTTGGTAAAAGACCAAGTCCATATTATGGCAAGAACAGCTCAAATAAGCAAAGAGAAACGACAGTCCATCATTACTTTAAGACATCAAAGTCATTCACTCTGGAAAATTTCAAGAACTTGAAAAGTTTCTTCAAGTGCAGTCGCAAAAACCATCAAGCGTATGATGAAACTGGCTCTCATGAGGACCGCCACAGGAAAAGAAGACTCAGAGTTACCTCTGTTGTTCACCCAGAAAATGGCGGCGGAAGAAATGGCAGCAGTTTTACGGGTGCCCAACCAATTGTGCTATTATGTTTTTTTCCGCGTTATTTGTAATTTATTTTGTACATAATGTTTCTGCAACCGTATCTTACGGCAAAAAACAGCTTCTAGATATCAGGACAGCGATCACTCACCTCGGATTAGACAAAGATTTTTTCTACAACAAGGACGACGCACAAGACATTCTCCAAACACCCCACAGGGCCGACATCCCCGTTATTTGCAAGAGGAAGCGACGCAGGTACAGAGGACAAAGAGCCGGATGCCTGGTCAGGACCCGGAGAAGGCGACTGGGAAAGCTGCCATTATCGTCAATACTACTCGCCAACGTGCAATCACTGGACAATAAATTAGACGAGGTACGATCACGAATATCCTACCAACAGGACATCAAAAACTGTAATATCCTATGTTTCACGTAATCGTGGCTGAATGACGACATGGATATTCAGCTAGCGGGATATACGCTGTACCGGCAAGATAGAACCGCACACTCCGGTAAGACGAGGGGGGGGGGGGAGGGGCGGTCTGTGCATATTTGTAAACGACAGCTGGTGCACGAAATCTAAGGAAGTCTCTAGATTTTGCTCGCCTGAAGTAGAATATATTGTGATAAATTGCAGGCCACACTACTTGCCTATAGAGTTTTCAGCTATACTTTTCGTGGCTGTTTATTTACCACCACAGACAGATGCTGGCACTAAGACCGCACTCAGTCAGCTGTATAAGGAAATAAGCAAACATGAAACCACTCACCCAGGGGCGGCGCTCCTAGTGGCCGGAGACTTTAATGCAGGGAAATTTCTATCAACATGTCAAATGTGCAACCAGAGGGAAAAGACTTCTAGATCACCTGTACTCCACACACAGAGACACGTACAAAGCTCTCCCTCGCCCTCCACTTGGTAAATCCAACCACAACTCTATCCTCCTGATTTCTGCTTACAAACAAAAATTAAAGCAGGAAGCACCAGTGACTTGGTCTATAAAAAAGTGGTCAGATGAAGCAGATGCTAAACTACAGGACTGTTTTGCTATCACAGACTGGAACATGTTCCGGGATTTTTGCAATGGCATTGAGGAGTACACCACATCAGTCACTGGCTTTATCAATAAGTCTAACCCGGAAGCTTACAAGAAATCCTGCTATGCCCTGCGACGAACCATCAAACAGGCAAAGCGTCAATACACGGCTAAGATTGAATCATACTACACCGGCTCCGATGCTCATCTTATGTGGCAGGGCTTGCAAACTATTACAGACTACAAAGGGAAGCACAGCCGCAAGCTGCACAGTGACACGAGCCTACCAGACGAGCGAAATCACTTCTATGCTCGCTTCGAGGCAAGCAACACTGAGGCATGCATGAGCACATCAGCTGTTCCGGAGGACTGTCTGATCACGCTCGACGTGAGTAAGACCTTTAAACAGGTCAACATACACAAGGCTGCGGGCCAGATGGATGACCAGGACGTGTGCTCTGGGCATGTGCTGACCAACTGGCAGGTGTCTTCACTGACATTTTCAACATGTCCCTGATTGAGTCTGTAATACCAACATGTTTCAAGCAGACCACCATAGTCCCTGTGCCCAAGAACACAAAGGAAACCTGCCTAAAGGACTAAAGACCCGTAGCACTCACGTCCGTAGCCATGAAGTGCTTTGAAAGGTTGGTCATGGCTCACATCAACACCATTATCCCAGAAACCCTAGACCCACTCCAATTTGCATACTGCCCATACAGATCCACAGAGGATGCAATCTCTATTGCACTCCACACTGCCCTTTCACACCTGGACAAAAGGAACACTTATGTGAGAATGCTATTCATTGACTACAGCTCAGCGTTCAACACCATAGTACCCTCAAAGCTCATCACTAAGCTAAGGATCCTGGTACTAAACACCTCCCTCTACAACTGGATCCTGGACTTCCTGACAGGCCGCCCCCAGGTGGTGAGGGTAGGTAGCAACACATCTGCCACGCTGATCCTCAACACTGGAGCTCCACAGGGGTGCGTGCTCAGTCCCCTCCTGTACTCCCTGTTCACCCACGACTGCATGGCCAGGCACGACTCCAACACCATCCATTGGGTGGCGCAGTGGTCTAAGGCACTGCATTGCAGTGCTAGCTGTGCCACCAGAGACTCTGGGTTCGATCCCAGGCTCTGTCGCAGCCGGCCGCGACCGGGAGGACCATTGGCCGACGCACAATTGGCCCAGCGTCGTCCGGGTTAGGGAGGGTTTGGCCAGCAGGGATATCCTTGTCTCATCGTGCACTAGCGACTCCTGTGGCGGGCCGGGCGCAGTGCACGCTGACCAGGTCGTCAGGTGTACAGTGTTTCCTCCGACACATTGGTGCGGCTGGCTTCTGGGTTGGATGTGCGTTGTGCCAAGAAGCAGTGCTGCTAGGTTGGGTTGTGTTTCGGAGGACGCATGGCTCTCGACCTTCGCCTCTCCTGAGTCCGTACGGGAGTTGCAGCGACAAGACTGTAACTACTACCAATTGGATACCACGAAATTGAGGAGAAAAAGGGGAGAAAAAAATACATATATATATTAAGTTTGCAGACGACACGACAGTAGGCCTGATCATCAACAACAACGAGACAGCCTATAGGGAGGAGGTCAGAGACCTGGCCGGGTGGTACCAGAATAACAACCTATCCCTGTGGACTACAGGAAAAGGAGGACCGAGCACACCCCCATTCTCATCGAGGGGGCTGTAGTGAAGCAGGTTGAGAGCTTCAAGTTCCTTGGTGTCCACATCAACAACAACTAGAATGGTCCAAATACACCAAGACAGTCGTGAAGAGGGCATGACAAAGCCTATTTCCCCACAGGAAACTTAAAAGATTTGGCATGGGTCCTGAGAGCCTCAAAAGATTCTACAGCTGCAACATCGAGAGCATCCTGACTGGTTGCATCACTGCCTGGTACGGCAATTGCTCAGCCTCTGACCGCAAGGCACTACAGAGGGTAATGCGTACGGCCCAGTACATCACTGGGGCAAAGCTGCCTGCTATCCAGGACCTCTACACCAGGCGGTGTCAGAGGAAGGCCCTAAAAATTGTCAAAGACCCCAGCGACCCCAGTCATAGACTGTACGCTCTAATACCGCATGGCAAGCGGTACCGGAGTGCCAAGTCTAGGACAAAAAGGCTTCTCAACAGTTTTTACCCCCAAGCCATAAGACACCTGAACAGGTAATCAAATGGCTACCCGGACTATTTATCATATATGCATAGTCACTTTAACTATACATTCATGTACATACTACCTCAATTGGACCGACCAACCAGTGATCCCGCATATTGGCTAACCAGGCTATCTGCATTGTGTCCCGCCACCCACCACCCGCCAACCCCTCTTTTACGCTACTGCTACTCTCTGTTCATCATATGTGCATAGTCACTTTAACCATATCTACATGTACATACTACCTCAATCAGCCTGACTAACCGGTGTCTGTATGTAGCCTCGCTACTGTTTTTCACTGTCTTTTTACTGTTGTTTTATTTCTTTACTTACCTATTGTTCACCTACCACCTTTCTAGCACTATTGGTTAGAGCCTGTAAGTAAGCATTTCACTGTAAGGTCTACCTGTTGTATTCGGCGCACGTGACAAGTAAACTTTGATTTGATATGATTTGCAAAGGATAAGTTCATTAGCGTTAACTGCACCTCAGATTGCAGCACCCAAAAATTATTCACAGAATTCAAGTAAATGCTTCACAGAGTTCAAGTAACAGATACATCTCAACATCAACTGTTCAGAGGGGGTGTGATGGTGTGGGGGTGCTTTGCTGGTTACACTGTCAGTAATTTATTTAGAATTCAAGGCACACTTAACTAGCATGGCTACCACAGCATTCTGCAGCGATACGCCATCCCATCTGGTTTGCCCTTAGTGGGACTATCATTTGTTTGTCAACAGGACAATGACCCAACACACCTCCAGGCTGTGTAAGGGCTATTTGACCAAGAAGGAGATTGATGGAGTGCTGCATCAGATGACCTGGCCTCCATAATCACCTGACCTCAACTGCAGAGTGAAGGAAAAGCAGCCAACAAGTGCACAGCATGTGTGCGAACTCCTTCAAGACTGTTGGAAAAGCATTCCAGGTGAAGCTGGTTTAGAGAATGCCAAGAGTGAGCAAAGTTGTCATCAAGGCAAAGGGTCGCTACTTTGAAGAATCTAAAATCAAAAATATATTTTGATTTGTTTAACATTTTTTTGGTGACTACATGATTCCATATGTGTTATTTCATAGTTTTGATGTCTTCACTATTATTATACAATGTAGAAAACAGTAAAAAGAAAGAAAATCCCTTGAATGAGTAGGTGTGTCCAAACTTTTGACAGGTACCGTATGTTCAAACTACAGACGCACTGACAGATATGTAAATATTTAATGAACAATATGTCATTGATCATCAACAAATATGCAAATTCATTATTGATGATCACATGATTGAAATAAAATGACTATCAAACTGACATATCATTTTGCTGACACCTCAATAACAATACTTCCATCTGCAAGCTTGACCTTTTTTTGCTGGGTAGTCAACTCTGCACTGCACACTAACTCTCTGCCATGCTCTATCTGACAGGCATGGCAGGAGTCAGTTGTATTATATGAGAACATTGCCCCCTGCTGATATACACAAGCAAATACTATAAAAAACAGAAGAGTAACTACCTCCCGAATGGAGCAGCGGTCTAAGGCACTGCATCACATTGCAGTTATCGAGGCATCACTACAGGCCTGGGTTTGATCCCAGGCTATGTCACAACCGGCTGTGACCGGGAGTCACTTGGGGCTTCGCACATTTGGCCCAGCATTTTTAGGGTAGGGTTTGGCGGGGGCTCATCGCGCTTTAGCGACTCCTTTTGACCGGCCGGGCACCTGCAGGCTGACTTCAGTCATCAGTTGAACTGTGTTTCCTCTGACATATTGGTGTGGCTGGCTTCCGGGTTAAGTGGATGGGTTATCAACACAGCATTATTTCACACTGTGGAACCTTAAGGAAAGAATAAAAACCAGCAGTGATGTGGTCCTTCAATGTTGTGATTGAATAGCTCTGGTATAGGATGAAATGCCCATGTACTGGTTTCTAATATTCCATTTAGTGAACTCCAATTGGATGTCTCAAATGTCTCATGAGGCTAAATCTTTGTTGAACCAACAATGTGCAGTACAAGATGAATGTCAATGAATGATCAATAGCATATACACCAGCTCATTCTGAGAGAAAAAAAGTAGCTTGAAGCATACTGTGTAGAGACCAATGATCTTAATAGATATATTTCTCATAGACCCGACATATACTGAACAAAATAATCAAAGCAACATGTAAAGCGTTGGTCTCATGTATCATGAGCTGAAATAAAATATCACAGAAATGTTCCAAATGCACAAAAGCTTATTTCTCTCAAATTTTGTGCAGAAATTTGTTTACATCCCTGTTAGTGAGTAGGCTATGATAATCCATCCACCTGACAGGCGACATATGTCAAGAAGCTGATTATAATCAAAGTCTAAGCCGTTGGGGGGTGGGGGGGTTTGAGCACTAAGCTAACATATGGAATTGTTTTAAGATGGTAATACCATGGATCATTTAGCTATTTGATTTTGAATTTTAGGACCCCTGTAGGTATACAAGACAAATTGAAGCGCATTGAATAACACATTCATAAATTACAAAAAGACAGTCAGAAAATAAATCATAAGGAATAAGATTTTGAAAAATGTCCTATATCTAGGAGGTATAAATTTGTGTTATTTATTTTTTAGTATTTTTTTAATACATATTCATTTGTATGGGTTACCTTCAGACGAGTCCTGTGACACTTGTGGAGAACACCATCGTGTTCGTGGGGTCATATTAGTCAGTAGGCCAAACTGTTGGGACGTTACAGACGTTTTTGTGAGAATACCGATTTTCGGTATGTCTCATGGTCTGAAAAACACCATTCTAGCTCGGCCACCTTCCACCGCAGATGTGGAAGGTCGCCATAGGCGGAAGCGGCAGATTGAGACACAGCCCATGAAAACGCTAGCGATATCCCCTCTACTGCTACCATCGCCTCCACTCCTAATATCCCCTCCACCCCTATTATCCCCCCCATAGTAGGGGTGGAGGGGTTAGTAGGGGTGGAGGGTATATTTATATCTTAAACTGACGGATTTGGATAGGGATTTTTTTATTATGTTACTTAAATTGACACACGGGTGTGTCACTAGACTCTTGAGGAATAAACAGCATGATCATTAGATAGGTGCAGCTTGTGCTCGGGACAATAAAACACCACTCTAAAATGTGCAGTTTTGTCACACAACACAATGCTACAGATGTCTCACGTTTTGAGGAGTGTATAATTGGCATGCTGACTGCAGGAATGTCCATCAGAACTGTTGCTAGAGAATTTAATGTTAATGTCTCTACCATAAGCCACTGTCTTTTCAGAGAATTTGACCTCACAACCGCAGACCACGTGTAACCACGCCAGCCCAGGACCTACACATCTGCCTTCTTCATCTGCGGGATGGTTTGAGACGAGCCACCCAGACAGCTGATGAAACTGTGGGTTTAGATAACCAAAGAATTTCTGCACAAACTGTCAGAAACCCTCTCAGGGAAGCTCATCTCGTGCTAGTCGTCCTCACCAGGGTCTTGACCCGACTGAAGTTCGGCGTTGTAACCAACTTCAGTGGCCAAATGCTCACCTTCGATGGCCACTGGCACGCTGGAGAAGTGTACTCTTCACGGATGAATCCCGGTTTCAACTGTACCGGGCAGATGGCAGACAGCTTGTATGGTGTTGTGTGTGCGAGGGGTTTGCTCATATCAACGTTGTGAACAGAGTGCCCCATGGTGGCGGTAGGGTTATGGTATGGGCAGGCATATGCTACGGACAATGAACACAATTAGCATTTTATCAATGGCAATTTTAATGGACAAAGATACCTTGACGAGATCCTAAGGCCCATTGTCGTGCCATTCATGATAATGCATGGCCCCATGTCACAAGGATCTGTACACAATTCCTGGAAGCTGAACATTGCCCAGTTCTTCAATGGCCTTCATACTCACCAGACATGACACCGATTGAGCGTGTTTGGGATGCTCTGGATCGACGTGTACAACAGCGTGTTCCAGTTCCTGCCAATATCCAGCCACTTCAAACAGCCTGATCAACATTCCACAGGCCACAACCAACAGCCTGATCAACTTTATGTGAAGGAGATGTGTCGTGGTGCATGAGGCAAATGGTGGTCACATCAGATACTGACTGCTTTTCTGATCCACGCCCCTACTGTTTTTTACGGTATCTGTGACCAACAGATGCATACCTGTATTCCCAGTCATGTGAAATCCATAGATTAGGGCCTAATGAATTTATTTCAATTGACTGATTTCCTTATATGAATTGAAACTCAGTAAAATCTTTGAAATTGTTGCATGTTGCGTTACATATTTTTGTTCAGCGTAGCTCTTCTTCAACTGAGTACCACATACTGTTTTAGCCTTAGGCCTTGCATCACAGACAATAAGACCGTCTCAAATATAATTCCTGATGGAGATGTATGGATACAGCTATTACACATTAAGGTCCGTGGACCACAATAAATGGGTAACATAGCCCTGAGTGAGCAGAATCAGTATTCCAGGAGCGGCCCTTCCACGAACTGACGCTGTTAATCTGTATTCGAACAGGCTGTCATGTCAGATGAAAGCATCCAATTAGTAGTCAATTCTATGCAGTATCTCCCATCATGCCAACAATTTACATTCTCACTCAACGCACGAGAGAGATCGCTGCTCGACAGACAGTTGCGTTGGCGGGGATAAGTCCTGATGAGAATAGGGGGACCCCTACTGTGAACAAAGTGTGCAAACAAGTGTTTTATTGTAATCAAGAGTATGGTAGACTGGTAATACCACCCAATCCCTGCTTCATGGCTGTGACTAGGCGGCATGTTAAAATGCCATTCTTTTCAGTCTTAACCCCGAGATGAAAAAGTGAAAAATCCGGCGAAGAGATGAAACATCCCCCGATGCTTTGAATTGGAGCATCATGCTGAGGGTTTAGCAAAGACCCACAGCGTGACGCATGTCCCCACACCAGGTGTTCTAAGTAGAGGTGGCCTCTGATTAAATTTTTACTGCTTAAATTTCTCTACTGCTGTACTGGATGTATTTGCTTCCGCACAATAGTTTATATCCTGTTCATTCCCATTGCAGCACAAAGGCAGAGTATCATAGTACACTACATGACCAAAAGTATGTGGACATCTGCCCGTCAAACATCTCATTCTAAAATAATGGGCATTGATATGGAGTTAGTTCCCCCTTTGCTGCTATAACAGCCTCCACTCTTCTGGGAAGGCTTTCCTCTAGATGTTGGAACATTGCTGCAGAGACTTGTTTCCATTCAGCCACAAGAGCATTAGTGAGGTCGGGCACTGATATGGAGAAATTAGTCGTGGCTCGCAGTCGGCGTTCCAATTCATCCCAAAGGTGTTCGATGGGGTTGAGGTCAGGGATCTGTGGAGGCCAGTCAAGTTCTTCCACACCGGTCTCGACAAACTATTTCTGTATGGACCTCGCTTTGTGCACGGGGGCATTGTCATGCTGAAACAGGAAAGGGCCTACCCCAAACTGTTGCCACAAAGTTGGAAGCACAGAATTGTCTAGAATGTCATTGTATGCTGTAGCATTAAGATTTCCCTTCACTGGAACTTAGTGGCCTCTTACCCCCGACCTTTGCAGGTTTGGTGTACAGAGAGAACCGTGTGGTAGCGGTATCAATCACTTAAGTAGGAATGTGAGTGAAATTAGTGAGTTGATAGAATAAAGATATGCATTGGGTCTTTATTTTTTTATTTCACTTTTATTTATGATCTAATAAGCACGTGCACTGTAGCCTATAGCGCAGTAGTCCATACAGGCCGAAGGGTCAAGTGCAAAAAGGTTAGGGCAATTCCAGCCAGGAGGTTCACAGTGGGGTTCCACTCTAGAGGAGATAGGTCAGGCCAAGGTCAAAGTTCACTCAACAGGGCCTTGGCAGCTTCAACTCAGCTCTGTCAGGAACTGATGGCTCCCCACTGATGCTATGTCGGGGAAGATAAATGGAGAAGGGTACATCAGAGACAGTAGCATTAAACAGCAAAAGTGTTAAACCATTTAAGTACCAGAAGAAAAGTGAAGAATACTTCAACCATGGAAGTTCCAGTGTTAATTGCTAAACGTGTGCCCAAAACCATATGATTTCAAATTCAAGAAATTGTTCAATTTAAGGAATTGTTTACATCAGTGAATGTATTCAAATAGATGGTAGTAAATGTACAATCTTTGGTACTCATTGAGATGAGTGATATTTCCTCATGCAGACAAATTATGAACAATGTACAGATGGCTCTGAGACATAATTCTGTGCACTGACTTAACAGACCTTTTGGGGGAAGTATCAACAGGGATACTTTAACAACTTACTTAAAGTATCCTTAGTATTAACACAGGGAATCGTCATTTGGCTCATATTGTGGATGGGAAAAGGGATGAAATCCTATTGGTTTTAGTGCTGTATCCATGACGTTCTCCCGACAAGTAATGCTGTGGTATGTGAGATACGGTTTGAAAGTGTATGTGCAAAACCCACTACAATGTTGCAAGTGTAATAAGTAAGCCGTGGAAATAGTTGAAGGACCGAATGGAGATGAGGAAGACATGGCAGTGTGTGTCCCTGCAGCATGCTGAGAATGTTGTTCAGCAGTTAAGGAATCCTGAAACACTGATCGTGAAGAAAGTGTACTTTTTGCATTTATTGCGCAGATGATAAATTATACTGGCCAAACTAACAAGAAATCTAAGAAACTGGATATCATTGTGAATGCAGCTAAAAGGTTTTTGGATCTCAAGGACTTCACAGCCGAAAAACATTGCAGGGAATACTCTCAGAATAAGTTCCCCCCTCCTCTCAGGCCCCAGAGCCTTTGTAGGGATCTGAGTAGACATGAATAAGACTAAGGTTTTTTGTTGGCTCTTTGATTTCAGTTTTTGGGGGAATATTATGAGTACGTTTTCACCCTTGCGTTAAAGTTTCTCAGTTTGGGGGGGGCGGTGGTGAGCAGCAACATGTGAAGACGCATTTTCCCGGTGCTCCTATCCAGGGCGAACAATTTACTATTAATATTGATCAACACCTCCCCCACCGTGTTAATTTTGTAACATTTAATTTGGAATCGATCCCAATGTACTAATCTGACTTTTTTTTGTCTGAAAATGTTGGCCTTTTAATGGTAAAATGTCGAGACAACAACAGCCGCGGGCCACAAAGAAGCAGGCTTCTGTAGAAGCCTCGGGCTCACCTGTCATGGACTCTGATCCCCCCCGACCGAGCCATGGTAATGGCGGCTATCATTAACACTGTGCTGGCTAAGGTGGAGTCATTATCCACTGACCTATACACACAAATAGCTATTCTCGCCACCGAGGTCAACATAAACATTGACTCTGTTAACGAAGACTTGGCGAGACATGACACCCATCTGAATAGCCTAGAAGAGGGCGCAAATATTTACTCCGACAAAGTGGTGACACTGGAAGAGCAAGTCACCCGGCTATCATCAGATGTCGTCAAACTCACTTCCAAGGTTTAGGACCTCGAGAACAGACAGCGCAGGGGGAACGGTTGCATTTTCTGCATGAGAGAGGGACTCAAGATCGTAGGCGGAATGCGGCCTACCCTGTCCATAGCTAAATAGCTACAGGAAATTCTAGGCCTAGTTTACGCCCCCACCCATGACCGTGAGCACAGAAGCATAAGGTACGAATCAAAGAATGGGGAGCTACCCAGACCCATAGCAGTTAAATGTCACTACCTTCAGGAGAAGGAGGATATCTTCAGTAAGGCAGCACAAGTGTCTCCCATCACCCACGGGTGGCCGGAATATTCACATTTACCCGGACTACACCACGGCAGTCATGAAGGAGAGGTCAGCTTTAAACTAGGTGAGGGGGCTCCTACACCACTCTGGACACCAAGTTCGGCATACTTTACCCAGCTGTACTGAAGAACACTAATCCCTCCTGCGAGCAGAAGACATTCTTAGACCCAACCAAGGCCAAAGAATACATTGTCGTGCACCCACATCCACTGGAGGACAGGCGACAAAATACTAACTAGCCATTGTGGGCTCATACTGTGACCCTGCAATAGCCGTGCTAACGCGACCAAGGACCAACTAGTGAAGTCATATCTTGATTAGTAACGTGCCTCCACCCTGCTGCCAAAAGAATGACAAATATTCATCCAGTAACTTAACGTTATGAACAATGATGGTATGTATAGGGTGACATGTTCTCACAAGGACAATATAGTTTGAATAGTATTTTATTTACAGTACATTGCACAATTAGCTTTTACCAACTAGCTGCGGCTGTATTGCCACGGTGCTAGATAGTGCAGTAATTAGATGGCACGGTAATTAGCTTAGTCGCTACCTAAGGCTAGCCAATGAGCTCTCTTTCCATGCCTTAATAAGATACCCTACTAACATAATCTGAGCATGTTTAATACTGTAATGACCTGACAAGATCATAAAGGAACAATTGTCCAGACAGAGGGTTGAGTTTACGAATTAACGGTTTATTAACCCAACTTTACACAGGCTACTGTTTGGCCTTAGCCCACGCCAAATAAATAAAAGATACCCCACAAGCAAACCGTGACCTTCTCTTGTGAAGCCCAGACGTAAGAGAGAGAACAATGGCTAAACCTGGTCTTAACTTCCAATGCTCCATCCCCCTGCCCAACCCCCCTCCACGCCACTCCGCCAAACACCAGGATGCCCGGCATCGGAACATTCCAGGCATCCCTGTGATTGGCAGATAGCAGGTTGATTGGCATGTCGGACCCCGCGAACACTGGTAAGTACAACACAACCCACTAATAGCCTACCACATAACACACTGCTGTCTGTGCGGGTCGCTACACAGCCCCCCCACCACAAAGTCCCTCCTCCCCGAGGGAACAAACAAAGTCTCTGAAGCGACCCGGAGGTCTCCTTTGCCTGCGTGGCCGTGATGGTCGCGGAGTGTCCAGATGTGAAACGGGGCTCCATCCGTGGCAGGGGGCTGCCTCTCTGGGACCCAGGGGATGAAGGAAGGGATATTGGGGACAAGGAAGCGGGAACAGGGAATACAGTCCGTGGCTCCGGGGAACCACGCAGTGACACAGGGAGGGAGACAGGGGGAGTGGGCTGTCTGGAGCCTTGTCTGCGGCACCTGGGGATGGGAGCCTGGAGAATGTCATTGCCAGAGAGGCGAATTGTGGGGGTCCCTGGGGTTTAGGGAGCAGAGGCCCCTCTGTATGGGGCTAACCTGTCCCGGTGCAGTGCCACCTTTCTCCCCCTGGGAGGAAGCTGCACCCGGTAAACAACCTCCCCTACCCTCTCCAGGACACTGCAGGGTCCCACCCAGTGACTGTCCAACTTGGGGCATCTGCCTTTTTTCCTTAGGGGGCTGTAGACCCAGACCAGCTCCCCAGCCACAAAGTGCCTTCCCCGGGTGTGCACGTCATAGTTCCTTTTCTGCCTCACACCTGCATTCACCAGCTGCTCTCTGGCGAAGGTGTGGGCTGTCTCCAGGCAGTCCTGGAGTCCCCGGGCATACTCCGGCCCCGGGGGAACATGAGGGCTATCCAGGGGCCGACCAAACGCCATCTCCGCAGGGGTGCAGATCTCTCTCCCCAGCATGAGGAGGGCAGGCGTGCAGGAGGTGGAGTCTTGGACGGCGGAGCGGCATGCCATGAGGACCATAGGCAGGTGCTTGTCCCAGTCACGCTGGTGTTTGGCAGAGACGATGGCCAGCTGCTGTCCAAGCGTTTTGTTGAAGCGCTCCACAAGGCCATCACTTTGAGGATGGAGAGGAGTAGTGCGGGTCTTGTGCATACCCAGCCTCTCACACATGGGGGCGAACACACAGGACTCAAAGTTTCTACCTTGGTCGCTGTGGATGGACTCCGCAGCTCCAAACCTGCTGAACATCCCCGCTGTCAGGGCGTCGACGATGGTCTCTGACTCCTGGTCAGGCAGAGCATAGGCCTCGGGCCATTTTGTGAAATAGTCCATGGCCGTAAGCACCCAGCGGTTTCCACTGTCTGTGGTGGGGAACGGCCCAACTACATCCACTCCCACCCTCTCCATGGGAGCCCCCATTGGGAACTGTTGGAGCTGAGCATGAGAGCGGCCTGGGGGGCCCTTTCTCGCTGTGCAGTTGTCACAGCGGCGGCAAAAGTCTTCCACATCCCTCTTGTGCTGCCCCCAGTAAAAGCTCTGACGGAGGCGGCGCAGTGTTTTTGTGACCCCAAAGTGTCCAGTCCCCACCCCCCCATGAGTACTCTGGAGCACAGCCTCCCGCAATGCTTTTGGGACCACCACCTGCTACCTCTCCTCTCCCGTAACTGACTCCTTCCATGCATGCTGTAGCACGCCATCAGCCAGCCGCAGTCGCTCAACCTTTGACCACAACCCTTTGGTCGCGAGTGAGAGCGCTGTCACCTCTTCCCATGGTGACCTCACCTGCGCCTCTACCCACTGTAGCACTGGCTGTAGGTCTGTGTCCCGTTCCTGCTGCTACCCCCATTCAGCCACGTCGACAATCTGCAGCTCACAGCAGACAGGCCCGCTCGCCCGACACACTGTGGCACAGACCCCCTCCTCTGCACACAGCTCTCTCTCCCGTCCCTCTCTCCGCTCACAGTGGCGGCAGCCGTCAGCAGTACAGGGCCAACGGGATATGGCGTCGGTGTTGGAGTGGCGTGCCCCTGCCCTGTGCACCCCTGTGAAGTCATACGGCTGAAGCTCCTCCAACCAGCGTGCCACCTGCCCCTCTGGCTCTCTGAAAGACATGAGCCACTGGAGAGCAGAGTGGTCAGTCCTTACAGTGAAGGGCAGGCCACCCAGGTAGTACTTGAAGTGTTTGACGGAAGCCACAACAGCCAAGAGCTCCCGCCGGGTGACAGAGTAGCGGCGCTCATGTTTGTCAAATGTTTTGCTGAAGTACGCCACCGCTCTCTCCCCCTCTGGCCCCACCTGGGCCAGCACCCCACCCATGCCCACATTGCTTGCGTCTGTGTCCAGGATAAAGGGCAAGGTGAGGTCAAGGGGGCGAGCACGGGGGCCTCGATCAGTGCACGTTTGAGGGTGTTGAAGGCCTCCTTACACTCCACTGTCCAAGTGAAAGCCTTGTCTTTCGGCAGCATGCGGTTCAGGGGAGCAGCGACGCTTGAGAATCCCCGTACAAACCTCCTGTAGTACGAGGCCAGGCCCAGGAAGCTCTTCAGCTGACGCTGGTCGGTGGGGGTGGGCCAGTCTCGGACAGCCCCCACCTTGTCATCCATGGTGCTGATCCCCTCCTTCCCCACTCGGTGGCCCAAGAAGGACACCTCTCTCCTCATGAAGTGGCACTTCTCGGGGTGGAGCTTCAGACCTGCGGCAGCCACCCGCTCCAGCACACGCCGTAGCGCCACCAGGGCTGACTGGAAGGAGCTGCCATGGGCCAGGATGTCATCGAGGTTTACCAGACACTGCTGTCGGGGGATGCCATCCAGCACCCTGTCCATCAAACGCTCAAAAGTAGCTGGAGCGTTGCACAGGCCGAAGCACAGGACCTTGAACTCCCAGTGTCCTCTGTTAGTGGAGAACGCAGTTTTTGCTCTGGCCTCTGGGGAGAGGGGCACCTGCCAGTAGCCACTGCGGAGGTCTAGTGAGGAGAACCAGGAAGACCCCCTAACCAGGTCCAGCGACTCATCGATACGTGGTATGGGGTATGAGTCCTTCCTGGTTACCTCATTCAGCCGCCTGTAGTCCGCACAGAACCTCAGCTTGCCCCCCTTCTTCGGAACCATGACGACTGCCGCCGCCCAGGGGCTGTCTGAGGGCTCGATGAAGTCTGCCCGCTGCATCTCCAACACAGCCTTGTCTGCCGCCTCCTGGCGTGCCAGCGGGATACGGCGGGGACGCATCTTGATGGGTCGAGCATCACCTTTGTCGATCTCATGCTGCACCAGATGAGTCTGACCCACTTCTTCCTCACTCAGCATAAAGCTGTCTCTGAATTCAAACAGCAACTGCCACAACCGTTCCTGCTGCTCGGGGTCAAGACCAACACAGTTCCTCCCCCATATCTCCCTCACTGCAGACAGTGTCTTCTCCTCTCCCATCTGGGGTAGCTGGGCTGGGGGGGGGGTGCGGCCCGGGCTCACAGAGGGCTGTGTCGTGGAGGTAGCTGGGGGAATGTAACACACAGCCGTAGGTGACAGGGGGGCTGGGGAAAAGTCACACACAGATGTGGGGGGGGGGGGGGGGGGGGGGGTGTAGCCATGAGTCTCTGCTGCTTTAACTGCTGGAGTAAAGGATTTGTTGGGTTGAGTGAATGTGACATTAGGGGGGGGGGCCATGGTGACTGCCGGCCCTCCCTGGAAGCTCAGTGCGCCCCCATTTAGGTCTAACTGGCAGCCTGTGCTCCTAAGAAAGTCCAACCCCAGTATACAAGGGTCCTGCACAGCCGCCACCCACACAGGATGACGCACAGACCTGCCCCCTACTGTCAGAGTCATTATTCCCTTCCCTTTCATGGGTGCCAGCTCACCTGTGACTGTGCGGAGCTGCACAGTTGTGGGCTCACACTGAGTCCAACCTGGCACAATATCTGGCCTCACCAGGGTTACTGTGGACCCAGTGTCCACCAGGGCAGAGCAGGGCACCCCCTCCACAGTGACAGGGACATGAAAAAGTCCCCAACACAGGTCCGGCCCACCACAACAACAGGCTCCATCCGCTTGCTCTCGTCTGCTTCTGGGGGAAGTGGAGCCTTGCTTCCCCGTCTGTGCCGGTGGGCTCCTCCTGAAGAAGATGGTGGTTGGGATAGAAAGCCAGGGGTCCGCACTACCCGGTCTATGCGGACCCCGAGCCGTTTCCCTGAGCTCTGGGGGACATGGGGCAATCTCGGCGCAGATGGCCTGGCTGGCCACAACCCTAGCAGACCATGGGACCAGGGCGTGTGTTTCGTGCCGCCTGTAGCGACACAGCACGAATGAGTTCTGTCATTTCAGCCACCCATGCAGGCTTTTCCGGCTCCGGGCTGCTCTGCCCCCCAGCTCGCACAGAGTCTGTCTCCCAGCACCCCCACCAAAGTCCCAGCTGAAGCCCCAGCCCACACCAGCTCCCTCTCCAAAGCCATCTCCAAGGCTATCTGCAATGACTCAGGATGAGCCAGCTGGGTCTGTATGCGCAGCTCTGTAGGAGAGAGCGCCTGTATTAACTGGTCCCGTGCTAGCTCGCTCTGCACGGAGAGGGGCATGTGAGCATATGCCCGCCGAGAGAGGCTCTCAATGTCATTAGCTAGCGCCCGTAGAGGCTCTCCAGGCTGCCTGCGTCTATTACTCAGTTCGGAGCGCAGTAGCCCGGGCTGTACACACTGTCCATAGCGCCTCCTCAGTGCTCCCACTAAAGCACCATAATCACGTCTGTCCTCGGGGCTAATCAATATCAAACAGGCCAGAGCTTCATCCGTGAGGCATAAAGCCAACTGCAGTGCCCTATCTTCATTCGACCACCCCCTAAAATGAGCTAACAGTTCAAACTGAGCATGAAAAGCTTCCCAATCCGCCTTACCGGAATACTTCGGGGTCTTAACAGATACGGACGCAGCCGGGAACTGGGCGCCGCCATGTTTGTTTACATCCTGAGCCCCAGATTCCTTGTCCCGCCGCGTCGACGTCACCCCTTCGGTCCGCCCACCAGAATCCGCGCGAAGCACAGTCGACGAAGGACTCATGCCCGCTTCAGCCGCCATCACTCTAACGTCCTCCCTCAAGCGACCTCTGGGCTCCGACGCCCTGGTGATCTCCTCAGCCAGATCCCCCGACGTCCATGCACACGCACTTCCTTGGCCATAATTGTCCTCTACCTCCACCTTCACTTTCGGATTTCCTCTAAGCATTTTCAACCCCCGTTCTCACCTACGGTAGCTAGCCACAGAAGTCAGCTATCTAGCTGGCTAACTTTTATCAACGTTTTTACTTCTGACACCAATGTAATGACCTGACAAGATCATAAAGGAACAATTGTCCAGACAGAGGGTTGAGTTTACGAATTGACGGTTTATTAACCCAACTTTACACAGGCTACTGTTTGGCCGTAGCCCACAAGCCAACCGTGACCTTCTCTTGTGAAGCCCAGACATAAGAGAGAGAACAATGGCTAAACCTGGTCTTAACTTCCAATGCTCCATCCCCCTGCCCAACCCCCCTCCACGCCACTCCGCCAAACACCAGGATGCCCGGCATCAGAACATTCCAGGCATCCCCGTGATTGGCAGATAGCAGGTTGATTGGCATGTTGGACCCCGCGAACACTGGTAAGTACAACACAACCCACTAATAGCCTACCACATAACACACCGCTGTCTGTGCGGGTCGCTACAATACATACAAATGTATACTCCCAAAGGACCATGTGTATTATTCTTTACTATTTGCCTGCGTGGTCCGCCCTGGTGCTTGGTGGCGAATGGCACGGGTTTACAGGTTGTATAGCCGAGTGAACACTGCAGCTCTGCAGGACGGGTATTAATTACCAAGCGTTTGCCAGTCAATTTTCTGTGTTTTGGCTGTTCAACAGAGGGTTACATTCATACAAATGTTGAATTTTACTGGGTTTGTTTTCCTATTTAATTACATGTTTTTGGAGTATACAGTGGCTTGCGTAAATATTCATCCCCCTTGGCATTTTTCCTATTTTGTTGCCTTACAACCTGGAATTAAAATAGATTTTTTGAAGGTTTGTATCATTTGATTTACACAACATACCTACCACTTTGAAGATGCAAAATATATTTTATTGTGAAACAAATAAACAAAACATTAAGTCATACCACAGATTCTCAATTGGATTGTAGTCAGGGCTTTGACTAGGCCATTCCAATACATTTAAATGTTTCCCCTTAAACCACCCGAGTGTTGCTTTAGCATTATGCTTTGGGTCATTGTCCTGCTGGAAGGTGAACCTCCGTCCCAGTCTCAAATCTCTGGAAGACTGAAACAGGTTTCCCTCAAGAATTTCCCTGTATTTAGCACCATCCATCATTCCTTAAATTCTGACAAGTTTCCCAGTCCCTGCAGATGAAAAACATCCCCACAGCATGATTCTGCCACCAGAATCATGCTGTTCTCGGGGGTGATGAGAGGTGTTGGGTTTTGCGCCAGACATAGCATTTTCCTTGATGGCCAAAAAGCCATCAGTGGATGTGACACAGGGACTCCGTGGCAACAACCTCACATGCGATAACTTTTTTACTTCGCACAAGCTGGGAAATAGGAGCTCCTCAAGAGGAAGCTGACGATGGTCGGAACAGTTCGAAAAAACAAGCCAGTGCTCCCACCCCATCTATTGAATACACGGAACAGGCCTATAAATTAGCTTGTGTTTGTGTTCACGGCCGACACGTCCCTAGTGTCCTACGTGCCAAAGAAAGGCAACAATGTGGTACTCATGAGTACGCTGCACAGGGATGGGAGAATCTGTGACCAGGAACATATAAAAAATGAAATCATAATGGATTACAATGCCACAAAAGGAGGGGTGGACAATTTAGACAAGCTGGTGACTGGCTACAGCTGCAAAAGAAGAACCCTATGCTGGCCACTTGTGATATTCTTCAACATCTTGGACATCTCGGCGTACAACGTGTTTGTCATCTGGATGGTGTTGGACCCAGATTGGAACAAAGGGAAGCTCCAGATGAGATGGCTCTTTCTCAAGGAGCTGGGCAAGGCATTGCTAAGACCTCAAATCCAGAGAAGGCAACAAATCCCAAGGACCCCAGCTTCTGCAGCCGTCATGGGGAGGATTCAAAAGGAGGATGCTGGTGCCCCATCCGCAAAACCAACAGAACCAACTCTAATACCGGAAGTGTGAGTGATGTTGTTCCATGTGTGTGTGTGTCTGACCCGCCTACCTTGGCCTGCTGTAACTATATATGTGAGTGAGTGAGATGTAAAATTCCTGAACTAAGTGTTTTTACTAGTGATGCACTGATATTACATTTTTGGCCGATACTGATATCTGATATTTTCCTTGCCAAAAAAAACTGATACCGAATAACGATATTTAACATTTTAGCGGCCTTTTAAGCATTCTAGTACAGTTAAATAGTTAACACACACACATGGACGCAGCGGTCTAAGGCAATGCATCTCAGTGCAAGAGGCGTCACTACAGTCCCTGGTTCGAATCCAGGCTGTATCACATCCGGCCATGATTGGGAGTCCCATAGGGCGGGGCACAATTGGTCCAGCGTCGTCCGGGTTTGGCCGGGGTAGACCGTCATTGTAAGTAAGACTTTAACTGACTTGCCTAGTTAAATAAAGGTTAAACACACACACACACACCACTCTGATCCAAAAGTTATTTCAGTTCAAAGCAATAAACATCCATAGTGATGAAAACCTTGTTTCATTTATATTTGTTCAAGATAAACACGATTTATTCCACCCATGTCTTGATTATTAGCATCAAACAGCCCCCGTGATATGCACATTTTCAGGGAAGTTAGGAACAAATATACACAGGCAGTTAGGAGAGCTAAGGCTAGCTTTTTCACGCAGGAATTTGTATCCTGTAGCACAAACTCAAACTTCTGGGACACTGTAAAGTCCATGGAGAATAAGAGCACCTCCTCAAAGCTGCACAATGCACTGAGGCTAGGTAACACTGTTACCACCGATAAATCCACTATAATTGAGAATTTCAATAAGCATTTTTCTACGGCTGGCCATGCTTTCCACCTGGCTACCCCTACCCCGGTCAACAGCCCTGCGCTCCCCACAGCAACTCGCCCAAACCTTCCCCACTTCTCCTTCACCCAAATCCAGATAGCTGATGTTCTGAAAGAGCTGCAAAATCTGGACCCCTACAAATCAGCCGGGCTAGACAATCTGGACCCTCTCTTTCTAAAATGATCTGCCGAAATTGTTGCAACCCCTATTACTAGCCTGTTCAACCTCTCATATCGTCTGATTCCCATAGATTGGAAAGCTGCCGCGGTCATCCCCCTCTTCAAAGGGGGAGACACTCTAGACCCAAACTGCTACAGACCTATATCTCTTCTACCCTGCCTTTCTAAGGTCTTCGAAAGCCAAGTTAACAAACAGATTACCGACCATTTCGAATCCCACCGTAACTTCTCCGCTATGCAATCTGGTTTCAGAGCTTGTCATGGGTGCACCTCAGCCACGCTCAAGGTCCTAAACAATATCATAACTGCCATCGATAAGAGACATTACTGTGCAGCCGTATTCATCGACCTGGCTGAGGCTTTCGACTCTGTCAATCACAACATTCTTATTGGCAGACTCAACAGTCTTGGCTTCTCAAATGATTGCCTCGCCTGGTTCACCAACTACTTCTTTGATGGAGTTCAGTATGTCAAATCGGAGGGCCTGTTGTCCGGACCTCTGGCAGTCTCTATGTGGATGCCACAGGGTTCAATTCTCGGGCCGACTCTCTTCTCTGTATACGTCAATGATGTCGCTCTTGCTGCTGGTGATTCTTTGATCCACCTCTATGCAGACGACACCATTCTGTATACCTCTGGCCCTTCTTTGGACACTGTGTTAACTAACCCACAGATGAGCTTCAATGCTATACAACTCTCCTTCCGTGGCCTCCAACTGCTCTTAAATGCAAGTAAAACTAAATGCATGCTCTTCAACAGATTGCTGCCCGCACCTGCCCTCCCGTCCACCATCACTATTCTGGACGGTTCTGACTTAGAATATGTGGACAACTACAAATACCTAGGTGTCTGGTTAGACTGTAAACTCTTCTTCCAGACTCACTTTAAACATCTCCAATCCAAAATTAAATCTAGAATCGGCTTCCTATTTCGCAACAAAGCATCCTTTACTCATGCTGCCAAACATACCCTCGTAAAACTGACAATCCTACCGATCCTCGACTTCGGCGATGTCATTTACAAAATAGCCTCCAACACTCTACTCAACAAATTGAATGCAGTCTATGACAGTGCCATCCGTCTTGTCACCAAAGCTCCATATACTACCCACCACTGCGACCTGTACGCTCTCGTTGTCTGGCCCTCGCTTCATACTCATCGCCAAACCCACTGGCTCCAGGTCATCTAGAAGTCTCTGCTAGGTAAAGCCCCGCCTTATCTCAGCTCACTGGTCACCATAGCAGCACCCACACGTAGCACGCGCTCCAGCAGGTATAGCTCACTGGTCACCCTCAAAGCCAATTCTTCCTTTGGCCGCCTCTCCTTCCAGTTCTCTGCTGCCAATGACTGGAATGAACTGCAAAAATCACTAAAGCTGGAGACTCTTACCTCCCTCACTAGCTTTAAGCACCAGCTGTCAGAGCAGCTCACAGATTACTGCACCTGTACATAGCTCATCTGTAAATAGCCAATCCAATCTACCTTCTCCCCATAATGTATTTATTTATTTATCTTGCTCATTTGCACCCCAGTATCTCTACTTGCACATTCATCTTCTGCACATTCTACCATTCCAGTGTTTAATTGCTATATTGTAATTACTTCACCACCATGGCCTATTTATTGCCTTACCTCTCTTATCTTATCCTACCTCATTTGCACATGCTGTATATAGATTTTTCTACTGTATTATTGATTGTATGTTTGTTTATTCCATGTGTAACTCTGTGTTGTTGTATGTGTTGAACTGCTTTGCTTTATCTTGGCCAGGTCGCAGTTGCAAATGAGAACTTGCTCTCAACTAGCCTACCTGGTTAAATAAAGGTGAAATAAAAAAAATACAAAAATAAGAATCGATTTTTGTTTACATAAATTACATTTTATCAAAGCAAACGAATGGCACTTTTATTGATAAATGTGATCTAGCAGAGGTAAATGGCAAATATTAACCATGTAAGCTGTCTTTATTGCTTGTAATTGATATAAGTCAACATCTAAGTATTAAGTATTAAGTATTTTTACGTAAATTGTTATGGCTGTATTGTTTTAAAAACCCAATAATGTTGTGGGTCCATCAGACCCGCGAACATTGGGTGAATAACACAACATGAACACCACACAAGGGTTAAATGGTGGTATATAGGTGTAGCGTAAATTGGTGGTGCAATTTATTCCTTTCCCCTTTATTTTTGTTATCACAAAATGCAACGTGATTGACCACACACTCCGGCACAGTAGGTGGCGGCATGCATAACCAAATGTGCGAACGCAATGATAGCAAAGAAGAACATCAAGGAAGCTGCCAGTGTGGGCGGCTCTGTCAGATGGTCAACATCAAAACAACAGTATTAGCGCGTCAGATGCATTTACGACTGCACAGACATTTAAACATTTTTGGTTAGATGTATACTGTCTTGGAAGTGCTACTAAAAGTAACCTGATGTATAGCTTACACTGTATACCGTCTTTCGCTCAGTAGCTATCTCAAAATCGCCATTTTAACTTCTGGTTGTGCCTTGGGCGGTGGATTGAGCGGCCAGTGTCAAAATAGCTGCTAGCTATTAGCTGGGTTGCTCACTTTTAGACGTTGACCAAGGACAACGAGCTTTTAATATATCATGCTAGCTGTCTAACAAGCTTAGGTACATGCTTGGTAGCTCATGGTAGTAGTTTCAAATTACGACATTAGCTAGCTAACGTTAGCCAGGTAGCTAGTTGGCTAACAACAAGCCTTATCAGATAATCAACTTTAGCTAGTAGTACTGACTAGCTACCTAGAGGACTTTATACAACAACCAAACTGGATAAAACGTTGGATTTGGTCGGTTTTAAGTCGGGCTCAGCGGGTTCGCTGACCCCACAGAAGAGGATGAAGAAGAGGAAAGAACTCGATGCATTGATCGGACTTGGGGACAGTAAAAGGAAGAAAACCAAAAAGGGGTCCGGCCACAGGCTCCTCAGAACCGAGCCTCCACTAGACTCAGAATCCGAATCAAGCTCAGATGATGATGAATTCAGCAACCTTGGTACTGTCGCTGCTTTTGGAAAGTAAGTGATCGATCTAGCTGACACAACGTCCATTCCAAATATGTGACTGACTGCCTCAATTCGGTCTTATGTAGCAACATTTGAAATCGTTTTTTGTTTTTTTTACGTATGATAAAAGTAGAGACTTATAGAGCTACAACATGATATATAATAATACACTGCAGTTGAGGAACAATGGGAAAGTAATTCTGCTTTGAAAGTTGATAAACTTGTAACCCCACTTTTGAGAAAATGGCCCTTAAATGTGTTGGTACACCTACTAGTGGCGCAGCGGTCTAAGGCACTGCATCTCGGTGCTAGAGGCGACCCTGGTTTGATTCCAGGCTATATCACAACCGGTCGTAATTGGGCATCACAAAAAAATAAATATCCGGGTTAGGGTTTGGCCGGGGTAGGCCGTCATTGTACCTAGGTGTCTGGCTAGACTGTAAACTCTCCTTCCAGACTCATATTAAACATCTCCAATCCAAAATCAAATCTAGAATCGGCTTTCTATTTCGCAACAAAGACTCCTTCACTCATGCCGCCAAACTTACCCTAGTAAAACTGACTATCCTACCGATCCTCGACTTCGGCGATGTCATCTACAAAATAGCTTCCAATACTCTACTCAGCAAACTGGATGCAGTCTTTCACAGTGCCATCCGTTTTGTTACCAAATCACCTTATACCACCCACCACTGTGACCTGTATGCTCTAGTTGGCTGGCCCTCGCTACATATTCGTCGCCAGACCCACTGACTCCAGGTCATCTATAAGTTTATGCTAGGTGAAGCTCCGCCTTATCTCAAGGTTCACTGGTCATGATAACAACACCCACCCGTAGCACATGTTCCAGCAGGAATATCTCACTGATCATCCCCAAAGCCACCACCTCATTTGTCCGCCTTTCCTTCCAGTTCTCTGCTGCCAGTGACTGGAACGAATTGCAAAAATTGCTGAAGCTGGAGACTTATATTTCTCTCACCAACTTTAAACATCAGCTATCTGAGCAGCTAACCGATCGCTGCAGCTGTACATAGTCCATCTGTAAATAGCCCACCCAATCTACCTACCTCATCCCCATACTGTTTTTATTTACTTTTCTGCTCTTTTGCACACCAGTATTTCTATTTGCACATCATCATCTGCTCATTTATCACTCCAGTGTTAATCTGCTAAATTGTAATTCTTCGCTACTATGGCCTATTTATTGCCTTATCTCCTCATGCCTTTTGCACATACTGTATATAGACTTTCTTTTTTTCTACTGTGTCATTGATTTGTTTATTGTGTTATTGGCTTTTTTATTGTTTATTCCATGTGTAACTCTGTGTTGTTGTCTGTGTCACACTGCTTTGCTTTATTTTGGCCAGGTCGCAGTTGTAAATGAGAACTTGTATATAAACTATAACTTGCATATAAACTAGCCTACCTGGTTAAATAAAGGTTAAATTAAAAAAAAATGTAAATTTAGAATTAGTTAACTGATTTGCATAGTTAAATAAAGGTTAAATTAAAAAAGAGCTCTTTGTCTACACCTACTCAGCATCGTTCACACTAGAGGTCGACCAATTAATTGGCATGGCCTATTAATTAGGGCCGATTTCAAGTTTTCATAACAATCGGTAATTGGCCTTTTTGGATGCCGATTATGGCCGATTACATTGCAATCCACGAGGAGACTGCGTGGCAGGCTGACCACCTGTTACGAGTGCAGCATCAAAAGGATCTTGTGGCTGCAAGGAGCCAAGGTAAGTTGCTAGCTAGCATTAAACTTATCTTATAAAAAACAATCAATCTTCACATAATCACTAGTTAACAACACATGGTTGATGATATTACTAGGTTAACTAGCTTGTTCTGCATTGCATATAGTCAATGCGGTGCCTGTTAATTTATCATTGAATCACAGCCTACTTCAACTTGATGAGTTAACAAAAGCGCATTCACGAAAAAAAGCACATAAGTTGCACAAATGTACCTAACCATAAACGTCAATGCATATGTAGATAAAATAAATTCATGTTAGCAGGCAGTATTAACTAGGGAAATTGTGTCACTTCTCTTGCGTTCAGTGCAAGTAGAGTCAGGGTATATGCAGCAGTTTGGGCCGCCTGGCTCGTGAACTGTTGAAAGGCCATTTATTCCTAACAAAGACCATAATTAATTTGCCAGAATTGTACATAATTATGACATAACATTGAAGGTTGTGCAATGTAACAGTAATATTTAAACTTAGGGTTGCCACCCGTTCGGTAAATTACGGAACGGTTCTGTATTTCACTGAAAGAATAAACGTTTTGTTTCTGTGTTTATTATATTATAATTAAGTAAATTATTTGTTATTTGATAGAGCAGTCTGACTGAGCGGTGGTAGGCAGCAGCAGGCTCGTAAGCATTCATTCAAACAGCAGCTCTTAGCAATGCTGGGATGCACAGCGCTGTTTATGGCTTCAGCCTAATCTTGGGAGTTGATAGGCTTGGCAATACTAAAGCTCCTATAAGAACATCCAATAGTCAAAGGTATATGAAATACAAATGGTATAGAGAGAAATAGTCCTATAATTCCTAGAACTACAACCTAAACTTCTTAACTGGGAATATTGAAGACTCATGTTAAAAGGAACCACCAGCTTTCATATGTTCTCATGTTCTGAGCAAGGAACTTAAACGTTAGCTTTTTTGCATGGCACATTGCACTTTTACTTTCCAACACTGTGTTTTTGCATTATTTAAACCAAATTGAACATGTTTCATTATTTATGAGACTAAATTGATTTTATTTCTGTATTATATTAAGTTAAAATAAGTGTTCATTGTTCATTCAGTATTGTTGTAATTGTCATTTATTACATATATATATATATAAAAAATAGTCCGGTTAATTGGTATCGGCTTTTTTTGGCCCTCCAATAATCAGTATCGGTATCGGCGTTGAAAAATCATAATCGGTCGACTTCTAGTTCACACCCTGTAAAGCCTTAGCCCCACCCATCTCTTTAAGGATTCACATGTGAGGCCATGTGCTAAATAGAGTGAGTAAGGTAGTGTAATAAACAACCAAAGATTTCAAGACTAAAAGTGGTGAAAGTAGTATCCTACAATGAGGAAAAACTCCAGGTAAAAATACACCTATATCCTAATCCACATATGTCAGAGTCAAGGCCCGCGGGCCACATCCGGCCCGCGAGAAGGTTTTTTACGGCCCCTGGGATGATCTTGATTTATTATTAGAACCGGCCCGCAGACCGCAGCAAGCCGGCAGCCCGCAGATCTTTTACACGCACCAATACTACATTTCCCACAATGCAACGGTGACGCACCGAGCAGTAGGCTGCTTCATTTCAATATTTATTGGCACAGCAGTCGTCAGCATCACAGTAAAATTAACTTTCAGATACCCATCAAAAATGGCAAAACGGAAGGTGGACACTGAGAACCGGGGGTTTCAAACAAGGTGGGAGTCGGAGTATATGTTCACGGAGGTAGCTGGAAAACCTGTGTGTCTTCTGTGTGGAGAAAGTGTGGCGGTACTGAAAGAGTATAATCTGAGACGACATTATGAAACGAAACACGCGGACAAAAACAAGAATATGGACATGGAACAAAGGCTACAAAAGGCTAGATTTTTGCACTTTATTTTATTGTATTTCAATCCAATTATATTTTAAAAATATTTCAGTTGAGTGGATGATAGAAAATTGCTATTATTGTTTTTTTCTTTGAAGTAAATTTAGCCCACTTTTGCTAAAATAGAAAATATAGGCTACTGATGGTGCCTTGAATACCGGTTTCTTTCATTTAATGTTCATGTTATGGGGATTTTTATATAAAGGAAATTTGTCTTTTGTGTCTGTTGAAAATTAAAGATTACTGACAGAGCCATAAGAAAATATTGCTTTATTTATCTGATCATATTGGAATATATTTGTTAGGTTTTCAGTAGGTTCAATTAGGTTCACTAGACTATATGCGTCATTTAAAAATTTTTCAATGAACATTCGAACAGTCCGGCCCTCGGCTTGTAGCTAAATTTTTTATTTGGCCCTCCGTCCATTTGACTTTGACACCCCTGTCCTAATCTGACTTTGGTGCAGGTCATGTTGTTCTTCACAAGTGTATTTGTCACATTCATAGGATACAGAGGTGGAAACAGTACAGTGAAATGGTTATTTGCGTAGTAGCAATATCAAAAATAGAAATATTGTATCATTATTAGATGATGCTTACCCAGACACTAGGGGTGTGCCGAGTAGTCAGACAAAACTAGTATCGTAACGGATGTGGACAATTTTCTGGATACGATTATGATCCAAGTATATATATTTTTTATTATCTATGATAAAAAAAATAAAAAAATAAAAATGTGGGTGCCAGCAAGCATGTTTCTCGTGTCAGTCAGACTTTCTAAACCAAACTGTGTCTGAGTCAGTCATGTGCGTGGTCAAAACTCAACTGTCTAGTTTGCTTGTCTTTAAAGAGAAGGGCGGGCTGTACATTGATCCTGCTGCTCTGATTGGATAGAGTGAAGTTGTATTTGTCCTGTCCCACTCGCTTCATAATTTCACTGATCACTTTTCCTTGCATGTTTTCAGTCTGATCAATTAGATTGCTGCATCCTGCTACTATGATAAATCACATGGCGAGGACGTTTGATATCAAGCTGTCAATATGCATAATATCTAACAAGTGTGGCAAGGGTAGGGAAGAAAGATGAAGCTAATGTACATTCTGACTTTAGTTGGTTAGCTAAGTTCAATGTTAGCTAGCTAGCTAACATTAGGCAATGACTAGAAATGCAAATAGCTTACTGAGATACAAATAGTATTACTACACAGATCATACACTTAACGTTAGCTAGCGAGCCAGCAAGGTCTAAAACTACGCTCTAACTTGCAATGAAAACAACTTTCTGACAAAATTAGAAACATATAATATATGAAATGTAGCTAGACTCTTACCCGTATACATGGATGAACGCTCCACGGCAGCGTGTCTTTCCGTTTGGTTTGTAGCTAGCTACAGCTTGTTTGGCCCGTTGTGTCAAGTCACTCCGGTTCACACTGACCGTGTGCAAAAAGTAGTCCATCACAACGTTTTCCCACTGATCTTTGTCGATAGCGCCTGCTAAATTCTGGGCAGTTGATCCATAGCAACACTTTTGCAGTTCTCCATGGCTAATGTTATATCTTTCAAAAAGGCAACATTAGCAAGGATTATCTACACATGCTGAGCAGCTCATGTTATAGACAGAAGCATTCTACGTGGCAGACCAATCCAAACTCATCTCTCGGCATGTCCAAGCTCAACCATTATCTCAGCCAATCATGGCTAGCGGGAAGGTTCCTGACTTTTTCTGTGGCTAAACCAACTAGGCTCGTAATTCTAATGTTTTATTCGTATTACCAGATGGCATACAAGTTTGTTATTAAGGCAGATGAAAGTTAACATGTTCCAGAAGGCATTTTTGCCCAAAAAAACACATACGCCTAGCTTCTTGAAACGGGTCACACATGTCTATCAATGATACATGTAGCCCTCCTTGATCATGACTCTTAGTTCCATTTACATTACACAAGTCATTGGACGAAGGCTTCTTCTGTATGTGGAGGTTTTGTTAAGAGCCCTGACGCTCGGCCTGAACATTAACACGCATCGCTTGCGGACCTTATTTTTCATATCAGTGAGAAATAATAAAATAAAATAAATGTTTAAAAAGGCTAAATTGATATATACATTTTTATAGGGTTAAGGTTCCCACACGGTCATATTTCCATGTTACAGCGCTTGTTTACGGAAAACAGACAGAGGGCAGAGTGGACTATGCTGTAGTTTTCTTTTGCCGGATGTCTAGCCAGCATTTTCCTTACTTGACGCTCATGTGCTTCAAGCTAGCTACAGTAGTTGGAGTCTGTCTGTGTACTTCGGATAGTACCACCGCACGATAAAGCAACACACGAGTTGTCAATGGAGCAGTCTGCAAAGTTAGGGATGCCTCACTAGGCTGCGGTGGGTTCAGTGTACCGCAAGCGTTCAATACTTTCAAGTTGTGAGTTGCATTACCATGCAGTGGTACAAACGGAAGTTCGTAAACGTTCCAATGGGGTGGCACCATACAGAGGCCAAATGATGATGACTATTGTGTAGGTAGAGATGAAAAAATACCAGCTGAACGACTGGAAATTTGTCTCAGTTAAGAATGACGCTAGGACAATTCGTTATTACTACACTTGGTTAGTGAGCACTGTTGGCTAGTTTTCACGAAACCAGCCAAAAGAATGGCGTGCAAAATGAATACGTAATTTAGCAAGCTAGTGATTTGAAGTCAGTAATCTATATGGGAACAACCAGTTCAATTTATTGATGTTGCTAGAGATGGGTGACTGAAGAATAGAAACAAACTAGATTAATTGTTGTAATGTGCCCTTGTGCACACCTCGACAACAACTGTGATTATTATTATTATTATTATATGACCCTGCTGGTCATATAGGAACATTTGAACATCTTGGCCATCTTCTGTTATAATCTCCACCCGGCACAGCCAGAAGAGGACTGGCCACCCCTCATAGCCTGGTTCCTCTCTAGGTTTCTTCCTAGGTTCTGGCCTTTCTAGGGAGTTTTTTCTAGCCACCGTGCTTCTACACCTGCATTGCTTGCTGTTTGGGGTTTTAGGCTGGGTTTCTGTACAGCGCTTTGTGACATCAGCTGATGTAAGAAGGGCTTTATTAATAGATTTGATTGACCAGTCTGATGGTAGCCCTGCAGTATATGAAACCAGTAGCTTGATGGGAGAATAACTTTAATCTGTTCTAATTATTAGCTTTGGTCGAACAGGGCGAAAATGATATACTCCGTGCAGCAAACCGTTCTGCAGCTCTGCGAAGCACGTGCTTTAGGTACAGGAAAAAGCGGGCTAGACATCCGGCAAAAACAACATAGGGCAAAACGCATGCGCATCTGGTAGACATGGCATAGTGCGGCACCCCCAATATAGCGTTGACAGACTGCTCCATTGACAATGGAGGCATATACTTTGCTAAGGAGCTATCTGTGTCTCCGAATGGAAGACGGACGCCACAAGCATGTTGTCACTGTGTTAAAACAGTGTGTACAGTAAATGTGTACTTTGCATTTGTCAAATAATTTTGATGTGATATGAAAGTAGAGGGATTTATGTTTCTAGAACCGTATCGGAATTGAGAATCCATTCACGTTTAGATGGAGTTTTTGGCTGTTTTGGCTGATGGAGCCAATTCACCTCTGAACAGAATGTGTAAGGTCCTTGGACTATAAGGAGTAACGTTAGGCTCCTTTAGTCCATTATTTGGCTATGATGCATAAAGCTTGTGAATGTAAAATATTAATAAAAACTTTCTCATTCATCATAGAAGAAGTTACGTGAAGTGCTGCAATGTCTGCTATCCCTTGTTCCTGTTTATCATACTGGCTGCCTGTGTTACGGCTTGTGCTGGACTGATATGGATGCAGATTGCCCTGAAAGAAGATCTAGACTCCCTCAAAGAAAAGCTGCATACAAGTAAGCCATCAGACAAACACTGCAACCTGTCATTTGTCCCATGTCAATCTTTAGAAAAGGCCTTCAGGTTCAAGCATGTATTCAGCCACAGTAGTACACACTATCCCACTTTACTTCACAATAAATAGTAGGCTAACCTTTGCACATCCATTGCTTATGGCTGAGTTTTACAATCATACAGCCCAGTGACTACAGTTTTAGTACATTGTATGTTTTTTTAATGCATATTTTCTCTACAGTGGAATCCAGCCAGAAGGTGTCATCACATGAAATACCAAAACTAAGTGAAGAGCTGAAGACAAAGCAGAGAAAGCTGGAGGATATTGAAAGTGGAGACAAGGGTCTGAACAAACTGTGGTCCAACCTTACAGAGATTAACAGAAAGGTAAAGTGTTAAAGGGAAAGTGATGTTATCTGTAGAACTATCTTGTTTTGTCATCTGTCACCCCCATTGTTGTGAAACCTCTCACACCAAAGCAGGTTAAATCAAGGTTTGGATTGTAGAGTGAAAGGGAAGTCTGTTTGCCACGTGTAATTGAATGTTCTGTGTTCTGGAATGCTTCTCTCTCATTAGATCAGTTTTCTGGACACTGCGGTGAACCATCTAAAGGCCAACATCAAATCAGCCTCAGACTTAATCAACCTTCCAACTACAGTTGAAGAGCTCCAAAAGGTATATCTAAACTTGATCACTTCTGTGAAATATACAGAATGTAAGCATTTGAAGCATAATTGAGACGCAAAAGAGAGACAAGTAAGGGTTCTCATATGTACAGTTGAAGTCGGAAGTTTACAAACATTTAGGTTGGAGTCATTAAAACTAGTTTTTCAACCACTCCACAAATTTCTTGTTAACAAACTATAGTTTTGGCAAGTTGGTTAGGACATCTACTTTGTGCATGACACAAGTAATTTTTCCAACAATTGTTTGCAAACAGATTATTTCACTTATCATTCACCGTATCACAATTCCAGTGGGTCAGAACTTTACATACACTAAGTTGACTGTGCCTTTAAACAGCTTGGAAAATTCCAGAAAATGATGTCATGGCTTTAGAAGCTTCTTTAAGGCTAATTGACATCATTTGAGTCAATTGGAAGTGTACCTGTGGATGTATTTCAAGGCCTACCTTCAAACAGTGCCTTTTTGCTTGACATCATGGGAAAATGAAAAGAAATCAGCCAAGACCTCAGAATTTTTTTTTTTAACTCCACAAGTCTGGTTCATCCTTGGGAGCAATTTCCAAATGCCTGAAGGTACCATGTTCATTTGTACAAACAATAGTACGCAAGTATAAACCACATGGGACCACACAGCCGTCATACCGCTCAGGAAGGAGATACATTCTGTCTCTTAGAGGGGAACGTACTTTGGTGTGAACTGCAAATCAATCCCAGAACAACAGCAAAGGACCTTGTGAAGATTCTGGAGGAAACGGGTACAAAAGTATCTATAACAACAGTAAAACGAGTCCTATATCAACATAACCTGAAAGGCCGCTCAGCAAGGAAGAAGCCACTGCTCTAAAACCGCCATAAAAAAGCCAGACTACGGTTTGCAACTGCACATGGGGACAAAGATTGTACTTTTTGGAGAAATGTCCTCTGGTCTGATGAAACAAAAATAGAACTGTTTGGCCATAATGACCATCGTTATGCTTGGAGGAAAAAGGGAGAGGCTTGCAAGCCGAAGAACACCATCCCAACCGTGAAGCACGGGGGTGGCGGCATCAGGTTGTGGGGGTGCTTTGCTGCAGGAGGGACTGGTGGACATCACAAAATAGATGGCATCATGAGAGAGGAAAATTATGTGGAAATATTGAAGCAACATCTCAAGACATCAGTCAGGAAGTTAAAGCTTGGTCGCAAATGGGTCTTCCAAATGGACAATGACCCCAAGCATACTTCCAAAGTTGTGGCAAAATGGCTTAAGAACAACAAAGTCAAGGTATTGGAGTGGCCATCACAAAGCCCTGACCTCAATCCTATAGAAAATTTGTGAGCAGAACTGAAAAAGCGTGTGGGAGCAAGGAGGCTTACAAACCGGACTCAGTTACACCATCTCTGTCAGGAGGAATGGGCCAAAATTCACCCAACTTTGTGGGAAGCTTGTGGAAGGCTACCTGAAATGTTTGACCCAAGTTAAACAATTTAAAGGCAATGCTACCAAATACTAATTGAGTGTATGTAAACTTCTGACCCACTGGGAATGTGATGAAAGAAATAAATGCTGAAATAAATCATTCTCTCTACTATTACTCTGACATTTCACATTCTTAAAATAAAGTGGTGATCCTAACTGACCCAAGACAGGGACTTTTTACTAGGATTAAATGTCAGGAATTGTGAAAAACTGAGTTTAAATGTATTTGGCTAAGGTGTATGTAAACTTCCGACTTCAACTGTATATTCAGAAGTATTTGCCATGTTTGTTTGCAATTATTGCCATCAATATTGCCCGGTATTCACCCACGGTCTATTGGGTTGTCATATTGCCATTAAAAAAAGTTTATGCATCTGGGAAGTAAGGCTTAAATGTTTTCATTTGCAGAGTGTGGCTACAATCGGCAGCACTTTAACCAGTGTGCAGCATGATGTCAAGACAATGCAGACGGCCCTTGAGGACCAGAAGAAAGAAACAGACGACCTAAAGAAGACCATGGTAAAGAACATAAAAATACTAGCTTCCTTTACACACTACTCTTTTCAGCTTGAACCTACGCCTGCTTTTAGTTCGTCTGAGCCAGTTAGCGGTACCAGTGTCCAAATGCATGAGCTGCAGAATGAACTAGATGACAGATTATACAACATCTAGACCAGTAGAAAGTAGTAACTGAGGTCAGTACACTAATCTATCATTGAACTAGCTACAGTTTTTAGTTGTTTTTGTTATAGCTGCCAGAACTAGCAACTCTCCCCACTGATTTGTTGTGCACCTTTTGAATGTCGTAGCAGATTATAGGTGAAATTAACATGGGGCCCTATGTTCAATGTGTAACATGGATGGGATTATCTTTGTGTGCGTGCGTCATCCACATTACATGAAACAATCTAACAGTATCCGCACAAGTGCTGATCCCTTTTTTGGCATATAAAACAGGCCAGCCTGCAAAGTGAATCTGGGTCAGTTTCTGTCAGATCAACTAAAGACTTGCTATTTTATTCTCTGTGGGCAAAATAGGATGCCGAGGCAAAAGAATCAAATGTGAAATCGACAGCCTCAGTTGAAAAAGAAACAAGCAACCGCTCATCAACATTAGCTCAAAATCAGGTACTGGTACACTACTCTTACTGTTGGTCAATTCCATTCTCATACCCTTTCAAAACATTCCATTTATGAAGGGTAGAATACTGGATATTCTTCTCATGGATTCATTTTCTCACACAAAAGTACTTTGTTGGGTTAAAATAGAGCGTGGTTCATTTAATATGATTTTATTTTTCTTACATATTTATCTAATCAAACTGGACTGATGGTAGTGCTGTTCAGTTCCTTAATCAAACATTCATTTTTAACACATGTCCATCAATCAGATTAAGAAATAATATCTATTTGCTTGTTTGTGTTGTATTCTTACAGGATGTAACGCACCTGAGAGAGGTTGTGAGCGAGGTTAACAAGACCCAAGGGCTGTACCACTCCTGGACTGGTGACCAGATCCAGAATCTCCAAACCGCTGTGTCCAACCTCACTCAGAGGGTGTCTTCCATGGAGCAGGGCTCTCCCCAGACAACACCACACAGTGTGAGTAATGACATGGATGGTGTAATGGGAATATTTATGATGAATAAATATTCAGTAATTTAAGACTTCAAAATGTATTCAACGTTAAAAGTATTTATATGAATAACTCAAAAGTACCCTTTTTGGTTGATCTTATTTTTTTAGAAGTGTCGTTTGGAACATTATAGTACTCTCTCAACGTGTCACATTTCCAGAGTGGGTGCTCTGCTACTTTTGAAGATGTGATCCATTTTATACATTTATACGAGTTTATTTCTACAGCGCTATATCCACCAATTTTTCACCTTTTGTTGTTTTCACCAGAAATTATTGCTTATGGGTACCTTTATTTATGTGTAAAATATGACTGTTTTCAGATATTTAATTCATAGATTGTGTGTTATAATGTTCTTTTTTGCAAAACGCTATATATCCATTGTTTAGCTGGAATGGAATATTTGTATATTTGACTGTGATATTTAGTTGTCTCAGCTAGTTATCTTAAGATGAATGCACAAACTAAGTCCCTCTGGATAAGAGCATCTGTTAAATGATTAAAATGTCCTCCTACTGTAATTGATGATGATAATAATAATAATACAACATTTACAATAATATTGATGTCAAATGTATCATTTGTACAGAGCTTTATTAAAAATGTAGTTATGCGTTACATTTGACTGTGTAAAACCTAGCAGTACTACTTATTTCTCTGAAAGTGAGGTGGCTATATATAGCATTTTGCTTCTTTTTTTTGTCCCAAATGAAACCATCAATGATAGATTTCAAACAAATACACAACCCCATGCCATGATTAGATAGTGAAAAAACACCAATCTCTTTAATTTCTTTAAACAATAAACATTTCTGAACATGGATATATTGCATTTTGGAAAGAAACTACATTATAGTTTTGTATATTTATAGGTCATCAACAAATCACCAGTAGAAGGAGTTCTCTTTGAATCCATTTTCCCATTCACTGTGGTGGTGCTCATAAAATGTATAATGACTTCAGAAGTACTGTAACAGAGTACCCACTCTGATAATTTGATGTACTTGTAGAGTATTGTTTAAAGTACATGTCTAAAAATTTACAAAATCATAAAGGGTACTTTTGAGATATTCATACACGTTTTTACTAATGTAAAATACATTTCTGTGAAAAATTGTATTTCAGGATCTAGACATGCTCCAGATTTTAGAGCACACCTATAAGGAGTATAATGACACCACGATGTCTGTATCATGTATGGTTCACGGATCATAAGTTCTTACAGAAGGCATGTATAGGTCTAAAAGGGGCCTAAAATGGCCACTTTCATCATGATTTTCTCATATGGTTTGTGATACAAATGTAAAAAGCATATCAAATAGCCTTCCTCCCAATGTGAGACTTGCCACAACAATCTGAGAGGCCGAAAATATTTTTGGGCCTTCCTGTCGTGGAATCGCCCCATATCGTTTGTAGCTGCTGGCAAAGTCATTGTCTTTTGTTTTGACTTTGTACATGGTTCAAGCTTCTCCGGCTGAGGTTTAGAGGACATTTCACTTTCTGATTAGAATGTAAAAGGCCCGTCTCCAAGAGGCCCGTTAGACATTTTTTCTGGTTCTGTTCTGGAGGTGCCTCTGTTGCAACTTGGAATAAACCGGATTTATTTCTGATTGAGTTTATCAATGATTGCTCTCCTTTTGGTTCACCTTGAAAGTCCTGTTACAGATGGTTCAGATTATATAGTCCTGTTATGGCACACAGACCGATAAGATACAGATTCAGAATGAGCTTTAGAAAGAGCTGCTTGCCACTCAGTGGCTTTTTGCCCAGATAAGAAGTACTGTTCTTACTGCACTGGAGTTGAGATGCATTTCAAATTGGGGCGTTCATGATTTATAGTTGTGCTCGCATGTATCACAATACCATCAATTATGCTATGATCACTTAAATGTACAAAAAAAATCTACTGTGCATTCGGAAAGTATTCAGACCCCTTGACTTTTTCCACATTTTGTTACGTTTCAGCCTTATTCTAAAATTGATTCAATTGTTTTTTCCCCTTCATCAATCTACACACAATACCCCATTATGACAAAGCAAAAAGTTTTGTCTTGTTTGTTTTTTTTTACAACAAAAAAAAGTATTCAGACCCTTTACTCAGTACTTTGTTGAAGCATCTTGGCAGCGATTACAGCCTCGAGTCTTCTTGGGTATGACGCTACAAGCTTGGCACACCTGTATTTGGGGAGTTTCTTTCATTCTTCTCTGCAGATCCTCTCAAGCTCTGTCAAATTGGATTGGGAGCGTCGCTGCACAGTTATTTTCAGGTCTCTCCAGAGATGTTCGATCAGGTTCATGTCCGGGCTATGGCTAGGCCTCTCAAGGACATTCAGAGACTTGTCCCGAAGCCACTCCTGCATTGTTTTGGCTGTGTGCTTAGGGTCGTCCCGTTGGAAGTTGAACCTTCACCCCAGTCTGAGCTCCTGAGCGCTTCCTCAAGGATCTCTCTGTACTTTGCTCCGCTCATCTTTCCCTCTATCCTGACTAGTCTCCCAGTCCCTGCCGCTGAAAAACATCCCCACAACATGATACTGCCACCACCATGGCTCACCGTAGGGATGATGCCAGGTTTCCTCCAGATGTGACGCTTGGCATTCCGGCCAAAGAGTTTTTAATATTGGCTCTGCATTTCACTGTCAACTCTGGGACCTTATCTAGACAGATGTGTGCCTTTCCAAATCATATCCAATCAATTGAATTTACCACAGGTGGACTCCAATCAAGTTTTAGAAACATCTCAAGGATGATCAATGGAAACAGGATGCACCTGAGCTCAATTTCGAGTCTCATAGGGAAGGGTCTGAATACTTATGTAAATAAGGTATTTCAGTTTTTTACTTAATAAATTTGCAAACATTTCTAATAACATGTTATATTAAATATAAACATTTAACAAAATAAAAATATAATGTCAACACACCATGTTGCAACAGGTTCAAACATCTTACAATTGTACACAAATGCAGTCAAACAAATAATTTGCAACTATAAAAACAGTATAATAATACGTGGACCTAAGCAAAAAACACACAATAGTTGATATGCATATGTATTATATACACATGAATATCCTTCACAAGATGAAGTACTCTGAACTGTACAGTATCTGCAATGGGAGATTATGGGGTCATTATGCCATTATGGGGTATTGTGTGTCATTATGAGGTATTGTGTGTAGATTGATGAGGAAGAAACATTTATTTAATCCATTTTAGAGTACGGCTGTAACGTAACAAAATGTGGAAAAGGGAAAGGGGATTGAATACTTTCCGAATGTACTGTGTATAAAACAAAATGTACATTTCAACCTCTAAGGACATTGTGGAGGTAGTTGTACCATTGGCTGTCAGTGGAGATGCAACAGAACCAGTAAAGGACCTGGTCACAGAGAGGGACACCAATGCAGATGGACTTAAAGCAGCAACTTCAGAAGCTACACATGGTATAAATAAGACAAGAAAGCTTAATTGTCTATTACATTTTCATTAAAAAAAATTAAGTACAGTGATGTACAATGTTACCTTTGGATGACTTTGGCCTGTTCTTTCTCCAGAAAAATCCACAGGTTCAAAGCCAACGAGACGTCCATGGTTTTTGACTCCAAACCGCACCAAGAGAGAGTCTGGAACAGAAAGCCCAAAGACTGTGTCATTCCCTGGAGTCAGCTCTCTGAAAGGTATTGGATACATTTTTAGTTATGAAGTTTAATATCTGTGATAATACATCACAATCTTAGTCATACGCAGTGGTGGAAAAAGTACCCAATTGTCATAGTTGAGCAGGGGTGAATGTAAGTCGGTCTGGTATGGCATCCCGGCAAAATAAATAGTGGGTGTACTCCGTACCGGTAAAACATGAGCCTATCACAATTAATACAACATGCCCAATAAACTATAGGCTATTACACCCTTATTTAACATTAATGCATGTCAGCCGCATGGAAAGATTAGCGAATTAACCTGAAACCGTGTGGTATACCCTGTAAATTGAGTTGTGGTTCGAGGAGAACACTTACATTTTCAAATCAAATTTTATTTGTCACATACACATGGTTAGCAGATGTTAATGCGAGTGTAGCGAAATGCTTGTGCTTCTAGTTCCGACAATGCAGTAATAACCAACAAGTAATCTAACCTAACAATTCCACAACTACTACCTTATACACACAAGTGTAAAGGGATAAAGAATATGTACATAAAGATATATGAATGAGTGATGGTACAGAACGGCATAGGCAAGATGCAGTAGATGGTATAGAGTACAGTATATACATATGAGATGAGTAATGTAGGGTATGTAAACATAAAGTGGCATAGTTTAAAGTGGCTAGTGATACATGTATTACATAGAGATGGCAAGATGCAGTAGATGATATAGAGTACAGTATATACATATACATATGAGATGAGTAATGTAGGGTATGTAAACATTATATTAAGTGGCATTGTTTAAAGTGGCTAGTGGTACATTTTTACATAATTTCCATCAATTCCCATTATTAAAGTGGCTGGAGTTGAGTCAGTATGTTGGCAGCGGCCGCTAAATGTTAGTGGTGGCTGTTTAACAGTCTGATGGCCTTGAGATAGAAGCTGTTTTTCAGTCTCTCGGTCCCTGCTTTGATGCACCTGTACTGACCTCGCCTTCTGGATGATAGCGGGGTGAACAGGCAGTGATCTGGGTGGTTGTTGTCCTTGATGATCTTTATGGCCTTCCTGTGACATCGGGTGGTGTAGGTGTCCTGGAGGGCAGGTAGTTTGCCCCCGGTGATGCGTTGTGCAGACCTCACTACCCTCTGGAGAGCCTTACGGTTGTGGGCGGAGCAGTTGCCGTACCAGGCGGTGATACAGCCCGACAGGATGCTCTCGATTGTGCATCTGTAGAAGTTTGTGAGTGCTTTTGGTGACAAGCCGAATTTCTTCAGCCTCCTGAGGTTGAAGAGGCGCTGCTGCGCCTTCTTCACAACGCTGTCTGTGTGGGTGGACCAATTCAGTTTGTCCGTGATGTGTACACCGAGGAACTTAAAACTTTCCACCTTCTCCACTACTGACCCGTCGATGTGGATAGGGGGGTGCTCCCGCTGCTGTTTCCTGAAGTCCACAATCATCTCCTTTGTTTTGTTGACGTTGAGTGTGAGGTTATTTTCCTGACACCACACTCCGAGGGCCCTCACCTCCTCCCTGTAGGCCGTCTCGTCGTTGTTGGTAATCAAGCCTACCACTGTAGTGTCATCCGCAAACTTGATGATTGAGTTGGAGGCGTGCATGGCCACGCAGTCGTGGGTGAACAGGGAGTACAGGAGAGGGCTCAGAACGCACCCTTGTGGGGCCCCAGTGTTGAGGATCAGCGGGGTGGAGATGTTGTTACCTACCCTCACCACCTGGGGGCGGCCCGTCAGGAAGTCCAGGACCCACTTGCACAGGGCGGGGTCGAGACCCAGGGTCTCGAGCTTGATGACGAGTTTGGAGGGTACTATGGTGTTAAATGCTGAGCTGTAGTCGATGAACAGCATTCTCACATAGGTATTCCTCTTGTCCAGATGGGTTAGGGCAGTGTGGTTGCGATTGCGTCGTCTGTGGACCTATTGGGTCGGTAAGCAAATTGGAGTGGGTCTAGGGTGTCCGGTAGGGTGGAGGTGATATGGTCCTTGACTAGTCTCTCAAAGCACTTCATGATGACGGAAGTGAGTGCTACGGGGCGGTAGTCGTTTAGCTCAGTTACCTTAGCTTTCTTGGGAACAGGAACAATGGTTGCCCTCTTGAAGCATGTGGGAACAGCAGACTGGGATAAGGATTGATTGAATATGTCCGTAAACACACCAGCCAGCTGGTCTGCGCATGCTCTGAGGACGCGGCTGGGAATGCCATCTGGGCCTGCAGCCTTGCGAGGGTTAACACGTTTAAATGTTTAACTCACCTCGGCTGCAGTGAAGGAGAGCCCGCAGGTTTTGGTAGCGGGCCGTGTCAGTGGCACTGTATTGTCCTCAAAGCGAGCAAAAAAGTTATTAAGCCTGTCTGGGAGCAAGACATCCTGGTCCGCGACGGGGCTGGTTTTCTTTTTGTAATCCGTGATTGACTGTAGACCCTGCCACATACCTCTTGTGTCTGAGCTGTTGAATTGCGACTCTATTTTGTCTCTGTACTGGGACTTAGCTAGTTTGATTGCCTTGCGGAGAGAATAGCTACACTGTTTGTATTCGGTCATGTTTCCGGTCACCTTGCCCTGGTTAAAAGCAGTGGTTCGCGCTTTCAGTTTCACGCGAATGCTGCCGTCAATCCACGGTTTCTGGTTTGGGAATGTTTTAATCGTTGCTGTGGGTACGACATCGTCAATGCACTTTCTAATGAACTCGCTCACCGAATCAGCATATTCGTCAATGTTGTTGTTGGACGCAATGCGGAACATATTCCAATCCGCGTGATCGAAGCAGTCTTGAAGCGTGGAATCAGATTGGTCGGACCAGCGTTGAACAGACCTGAGCGAGGGAGCTTGTTGTTTTAGTTTCTGTTTGTAGGCTGGAAGCAACAAAATGGAGTCGTGGTCAGCTTTTCCGAAAGGAGGGCGGGGGAGGGCCTTATATGCGTCGCGGAAGTTAGTATAACAATGATCCAAGGTTTTACCAGCCCTGGTAGCACAATCGATATGCTGATAGAATTTAGGGAGTTTTGTTTTCAGATTGGCCTTGTTAAAATACCCAGCTACGATGAATGCAGCCTCAGGGTGTGTGGTTTCCAGTTTACAAAGAGTCAGATAAAGTTCGTTCAGGGCCATCGATGTGTCTGCTTGGGGGGGAATATATACGGCTGTGATTATAATCGAAGAGAATTCCCTTGGTAGATAATGCGGTCGACATTTGATTGTGAGGAGTTCTAGATCAGGTGAACAGAATGACTTGAGTTCCTGTATGTTGTTATGATCACACCACGTCTCGTTAATCATAAGGCATACCCCCCCGCCCCTCTTCTTACCAGAAAGATGTATGTTTCTGTCGGCGCGATGCGTGAAGAAACCAGCTGGCTGCACCGACTCCGTTAGCGTCTCTTGAGTTAGCCATGTTTCCGTGAAGCAGAGAACGTTACAATCTCTGATGTCTCTCTGGAATGTTACCCTTGCTCGGATTTCATCAACCTTATTGTCAAGAGACTGGACATTGGCGAGTAGTATGCTAGGGAGTGGAGCGCGATGTGCCCGTCTCCGAAGCCTGACCAGGAGACCGCTACGTTTGCCCCTTTTACGGCGTCGCATAGGGTCGCCGGCTGGGATCAGATCCATTGTATTGGGTGGAAGGCAAAACACTGGATCCGTTTCGGGAAAGTCATATTCCTGGTTGGAACGATGGTGAGTTGACGTTGCTCTTATATTCAGTAGTTCCTCCCGACTGTATGTAATGAAACCTAAGATTACCTGGGGTACCAATGTAAGGAATAACACATAAAAAAACAAAATACTGCATATTTTCCAAGGAACGCGAAGCGGCCATCTTGGTCGGCGCCGGAAGTTGAAAGTCGGAGATGAGTGGCCAAGACCGAGGCGTGCGTGGACAACAGTGGATGCATCAATTCATGTTACAAGTCTAGGCCTAATGATAATCGCAGAATGTAGCCTACAGGAGTACCTTTAAGTGATTGTTTGACAATCAGATGGAAACATGACTGGTTGTGTTTACGCCAAGGCATAGGCGGGGTGTCCATAAGGCTAGGGGAAGCTAAGCTTTCCTTAAAGTAAATAGAATTAAATAGCCAAAATTAGCTTACTCCTGTCTATACAGAAATAAATAAAATCATTCAAAATAGGCTACTACACCAGAAAAAAAAGGATTTGATCACAGAGGATCATTAGCTTCTAACAACATCAAAATGGCTGTAGATTGTTTTAATCTCATAGCCTACAGTTGGAAGGGCCTGCAATTTGTGCAGGGCTCACTGCAGATACCAAATATATTGTTGAGTTGCGACTGTCAGTGAAAAGCAGAGCAATCCAGCCAGGCATATAGCAATATTTAAAAATACCATCGCGGAAAAACTGTTTGGAAAGCAAATGGCTATTGCTGTAAAGAGATGACAATGAAAAGACTCCAATCTGTCTTTTAGTTATCAAAATCCGTAACTTAATTGAGCGAACATCTTATTGGCACCAGCGAAGAATATTTGCCATATTACCGGTGAGTGTGCATATTCACTGTCTTTATCATTGGGTCAGTGCCACTTTTGTTTGTTTTTGGACAATAATTTCCTCCAGGTTAGATGGACGTTATATTGTATTTGTGTCTCCCCTTTTCGTAGGCCGATTATATGGATCAGACATCGTTTTTATTGATCTGTTTTTTGTTGTTGTCAATGTCGGCAGAGTAGGCTACCCAGTAATTTTTGTAGTATTAAAAAAAGTGTACGCGCACTTGGGTGTCCCATACCGGTAAGAAATTAAATCTACTTTCACCGCTGTACTTGAGTAAAAGTAAACATACCTTAACCCCCAGAGTCGATGTCTGCGCCCCCACGGAAGTCTAATTAGCATAATTTTAAAAAATCCCCATAAAAATCAGTCAGTTTAAGCTAGAGAGATGTGTTTTTTTTTTACTGTGTTAGCCTTTAAAAAACAGTAAGGACACTATGAAAGCTTAACCAAGTTTAATTCTTCCCAGAGGATCAATACAGCTGCATTAGACAAAAACATTTTCACACAAGCACAGATATTTAGCCGTTCCTTTCATGCTAAGTCTAATACACATCTGAACAAACATTGTTCTTTACTGCTAGGCAGGACACTAGTGATATAGGCCATAAACTTGTATTTCTCCCTTAAGGTGATCTGACCTCAACCCCCCCCCCCCTCCATCAGCATATCGAATGCGTGACGCGGGCTGGCAAAATTCTGGATCATTGTTACTCTAACTTCTGCGACGCATACAAAGCCCTCCCTCGCCCTCCTTTTGGCAAATCTGACCACGACTCCATTTTGTTGTTCCCAGCCTACAGACAGAAACTAAAACAGGAAACGCCCGTCCTCAGGTCTGTTCAACGCTGGTCCGACCAATCTGATTCCACGCTTCAAGATTGCTTCGATCACGTGGACTGGGATATGTTCTGGATAGCGTCGAACAACAACATTGATGTATACACTGATTTGGTGAGCGAGTTTATTAGCAAGTGCATCGGTGATGTTGTACCCACGGCGACTATTAAAACCTTCCCCAACCAGAAACCGTGGATTGATGGCAGCATTCGCGCAAAACTGAAAGAGCGAACCCACTGCTTTGAATCAGGGCAAGGCGACTGGAAACATGACCGAATACAAACAGTGTAGCTATTCCCTCCACAAGGCAATCAAACAAGCTAAGCCTCAGTATAGAGACAAAGTGGAGTCGCAATTCAACGGCTCAGACACGAGAGGTATTTGGCAGGGTCTACAGTCAATCATGGACTACAAAAAAAAAACTGCCTCATTGCGGACCCCGATGTCTTGTTCCCAGACAAACTAAACAACTTCTTTCCCTCGCTTTGAGGACAATACAGTGCCACCGACACGGCCCGCTATCAAAACCTGCAGGCTCTCCTTCACCGCAGCCAATGTGAGTAAAACATTTAAACGTGTTAACCCTCCCAAGGCTGCCGGCCCAGACAGCATCCCTAGCCCCGTCCTCAGAGCATGCGCAGACCAGCTGGCTGGTGTGTTTACGGACATATTCAATCAATCCCTATCCCATTGTTCCTGTTCCAAGAAACCTAAGGTAATTGAGCTAAACGACTATCGCCCCGTTGCACTCACTTCCGTCATCATGAAGTGCTTTGAGAGACTAGTCAAGGATCATATCACCTCCACCCTACCTGACACCCTAGATCCACTCCAATTTGCTTACCGCCCCAATAGGTCCACAGACGATGCAATCGCAATCACACTGCACACTGCCCTAACCCATCTGGACAAGAGGAATACCTATGTAAGAATGCTGTTCATCGACTATGGCTCAGCATTTAACACCATAGTACCCTCCAAACTTGTCATTAAGCTCGAGCCCCTGTGTCACCTCCCAGCCCTGTGCAAGTGGGTCCTGGACTTTCTGATGGGACGCCCCCAGGTGGTGAGGGTAGGAAACAACATCTCCACCCCACTGATCCTCAACACTGGGGCCCCACAAGGGTGCATTTTCAGCCCTCTCCTGTACTCCCTGTTCACCCATGACTGCGGGGCCATGCACGCCTCCAACTCAATCATCAAGTTTGCAGACGACACTACAGTGGTAGGCTTGATTACCAACAATGACGAGACGGCCTACAGGGAGGAGGTGAGGGCCCTCGGAGTGTGGTGTCAGGAAAATAAACTCACACTCAACGTCAACAAAGGAGATGATCGTGGACTTCAGGAAACAGCAGAGGGAGCACCCCCCCTATCCACATCGACGGGACAGTAGTGGAGAAGGTGGAAAGTTTTAAGTTCCTCGGTGTACACATCACGGACAAACTGAAATGGTCCACCCACACAGACAGCGTGGTGAAGAAGGCGCAACAGCGCCTCTTCAACCTCAGGAGGCTGAAGCAATTTGGCTTGTCACCAAAAACACTCACAAACTTTTACAGATGCACAATCGAGGGCATCCTGTTGGGCTGTATCACCGCCTGGTACGGCAACTGCTCCGCCCACAACTGCAAGGCTCTCCAGAGGGTAGTGAGGAGGTCTGCACAACGCATCACCGGGGGCAAACTACCTGCCCTCCAGGACACCTACAACACCCGATATCACAGGAAGGCCAAAAAGATCATCAAGGACAACAACCACCCGAGCCTGTTCACCCCGCTATCATCCAGAAGGCGAGGTCAGTACAGATGTATCAAAGCTGGGACCGAGAGACTGATAGAAGCTGTTTATCTCAAGGCCATCAGACTGTTAAACAGCCATCACTAACATTGAGTGGCTGCTGCCAACATACTGACTCAAATCTCTAGCCACTTTAATAATAAAAAATTGGATGTAATAAATGTATCACTAGTCACTTTAAGCAATGCCACTTTATATAATGTTTACATACCCTACATTACTCATCTCATATGTATATACATATGGTATATACTCTATACCATCTACTGCATCTTGTCTATGCCGTTCGGCCATCGCTCATCCAAATATTTATATGTACATATTCTTATTCATTCCTTTACACTTGTGTGTAAAAGGTAGTTGTTGTGAAATTGTTAGATTACTTGTTCGATATTACTGCATGGTCGGAACTAGAAGCACAAGCATTTCGCTACACTCGCATTAACACTGGCTATGTGTATGTGACCAATAAAAGTGTTTGTCAGACCATGAGACGTCCCGAAAATCGGTTTTCTCACAAAATTGTATGTAGTGTTCGAACGGTTTGGCCTACAAACTATTACGAACAAGATGGTGTTCTCCGTTTTGCTCTACAACCCCCACAAGCGTCTTGGCACTTGTCTTAAGTCGGGAACAGCAAATCTGCCAACTTCTGTCTGTTGCATCCGAACAGTTTTGGCTACACACTAATATGACCCCTCTGTGGAAAGGTGAGGCTCCCACAGGCCTCACAAGACTTGTCTAAAGGTCCCCCGGTACCAGTTGAAAAAATGTATGGCTGTATATATGGAGATAGTTTAGTGCCAAAAATAATCATAATTAAAAACATGTTCCCTGATCTTTCTTAAAAGTATGTGGACACCTGCTTGTCGAACATCTCATTCCAAAATCATGGGCATTAATATGGAGTTGGTCCCCTCTTTGTTGCTATAACAGCCTCCACTCTTCTGAAAAGGCTTTCCACTAAATGTTGGAACATTGCTGTGGGGACTTGCTTCCATTCAGCCACGAGCATTAGTGAAGTCGGGCACTGATGTTGGGGGATTAGACCTGGCTCGCAGTCGGCGTTCCAATTAATCTCAAAGGTGTTCGATGTGGTTGAGGTCAGGGCTCTGTGCAGGCCAGTCAAGTTCTTCCACACCGATCTCAACAAACCATTTCTGTATGGACCTCTCTTTATGCATGGGGGCGTTTCATGCTGAAACAGGAAAGGGCCTTCCCCAAACTGTTGCCACAAAGTTGGAAGCACAAAATCGTCTAGAATGTCATTGTATGCTGTAGCATTAATATTTCCCTTTACTGGAACTAAGGGGCCTATCCCACACCATGAAAAACAGCCCCAGACTATTATTCCTCCTCCACCAAACGATGCTTGGTATTGCTCATGGTGATCTTAGGCTGGTGTGCGGCTAATCTGCCATGGAAACCCAATTCATGAAGCTCCCAACGAACAGTTCTTGTGCTGACGTTGCTTCCAGGGGCAGTTTGAAACTCAGTAGTGAGTGTTGCAACCGAGGACAGAAGATTTTTTTCGTGATACGCGCTTCAGCACTCGGTGGTCCCATTCTGTGAGCTTGTGTGGCCTACCACTTTGCAGCTGAACCGTTGTTGCTCCTAGACGTTTCCACTTCACAAAAACAATACTTAAAGTTGACCGTGGCAGCTCTAGCAGGGCAGAAAATTAACTAACTGACTTGTTGGAAAGGTGGCATCCTATGACGGTTCGACATCGAAAGTCACTGAGCTCTTCAGAAAGGCCATTCTACTGCCAATGTTTGTCTATGGCTGTGTGTTCGATTTTTATACATGTGTCAGCAACGAATGGCTGAAATAGCCTAATCCACTAATTTGAAGGGGTGTCCACATACTTTTGTATTTACATTGCATTCGGAAACTATTCCGACCCCTTGACTTGTTCCACATTTTGTTACGTTACAGCCTTATTCCAAAATGGATTAAAATTCAATCTACACATAATTCCCCATAAAGACAAAGCAAAAAAACGTTTTTTAGGCATTTTTGCAAATGAATAAAAAAAAAGGAAATTGTATTTACATAAGTATTCAGACCCTTTACTCAGTACTTTGTTGAAGCACCTTCGGCAGCAATTACCGCCTCGAGTCTTCTTGGGTATGACGCTACAAGCTTGGCACACCTGTAGGTGGGGAGTTTCTCCCATGCTTCTCTGCAGATCCTCAAGCTCTGTCAGGTTGGATGGGGAGCGTCGCTGCACAGCTATTTTCAGGTTTCTCCAGAGATGTTCGATCGGGTTCATGTCCTGGCTATGGCTGGGCCACTCAAGGACATTCAGAGACTTGTCCCGAAGCCCCTCTTGTGTTGTCTTGGCTGTGTGCTTAGGGTTGTTGTCCTGTTGAAAGGTGAACCTTCGCCCCAGTCTGAGGTCCTGAGCGCTCTGGAACAGGTTTTCATCAAGGATCTCTCTGTACTTTGCTCTCTACATCTTTCGCTTGATCCTTACTAGTCTCCCAGTCCTTGCAGCTGAAAAACATCCTCACAGCATGATGCTGCCACTACCATGCTTCACCGTAGGGATGGTTTCAGGTTTCCTCCTGACGTGACGCTTCAGGCCAAAGAATGGTCTGAGGGTATTTAGGTGCCTTTTGGTAAACTGTAAGCGGGCTGTCATGTGCCTTTTACTGAGGTGTGGCTTCCCATCTGGCTACTCTACCATAAAGGCCTGATTGGTGAGTCCTGCAGAGATGTTTGTCCTAGAAGGTTCTCCCATCTCCACAGAGGAATTCTGGAGCTCTGTCAGAGTGACCATCGGGTTCTTGGTCACCTCCCTGACCAAGGACCTTCTCCCCCGATTGCTCAGTTTGACGGGGCGGCCAGCTCTAGGAAGATACTTGGTGATCCAAACTTCTTCCATTTAAGAATGATGGAGGCCACTGTGTTCTTGGGGACCTTCAATGCTGCAGACATTTCTTGGTACCCTTCCCCAGATCTGTGACTTGACACAATCCTGTTTCGGATCTCTACGGACAATTTCTTTGACTTCGTGGCTTGGTTTTAGCTCTGACATGCACTGTCAACTTATATAGACAAGTGTGCCCTTCCAAATCATGTCCAATCAATTGAATTTACCACAGATGGACTCCAATCAAGTTGTAGAAGCATCTCAAGGATGATCATTGGAAACAGGGTGCACCTGAGCTCAATTTTGAGTTTCATACAGCAAAGTGTTTGAATACTTATGTAAATAAGATATTTATTTTTTGTTTTTAAAGGGATTCATATTAATAAATTAATAAATTATCAAACTTTTCTAAAAACCTGTTTTCGCTTTGTCATTGTGTAAATTGATGAGCGGGAAAAAATATTGAATCCATTTTAGAATAAGGCTGTAACGTAATAAAATGTGGAAAAAGTCAAGGTGTCTGAATCATTTCCGAGTGCACTATTAGGGTTGCAACGTGTTGGAAACTTTCTGGTAAATTTCCATGTCATGTTAAGCCCGGAAATTTGGGGAATTTTGCTTCAATTCATCAAAAGTTAGCTTATAACGGTGAACCTTTTTTGTGGGATACACATAAGGCAATTCTAGGTCTTGTGGCATGTTTTGGTTAAACTATCCCCAATTCAATGGAATTGCAACCCTCTGCATGCATTCTTCCATTACATGTGCAGTGCACTCTTCCGTCAAGTACAGTTAAAGTCGGAAGTTTAAATACACCTTAGCCAAATGCATTTAAACTCAGTTTTTCATAATTTCTGACATTTAATCCTAGTAAAAATTCCCTGTATTAGGTATGTTAGGTTCACCACTTTATTTTAAGAATGTGAAATATCAGAATAATAGTAGAGAATTATTTATTTCAGCTTTTATTTCTTTAATCACATTCCCAGTGGGTCAGAAGTTTACATACACTCAATTAATATTTGGTAGCATTGCCTTTAAATTGTTTAACTTGGGTCAAATGTTTCGGGTAGCCTTCCACAAGCTTCCCACAATAAGTTGGGTGAATTTTGGCCCATTCCTCCTGACAGAGCTGGTGTAACTGAGTCAGGTTTGTAGGCCTCCTTGCTCGCACACAACATGATGCTGCCACCCCCGTGCTTCACGGTTGGGATGGTGTTCTTCGGCATGCAAGCCTCCCATTTTCCTCCAAGCATAACAATGGTCATTATGGCCAAACAGTTACATTTTTGTTTCATCAGACCAGAGGACATTTCTCCAAAAAGTATGATCTTTGTCCCCATGTGCAGTTGCAAACCATAGTCTGGCTTTTTTATGGTGGTTTTGGAGCAGTGTCTTCTTCCTTGCTGAGCGGCCTTTCAGGTTATGTCGATATAGGACTCGTTTTACTGTGGATATAGATACTTTTGTACCTGTTTCCTCCAGAATCTTCACAAGGTCCTTTGCTGTTGTTCTGGGATTGATTTGCGCTTTTCACACAAGTACGTTCATCTCTAGGAGACAGAACGCGTCTCCTTCCTGAGTGGTATGACGGCTGCGTGGTCCCATGGTGTTTATACTTGCGTAGTATTGTTTGTACAGATGAACGTGGTACCTTCAGGCGTTTGGAAATTGCTCCCAAGGATGAACCAGACTTGTGGATGTCTACAATTTATTTTCTGAGGTCTTGGCTGATTTTCTTTTGATATTCACATGATGTCAAGCAAAGAGACACTGAGTTTGAAGGTAGGCCTTGAAATACATCCACAGGTTACACCTCCAATTGACTCAAATTATGTCAATTAGCCTATCATAGCTTCTAAAGCCATGACATCATTTTCTGGAATTTTTCAAGCTGTTTAAAGTTAGTCAACTTATTGTATGTAAACTTCTGACCCACTGGGAATGTGATGAAAGAAATACAAGCTGAGAAAAATCATTCTCTCTACTATTATACTGACATTTCACATTCTTGAAATAAAGTGGTGACTAACTGACCTAAGACAGGGAATTTTTACTCGTATTCAATGACAGTAATTGTGAAAAACTGAGTTTAAATGTATTTGGTTAAGGTGTATGTCAACTTCCGACTTCAACTGTATATACACGAACTGTACAGCTGATTCTTCTCAAGATCTTGCACACTAATGAGATGATATTGAGCCTACACTACTATGCTGTCTGAACCAAGGACTACATGCTTTCTGGTAAGTTTTGATTACAATACTGGGTGGGGTGAATATATTTTACGTGACATAATTTTTTGTTAACTAGTAAATATTAGCCTACAGCAAAGTGTGTTTTAAATAATTTCTAACTTGTTAACAATTTCTGCTAGTTAATTTTAGCTTGAGCCTACGAACTTAAATGTTTTAAAATAAAACACTCCTTATCTTACAAAGGAGTTTTTTTTTAAATATCTAACTACTTATATTACTATTTATATTTACATGGAATTGTATTTATACATTTTTTTACTTGTTTTAAAAAAAAATCTTCACAGGAAAATGCCACGGGCACTATCTGATGTGTGGAGACATTTCACTGCAGCTAATGTAGAAGGAAAAGTTGTGTACATTTGCAAATACTGTGCCGAATCGTATGTGAAGAATGCAACAAAGATGCAGAATCATCTGGCCAAGTGCATAAAGTTCCCTCCGCTCTCACAACAAGCAACCTCTGACAAAAAGTCCCTCTACTTCTATTCGAGGTGAAAATGATGAATCAGACACCTTATAGATAGCAACAGCTCATGGTCCTCCTTGGAATCTAGTTTTTTTGACTCAATGGAGGAACTTATTCAGAGAAATGCTGATGAATGTCTTGATCGAGCTGTGTATGCAACTGGTTCACCTCAGATGCTCACAGGCAATGTATATTGGAAGAGATTTCTGAATGTTCTTCGCCCAGCATACACCCCTCCAACCAGACATGCTTTATCTACTCATTTGCTGGATGCAGAGTTCAAGTGAAGGTCAAGCAAATCATTGAGAAAGTAGACTGTATTGCAATCATCTCTGATGGGTGGTCGAATGGTTGTGCGAAAGGAATAATTAACTACATCTCCACCCTTCAACCAGTATTCTACAAGCGCACAGACACAATGGACAACAGACACACTGGTCTCTACATTGCAGATGAGCTGAAGGCAGTCTTGGACCTCAAAAGGTATTTGCACTGGTGACAGACATTTCTGCGAACCTGCTTGGTCTAAAGTGGAGGAGTCCTACCCTCACATCACACCCATTGGCTGTGCTGCTCATGCATTGAATCTGCTCCTCAAGGACATCATGGCACTGAAAACAATGGATACACTCTACAAGAGAGCCAAGGAAATGGTTAGGTATGTGAAGGGTCATCAAGTTATAGCAATAATCTTCCTCACCAAGCAAAGTGAGAAGAATAAGAGCACTACATTGAAGCTGCCCAACAACACCCGTTGGGGTGGTGTTGTCATCATGTTTGACAGTCTCCTGGAGAGGAAGGAGTCTCTCCAAGAAATGGCCATATCACAGTCTGCCGATATGGACAGCACCATCAAGAGGATCCTCCTGGATGATGTATTTTGGGAGAGAGTGGTAAGCAGCCTGAAACTCCTGAAACCTATAGCAGTAACCATTGCATGGATTGAGGGAGACAATGCCATCCTGTCTGATGTTCAGACTCTGCTTGCAGATGTAAGAGAAGAAATCCATACTGCCCTGCCCACTTCACTGTTCCTCCAAGCAGAGGAAACTGCAGTTCTGAAATACATCAAAAAGCATGAAGACTTCTGCCTGAAGCCCATACACACCACAGCATAGATGTTGGACCCCAAGTATGCTGGCAAGAGCATCCTGTCTGGTGCAGAGATCAACAAGGCCTATGGTATCATCACTACCGTGTCTTGCCACGTTCTTGGCAGTCTGGTGAAGTATACTTCCATTCAAGGTTGGAAAGGGTTGGAAAGTCGGTGAAGATGAAGCCTCAGAGTCTGATGTTCAAGAGGTGGACATTGAGGAGGTCCAGGGAGAAGACATGGAAGCCTGAGAGGAAGACAACCAAAGCTTTAGTTTCTAGACTATCATTTTACAGATGTATGTTGAAAACGTTTTTAGGAGATGCGATAGATCATTGGGGATCATTCAATATTCCCTTTTGTTGTTCAGTGAAATCATCCCATGTGAAGAGACAACTCGTTTAATTAAAGTTGAATTCGTAACTAAATAGTTTTTTTTATTTCTATTGGAAGGTTTTAATCATTTGCAATTATGTCTAATTATAATAAGGTAAACGGTTTATGTTTCTGTCTCCATATGATATGGTAAGTATATCCAATGCAAAACAAATCTACATTAAATCGTATTAATATTAATTTGCCTATATTTCCATTAACTCCCATGGAAAGTTTCCACCTCCTGAATATTCCCCAAAATGTGCATCTCTCAGACACTTCAGAAAAAACATCCTTTTGATTTTCTGGGGGGGCTGCTATCTGTTTTTCTATGTGTTTGTATGGGCTAATGGGAGAGAAAATGTTTTTCATATTTTAAAATTCAAAAGGCAGTAAGGCCAACATTGTTTTTTTCCTTCATATTATAAAATTCTAAATCAAATAGCAAAATGATCCTTGTTATGACCTTCATAAAACAATGCCATATGGCTCATTAGTAGAACCCCTCTCCCCCGGATTAGACAGGGTTTAGACTGCTATGGATTTTTAATAGAAAATGACTCAAGTGAAAGTCACCCAGTAAAATATTACTTGAGTAAAAGTCTAAAAGTATTTGGTTTTAAATATACTTAAGTGTCCAAATTAAAGGTATAAATTTCAATTTCCTTATATTAAGAAAACCAAATGGCATGTCGTTTTTTATAGCCACTCCAACGCATAATTTACAAAGTATTTGTGTTTAGTGAGTCCGATAGATCAGCGGTAGTAGGGATGACCAGGTATGTGCTCTTGAGTGTTTAAGTTGCATTTTCCTATCCTGCTAAGCATTCAAAATGAAATGAATACTTTTGGGTGTTAAGGAAAATGAATGGTGTGAAAAGTACAAGATAATCCACCTGACCAGTGTGGCATATTAAGAAGCTGATTAAACAGCATTATCATTACACAGGTGCACCTTGTGCTGGGGAGAATTAAAGGCCACTCTAACATGTGCAGTTTTGTCACACAACACAATGTCACAATTGGCATGCTGACTGCAAGAATGTTCACCAGAGCTGTTGCCAGAGAATTTAATGTTAATTTCTCTACCGTAAGCCGCCTCCAACGTCATTTTAGAGAATTTGGCAGTACGTCAAACCGGCCTCACAGCCGCAGACCACATGTAACCACCGTATGCACAAACTGTCAGAATCCGTCTCAGGGAAGCTCATGCGTGCTCGTCGTCCTCACAAGGGTCTTGACCTGACTGGAGTTTGCTGTCGTAACTGACTTAAGTGGGCAAATGCTCACCTTCGATGGCCACTGGCACACTGGAGAAGTGTGCTCTTCACGGATTAATCCTGTTTTCAACTGTACTGGGCAGATGGCAGACAGCGTCGTGTGGGCGAGCGGTTTGCCAATGTCAACGTTGTGAACCGAGTGCCCCATGTTAGCAGTGGGGTTATGGTATAGGCAGGCATAAGGAATGGACAACGAACACAATTGCATTTTATCACCGTCCATCACTTAACCACCATGAAGTTCATTTTATTTAATCTGTCTATAAACTCTTAATGCGTTTCACGTCGTAGTGGTAGTACAACGTAGTATTTCATCCTGTGACTCCAAGTTTTCAACATGGTTTATGATATCAATATTTGCACATAAAGGAGTTTCCAAGACAATTGATGCATAATGGTTTTACCGACACAAAGATCCCACCATGTCAAACGAACAAATTGTCTCTCGACATTTGACATTGTACCGACACTTCCTGTTTCCATCACGCCTGTCATTTTATTTTATACTGCATGACTTTACGCACATAACTGTGGATGGAAATGTGCTTGTTTACAGAGTATCCTGCATACACAAGGAGAAATGCAGCTGTAAAAGTCAGAATTCATTTTATTTTGTGGCCAATTAACAATTACCTGAAACCTCTCTTCTACTTCCAATAGATCTCAAAGAGCTCTTTGAGCGCTCGGGTACCGACCCCACCTCTCAGGGAATGTCTTACCGAGTCCTGAGGAAATTATTTGACACAGCAACGCCAGACCCCCATAGCCTGGAACGCTACGACAAAGACGGGGACCAGAGATTCTCACTGGCTGAAATGAAAGCTGCTGCTGGTCTGTGAGAAGAGGAGTGGCAGAGGCAGCAGTGGAAGGAGAAGAGGTCTCTGGTGTGTGTGTGGAGTGCCTCACAGTAAAGACGGTTGCACTTTTATTGTACTAAGTATTTAATAACAAAATGATTAATAACAAACTGAATGTTGAACAGTAGCACTGGCATGCCCCCCCCCCCCCCCCCACACACACACACACACCTTACTGGTCCTACACGCCTAAGCTAGAGTAAGCAACTCAGATCCAAGCTTCGATATTTCTTATTATTTTCCAAAACAGTTTACAAAATTGTACTTTTCAGAATTTATTTTTATTTTTTATTTATGACCAGTTGATGTCAAAGGAATTGTTGAGAAAAGTCAAAATATCACATTATAATGTAGTTCCTACCACACACACACTCCCGTTTTAGATAAGTTCAGATCGTCTTTGCTTATTTTCTGTCTTTATACATGTTTTGTTGTAAGTCTTGAGTTATTTTCTGTATTCTTATTTGGATTTTAATGTAACACAGAGACTGTAGACATACCCTTAACCCAACCATAGTTTGTTTTTAAGTCTGCAATATTTGAAGGGCTATAAACACACACTTTTAACTAGTTCAGAATGAATCATGTTGAAATATTAACTCCTGAAGCATATGTAGCAATAATACAATGTAAATTAGCTTATACTAACGGACTATAGTGATCACTTCAATTTGCAGTATATACAGTACCAGTCAAAAGTTTGGACACCTACTCATTAAAGGGTTTTTCTTTATTTTACTATTTTCTACATTTTAGAGTCATAGTGAAGACAAACTATGAAATAACAAATATGGAATGATGTAGTAACCAAAAAAGTGTTAAACAAATATATTTTAGATTCTTCAAAGTAGCAACCCTTTGCCTTTGACAGCTTTGCCTTCTCTCCAACCAGCTTAACCTGGAATGCTTTTCCAACAGTCTTGAAGGAGTTCCCACGTATGCTGAGCACTTGTTGGCTGCTTTTTCTTCACTCTGCGGCCCAACTCATCCCAAACCATCTCAATTGGGTTGAGGCTGGGTGATTGAGGAGGCCAGGTCATCTGATGCAGCACTCATCACTCTCCTTTGTCAAATAGCCCTTACACAGCCTGAGGGTGTTTTGGGTCATTGTCCTGTTGAAAAACAAATGATAGTCCCACTAAGCGCAAACCAGATGGGATGGCGTATCGCTGCAGAATGCTGTGGTAGCCATGCTGGTTAAGTGTGCCTTGAATTCTAAATAAATCAATGACAGTGTCACCAGCAAAGAACCCCCACACCATCACACCACCTCCTCCTTGCTTTACGGTGGGAACTACATATGCGGAGATCATCCGTTAACCTACTCTGTCTCTCACAAAGACAGCGGTTTGAATCAAAAATCGCAAATTTGGACTCATCAGACCAAAGAACAGATTTCCACCAGTCTAATGTCAATTGCTCGTGTTTCTTGGCCCAAGCAAGTCTCTTCTTCTTATTGGTGTTTAGTAGTGGTTTCTTTGCAACAATTTGACCATGAAGGCCTGATTCACACAGTCTCCTCTGAACAGTTTATGTTGAAATGTGTCTGTTACTTGTACTCTGCAGCATTTATTTGGGCTGCAGTTTCTGAGGCTGGTAACTCTAATGAACTTATCCTCTGCAGCAGAGGTAACTCTGGTTCTTCCTTTCCTGTGGCGGTCCTCATAAGAGCCAGTTTCATCATAGTGCTTGATGGTTTTGCGCCTGCACTTGAAGAAACTTTCAAAGTTCTTGAAATGTTCCGTATTGACTGACCTTCATGTCTTAAAATAATGATGGACTGTTGTTTCGCTTTGCTTATTTGAGCAGTTTTTGCTATAATATGGACTTGGTCTTTTACCATATAGGGCTATCTTCTGTATACCACCCCTACCTTGTCACAACAACTGATTGGCTCAAATGCATTAAGAAGGTAAGAAATTCCACAAATGAACTTAACAAGGCACACCTGTTAATTGAAATGCATTCCAGGTGACTACCTCATGAAGCTGGTTGAGAGAATAGCAAGAGTGTGAAAAGGCGACTTTGAAGAACCTCAAATATAAAATACATTTTGATTTGTTGAACACTTTTTGGTTACTACATGATTTCATATGCTATTTCATAGTTTTGATGTCTTCACTATTATTCTACAATGTAGAAAATAGTAAAAATAAAGAAAAACCCTGGAATGAGTAGGTGTCAACTTTTGACTGGTACTGTAAGTGTTGTGTGTAGTACTGAAGAAAGACAAAAGTAAGCACACCTGGCTGTGATAATGTAACTGATAGTGAGAGAAGCACTGATCCCTCTTGATTCTGTAATTGTGTGTGGGCCTTTACATGATGAAATGCAAATGTACAAATCAGAACATGTCAAATCACTCAACACTGTCGTATGATGTAAATATGGTAGAATTGTTTTATATGGTATCATGTAATATTGACTTGTTTGGGGGGGGGGGGGGGGACTTGGTCTGCTTTGTATAGCTAGAGGACTGTAGATAATCCTCAGCATTGTAATGGAAATTGTTTTATGACGTTGTGCTTTGCATGTTTCTCAATGTAACATGAATAAATGTGTAATTTAACATAAAGGACTGTTTGAACGTAATTTTGTTTTGCAGGGTAATGGTGTGGAATTCTGTAACTCAATTAGGTAAAACAGATTTTGAATTGTCATTTAGATTTCCGACAGGAATATTGTCCCTACAAAGATGTGTGCTTTGGGAATTTTATTAATGTTTTGTGCGAGCACTAATGAATAAATGAAAATGTGGATTAACAGGATTTTACAATCTGTAGTTTCCATACTTTTTCAAACGTTAGACGGTATTCAAGTCAAGGTCCTCATAAAGGAGGACTCTAGTTTTTGTTTTGGAATGCAGTGTATCATGTACCAGTATGCACCAGGTTCCGATAATGAGGAACAGATGGGGTGTAAATTGAATATGTTTTGTTTGTATTAGCTGTGATTGTATATTTGTTGTGCAACCACAGAGGAAACTAAATTAGTGTGCATTTTATTATGGGTTTGAGCTGTGTGTAAGGGCTTCAGGAATGAGAATTTAGGATTTGGCTTCCATTAATTTTTTTATTGAATGCTGATAGTACAGTATTTCTGCAAGTGTGCAACAGTCTGACAGTAGAAAAACAGCATTTACCACAAAAGCATTTTATATAGACATAAAAACTGTAGAAGACAACACTTTTAGATATCCTCCACAAATGTTTGTCATTGACATGGAGGGAGAAAAGAAGTGGCTTCCTATGCAACTTCGCTCTTTTATTTATAATCTGGAGAAACCTTTTGATCAAAAGGCCCTGGGAATTTTAAGCAAGGGCGCCTTTGGCCCTCCAGTCCCTTGACAACAAGTGGAGCAGCTCTTCTTCATCCTCACCACTTCTGCTGGAGTCTTCCTGGTCTTCTGTTTTCTCCTTCACAACCTTCTTCACCACATCTTGCTTATCTCTCAATACCTCAACCCTCCGGTAACATTCAATTTGCTCATCGATTTCATCAATCTGACGCTCAAAACGACCCTCCTCGTCATCCTCGGCTACAATGGCCTCTGATTTGGTGTTCACCTGCCGCATTTCCTTTTGGAACTCTTCCCACTCCTTATCCATTTGATCTTTGGGAGCATCGACATTACGGACTTTGGCATCTCTCACTGGGTCGTCAAAGAAGCCTTCTGGTAGCGCTTCAGGTGTATTTCCCTTCTTCTCCACACTCTTCTCAGTTTCATCTGGTTTGAGGATAGACCCTGAATGAGAAGCAGCTGGGACAGCTGGAATGGTGCTGTTGTCGAAGAAATCAGATGGGAGTCCTGGGGCAGGTGCCCCCTTCTGCACACCCAAGCTAGAATCTGCCCCCTGGTCACCAGCCTCCTCTTCATCACTGTCTTCATCATAGACTCCGGCCAAAAGACTCAGCCTAGCAGATGTCGTTTTTTTCAATATTCCAGGTAGTTTCTTCGGCCCCGGTGGGGCAGGTTTAGCAAAGAAATCATCAGGTAGCCCTGACGTAGATAACTGCTCTGTACCTGCCACTGGTTTAAACTTCTTCCCATTCGTGTCTTCAGATTCCAAAGCTTTCCTTTTAAGCGAAGGATGGGGTCCTTGACTTGTAGAACTTTGTTTAGACCCCTTGAGCTCGGAAACGTTCTCCTTGTGCTGTTTTCCAAGAATGTGAGTCTGCCACAATAGTTCATTCTTTACTCGCTCGTTGCAGAGTACGCAGCTAAGGTGATCGAGACTGTTGTACTTGGCATATGGGGATTCGACACGCTTCTTATCTATCGTTTGCCTTTGTTTCTCTCTCATTAACCGTCGCAGTTCATCTTGATGTATCACTTTCTTCTGCTTATTTTTTGGAGGCATTCTTTCATTGAGTTTCAAACCAAATTTCAGAAAGCTTGGGAAAGAAAAAAAACACGGAGTGTGTCTTCATTCAAGACCCGTAGTAGGCGTCAAACATATTGCCAGATTTAAGTTTGAGAACAAATACTGTAAATTATACCCAACGCTGGTACTTTTACAATGCATATATCATCACGAGTTAACAACAATATATTTTGTGTGCCTTAAAAAAATATTTTGCGTTTCTAAATAGATGATGCACAACTAATTATCGCGATATCTAAGGGAACGTGGTCTGATGTTTGTCATTCTGGTGAGATACTAAACGGAAAATGGCAGATGGTCTTTTCACTCGGTAATCTTGTTTTCTAGCTAGTTAGTTAACCAAGGCAAGCAAACAACCGCACTGCAAGCTGCAACGGGCACATTTTTGAAAAAAGTGTTATCAAGGATGTAGCCGAAAAATTTGGTATTTCCATTCTTAATCGATTGTTACAATAGTGAGAGTATATTTTCCATCTGCATTGTTTTTACGTGTGTGTGTTGTTTCTGATGTTGTCAACACTGTACCTCTACCCACATCCATTCTATGCTAGCAAAACTGCTAACTAGGTTAGCTAAATACTAACTGTTAAGGTAGCAATTGCAGGTGTCGTTGGCAATTAGTCAACATCATTAATACAACATTTATTGTAGGTAGTCTGCTTGCTGGTTAGTTACGTTAAATCATGACCGGGGAAAAGATTCGCACGTTGCGGAAAGACCATAACAACAAGCCTAGTAAGGATGGGGATATAATGGAAACCTATGATGAATCTACAAATGGGACAATATCATCTCCAACCCCCAACGGTACCATCATCACGTACAAATCAAACAAGAACCATAACAAGACGGTGAAACCTTTGGTACTGCAGCAGCTGTCGAATATCAATGCAAACAATATCAATGGCAATCAATCAGTTGTCAGCATCATCGATGACAATAACAAGAACCCAATCCTTCTGACCAATGGCAATGAGATCTTCAATTTGGAATTCCCTGTTCACGAATGTGTGTTCAAAGGAGATGTGCGTCGCTTGTCCTCACTCATTCGGACCCAGAACATCTCCCAGAAAGATGTACATGGTGAGTGCATGGTAACCCTTACCCATTTATAGTCGCTAACTACCTTTAGCGCCTATTGATGATAGCTAGTATCTTCTGTCAGGGGGTGTTTTGATAAGGCCCGAACGCCCGTTAAAGCAGTTTTCATATCAGCAGGAAATAATTGTCAAAAGGTTAAATTACTACACACGTTTTTATAAGGGTAGTGTTCCCATACAGCCATATTTCCATTTTACAGCACATGTTTATGGAAGACATCGGCAGCCACTTGGGCTTCAGCTGTCTAGTATCCTCTGAACACCTGTGTGTGTGCATAACTGGGGAGGAAGTGTAGTTTGTCAACTGGAGAGACACAGCGTATGGATCTGTGCAACACTGCTACAGTATGTGTATTTTTTTGTTTGAAAGATTATTTCTAGCTGATATGAAAGATAAAGGGCATATCAGCATATATTTTAAACTGTTTTGCAAGCAGTGATTATTGATGTTTCTAAATGTTAAAACACAGAGTCAGAATTGGAGTTAACATGCAGCAAACGTGGGAGATAACTCCTGAAAACCCTACGGATAAGAAGGGTTTTCAAAATCTAGGTAACCCAAACTTAGTACATGTAATTGATCTAGGAAATCACATAGCTAGGCTATCACTTCTACTTCTGGATCCATGAAATCTTACCTGACAATCATGTGACCAACATAGTCAGTGCTTGCTCACAACAAGTACATTGAATTACACAAACATTGTCCTTGTGCACCAGCTGTGACAAATGATCTCATAACAGTTATCTGTCTATCTTTCCAGGAAACACACCTCTTCACTTAGCTGTGATGATGGGCCACAAAGGTAAGGGCTTTGACTTTTGTCATCAAGAATGTCTGATATGGAGAATAATAGATACATAGGCAGGACAGAGACATGCAAACAGCCTTGTTTCCCATTGGGAGCAGACTGACTAGTACATCTGTACTACTTACCTCTAAACATCACATATCACCAGAGTTTGACAGGATGTTTTACCTCATATTCTCATCTCTGGCCTAAATCTAAGCCCAGCCAGGGGTTTTGCCATTCCCATAACATAATCACCATGTTTTCCAGCTCTTCTTCAGTAAATTCTCCATATGGCTTTTTTTTCTGGGATAAAATTCCCTTTCTGTTCTGCGTACTGAGCTTATCCTGGCTGACCTCTGCAGACTGCAGTGTGTTACATAGTCTAGGAGTCTCATAGCAGCATGGCAGCGGCTGGTCTCATGGGTGGGACAGGTCCACAGGATCCCTTAATCCCATTGATTAGTCTGACTCAAATGCAAAGCAGCATCTCTCTTATGTGAAGGTCATAGACAGTAAATTAACTGTCAAAATGTAATATACTGGTAACATAATTAACTATGATAATGAGAATCCACTGTCCAAGTACAAAGGCCATGGAGACGGGTAGTAGGCTTAGCCAAAAACAATTTATCTAAAAGTAGCTTGATGTTTGTTAAATTCTTTGGTTTCTTTTGTGCTACAGAGTGTGCCCTCTTGCTCCTGGCCCATAATGCCCCTGTGAAGGTGAAGAATGCACAGGGCTGGAGCCCCCTGGCAGAGGCCATCAGCTATGGAGACCGGCAGATGAGTAAGAATATGGGCTATTTTATATCCTTTTTTGTACCCGGGACCGGAAAGCTATTATTTTATATTATAGATACTGCATCATTGAACAGTGATGTTCCATCCCTGAGGTTTCTTTACATATATTTTAGTTTATCCTGTATTTAAGTCTACACATTTACACTCAGGTTCTCTCAGTTCACGGTCCTCCCTCCCTCTATTTGTTTTGTATTTGTTTGACGCTGTCCTAATTGGATCCTTCCTGGGCTGTCCGGCTGTAGACTAACTCTGATTGCTCTCTGATGCTGATGAGAGGTTGGGTTGTAGGTTGCCCTAGCCAGCCAAAGCCATGCAGGGGATTTTCTCTGAGCGCTCTATCCACAGCCATACGGCCTGGAACCCAGCCTGGCCAGGGGCTTAGTGTGACTGCGAGGGCACTGAGCAGCTTTACAGCTGGCTGGCTTCCTCTCTGTCTGTTCACATTTAATGCCCCATCCTAATGCTTTAACACAGCACTGTAAACTAAAGGCCTCAATATATGTTTTATGTGTATTGATTATTTGAATGTTTGTAAGGAATGCCAGTTAAGTGGACTGTCCTTTTTGAAATGGTGGGAGTAGTGGAGAGAGGATTGAATCCAATGCCATGTTTTCCCCATGGGCTTTACTAGCATACTGTTTTTTTCTGTTTAATGCCGTGTTGGCAAAAAAATCATAACCTGCATAATATCAAATAAAAATATAAATAGGCTAGTTCATCAAAAATTCCATGTGAGTAATTGTTAAGGTTAGGCAAATCATTTTACTAAAATAATACCCAAATATACTGATAATGTATACTGAACAAAAATATAAACAATATGCAACATTTTAAAATGATTTTACAGCGTTACAGTTAATATAAGGAAATCAGTCAATTGAAATAAATAATTAAGGCCCTAAACTATGGATTTCACATGACTGGGCAGAGGCGCAGCCATGGGAGGGCATAGGCCAACCCACTTGGGAGCCAGGCCCAGCCAATCAGAATGAGTTTTGTTCCACAAAAGGGCTTTATTACAGACAAATACTCCTCAGTTTCATCAGCTGTCATCAGCTTCCCGCAGGTGAAGAAGCTAAATGTGGAGGTCCTGGGCTGGCGTGGTTACACGTGGTCTGCGGTTGTGAGGCCAGTTGGACGTACTGCCAAATTCTCTAAAACAACATTGGAGGCGGTTTATGGTGGAGAAGTTAACATTAAATTCTCTGGCAACAGCGCATTCCTGGCGTCAGCATGCCAATTGCACGCTCCCTCAAAACTTGAGACATCTGTGGCATTGTGTTGTGAAAAACTGCACATTTTAAAGTGCCATTTTATTGTCTTCAGCACAATGTGCACCTGTGTAATGATCATGCTGTTTAACCAGCTTCTTGGTATACCAAACCTGTCAGGTGGATGGATTATCTTGGCAAAGGAGAAACGGGGATGTCAACTAATTTGTGCACACAATTTGAGAGAAATGTGTTTCTTTACGTATGGACAATTTCTGGGATCTTGTATTTCGGCTCATGAAACATGGGACCAACACTTTACATGTTGTGTTTTATATTTTTGTTCAGTATACAAATCTTTATTTCCCTCCTATTAAATTCCCTGTTATATGTTGAGCGGGTTAGCGCTATGACCCTGTCACCCCAGCATGTATTAGTATGCAGCTCGAGTCCTGCAGTAGGGATGATTTGGCAGACGGGGGACACAGAGGTCAGGCATGGGAAGGTCAGATCTCAGTGAGGGGTGTGGGGGGCAGGGATCAGAGGAAAGGACAGCATGGCTCTAGCCACACAGTACAGCAAGGACACGCAAAGGCAGCCAAACTCTGGCCAGTGACTGGGGCAGTACTAGTAGTGGTAAAATGAAAATAATGCAGCGTATACTAGGGCAGTGCTAGGGGCTACAATAAAATGTGTACTGTTGGGGGCACTCGAGGACTGGAGTTGGGAACCACTGTACTAGGGCTTATTATTGAGAGAGATACAGAGAGGGAGGCCTACGGCGAGAAGAGAAAGAAAGTAATCTCGTATAGATGGAGCCTTGATTTTTTCCCCCCCCCTCCTTTTTCAATTGCATAAGATCAGATAATGTCATAGTAACTAGGCTTTCATCTCTCACACGCACTGCGACAGCAGCTCACTAGGTGTCCATATCCGCCATGCAACACTGCTCTGCCCCTGCAGCGAGTGCTTGCTTTGTCAGCACTTCCTCACACTCAAAATCCCCATTCTAATGTTTCTCACTGGTCAAGATTACTGGATAGAAGATCACCCCAATTATAATTCATTGCAAGATAGCACACACTTATGACTTGTGAGTTTTTGGACAGATTGCTAAGTGGGGTTATATAACTGAGGTTCAGCCTGTATTTAATTGCATATTAGAACGAGCAGTGTGTAAGGTGACTCATATCATGCGCAGCCTCCCCTGAATACTCTACTGCACCAACAATCCACTGTCCAGATTGCTGGCTGCGTCAGTGTTGAGCATTCATGTCTTGTAACAGTCACACACGTGTGTTTCATTATGACATGCAGCGACGTGACACGCTTTGGAGAGAAGACCTGGGGTCACCTTACCGCTCACTTACACTGTCGGTGTCAGAGTAGTATCATCCTAAACCCCATCGGATTACTGTTACAGTATATCACTTGGTTGAATGATTTATCGCTCATGACTTTCACTGTCATTCAAGTGTGGGTTTGCTGAGTTCACTTTTCACTTTAGTGAAAGTTGCTTTTTGAAAGATCATGTGCCTTTGTAATCCCTTCTGCTGTGTGTGTAGAAACATACACATATAGAATGTCTAGGGCTATGGAATATATTGTCTCTTTTGTGTGGTGTTGTGCTTTGTTTATCTCCCTCCTCTCCCCTCCTCAGTTACGGCTCTACTGCGGAAGCTGAAGCAGCAGTCCAGAGAGAGTGTGGAGGACAAGAGGCCCAAGCTGCTAAGAGCACTGAAAGAGGTGAGGTTCTGACAACCGACTAGACTAGGGACTACTACAGTGTCTGGTTAGAAATAGGATCTTTGCACTCTATATACATATGTCAAATACTTGACCTGCACTTGATTTAGTTTGCCCGGTACAGTGGAATAAATGGAATAGTCCCAAAAGTATTTGGACGGATTTGATATGCATTTGAGGCAGGTCTGGTCCACTCCATACCGAGTTTCGGTTTACAACCACTATCTTGCTATACCTTTACCCCTTTTCTCCAACATTAGCATCTGTCCAATGTAACAGCCCCTACCGCTCACCAAAACACACTCTTTCCCTTATTAAAATGCTCTGACATGTTATGCCTCCAGCTATAAAGAAAAAGTATTGATCGATTTTGTTTGGTGTTTTGTGGCTTGCATGACAAGATAATAATGTACCACTTTCTTTTTTTTTCATAGCTTGGGGACTTCTACTTGGAGCTTCACTGGGACTTTCAAAGTTGGGGTGAGTCGACTCTACATCATTGCAATATGTTAAAATAAGCTACAGCGATGGGCCAACATCTCCTTTCACACGCTCTGTCTCCGTTCATTGTTATTCTGGGTGGAGGACACCTTAGCCAAGTCGTTTCATTCTCCAATCTAATTAGTGTTCTGTTCCCATTCTATCCTGGCTGTTAGTGTGATGTTAATTGCTCAGTGGGTTTGGGGCTCTCTGTCTCTTGGCTCAGGGATTCAGTGCCTAGCCACGGCCGTGTTCATTTATATGCCACGTAATGATACCACGTATTATCTCTTCAGTTTCTTAGTTAATCTTATGAATCAAATGCTGTCGATCATTACTTTCTCTTTCTCCCGTCTCATAGTGCCCTTGCTCTCCCGGATTCTGCCATCTGATAACTGCAAGATCTACAAGCAGGGGATCAACATCAGGTAAGGCATCAAATACACGTCTGACACAGACGCCAGCTATACTCCTCACAGTTGTGAGGAGTATAGCTGGCGTCTGTAACCACTCACCTTCCAGAGTTAACCCTGTACACTCTTTCTCTCCCCTCTCTCCGCTGACAGACTGGACACCACTCTGGTAGACTTCACAGATATGAAGTGTCAGAGAGGAGACCTCAGCTTCATCTTCAACGGAGACGCTCCGCCCGCCAAGTCCTTCTATGTTCTGGACAATGAGCAGAAGGTGTACCAGCGTATACACCACGAGGTGAGCTATCTGGTCTACATTTAACATCACCATCCTCCAAGCCAACCGATCTTACAGAAATGCTTGTATTGCAAATGCTTGTATTGACTGAAAGCTCTGCAGGGTGTCACAGTAAAATTAACATTTCCACGGATTCAATATTGTGCACAAGTCATGTCACCATCCAGCGTGATCCTATCTGGCTGACTGCCTGTTGTGTCCCTGCAGGAGTCTGAGATGGAGACTGAGGAGGAGGTGGACATCCTGATGAGCAGTGACGTCTATTCTGCCACCCTGTCCACCAAGTCCATCACCTTCTCCCGCAGTCAGATAGGCTGGCTCTTCAGGGAGGACAAGACGGTAAGCACCCCTCCCCGTCCTGGGTCCGGTTCAGAAGGGGGCAAAATGTTTTGAAATGGGGATCTACCTAGAGTTGTCCAATTAGAACACAGATTTCTTTGACCGGTTGCAAAACATTTTCTCACGGCGTGTCGTTCTGAATACGACCCTGTGGTCAAACCAGGCCAGTCACTGGAATATAAAGCTTATAATACAATGGGTCTCATAATCTGTGTACTGTATGGGGAATAGGGTGCCATAACTCAGCCACCAGTGTGTATTATACATCTGGCTTGTGTCTGTCCCTGAAGGAGAGGGTTGGTAACTTCCTGGCAGACTTTTACTCTGTGAACGGCCTGGTGCTGGAGTCCAGGAAGCGCCGGGAGCACCTGAGTGAGGAGGACATCCTGAGGAACAAGGCCATTGTGGAGAGTCTGAGCAAAGGAGGGAACCTGGTGGAGCAGAACTATGAGGTGAGGGAGGATGAGGGATGGAAGGGAGGCACTAGGATGGAGGGAGGCTTTGGGCCTTAAGTCTCTTCTTCAGTGGTGATTGTGGTGTGGTGCACATTAGATGGATATAAAAGTAAGCCTACATGTGATCCTCTCCCTTGCGGTCTTTCCCTCAGCCTCAGAGAAGGCTGTCCCTCTTGGCTCCAGGTCCTAACACTATCTGCTGGGAGGAGTACATCTCTGCAGAGCACGGAAAGTAAGCCCTGCATTATTCCTTTTAAGAAAGGTCACAGATGACACTACTGTCCGGAGGAATTTCAAGCCACTGTGTTTATTATTGAGTTTTTGACAAGTCGGTGCATTGAAGATCATTACTAGCAGTGGCTTACTGTTAAACCTCCAAATGTATACGCCAATGATGCTGACTTAGCCAGTGTGTGTTCATCCCTAGGGCACCTCATCTTGGGAGAGAGCTTGTGTGTAAGGAGAGCAAGAAGAACTTCAAAGCGAACGTAGCCATGAGCCAGGACTTCCCTTTGGGCATTGAGTCGTGAGTAGAATCCTTCCTCTTATTGGCTAATAGTCTCTGGTCAGTCTCATCACTGACTGCAGTGCTATTGGAAACGTCCATGTATTGATCACTGTTGTGCACACAGGTTCTAGTTCAATATATATTAGGCTGTTGCAGATTCGTGTCTAGCTAATGCTTTTCAAAGGCCTCTTTTTTTTATTCTTTTTTTATTACTTATTGGTTTTATTGTTTAAATGGGACCTCATCAAATAATGTACTGTAAGAACATTTCTGATTTAACCCCGACCCTAATGATTTAGCGTTTCCCCTTTTTTTCGGTCTTCCAGGTTACTGAACGTGTTGGAGGTCATAGCCCCATTTAAGCACTTCAACAAACTCAGAGAATTCGTTCAATTGAAGCTTCCTCCTGGGTTCCCAGTCAAGCTTGGTATGCATCTACTGTACATTGTGTGGCCACATGGACAATTTTATTTTACAGTTAAAAAATAAAGTGAAATATTGTGAAATAATGAAGAAATTGACAAATATTAAACGCTCTAAATAACCCCTCCTATTTCTGTGTGCCAGACATCCCTGTGTTCCCCACTATCACAGCTACGGTCACCTTCCAGGAGTTCCGCTATGATGACTTTGAGGAGTCCATCTTCTCCATCCCAGCGGACTACAAGGAGGATCCCAGTCGCTTCCCTGACCTCTGACCTGGTTGTCATAGCAACCAGAGGTTTCCCCGGCCCCGCCCATTCGGAAACTGACAGAAACGAACCCTGCCTACCTACACTATTAAAAGGAAAAGAACCAACTAAAGACAGTTGAGATTAAATAAAAGGATGCCAATGTATTATTTGATATCTGTCTGTGTGTTCTGATGAAAAGGGGGAATTATCTCTTGGCCCTGAGTTTTTTTTCCATTTTGTAGATATTTCCTTATAGCAAACAAGAATCAACAATTTTCAGCTGTGTAGCAACAACAGCACAAGGTCAAACTCCAGAAGAGAAGAGTTGAGGGGATGAGGAGTTTGAAAAAATATTTGATGTCATCTCCGTAACAGCTTATTGTTCACCGACTACGTGATCACTGCTTTGTACTGCAAACCAGCTTCTGTGAAACGTTATGGAGTTGGCTTCATCTGTGACATCTTAAGCGTGCACTTCTCCAGGTTTAGCACTCACTGCACCCAGTTTATCTAGCGTCTGCCCTTTGGGGACTGCCCCTTTTTCAACATGTTTAAGTACCCTTGGACATTCATTGCCTGTAAATGACTATGGTATAAATGAAGTGTTAGAAATATAAAGATGTCATAACTGAACTGAGAAAATGATGTACCAAATGTACTGTACGTATGTGTGTCAAAGGAGCAACACTGTGTAGCAATACATTTCCAGTACATAAGAATGTTTTTTTAAACCAGCTGGGAGAAAGTATGGTGTAAAACTGCATTCTTACAAAGATATCAACACCCAAGCCTTTTCTCTCTAGTGCAGGTTAGCTCATCTATCTTACCTCCTGGCTATCACTGTCTGTTTCAAGTGACTGTGAATTTAATCTGTTTTGTGTGCGAGAGAGGACTTTAAAGGGTTGTGTGTGTGTGAGAGATTGTGTGTGAGCGAACCCAGATGGGGTATCAGGAAAGCTGTTCTAGTTTGATACTGCACTGACATTAAGTATATTTAATCGCATGCTACGTTGACCCAATTGGATTACTTGTATACTCTTGAGCATATATTTCCTACACTTGTTATACCTGCTACCATCTCCCTATCCTTTCTGATTATTCAGGAAGACTAACTTCTACCGTATAAATATTGTAATCACACTAAAACCCTTTGGTCAAATGTACTTAGGTGGTTTAAGCATTAACTGCAACTTTCATTGAGTGTATACCTGTCTGTATTACTTTAGACTTTTCTGTACAATTTCATTACATTTCAATGAGCTTACAGTTGGACGGTATAAGCTCATTAAAATGTAAGATCCATATGGTTTTTGAAATTAGATGTGTATCTGGCTTCGGGCCTACTGGTATTTCTAAATGTATTGCAGCTTTCCAACTTCCCATCCCTTTAAATAAAGCACCAGCACCATCACGTCTCAGAACTGTCTGTTTCTTTGTATTTTATTCAGTGGTATTTTAATTGTAGTCTCCAGCAGACTGTAGCTAGGTCTCTGAATCCATGGAGTCAAGCCTCCAAGACATTGGCCATAATCCAATGGGAGTGTAATTTGGATTCAATCAGATCAGCGTTAACCCACGGTAGCCTACATATGTATACCTCAATGCTTTCGTCGGCGGTGTAACTACGTTGGAGCTGTCAAATTGGTGGTCTTGTGGTCATTGTCACGAAACCACACCCATCCTTATACCCTACCCATGTTACAAGTTAATGAGAAAGTGTAGGCTATATACCGTGAATGCAGTCTCCACTAACACGGCACCATTGCCTTGAAATCACACTGAACGTCCACGATACGGATTGAATAGAAACCCTGGCCTAATTCTCTATTGATCAACCATACTATTCAGGCCTCAGATAGCTCAGCATTTGATACTGGGTCATACAAGGGCCCATGTTAAAACTTTGCCCTAAACCTAAAATGAGCACCTGAAGTTTAAAACAAAAATAAATCAAATCTTTCCCCAGGTTTTTATTGTATATAAAAAGTCACTGATAAAACAATACAAACTTCTAAAAATTACGAGCATCAGATCTACTGGGTATTGTGAATAGGTGCGAGATATAAGGACAGGTTATTATAGCGCCACAAGACTCAGTATAAGTATACATCTTCCGTATAATAACGGATGGGATATAAACACAATATACCACGTATAGGAGTGACAGAAAATAGATGGTGAATTTATTGAGGCGACTTCAGTACAGAAGCTCAATAATAAAAAGCTAAGTCCACAGCGCTGTTCTATGTAGCAGCCATGTTGTCTGATGAAAATGGACATACAGTGAACTTCTCAAGCAGTGTAACTGGCTGCTTCTGCTCCTAGCAATGTGTAGAAACTAGATTTAAACAACAAAAAATACACAAACGCCATTATCATCATCATGTAAGCCCTATGCTTAAAAAAAGAAAATCAAGTTGCACACTTTGCCAAATAGTATCCACTTTCAAATTACAGCAATAAAACTTTCAACCAACCACACCCTTTTCACATTTTCACCATCAAAATAGGACCAAATAATTATAATACATACAGAAAATGATGACAAAACAGAAAAATCTTAAGGTTCATCTTCTACTTGATCTAGTTTGTCTAGTCTATCCAAAAGGAAAACTAACAATTCAACTGAGATAAAGGATCGAGTTGAGTTGAATGAAGCCCGAATACAGTAAGCTCGGTGGGGCATGGAGGTTTTGGTACAATGGAGGGTTGGGTACATAGAGGTCTATACATCCGTCTCTATTATTGGGTGACTCAATCACTGACATCCATGTCGTCCTCTTCACGGTGGTCGTCTCCGTTGACTTTGGAAAGCCCAGTACCATTACCTTCCACTGAGTGAGGAGACTGGGCTCCGGAGTCCTGGTCGGAATCTTTCTTGTCCAGCCTCTCCCTCTCCTTCTCACTGTCGTAGCCCTGCTCTTCCTCATCATAGTCTCTGGTAACCTGCAAAGACGCCTAAGGAAATTTGAAATGACCAAGTTTAATATTTCAGACGCTCATTTCATATCACTTGTTATTCTTTCATATACAGCGAGGAAACGCTAGATCTCTAACAGAGGTCAAAATACAGAAGGAAGAAATAAAATTAACATGGACATCCTACATTGGTGCTGACCTTTACATCTCCTTTCTCCCCATCAGTTTTCTCCCTTTCCTTTTCTTTGTCTTTACTCCTTTCTTTCTTTTCCTTCCTTTCATCCCGACTGCGGTCTTTATCGCTCCTGCGCTCACGGTCCTTCTCTCTTTCCTTGTCCCTCTTCTTCTCCTTCTTATGTCTGTAGGGAGAGGAGAGTTAAAAGCTTAAGGAACAACGTCTCCAAATCCAAAGAGAAGTGTAGTAGTTGACTGTCTAAAATGGGTTATTTCCAGGTTGATTTAAAGAAACCTTGAAATTTGAATCTAAATACATTTTTGAGTGAGTGTTCTGAGGGCATTTACAGTTACACTTTGTAAACCAAAATGTCTCATCATTTTCAGTCTCAAAATAGCAATAAAATACCACTGGCAGCATATTGAAAATGTGTTCACTAAGGAAATTCTCTTGTTCTATGAGAATCATGAGAATCGAGATCCCCAAAACACCAACCTTCTAGGAGAGGGAGTCCTGGAGACTTTCCTCTTGGGGGATTTCTTAGGAGATCGGCTGGCACTGCGACTCCTTCTCCGCCTTCTATACCCAACAGCATGAAAAAAAATGTAGTAAATATCTGACCAATCAACAACATGTTGGGACAGCATGGTGAAACAGAGCCACAACTCTGACCAATGAAAGCTGCACTAACCGATCGATACTGCGAGACCTCCTGGCAGTACTGTAGCTTTTCGGAGGTGTTTTGGAGCGCTTTTTATCCCGCTCCTCTTTCTTCCTATCCCTGTGGATCGGAGACAAGTTAATTACATCTGATCAACATTTCTTATTGTATATTGGGATTAGAGTTGTGATAAGGAGGTAGACAGTAATCGCAGGGCTGTCTCAGAAGTTCAGATTGTGCAGTTTGAGGATTAAGAATGGGTCAAGTCTGTGCTCTGTGGCTCACCTGGATTTGCTTGGTGATGGTCTGCTCCTGTCTTTGGAGTGGGACCTCCCACTCCTCCTTCGGGGGCTCTTGGAGCGTCTCCTGTTCCTGGAGTGCGAGCGTCGCCTTGACCTGCTCTTTGAACGCCTGCAGATCACACAAACACAACATTAGTCGCTGCCCTCAATATGAAAACAAACAAAAAAACATACTACCTTTATTTTTTAACAAAATCCAAATTATTTGTCAGGAGAACAGAGTTTGTGTTCACCTGTGTCTGGAGCGAGAACGGGACCTTCTGCGTCTAGACCTGGACCTGGAACGCGAGTGCTTCCTCTTGCTCTCCTTGTCTGCATAAACAAAACATTAAGTTACTTTGGTAGAGCAAATAACAGCTTATAGCTAGGGCTACCAGTAATTTATCAGACATAATATATCCTTTGGAGATGCAATGCTTGGGCTACTCACTCCCAGGCTCGATGGCAGCAGAGATGAGTGACTGGGCCTCTCTGACCCTCTTCATGGCCTCTTCTATCTCTTTGTTGGAGGAGTCTGCCTTCAGGCCCGGATTCATGTTTATGTTCATGTTCATCCCTACACCCATGTGGTTCATTCTGAAGAAGAGGACATTATTTAGTGGTGATTATAAACCGGGTAGTTTGGGTCCAAGATGCTGATAGGCTGAAACAGCATTCCAGGCGTGTGTATATCAGACCATATACTAAGGGTATGACACAAAACGACTTGTTTACTGTCATACTTACGTTGGCAAACGGTTTACAAAGCAATAAGGTACCTCGGGTTTGTGGTATGAGGAGGTGTGGTATAAAGCCAATATACATCTGCTAAGCGCTGTATCTAGGCCCTCCGTGCACAAGAACAGCCCTTAGGCGTGGTATATTGGCTATATAACACACCTCCGCAGGCCTTATTGCTTAATTAGAACACACTGGAGGGCCATCCAACAAATGAACAGCTCATAGGTGTTTCATGTCTTGTAATGGACATTTTCTAGAGGCACGATGACTTACTTTGGATCCACCTGCGACATAAACTTCAGAAGCTGGTCAGTGGGAAATGACTGTTGGGGAAGAAGAGTGAAGAAAAGTGTGAAATATATAATATACAAGTTAGAGATCTGATATCCTTTAAACATTTCCCTTCGACACCAGCAGTTGTGTGCACACACAAAAATATCACCAGATTTCAAGTCAACACTCACCTGGGGGTTCATATTCATATTGGGGTTTGGAAACCCGAACGCTGCCATCGCTTCCATGGAGGGACCGCCGAAAGGATTGCCACCCATCTAAAAAAAAAAACAACAGCACATCATTAACCCTTTCATTGTCTATATATACACAAGCGGACTATTATCAAGTCATTAAGACAGATGTTTAATTTGAATAACTTAAGGACCACAGAATTAAATAGAACAATTAAACATTGTATCTCTGTGCTGAGAACCCACCTGTGGATAGGACATGGGGTTTGGTGTTGGGAGAAGTCCTACCTGTGGATTAGACATGGGGTTTGGTGTTGGAAGGAGACCTCCTCCGGGCAGAATCCCTGCAACAGCATTTGCTGGCGCCAGCAGTGACAAAGCTTTAGCCTCCTCCGGGATAACGCCTACAGAAAAACCAAACAGGCATTAGGGGAAGAAGAGAACATCAACGTCTAGACTCTACTAAAAAGGAAAGGCATTTTGAAAAACAAAAAAAACAGATGACTTGATCAAATATTCTTCAAAAACATTTGTAAAGGTTTCAATACTGTTACCTTTGATAGCTGCTAGATTTGAGAAGGCTTGTTCCCTTTATTATTTTAATCAGTGTAGATTGAAAAATAACTAAGATTGGGAAAATAGTATATCACAATACACACTACTCCAGTGAACACTGCCAAGATTGTATCACCTGAACGTGTTTTTTAAGTCATGAACCAAACGTTAGCTAGCACAGCGGCTTCTCCAGTGGGGTGTGCTCTCAATTTTCATTTAGATTGAACAAGCGACTCACGTTGGCGGCTTCACTACTAAGGAGCACACAGAGAAAAATCGAGATACACAAAACAAAAAGAATTTCAGAGAGTTGGAGGTCAACAGTGATTACTGACATTTTCTACTACTTACCAGCAATACAGTAATAAGTAGAAAAAAAACCCAGCTAGCATTCACATTTTGGGTAGGTGATATATACGCTCCCAAGAACCTTACCTGTCACTGCATTAAATATGCAACAAATGAACCAATGCCTTTTGTTTAAGTGTAAAATCATCTTGGCAATATTAGATTAGCTTGTTCGCCTAACATAGTGATCAGAAAAAGAAAAAAAACTATGGTTTCAGATCTCAATGTTGCCATTGCTACCTAAAAAAAGAAAACATACAATATCTTAATCAAGATACAATAGCAAAAATAACATTTTTTTTTTTACAGAAGACACACAAACACACACACTCACAAACAACATTTAAAAAGGGCACATGGGGGAGAGAATTTAGCTGCAGGAGACAAAACGGTTGGGTGGTATTTTCAGCGGGGCCTGGTATACAGGACTGGCTGAGCCAGGAAAAAGAACTGTAAAACACAACAACAAAAAAGAAAGACCACTGTTAAAGAGAGAGCACTGAACCAGTTGCCATTGCCATGTGGGGTGGATATCTAAGACAATTAACAACTAGATACAGTCAGGAACCTTAAAGTACAGCATCACTGGTCAACATCGAAAACACACAGACTAGCTATTTTAATCCGCCAATTTCAGGGACAGAGTGGTGAGTGAGTGCATATAATTTCTTGCTATATTTAAATTGGATACTATTGGTCACCCAATTCCCCAAACCAGGAAGTGCCTTAACGCTAAAGGTGAAAAAAGTATGAAATGCAGGTATACCAATATCTGTGTTATTGAGAGGTGTATAGTTTACTGTTCTGTTACTCTGCTATGGTTTACTTCTTACCACTTGGATCCAATGAGAAAACCAGATTGGACATTATACAGGTCAGATTATTAACACACCTGTTTTGATAAATATGTACTTGTGAGCAGTCAAGTAATATTTGTGTAATACATGTGATATGCATTATAGTATTAACAGTAATATCTATGCTACTGCATTCAATTTAAACTAAAATACCCTAAAGAAGAGAAAATGAGAGAGAAAGAGAGAAGAAAGGACACAGGAAAAAAGAGAAAGAGAAGGGTCTGGGGGGGCTGCTTGAACGCTTGCTGGCCTTTTGTAAATGCCTACAATCCCCTGTTGGCAGGCAGAGGACCACTTTCAGCCATCAAGGAGGGGGCTCTGCATTTGCCTTCTCCACTACAACAAATCACACACACAAATAACAGAGAGAAGTTTAATAGAGGATAGTCCAATATGGGGGAGAAAATAAAAAGCATGGTTAAGTTTTTATACACATGTAAGTTCATCTCTGCTTTCTTTTGAGGAGAAACGTCTGTCTGCCCATGGGTCTGGGCTTGTTCAGCCCTCTCAGTCGGAGCAAGTCCCAGTCCCTAAAGCAGACCTTGGTATACTGTGCTTACTGGTGGAGGAGGACAAAGAATTGGCTCTGGAGACTACTACAGACTACTCAAGGGCATCTGTGTTTAGTGTCTACCAAGTCCAACGCATCATGGATGACATTATGACCTTACAGTGTGGCAGCAACTTTATATAAGACATAATATGTGTATGGTTATAGGTTTGGTCTTTAGTTCCACAGTATACCAAGGGTCTGGGTTGTGAGAGCTGGTGTAGACACCTCTCTCATTGCAATTAGCAGAGGGATCGTACAAGATAGGACAGGAAGAGTGGCATGACATCATTGATCACAGAATCAGATAGGCTTGTCAGATCAAAAATGGATACTATTCAATTCAATGGGGTTCATTGGCATGGGAAACATATGTTTACATTGCTAAAGCAAGTGAAACTGATATAATCTGAAATAGTTAGGATACATACTTAACAGTGGCTCAAACCACAGGCTCATATAACTCCATCCTGAAATCAATGGGGCCGTCAGGCGTCACTCTCCCATCACTACATCATACAATCAAGGATCATTCATACAGAAAAGGAAGAACAAAACACCAACCTTCGGCAAAAGGGACGACGATCAGCGCCCTGTCCACGAAGACTGTGTTGGTCAGATGTTGAGACACCCCCACGGACTCGGACTCTTGGAACTTCACAAAACACACACGCGACGTCACTGGCAGAGGCGATTCACTGCAATAAAAAACGTTTTTGTAGTTAACTAACGTCAGTTAGTCCGCCAGCGACACCATAGTAGATTGTATATAGCAAAACATCCCCGAAGTAGCTAAGCAACCTAAGCTAAGCAACCTATTGTTACCCAACTATAGTAGTTAATGATTCGCCTTCTTAGGTTTCGGGGACGGCCAGAGATGGGGCCTCCTGATGCTAACGTTAGCATCGTTAATAATAATACTACATTTAAATCAATCAAATCACAAAGTGGTAGGAAGTGATTAACTAAATAAACAATAACTGTATATAGTTAGCGACAACCGTTCAACAAATATGAGCTACTTACTCTGGTGGAAACAATTTTAGTTCTTCAATGGTTCCAAGAAACCCGAACAGCATTCGCATCTGCTCGGATGTTGTGCTTGGCGACACGTTCGTCACCTGCACTACTTTAGTGGTACAATTCATTTTTTCACAAAATAGTCTAAACAAATATATATATAAACAATTACCTCTCTATTTCAGAAGTATTATTCTATAAATATAACCAATTAGTTGCTATCCACGTCGAAGGCGTTTTATAAACTCAAATAGAGATCTAGATTCGTTTCGCCGCCATGTTGTTTAGCTTGAATACACAAAACAGCGCATGCGCATTGTGAAAGTCCTGCGGTATTGTGGCTAGTGGTGATGTGTGCCAGTAGAGGTCGCTCTCTCCCAGGAATCAAATGTGAAATTTCTCACGTTTCGGTGGCATGTATTAAACAGTGAATTTGATTTCTAGGCTAATTGAAATAGATGGTGCAACTCAGGCCAAGAGATATTTTATGTTCAGATGGTAATCATAATGAAAACAGACATGGACTCTTTGAATATGCTTTCACAAAAGTGAAACAAACAAGCAAGAGCAATTGTTACTCCTCTGTCTGGTCCTCACTGTTTTGCACCATGTCTCTCAGCTCCTTCAGCTCAGTCCAAATCTCAGGGGTGGTGGTATTCTGGCCTATCGTCTGTTTGTCATTCATTTTTGGAGGTCATTTGTATCTGACGCTGTAAAGGGCTGTGGGAGTACACAACCTGTTATTCGGTTGAAGGTCCCTCTTTATCTCCATAAAGTGTGTAAATGTTTTTGGTTATGTCACTTGACCTCAACCAAAGAAGTATGTGTGCATTTAGTGTGTTTTCAGTCTGTACTGTGTGTTGTTTGTGAATACACTCTATTACCTTCATATCTAATTAAGTCTCACACACTCCTGAGCAAACACAGACACAGACATTAGTTGTAGTCCAGTCTGGTCTGATCCAGTCCTGGGCACTGACTGATTAGGTAGCCTACAGGTGGAGAAGTGGAGTATGCCACTAAAATACTAATTAAACTAAAGATAGTTATTGAGCTTATTCCAAAATGACACTAAATAACTACACGATTGCTGTAAAACACTATGACAGGGGGAGAGTAGTTTGATAGTCATGAGGTGAAAACTGAGCTGCACTTCCTAACCCGTATGACCTTATTAGAGACAAATATTTCCCTCAGATTACACAGACTCACAAAGAATTCCAAAACAAATCCAATGTTGATAAAGTCACATATCTATTGGGGGAAATATGTGTGCAACCACAGCAGAAAGAAGAACAAACACCATTGTAAATACAACCTATATTTATGTTTATTTAATTTCCCATTTGTACTTTAACTATTTGCACATCATTACAACATAATATGACATTTGAAATGTCTTTATTCTTTTGGAACTTTTATGAGTGTCGTTTATTACTTTTGTTTATTATCTATTTCACTTTTCTTTATTCTATTTCACTATTTCACAAATTGAAATTAAATATTAAAAGTGTTATGTGGGAAGAATTGTCAGGGGGAAAAAAAGAGGTTTAAAAGCGTGGGGGGAGAGTAGTCTGAATTGGGTTCTGGAGGTGTACTCCAACTCACACATCGCACTCATACGCCAGCCATGAGTGTTTCCAAACCAGTGAGGTTCACATCCACCAGTAGTGCTGGAGAGCTGCACTGGCTGGTTTCTCCTGTAAAGACAACTCACGATAGCCCATATTCTCTGTGCACTCACTCACCCAGATCAGGTGATACCCTGCTAGGGCAGTGATTGGCTCTTGTCTCAGACCTTCCCCAAGGTGATTGGTTGAGTGACTAGCACCCTGCATGTGACCTCTACAATGAGCTTCCTCCCACATGATCCAAGGAAGCGTGAACGTTCTTATATAGTTTCACATCAGCCCAGACAATCTCTACTACGGTTTAATAACAACATTTAAAATTACCTTCCAAAATGTACCATGATTATAGAATACATTTTTTATATGTATTACTTCGATGAAAATTCCCACATAGGTACAGTTGTCTGCGTTTGTTTCTGTTTCTACTACAAAATCAGACAAACTAGAGTGAAGCATCCTGGGAATATGCAAATCAGGACAGCTATGATTGGCAAGTTAATAAGGGATAGTTTAGGATTTTGGCAATCTACTTCCCCAAGTGGATACTTCTCATGGATGTAATTTATGTTCATCCCATTTCAATCCAGTAAACAGCAGCAGTGTACTTTAAGAAAATAATGTGTTAGTCTTAGTAAAATGAAAATCATACGAAAGAGTGCTTTTTTAAAATGTTCTTTATTTTTAAACTGTTTATTTTTGATAATTTGGGGCTTTAACCCCAGAACTGCTCCCATCAGAAAAAAATATGTATACACACCCAGAGGTGTCATGCCCATAGGGAGCAACAGGTCTCAAGCCAACTTCATAAAATTGTTAGGTGGACAGCAATATTACAGAGATTATAAATGTAATATGTATATATATAAATACAGTGCCAGTCAAACGTTTGGACTCACCTACTCATTCCAGGCTTTTTCTTTATTTTTACTATTTTCTACATTGTAGAATAATAGTGAAGACATCAAAACTATGAAATAACACATTTGAGTTACCTCTGCTGCAGAGGATAAGTTCATTACAGTTACCAACCTCAGAAATTGCAGCCCAAATAAATGCTTCACAGAGTTCAAGTAACAGATACATCTCAACATCAACTGTTCAGAGGAGCCTTCATGATCAAATTGCTGCAAAGAAACCACTACTAAACAACACCAATAATAAGAAGAGACTTGCTTGGGCCAAGAAACACGAGCAATGGACAATAGACCGATGGAAATCTGTCCTTTGGTCTGATGAGTTAAAATTTGTGATTTTTGTTTCCAACCACCATGTCTTTGTGAGACGCAGAGGAGGTGAACAGATGATCTCTGCATGTGTGGTTCCCAGCATGGAGGAGGAGGAGGTGTGATGGTGTGGGGGTGCTTTGCTGGTGACACTGTCTGTGATTTATTTACAATTGAAGGCACACTTAACCAGCATGGCTTCCACAGCATTCTGCAGAAATACACCATCCCATTGCGCTTAGTGGGACTATCATTTGTTTTTCAACAGGACAATGACCCAACACACCTCCAGGCTGTGTAAGGGATATTTGACCAAGAAGGAGAGTGATGGAGTGCTGCATCAGATGACCTGGCCTCCACAATCACCCGACCTCAACCCAATTGAGATGGTTTGGGATGAGTTGGACCGCAGAGTGAAGGAAAAGCAGCCAACAAGTGCTCAGCATATGTGGGAACTCCTTCAAGACTGTTGGAAAGCATTCCAGGTGAAGCTGGTTGAGTGAATTCCGAGAGTGTGCAAAGCTGTCATGAAGGCAAAGGGTATCTACTTTGAAGAATATAAAATATATTTTTTACATGATTCCATGTGTTATTTCATAGTTTTGATGTCTTCACTATTATTCTACAATGTAGAAAATAGCAAAAATAAAGAAAAACCCTTGAATGAGTAGGTGTTCTAAAACTTTTGACCGGTAGTGTATACAGTGGCAAATAAAAGTATGTGAACCCTTTGGAATTACCTGGATTTCTGCATAAATTGGTCAAAAAATGTGATCTGATCTTCCTCTAAGTCACAAAAATAGACAAACACAGTGTGCTTAAACTAATAACACACAAATTATTGTATTTTTATTGTCTATATTGAATCCATATTTTCAATATTCACAGTGTAGGTTGGAAAAAGTATGTGAACCCCTAGGCTAATGACTTTTCCAAAAGCTTATTGGAGTCAGGACTCCGCTAACCTGGAGTCCAATCAATGAGATGAGATTGGAGATGTTGGTTAGAGCTGCCCAGCAATATAAAAAACACTCACAAAATGTGAGTTTGCTATTCACATGAAGAATTGCCTGAAGTGGACCATGCCTCGAACAAAAGAGATCTCAGAAGACCTACGATTAAGAATTGTTGACTTGCATAAAGCTGGAAAGGGTTACAAAAGTATCTCTAAAAGCCTTGACGTTCATCAGCCCACGGTAAGACAAATTATCTATAAATGGAAAAAAGTTCAGCACTGTTGCTAATCTCCCTAGGAGTGCCCGTCCTGCAAAGATGACTGCAAGAGCACAGCGCAGAATGCTCAATGAGGTTAAGAAGAATACTGTGTCAGCTAAAGACTTACAGAAATCTCAGGAAAATGCAAACATCTCTGTTGACAAGTCTACGATATGTAAAACACTAAACAAGAATGGTGTTTTGGGAGGACACCACGGAAGAAGCCACTGCTGTCCAAAAAAAACATTGCTGCACATCTGAAGTTTGCGAAAGAGCACCTGAATGTTCCACAGCACTACTGGCAAAATATTCTGTGGACAGACGGAACTAAAGTTGAGTTGTTTGGAAGGAAGGAAGGAAGGAACACACAACACTATGTGTGGGGGAAAAAAGGCACAGCACACCAACATCAAAACATCATCCCAACTGTAAAATATGGTGGAGGGAGCATGATGGTTTGGGGCTGCTTTGCTGCCTCAGGGCCTGGACAACTTGCTATCATCGACAGAAAAATCAATTCCCAAGTTTATCAAGACATTTTGCAGGAGAATGTAAGGCTATCTATCCGCCAATTGAAGCTCAACAGAAGTTGGGTGATGCAACAGGACAACAACCCAAAACACAGAAGTAAATCAACAACAGAATGGCTTCAACAGAAGAAAATACACCTTCTGGAATGGCCCAGTCAGAATCCTGACCTCAACCCGATTGAGATGCTGTGGCATGACCTCGAGAGCCGTTCACACCAGACATCCCAAGAATATTGCTGAACTGAAACAGTTTGTAAAGAGGAATGGTCCAAAATTCCTCCTGACCATTGTGCAGGTCTGATACGCAAAGACAAAAAACATTTTGTTTAGGTTATTGCTGCCAAAGGAGGGTCAACCAGTTATTAAATCCAAGGTTCACATACTTTTTCCACCCTGCACTGTGAATGTTTGCACGGTGTGTTCAATAAAGACATGAACTGTTTATGTGTTATTAGTTTAAGCAGACTGTATTTGTCTATTGTTGTGACTTAGATGAAGATTAGATCAAATTTTATGACCAATTTATGCAGAAATCCAGGTAATTCCAAAGGGTTCACATATTTTTTCTTGCCCATGTATATATATATAATCTCTGTAATACTACTATCCACCTAGCAATTTTATGAAGTTGGCTTTAGCTACTCTCCCCACACACTTCTATTACTATTAGTAAAAGTTATGTGGAAAGTTATGTGTGTTAGTTGTGGGGGTGCCCGTGGAGCTGGAGATCGGAGGTGTCCGGTGAGAAAAAGGCAGATTGAGGTTGTCAGAGTCAGAGTAGTACAGAAAGTGTTATATGCCGAAGCAGTAAAGAGAGTTGTTTTTTTCTTTTTTTTCTCTCTTTTCTTTTTTTTTCTTTCAGAAAAGTTTTATCGCATTTCCTTTAAAACAGCTCATATATATTTTTGTATATATATATCTTTTCTATGTAACACATCCAATTCTGTAAAAGCCATTTAAAATGTGTACAAATGAATTAACAAAAGTAAAACATTTTTAAGACATGGAAAACATGTTAAAAAGTAACTTTGTTAAAAAGCTGTCTTCGGTCCTTTGTACAGGAGCGGGGTGAGTCCTTAACAAACTCGCCTCCTCCTGCTCTTCCGAATCAATCACCATCCTGTCCTTCGGGGCCAAGAGAAGATCCCTCCTCTAGGCGCATCGCCCTAGGCGCCGCAGCGCTGTCAGGCTGTGGCCGCCGGGACCTTGGGTGTTGTGGGAGACCTTTCGTCTGGGGTCGAGGCCCCCTTCCTTCTGTACCACCCCAGGGCTTCCGTGGCTACCATGGCCACTGCCTGGGGGGTGGTCTCTACTCGTTTCACTACCAGCAGGTTGTGGGAGGACCACAGTGCATCCTTCAGACACGTGAGGGTGGGCCAGAGCTTGGTGAAGGCCTTCGGTGGAATAGGCCTTCGGCCCACCCCATACAGCACGAGCTGGGGCGTTAGGTCCTCCCCTGCAGGCAGACATTCGGAGATCAGGGGGCCTGCTTCCTTTCACAGGTCCCTGGCGGCTCTGCACTCCCAGAGGAAGTGCCTCACCGACTCCTCTTGGCCACAGCCTGGTCGTGGGCATGCGGATATCCTTGCCATGCCCCGGGAGTGCATAACGGCCCTGACCGGGAGGATCTCGTGGGCGACCATCCAGGACAGGTCCCAGTGCCGATTCAGGAGAGCAGGATGGGCCACGTTACGCCAATCCGTTATGGGCTCGCCTATAGCAAGCCCGCGCACTGGACACACTGGTTCTCACTCCTGCACCTGCACAAGAGAGAGAAGAGAGCGGTATTAAGTTAAAACCGTGACTGCTTCTTTTTCCAGTTTAAAATGTCTTATAAACTTCTGGAGCTGGACGAAGTGTGTGTGGGGCAGGAAAGAAACTGGGGCTCGCAGGTCGACTAGGATCAGCCTCAGGGTTCTGAGGTAAGATCCCAGCCAGAACCGTGCAAGGGCCTGTGTCTTGTTGTTGACCGGGCAGGTGGCAAGAGTGAGATGTAACGCTGTGTAGCAGCTGCCCAGAAACAAGTAGAGGTCAGGCAAGCCTTTCCCCCCCTTGGACCTGGGCCTCTTGACCACCTCCCTCCTCAGCCTCTCCCACTTGCTTCCCCACAGGAGGTAGAACAGCATCGGTTCCAGAGCTAAAAGAGTTCTTCGTGGGGGGATAAAAACAGAACTGATTAATAAAAGCACAGGTAAAATCACAGCTTTAATGATAAAAACCTTGCCCTCAAAAGTCAGCTGTCGATGTCCCCAAAAACCCAGTTTCTGTCTTACTGTCCCCAGGATCCCACTCCAGTTGCCGCTCCCTCCTACCTCCCAGTCAAACTTTACCCCCAGTATCCTTATGTCCGTCTTTTTAACAGTCAGTGGAAGTCAAGTCTGGGTCTGTCCAAAAAATTGGGCCTCTGTCTTGTCTCTGTTCAGTCTCGCCCCAGAGGCTCGTCCGTACCAGTCAGTCCTGTCCAGGGTCCTGTCGACGGATAAAAGGTCGGTACATAAAATGTTCACGTCGTCCATGTAAAAAAATCACTTGGCGGTCATCCCCCCACTCCCCGGGATACCCACCCCACTGATTCGTTGGTCCCTTTGCAAGACCTATGCCAGTGGTCAGATGCAGGCCACAAACAGAAGAGGAGATAAAGGGCAGCCCTGACGGACGCCACAGTGTACTCCCACTGCTTTTGACAAATGCCCATTTACAAGGGTTTTGCTGGTGATATCCTCGTACAGCAGTCCCACCCAAGCTAAGAACCTGTCCGGGAAGCCCATTTTTTGCAGTACCTTGAAGAGGTTTAGGACTACAAGCCGCATGTTTCTGTCTCTCGCATAACAGATGGCATCTCTGATCAGTACCAGGCTGTCCGTGATCTTCCTTCCGGGAATGACACAGGTTTGGTCCGGGTGGATCACCTACCCTAAAATAGAAGACATTCTGAGTGTGCAAACCTTGGTAAAAAGTTTACAATCAAATTTAAAAGGGTAATCGGTCTCGAGTTCTTCAGGTCAGTCCTGTAATTTTTTTAATGTAAAAGAGTCACGATCCCTACTCTAAAACTGTCAGGTAGTCTGTCAAGGTGTTCAAAGTCAGTAAAAACAGTGAGAAGTTTGTTGGCTAAAACATCCCAAAAGGTCAGATACAACTCCAAGGGGAGGCCATCCTCCCCCGGTGACTTACCCCTCTTAAAATGTTTCAGTCCTCGGTCGATTTCTGTCCTCGTCAGGTCGTTTGTTAGGTCGTCTGTGTTGGGTAAGGTCCTGTCGATGTACAGAGAATGACACAAATATACATTTTCGCAAAGTCTGCTGCCTCACTTTGTATGATGCCAATTTGCATATAATCCAGAATGTTATGTAGAGTTATCAGATGAATTGCAATTAATTGCAAAGTCCCTCTTTGCCATGCAAATGAACTAAATCCCCCCAAAACATTTCCACTGCATTTAAGCCCTGCCACAAAAGGACTAGCTGACATCATGTCAGTGATTCTCTCGTTAACACAGGTGTGAGTGGTGACGAGGACAAGGCTGGAGATCACTCTGTCATGCTGATTGAGTTCGAATAACAGACTGGAAGCTTCAAAAGGAGGGTGATGCTTAGAATCATTGTTCTTCCTCTGTCAACCACAGTTACCTGCAAGGAAACACGTGCTGTCATCATTGCTTTGCACAAAAAGGGCTTCACAGGCAAGGATATTGCTGCCAGTAAGATTGCACCTAAATCAACCATTTATCGGATCATCAAGAACTTTAAGGAGAGCGGTTCAATTGTTGTGAAGAAGGCTTCAGGGCGCCCAAGAAAGTCCAGCAAGCGCCAGGACCGTCTCCTAAAGTTGATTCAGCTGCGGGATCGGGGCACCACCAGTACAGAGCTTGCTCAGGAATGGCAGCAGGCAGGTGTGAGTGCATCTGCACGCACAGTGAGGCAAAGACTTTTGGAGTATGGCCTGGTGTCAAGAAGGGCAGCAAAGAAGCCACTTCTCTCCAGGAAAAACATCAAGGACAGACTGATATTCTGTAAAAGGTACAGGGATTGGACTGCTGAGGACTGGGGTAAAGTCCTATTCTCTGATGAATCCCCTTTCCGATTGTTTGGGGCATCCGGAAAAAAGCTGTCCGGAGAAGACAAGGTGAGCGCTACCATCAGTCCTGTGTCATGCCAACAGTAAAGCATCCTGAGACCATTCATGTGTGGGGTTGCTTCTCAGCCAAGGGAGTGGGCTCACTCACAATTCTGCCTAAGAACACAGCCATGAATAAAGAATGGTACCAACACATCCTCCGAGAGCAACTTCTCCCAACCATCCAGGAAGTTTGGTGATGGACAATGCCTTTTCCAGCATGATGGAGCACCTTGCCATAAGGCAAAAGTGATACCTAAGTGGCTCGGGGAACAAAACATCGATATGTTGGGTCCAAGGTCAGGAAACTCCCCAGACCTTAATCTCATTGAGAACTTGTGGTCAATCCTCAAGAGGCGTGTGGACAAACAAAAACCCACAAATTCTGACAAACTCCAAGCATTGATTATGCAAGAATGGGCTGCCATCAGTCAGGATGTGGCCCAGAAGTTAATTGACAGCATGCCAGTGCGGATTGCAGAGGTCTTGAAAAAGAAGGGTCAACACTGCAAATATTGACTCTTTGCATCAACTTCATGTAATTGTCAATAAAAGCCTTTGACACTTATGAAATGCTTGTAATTATACTTCAGCATTCCATAGTAACATTTTACAAAAATATCTAAAGACGCTGAAGCAGCAAACTTTGTGGAAATTAATATTTGTGTCATTCTCAAAACTTTTGGCCACGACTGTATGTTAAAACGTCCCCCATGGTTTCCTCACACACATCCTTTACTCCAAACAGTTCCCCATAAAAATCCTCGACTACTTCCTTCTGTATTTACTCCAAACAGTTCCCCATAAAAATCCTCGACTACTTCCTTCTGTATTCCTTCTGTATCTGTTTTTAAAACCCCATCTTTATTTTTTTAATCTGTCATTGTTCTACCTTTACTATTTTCTTTAAAAAGTACCTTGTGCACTTGTACCATCTTCTAATTCCCTTTCCTTACTTCTTAAAATACCCCCCTTACTTTTCTGTTATGCTAAAAGTGCTATTTCCTGTTTTACTTCTTTAATTTCATGGTTAAAATCAAAGCCCTGTTGACCTAGATTAAAATACAGTCGCCTCTACAGTCTCACCATGCGTCTATCTTTTTCTTTACTTTTCGTCTTTCCTATCTCTCTAAAGAAGGTCCTCGTCCTACCCTTCACCATTTCCCACCACTGTGCTCGTGTGTCAAAGAAGTCCTGTAGCATCTGCCACTGGCTGAACTGCTCCCTGTACTGACTAACTACTCTATCATCTTCTAAAAGGGAGCAGTTCAGTTTCCAGGGCCCTCTTCCCACAGTCACACCCGAAGTTAGTGATCTGAGAAGAAAGCAGGGGTTATTCTAGCATCAGTTGGGGAACAGTCACGGGTAAACAGATAGTCAATGCGAGAGGCTCTGGTGCCGTCACCACTGGTCCAGGTGAAGCCCTCCTCTCTTGGATGCAAGGTTTTAAAACAGTCAGTCAGTTTAAAATCCCTGCACAGCCCTTGCAATAAAACACTTGACCTATCTACCTTAAATCCTTTCCCGCCCCTCTCCTGTCTTCTCTACTTAAAACACAATTAAAATCCCCACCCACTACTAGAGGATCCCTCCCTAGCATGTGGGACTGCAGGTCTTCTTCTACCGGTCATGTTTGTCATTAAAACCATACACATTTTAGCACATTAAAATCCCTCCCATAAAAGTGCAATTGGCTAAAAGAGCACTCCCACCTACCACCACCGTGCTCCCCCTCACCACCACCTGTGGGGTCTTGATTAAAATGGCAACACTGTCATTCTTGTTAAAATTGGAACCACTCCAAATGGAGGGCCCGTGCTGCCACTTATCCTGCCATTTATTGTAAGAGGATAAAAAGGGTAGACCACACTCCTGTAATAAAAACACATCTGAGTTAAACCTTTCTAAAAAGGATAAACCCGACTGTGCTCTTACTTCCGTTTTTACACACCTGACATTTATTGTGGTGATGTTAAAAGCCATAAAAGGGGTGAGTAAAAACAGTGCTAAATAAAAAGATGGCATTTTAAAAACAATTTAAAGGGGTTACTTTTCAGGTACTTTTTCGCTCTCCCTCTAGGGTAAAGGGGGTTGGCAGGGAGAGGAAGTTAAAACCGGACTTAAAAAGGAGATTTGGTTGGGGGAGTTGGAGGGGAAGGTTCTAGGTTCTTCCTCCCCCTGGGAGCTCTCCCATTCCACTTTGCCCTTTTTCTCCTCACCCTGTTCGGGGTCGGAGAGATCCTCAGCATTTCTTTTTCGTGGGGGAAGGTGTTCCTCCAGAGTCTCCCCCTTCTCCCGTATCTCCTGACACCGTCTCTGTGGTGCTATCCGTTCCCATGCTGTCTGACCCACTTGGGGAGCACTCACTCAAAACTTCTCCGGAGCCGTCTTTCTCAGCCCTTTCTCCTTCAGGGGTCACATCAGTCTGGGGCTGGGGGATTGGGGTGGGAAGGGTTTTGTCCTCTCCTCCCACTTCTTCCACCACCGCACCCTCCACTACAGCCACCACCTCCACTACCACCGGCTCCACAACCGCCTCCTCCACCACCTCGGCAACTGCCGTTCCTTCCATCTGGCACTCGGAAGCCCGGTCCGCGACCACCATCTCCCTCCTGCCAGCCCTGACCTTATTGGCCCAGGAGGAGGGGCAGCCGCGGATGAGGTGGGACCGCTCGCCACAGAGGTTGCACGACCTTCCGTTCGTGCACTCCTCGTAGCGGTGGCCCACCTCCCGGCACTTCATGCAGACCACCTTTTCACAGGCGCCTACTAGGTGGCCATGTTCACCACACTTACAGCACAGCTTGGGCTGGTCCTGGTAGTAAACATGGCCCCTGTTCTCTCTGAGGACTATGGTGGATGGGATGGCTTTCAACCCACCATGGCCACCAGGGTCCTCCCTCTGCTGGACAGTGACCCTCCAGGCCCCTGTCCAGATCCCATCGGGACCCTTCACCTGGACCAGGGGCCCCCTCACGTTGCAGTACCTGCCCAACCATATTGCAACGTCCTCCGGCTGTACGGTTTCATTGTACATACTTAATGCTATTATCCATCAGCTTGGTCAACTTGAACATCATTGTCAGGGACCCCTGGGTGTTCAGGGCATTCTGGAGTTTCCCCCAGATCTCCCTCAGGAAGATGGCACTGGAAAAACTGTCATCGAAGCCCTCCCCTAAGATGCAGTTTACCTGCGCGGAATGGAAACCGAGCTCTTTCTGGAGAAATCCAATCGGGATAACTCGAGAAATTTTTCTCCCTTAAGAGGAGGCGCACAACATGGTGCCTCCTCATGCCAGCCTGTGCTGCTGACATGATGGAGGCCCACTCCATTTTAAGCCCAACACCAGTGAAAGGGGGGAGGGGGATGGAAAAAAGGGGAGGGGGAAGGAAAGGGGGAGGGGAAGGGAGAGGGGGTTGGGAGGAAGGGGAAGGAGTGTAAGCAACCGAGGAAGCTAGCAGGCTCAGCCAGGCTACGCTAACAGGGCCTACCTGCACCACAGGACACACAACAAACTATCTAGCACAGCACCAAACTAAACTTATCGACAATGGGAAGGGACACTAGGAGGGGGAAATTATAATTTTTTCCCACAAAGGGGAAGGGCACAAGGGGGAGACACAAAAATAAACCACACAACCCAAATAAAGGCCAGGAGGCTAGCAGGCTACACCAGCAGGTCAGATTAAGCTAACCAGCTAGCAGGCCTGCCAGCCATGAGGCCTCACAACAAAAAACAAACAAAACACACAAACCAAAAGGAAGGACAAACTAGGGGGTAAAACTAACAAAACAAGATGATTAGGTGAAAAGGGAAATGAGGGAATAACAAAAAACCCTGACCAACAACACCTGCCAGATTTGAGGTACGAGAAATGTAGCAAGCCTCACCAGCAGGCTAGGCTAACCAGCTAGCAGGCCGGCCAGCAAAAGGTCCCTCAGTTGTGTCGTAGCTGAATCAGAATTAGTTAGGTAACATAGATAAATAAGATGTTTTATTTACTTTATACTTGTCATTAGAATGTCTTCTTTTGGACTATACTGTTGGCAGTTGCATTTTCCTTTCTTCTCTAGGGAAAAGTCACTTGGGGCCCAGAGAGGGGAGAGGTCAGGCTTGTCTTTTACATGTCTGGTAATATGCAGAATATCAGAAAGGGAGAAGTCAGGTTTGAACATTGTCTTGCATATGTGAATATATCTGTGAAACCATGTGAAGGGCTCCACTATGTCTGTACTCCAGTCACTCCCTCATTTTCCCATTGGGGGGGAGGAGTATGGCAGTGTCTGGAAACATTGTATTACCCCTCTGATGTTGAACTTATCTTTCATAGATAATTCTTTCATATGACCTATAGGTTCACTCACCTTAGTGAGCTTCTCCAGGAGTGGGGAGAAGAGGGGGTGTATTTGAGATGGGGGTATCTAGAATTGACAATTGATATATGCCATTGGATGAGGTAATGTTTTGGTACTAAGAAGTACCAAGAACGAGATTAGAACCTCATCTTAGAGAGCAAACTGAACGATAATTTATAGCTAACGCTATCTGGCTATGGGATACTCCTCTCTCAAGTAAAAGTCTTTCTTTGTGAACTGTTCCTGAGATCTGTGGTTCGTCATGTGAGTTGAGAGGGGTGTATCAACTCCCGGGTGGCGCAGTGGTCTAGGGCACTGCATCGCAGTGCTAGCTGCGCCACCAGAGTCTCTGGGTTCGCGCCCAGGCTGGGCTGGGTTCGCGCCCAGGCTCTGTCGCAGCCGGCCGCAACCGGGAGGTCCGTGGGGCGACGCACAATTGGCATAGCGTCGTCCGGGTTAGGGAGGGTTTGGCCGGTAGGGATATCCTTGTCTCAGTATGTAAAATGTAATGAAATGTAAAAATGTAATAAAATGTATGCACTCTACTGTAAGTCGCTCTGGATAAGAGCGTCTGCTAAATGACTAAAATGTAAATGTATCTTGGCTATAAAATATACTAAGTATTCTTTTGTAAGCACTCTCAGAGAATTCATTTATAGACACGGAATTGATCTGAGAGTCAAAGGGCTATGGTAAAGCTCATATAATTAAAGATGGAGTTGGCCTCCCGGGTGGCGCAGTGGTCTAGGGCACTGCATCGCAGTGCTAACTGCGCCACCAGAGTCTCTGGGTTCGCGCCCAGGCTCTGTCGCAGCCGGCCGCGACCGGGAGGTCCGTGGGGCGACGCACAATTGGGCTAGCGTCGTCCGGGTTAGGGAGGGTTTGGCCGGTAGGGATATCCTTGTCTCATCGCGCTCCAGCGACTCCTGTGGCGGGCCGGGCGCAGTGCGCGCTAACCAAGGGGGCCAGGTGCACGGTGTTTCCTCCGACACATTGGTGCGGCTGGCTTCCGGGTTGGAGGCGCGCTGTGTTAAAGAAGCAGTGCGGCTTGGTTGGGTTGTGCTTCGGAGGACGCATGGCTTTCGACCTTCGTCTCTCCCGAGCCCGTACGGGAGTTGTAGCGATGAGACAAGATAGTAATTACTAGCGATTGGATACCACGAAAATTGGGGAGAAAAGGGGATAAAAAAATAAAAATAAAAAAAAAGATGGAGTTTAAAATATAACTATGACTGGTGTGTGGTTTGCTCTCTCATCATTTGGTAATACAGGAAATCGCCATGACATTTGACAACACAAAACAACAAAAAACTGAAACAATAGGCAATTTGGGGGATAAACTAAAGGTACAAGGTAGATGGGGACAAATGGGACAACGAAAGACAGTTAAACAATGCCTGCCACGCCTAAGGGGCCAGGAGAAAAGAAAGCCCCTCCAGCTAGCAGACAACACAAAACTGAAGACAATGGGAGGAGCTAAGGGGAGACTATAGGATATACGGGGGAGGAGAGATGCAAAACAGGACAAGCAAGGGAAAAACAAAAATGTAATTAAATTAATAAAGAAAAATGACCAGAGTGCCTTAACTTATCCTACAGGTGCTGGTGCACCTGTAGTCCACCACCAGAACCACCACCTTAGAACCACCACCCAGGACAAAGAATAAACAATGGTGAGACAAAACAACAAAAACAATAATAATAATAAGGATTTTAACAAAAATAACTAAGCACAATATCCCGGGCGCCCTACGGCCTGCGATCGCATCTCTGATCAAATGCAGCACTGTCAAAGTAACCTGAGCCAAAAGGCAGAGAAGCGGTAAAGAGAGTTGTGGAGGAAGACGGGTACAGAGTGAGGGATGCTGAGAGGATTCCTGTGAGTAGGCAGAGACCAAGAGAGCGTGAATGGAAGAATATGTGCTTCAGTAAGGTGGGCTTTTTAGTGTTTATAGCCATGGTTGTCAATTGTACTGCAAAAATTGATCAAAAGTTACAGAAAATAGAGGTCGATGTGGCAGCGGCAGAGAAGTACTTGGGATTGAGAGGATTTACTGCAGAATAGCTGCAGGGGGTTTGAGTGGTAGTGTTATGTCATCTCAGACCGTTGGTCTGGAGCAGGATTAGATAGGGTTAAATAGTGGAATGGGGAGGTGGGTTTTTTAGAGAGGGCAAATAGTTGGCAGGGCAATTTTCTTTTCCCTTTTTCACAATTTTGTATTACCATATCAAAGAATTGAATGTAGGTAGGTTGTGAATGGCCTCACACACCAGTACAGTAGGTGGCGGTGTATGCACCTAAAAGTTGGATGCGATCAGCTAATTCACCTTTGCACTCCTTCTAAACAACACAATTTAAAAAAAACTTTGGCAAAGGGTAAAGTCTACGCAACTTAGTCCACTCTGTTCGTAACATATTCTCGTTTTGGGAACAGACAATTGTATTGAGATCAAATGTTTCATAGTTAAAAACATTTGCAGAATGTCAGCCAAAATCGTTCCATCTTCTCCCACTTCTGGCCACTGGACATTTGGTAATGAGAGGAAACGCCAAGCGGATGCTTCACATTTATACATCTGGAATGGGGCGCGCGCAAGTTGACAGTTAGTGCAGATGCGTTTTTTGGTAGCTGAAGGAATTATTGGATTTCCTCATCCAAATATGACCATTTGGTCATTTCTAAGGTATAAAACCCCTGTTTGTATATGGTTAAGTTTGTTTACCAAAGTAATTGATTACTTTCTGCAAGTTATTCACCTCTAAAACTCATAAGTTAGCAACAATATTAGATAGCCAGATCAGCTAGCTAGCTCAAGAACTAGCTTGTATACAAGGAAACTTCCACGACCAGAACCAAAATAAAAGAAATTGAGAAATCATCAGATGGACAATTAACAGCAAAATATGGTATGGTTTTGGGTACTCCTCTTTAGAATTTGTATTTATTATGGATCCCTTTTAGGCTACTCTTCCTGAGGTCCGGCTAAATTAAGGCAGCTATTTTAAAAACATTATAATACATTCATTACAGAATTCACAACACACTAAGTGTGTGCCTTCAGGCCTATACTCCACTACCATATATCTACAACAAAAAATCTATGTGTACATGTGTGTATAGTGCGTATGTTATCATGTGTGTGTATGCATGTGTCTGTACCTATCTTTGTGTTGCTTCACAGTCCCCGCTGTTCCATAAGGTGTATTTTTATGTTTTTTAAAATCGGATTCTACTGCTTGCATCAGTTACCTGATGTGGAATAGAGTTCCATGTAGTCATGGCTCTATGTAGTACTGTGCACCTCCCATAGTCTGTTCTGGACTTGGGGACTGTGAAGAGACTTAAATGTAAGAGACCTCTTGTGGCATGTCTTGTGGGGTATGCATGGGTGTCTGGGGCGGCAGGGTAGCCTAGTGGTTAGAGCGTTGGACTAGTAACTGAATGGTTGCAAGTTCAAATCCCCGAGCTGACAAGGTACAAATCTGTCGTACTGCCCCTGAAAAGGCAGTTAACCCACTGTTCCTAGGCCGTCATTGAAAATAAGAATTTGTTCTTAACTGACTTGCCTAGTTAAATAAAAAAATGCAATACCATGTGTGGATATCATAAGGTGAATGCACCAATTTGTAAGTTGCTCTGGATAAGAGTGTCTGCTAAATGACTTAAATGTAAATGTGTCTGAGCTGTGTGCTAGTCTTTTATCAGACAGCTCGGTGCATTCAACATGTCAATACCTCTCACAAACACAAGTAGTGATGAAGTCAATCTCTCCTCTACTTTGAGCCAGGAGAGATTGACATGTATATTATTAATGTTATTATTAATGTTTTCTCTCTGTGTACATCCACAGATGTAGCCTCCAGGTCTCCAGGCTTGAGGGCACACACTTCCTAGTAGGCTTACATTTAATATATGGCAAATAGGAGTGGAAAAATTGTCCGCTATTATCCTTAGTAATTTTCAATCCAAGTTGTCAGACCCCGATGGCTTGTCATTGTTGATAGACAACAATCATTTTCTTCACCTCTTCCACACTCACTTTACAGAATTCAAATTACAATTCTTGTCTTTCATAATTTGGTCAGATGTACTTGGATGTGTTGTGTCAGCATTTGTTGCTGGCATGTCATGTCTAAGTTTGCTAATCTTGCCAAAAATTATTAAAGTAGTTGGCAATATCAGTTGGTTTTGTAGTGAATGAGCCATTTTATTCAATGAATGATGGAGCTGAGTTTGCCTTTTTTCCCCAACATTTCATTGAAGGTGCTGCAAAGCTTTTTACTATCATTCTTTGTCATTTATCTTTGTTTCATAGTGTAGTTTATTCTTCTTTTTATTCAGTTGAAGTACCTGAGGTGCAGGAAGATCAGGCTCCAAGCAGCTGAGCAGAGTACTAATCTTAAATAAATAATTTGCGTTATCCAAACTGGTGGAGAGAGTGCTGGGGAAAGTGAAGGCTGTGAGGATCACCAGAGGCGGGCTTGTTAAGATTTCTTTGTGCTTCTGCGGATCAGAAGGAACGTGCGTTGTGTCTTAACTGATTTAATAAATTTGAAGTGTTGTGCGTGTCTCTTCCGAACAGGGCACCCTTCTATGGAACGCCATTTGGGTCTTCACGTGTCAAAAAAGATACACGTCTAATAACACTATTTGAAGCGTTAAATAAGCTTTGAATTTGACACATCAAATAAAACAATTATATTATAGAATGTTGCGTGTGATGAATTTGCACGTGGAAGCCAAGCGCCACCACTACTATCAGTAGCACTGTCAAAGCTGTACAAAAAGTCTGCAAACAACCACACACTGGCCACGAACGATGTGTTTACAATACCGCGTTGGTAATAAGGCATTCTTTTTTCGACCGCAACTTCTGGGGTACCTAGCTAGCAACAATACAACCAGCCTAAAAACAATAACCAGTAGAAATTGCAGTCATTTTTATCTTTCTTAACAATGCTTTAGGAATCCTTGTAGGTATTAGCTAGGTAGCCACTTGTTGTTCGCCTATTGAAATTGAACTTCAGTTCATGAAAATAAATAGCTAACCAGCTACTTAACCCTGTTGCCCAAAGCTAACGTTATAAGCAGCCAGCTAGCTTCTTCTGGCTAGTGAGGCTCGACCTGACCGGGTTATGTGTTGTGAAACTAGCCACAATAAGGAATAGGCACAATAGTGGAATTTGCGGTTCAAACTAAAAGTACCTCTTTGAACGTGATGCAGAAGGTTACAATTGATGGAATTATGCCATATTTAGACTAGATAATGTTAAACAAGGTTGGAATGTGAAGCAATGAAATGGAGTATCAGTCTACTCGGTGGCACCCACAGAAAACAATTGTGAAGAGTTTACGCAAATATTAGCGTTGTGGCTCTTATCACGGGACTGTGACTGTGAAATCACCTCCCCAGTCAGCCTATTGTGTGTATTGACATTCATATTGCACTGTACAGCTTTACCTAAGGATTGGGGATCAATGAAATGGGGTATCAGTCTACTTTTCCCAACGTCCTCCTCAAAGTTATCAGACTCCAAAACATCCACAAAGGAATGTTTTTCCTTGGGAATAGTGTTCAATACACATTTAATTATTATTTTTAACCTTTATTTAACTAGGCAAGTCAGTTATGAACAAATTCTTATTTACAATGACGACCTACCGGGGAACAGTGCCTTGTTCAGGGGCAGAATGACTGATTCTGACCTTGTCTGCTCAGGGATTTGATCCAGCAACCTTTCGGTTACTGGCCCAACGCTCCAACCACTAGGCTGCCTGCCACCCCAATACACATAGGTGGACAATAAATGTGGCTCAATTCAGAGTCCCGCAATAAGAGCTACGACGCTAATGTTCCCTGGGTGTCACTGAGTAGACTGATACCCCATGTCATTGATCCACAATCCATAGGTAAGGCTGTACAGTGACATAAGTATGCCCACAATGCAATTCTAAAGTCTAATACATCCAGTGTGATTTCAACAGATTTTTGTCAAATTAACAAATGATTGTCTTTTGTTGATTGTATATAACAACATTCAAACCTCGTTTAGCATGATCTATTCAATTATGGCACAATTTTATTATTTGTATTCATTTGCATCACTGTCAATGACATACTTTCATTTTGAAGGCTAACTGCAAGGTCCATTATTGTGGCTAATCCTTATTGTGGCTAGCTTCACATAGATGGTCCGACCACCATTAATCAAATGAGAACTGTTTTATAAAGGTTATTTTAGATGATGACACCTAGCTATGTAGTTAGTTAGCTAACTATAGCTACTGAAACAGATTATGTTGTTTTGCTGTGTTTTTGGGGAAGAACATTGTTTACATCAAATCCATCAGCTAGCTAGCTTTTTTACGACCAGAGCTTGAGGAAGGGCAGGTAGTGAGACAACTTTACCAGCATCATAGCATACGTATCGATGAATCGTTGTGACATATGAAATACGAGTGATAGTGTAATCAATGTGTAATAACTATGTAAAACATTCATGAACTCGTTAAATTATTATGTGACGTGCAGTCATATTCAGGTCCTGATTGGTCAACAAGCTTATTTGACACGTCAAATAGTGTTATTTGACGTGTGTCTTTTTTGACATGTAAGACCCAAACGGCGTTCCATACACCTCAAGGGGGTTATATATGGTGTCTCATGGGAAGTTGATTTTGAAGAGATTAAAAATATTCCTGGAATGATTGAAGCATGTCGGATGAATCGTGTGGTGAAGGGTGAAAAAGTTAAGTCTATCTGTTCTTTTGTTTTTGATATGGAGTCTCTCCCTACTCAAGTGCAGTTAGGGTATATTAACTACATAGTCAGATAATTTATCCCAAGACCAATGCGGTGTGATCATTGTAAAGCTTTTGGTCATGTAGCAAGTGTTTGCAGAAGGGAGAAGCTGAGATATCCAAGTTGTGGAAAGTATCATATTATGTGATAAAAGTGATGAATATGTGACATGTTGCAATTGTGGTGGGAACCAGGAAGCCACGTCTTCTGATTGCCCGACAAGGGTTAAAGAGGATGAGGCGACCAAAGTCAGGGTTGAACAGAGCATTTCATATGCAGCAGCTGTGAAAAGGGTTGAGGGTTTGAATGGTGCACCAGAAGAGTCCATGGTGGTGGATAGGCCTACACTGCAAGATGCAGGGGTTGCCTTTCACCAGCAGGATCCGGACTTTTTAAAGATTAAGAGGGTGGACCTTGTGGCATTTATAGCTATGGTAATTAATGGCACTGCCAAGGTGGAGATCCAGGAAGATAGAAATCATAGTGAGATATGGGGCTGAAAGATTTCTCAGCAAAGGAGTTACATGGAATATTGGCACAAGCCATACCACTCTCTCAGGTCATAGTGCCTGAGAAGGGAGATATGGAACACTAAAAGAAGGTAGAAGTGGGAGTTTTGTTTGTTTTGGCAATGTACTATTTTTATTAGAGTGGATTAAGTTAGTTTCACTATTACGTATGAACTTATTTATTTTAAAAATGTTTTCAAACCGTCCAATTGGTGGCGACAATACACCTTTTTGGGTGTAGTCCGCCATAAATCACACAGAATAATAAGAAGAAGAAGACAAATAAAAAGAAGATCAGGCTCCAGGGAAGCGAAACGATTCGTTGTTTGTGGAAAGCCGCTGTCTTCGGCTTCCACGGCTTGTGACATGCGACCAGCGTTGATTGCCATGCTCCTCTTACTGTGCTCCTTCGACTACCCTATCAGATGGGGGAGGAGAGGCAGGAGATGGCTCCCCTGGCGAACGAACCCCGGGCAGCACCGGCCAGTCGGATAACGACAAACAACAAGACGGAGATGCATCCAAATGCCGTCTAGCCACCGGCGTAGAAAAGGTAAACATTCCACTAAACATTCCACTCTGCGTTTTCCCAAGTTTCTTACGTAGGCTGTTGACCTGCGTGATCAAGGAAGCCACCTCAAGCCTATTATCCCCGGCAAGCAAACAATTGCCGCATTGGAACTCTGAGTGATCCAGTTTGTCCTGAAACAAAGAGTAGTAGCTACAGCTCCTACAGTGCTGGAACCGTTCATTTACCTCTCCAGACAAAGAGGGCTCTGTTGGAAAACTCATCATCTGGGACTTACTTTGTTAGCTTGATGGCTAACGTTAGTAACTTAGCTAGGTTAGCGGCTCTTTCAAATAGACTTTAACCTGTCAGTTAAGCAGGATTCCGGGACAAGAAAAAGCGGTCCTAGCTGCTAAAAGCCAACCGTGCAGCTGCGCACTATGACGACGTTGGATCACGCACTCTGATGACGTCTATGACATGTATTGAATGTAACTGTGGGGGGAAATACTGCTGTTGGTGATAACACATTTATGTGCATGGATAACATGCTGACAACCTGCGCACATCCAGTCCCCAACTCAGGCTATTACCTTACGCCCCGACACTCCAGTCAAGCCCCAGGGGAAAAAGATGAGAGGGCAAGAGGGTATGTCACTTCTTGAGATGCTAAATAATATTATGATGCTTTTGACAGCAAAGATAGATGAAAGGGCAGATGGCTTGGAGGGCACAGTTAGGAGGAATACAATGAAAAATTAGGCAATAAAAACATCTGTTCACTTCATCTCTGGAGAAGTGAAAACCCTCAAAAGTGACACGAAGAAGGTGAAAGTTAAGGAAAATGAAAAGAAGGTGGCTGAACTCAGGCTTAAGGTGAATGAGGCGGAGAGATACCAGTGCAGGTGGAACCTAAAGGCTTCATGGAATTCCAGAGCAGGTGGGTGAGGACATCAAACGCAGAGTTGTTGACATCTGTGGAGCTGTCATTCCCGAATCAAAAGCAAAACTTCAGGAAAATGTAGACATCGTTCATCGTTTGGGAAGACTCTAGGATCATCCGGTTCACCAAGAGATCTACACGGGATCTTCTCTGGAGGCGAGAAAAGAACTGCAAGTTCCTCATCAAGCAAAAATTGAGGTTCACGGAGGATCTGACCTCTGCGGACAAAGAGACTTGGGAGAAACTGGTGGCTGCAGCTCTAAAGGCAGGGAAAACCTAATTCTTTGTCGAGCAAGATCATTGATGGGAATGAAATGTGGCCAAATCTAACTCGGAGAGAACAGTAGAGAAGTCTAAAAGGAACTGAAATCTGAATTATAAAAGTGTTTGTTTATTTAGTTGAAAGAGTAAACGTGAGAGAGCGGGGGACAGTAGTTTGAGAATAAAACTGTGGGCAGAGAGTAGTCTGAATTGGGTTCTGGAGTTGTACTCCAACATTGCACTCATATGCCAGCCATGAGTGTTTCCAAACCAGTGAGGTCACATCCACCAGTAGTGCTTGAGAGCTACATTGGCTGGTTTCTCCTGTGAAGACTGCTCACAATGGACAATATTCTCTGTGCACTCACTCACCCAGAGAGGGTGATGCTGTAACGGTTCTCTTCGTCCTCCTCTGATGAGGAGTAAGAAATGTCGGACCAATGCGCAGCGTGGTATGTGTCCATAATATATTTTAATGAAATATCACTGGACACAGAAAAACAAAAGGAACAAGAGAATAAATTAAAACCGAACACAGTCCCGTATGGAACACTGATATGGAAAATAAACACTGATATGGAAAATAAACACCCACGCAACACAGGTGGAAAAAGGCTACCTAAGTATGATTCTCAATCAGAGACAACTAACGACACCTGCCTCTGATTGAGAATCATACCAGGCCAAACGAAAAAACGAACATAGAAAAACGAACATAGATAACCCACCCAACTCACGCCCTGACCATACTAAAACAAAGAAATATCAAAATAACTAAGATCAGAACGTGACAGATGCCATGCTAGGGTAGTCATTAGCTCCTGTCTCAGACCTTCCCCAAGGTGATTGGTTAAGTGACTAACACTCTGCATGTGACCTCTACGATGAGCTTCCACCCACAGACACAGAGACAGAGTAGATGTTGTTATATAGTGCCACAGAAGCCTCGACCTCATCTATTACGGTTTTACAACTACTTTGAAAAATGTACCTTTTAAAAAGAATCATATATTTTACATATGATAATTTTTGTTAATCAACAATCCCTCCTAGGTACAGTTGTCTGTGGTTGTTTATGTAACAAAATCATACAAACTAGAGTGAAGAATTCTGGGAATACGTAAATCAGGACAGCTAAGATCAGTCATTAAAGGGATAGTTCTGGATTTAGCAGTGAGGCCCTTGATCTTTGGGTAGAGTAGTCTAACAGTAACTGAAATTTGAATAGTAAAAGTGTTTGTTTATTTAGTTGAAAGAGTAAACGTGAGAGAGAGGGGGGTCAGTAGTTTGAGAATAAAACTGTGGGCAGAGAGTAGTCTGATTTGGGTTCTGGAGGCGTACTCCAACTCACACATTGCACTCATATGCCAGCCATGAGTGTTTCCAAACCAGTGATGTCACATCCACCAGTTGTGCTGGAGAGTTACACTGGCTGGTTTCTCCTGTGAAGACAGCTCACAATGGACAATATTCTCTGTGCACTCATTCACCCAGAGAGGGTGATGCCCTGCTAGGGCAGTCATTGGCTCCTGTCTCAGACCTTCCCCAAGGTGATTGGTTAAGTGACTAGCACTCTGCATGTGACCTCTACGATGAGCTTCCACCCACAGAAACAGAGACAGGGTAGATGTTGTTATATAGTGCCACAGCAGCCTCGACCTTATCTATTACGGTTTTACAACTACTTTGAAAAGTACCTTTTAAAAAGAATCATATATTTTACATATGATAATTTTTGTTAATCAACAATCCCTCCTAGGTACAGTTGTCTGTGGTTGTTTATGTAACAAAATCATACAAACTAGAGTGAAGAATTCTGGGAATGCGTAAATCAGGACAGCTAAGATCAGTCATTAAAGGGATAGTTCTGGATTTAGCAGTGAGGCCCTTGATCTTTGGGTAGAGTAGTCTAACAGTAACTGAAATTTGAATAGTAAAAGTGTTTGTTTATTTAGTTGAAAGAGTAAACGTGAGAGAGAGGGGGGTCAGTAGTTTGAGAATAAAACTGTAGGCAGAGAGTAGTCTGATTTGGGTTCTGGAGGCGTACTCCAACTCACACATTGCACTCATATGCCAGCCATGAGTGTTTCCAAACCAGTGACGTCACATCCACCAGTTGTGCTGGAGAGTTACACCGGCTGGTTTCTCCTGTGAAGGCAGCTCACAATGGACAATATTCTCTGTGCACTCAATAACCCAGAGAGGGTGATGCCCTGCTAGGGCAGTCATTAGCTCCTGTCTCAGACCTTCCCCAAGGTGATTGGTTAAGTGACTAGCACTCTGCATGTGACCTCTACGATGAGCTTCCACCCACAGAAACAGAGACAGGGTAGATGTTGTTATATAGTGCCACAGCAGCCTCGACCTTATCTATTACGGTTTTACAACTACTTTGAAAAGTACCTTTTAAAAATAATCATATATTTTACATATGATAATTTTTGTTAATCAACAATCCCTCCTAGGTACAGTTGTCTGTGGTTGTTTATGTAACAAAATCATACAAACTAGAGTGAAGAATTCTGGGAATGCGTAAATCAGGACAGCTAAGATCAGTCATTAAAGGGATAGTTCTGGATTTAGCAGTGAGGCCCTTGATCTTTGGGTAGAGTAGTCTAACAGTAACTGAAATTTGAATAGTAAAAGTGTTTGTTTATTTAGTTGAAAGAGTAAACGTGAGAGAGAGGGGGTCAGTAGTTTGAGAATAAAACTGTGGGCAGAGAGTAGTCTGATTTGGGTTCTGGAGGCGTACTCCAACTCACACATTGCACTCATATGCCAGCCATGAGTGTTTCCAAACCAGTGACGTCACATCCACCAGTTGTGCTGGAGAGATACACCGGCTGGTTTTTCCTGTGAAGACAGCTCACAATGGACAATATTCTCTGTGCACTCATTCACCCAGAGAGGGTGATGCCCTGCTAGGGCAGTCATTAGCTCCTGTCTCAGACCTTCCCCAAGGTGATTGGTTAAGTGACTAGCACTCTGCATGTGACCTCTACGATGAGCTTCCACCCACAGAAACAGAGACAGGGTAGATGTTGTTATATAGTGCCACAGCAGCCTCGACCTTATCTATTACGGTTTTACAACTACTTTGAAAAGTACCTTTTAAAAAGAATCATATATTTTACATATGATCATTTTTGTTAATCAACAATCCCTCCTAGGTACAGTTGTCTGTGGTTGTTTATGTAACAAAATCATACAAACTAGAGTGAAGAATTCTGGGAATACGTAAATCAGGACAGCTAAGATCAGTCATTAAAGGGATAGTTCTGGATTTAGCAATGAGGCCCTTGATCTTTGGGTAGAGTAGTCTAACAGTAACTGAAATTTGAATAGTAAAAGTGTTTGTTTATTTAGTTGAAAGAGTAAACGTGAGAGAGAGGGGGTCAGTAGTTTGAGAATAAAACTGTGGGCAGAGAGTAGTCTGATTTGGGTTCTGGAGGCGTACTCCAACATTGCACTCATATGCCAGCCATGAGTGTTTCCAAACCAGTGAGGTCACATCCACCAGTTGTGCTGGAGAGCTACACCGGCTGTTTTCTCCTGTGAAGACCGCTCACAATGGACAATATTCTCTGTGCACTCATTCACCCAGAGAGGGTGATGCCCTGCTAGGGCAGTCATTGGCTCCTGTCTCAGACCTTCCCCAAGGTGATTGGTTAAGTGACTAGCACTCTGCATGTGACCTCTACGATGAGCTTCCACCCACAGAAACAGAGACAGGGTAGATGTTGTTATATAGTGCCACAGCAGCCTCGACCTTATCTATTACGGTTTTACAACTACTTTGAAAAGTACCTTTTAAAAAGAATCATATATTTTACATATGATAATTTTTGTTAATCAACAATCCCTCCTAGGTACAGTTGTCTGTGGTTGTTTATGTAACAAAATCATACAAACTAGAGTGAAGAATTCTGGGAATACGTAAATCAGGACAGCTAAGATCAGTCATTAAAGGGATAGTTCTGGATTTAGCAATGAGGCCCTTGATCTTTGGGTAGAGTAGTCTAACAGTAACTGAAATTTGAATAGTAAAAGTGTTTGTTTATTTAGTTGAAAGAGTAAACGAGAGAGAGAGGGGGTCAGTAGTTTGAGAATAAAACTGTGGGCAGAGAGTAGTCTGAATTGGGTTCTGGAGGCGTACTCCAACTCACACATTGCACTCATATGCCAGCCATGAGTGTTTCCAAACCAGTGAGGTCACATCCACCAGTTGTGCTGGAGAGCTACACCGGCTGGTTTCTCCTGTGAAGACCGCTCACAATGGACAATATTCTCTGTGCGCTCATTCACCCAGAGAGGGTGATGCCCTGCTAGGGCAGTCATTGGCTCCTGTCTCAGACCCTCCCCAAGGTGATTGGTTAAGTGACTAGCACTCTGCATGTGACCTCTACGATGAGCTTCCACCCACAGAAACAGAGACAGGGTAGATGTTGTTATATAGTGCCACAGCAGCCTCGACCTTATCTATTACGGTTTTACAACTACTTTGAAAAGTACCTTTTAAAAAGAATCATATATTTTACATATGATCATTTTTGTTAATCAACAATCCCACCTAGGTACAGTTGTCTGTGGTTGTTTCTGTAACAAAATCATACAAACTAGAGTGAAGAATTCTGGGAATACGTAAATCAGGACAGCTAAGATCAGTCATTAAAGGGATAGTTCTGGATTTAGCAATGAGGCCCTTGATCTTTGGGTAGAGTAGTCTAACAGTAACTGAAATTTGAATAGTAAAAGTGTTTGTTTATTTAGTTGAAAGAGTAAACGAGAGAGAGAGGGGGTCAGTAGTTTGAGAATAAAACTGTGGGCAGAGAGTAGTCTGAATTGGGTTCTGGAGGCGTACTCCAACATTGCACTCATATGCCAGCCATGAGTGTTTCCAAACCAGTGAGGTCACATCCACCAGTTGTGCTGGAGAGCTACACCGGCTGGTTTCTCCTGTGAAGACAGCTCACAATGGACAATATTCTCTGTGCACTCATTCACCCAGAGAGGGTGATGCCCTGCTAGGGCAGTCATTGGCTCCTGTCTCAGACCTTCCCCAAGGTGATTGGTTAAGTGAGTGAGGTCACATCCACCAGTTGTGCTGGAGAGCTACACCGGCTGTTTTCTCCTGTGAAGACAGCTCACAATGGACAATATTCTCTGTGCACTCATTCACCCAGAGAGGGTGATGCCCTGCTAGGGCAGTATTGGCTCCTGTCTCAGACCTTCCCCAAGGTGATTGGTTAAGTGACTAGCACTCTGCATGTGGCCTCTACGATGAGCTTCCACCCACAGAAACAGAGACAGGGTAGATGTTGTTATATAGTGCCACAGCAGCCTCGACCTTATCTATTACGGTTTTACAACTACTTTGAAAAGTACCTTTTAAAAAGAATCATTATTTTACATATGATAATTTTTGTTAATCAACAATCCCTCCTAGGTACAGTTGTCTGTGGTTGTTTATGTAACAAAATCATACAAACTAGAGTGAAGAATTCTGGGAATACGTAAAGGACAGCTAAGATCAGTCATTAAAGGGATAGTTCTGGATTTAGCAATGAGGCCCTGATCTTTGGGTAGAGTAGTCTAACAGTAACTGAAATTTGAATAGTAAAAGTGTTTGTTTATTTAGTTGAAGAGTAAACGTGAGAGAGAGGGGGTCAGTAGTTTGAGAATAAAACTGTGGGCAGAGAGTAGTCTGAATTGGTTCTGGGGCGTACTCCACACATTGCACTCATATGCCAGCCATGAGTGTTTCCAAACCAGTGAGGTCACATCCACCAGTTGTGCTGGAGAGCTACACCGGCTGTTTTCTCCTGGAAGACAGCTCACAATGGACAATATTCTCTGTGCACTCATTCACCCAGAGAGGGTGATGCCCTGCTAGGGCAGTCATTGGCTCCTGTCTCAGACCTTCCCCAAGGTGATTGGTTAAGTGACTAGCACTCTGCATGTGACCTCTACGATGAGTTCCACACAGAACAGAGACAGGGTAGATGTTGTTATATAGTGCCACAGCAGCCTCGACCTTATCTATTACGGTTTTACAACTACTTTGAAAAGTACCTTTTAAAAAGAATATATATTTACATATGATAATTTTTGTTATCAACAATCCCTCCTAGGTACAGTTGTCTGTGGTTGTTATGTAACAAAATCATACAAACTAGAGTGAAGAATTCTGGGAATACGTAAACAGGACAGTAAGATCAGTCATTAAAGGGATAGTTCTGGATTTAGCAATGAGGCCCTTGATTTTGGGTAGAGTAGTCTAACAGTAACTGAAATTTGATAGTAAAAGTGTTTGTTTATTTAGTTGAAAGAGTAAACGAGAGAGAGAGGGGTCAGTAGTTTGAGAATAAAACTGTGGGCAGAGAGTAGTCTGAATTGGGTTCTGGAGGCGTACTCCAACTCACACATTGCACTCATATGCCAGCCATGAGTGTTTCCAAACCAGTGAGGTCACATCCACCAGTAGTGTGGAGAGCTACACGGCTGTTTTCTCCTGTGAAGACCATCACAATGGACAATATTCTCTGTGCACTCATTCACCCAGAGAGGGTGATGCCCTGCTAGGAGTCATTGGCTCCTGTCTAGACCTTCCCCAAGGTGATTGGTTAAGTGACTAGCACTCTGCATGTGGCCTCTCGATGAGCTTCCACCCACAGAAACAGAGACAGGGTAGATGTTGTTATATAGTGCCACAGCAGCCTCGACCTTATCTATTACGGTTTTACAACTACTTTGAAAAGTACCTTTTAAAAAGAATATATATATTTTACATATGATAATTTTTGTTAATCAACAATCCCTCCTAGGTACAGTTGTCTGTGGTTGTTTATGTAACAAAATCATACAAACTAGAGTGAAGAATTCTGGGAATACGTAAATCAGGACAGCTAAGATCAGTCATTAAGGGATAGTTCTGGATTTAGCAATGAGGCCCTTGATCTTTGGGTAGAGTAGTCTAACAGTAACTGAAATTTGAATAGTAAAAGTGTTTGTTTATTTATTGAAAGAGTAAACGTGAGAGAGAGGGGGTCAGTAGTTTGAGAATAAAAAGTGGGCAGAGAGTAGTCTGAATTGGTTCTGGAGGCGTACTCACCACACATTGCACTCATATGCCAGCCATGAGTGTTTCCAAACAGTGAGGTCACATCACCAGTTGCTGGAGAGCTACACCGGCTGTTTTCTCCTGTGAAGACCACTCACAATGGACAAAATTCTCTGTGCACTCATTCACCCAGAGAGGGTGATGCCCTGCTAGGGCAGTCATTGGCTCCTGTCTCAGACCTTCCCCAAGGTGATTGGTTAAGTGACTAGCACTCTGCATGTGGCCTCTACGATGAGCTTCCACCCACAGAAACAGGACAAGGGTAGATGTTGTTATATAGTGCCACAGCAGCCTCGACCTTATCTATTACGGTTTTACAACTACTTTGAAAAGTACCTTTTAAAAGAATCATATATTTTACATATGATCATTTTTGTTAATCAACAATCCCACCTAGGTACAGTTGTCTGTGGTTGTTTCTGTAACAAAATCATACAAACTAGAGTGAAGAATTCTGGGAATACGTAAATCAGGACAGCTAAGATCAGTCATTAAAGGGATAGTTCTGGATTTAGCAATGAGGCCCTTGATCTTTGGGTAGAGTAGTCTAACAGTAACTGAAATTTGAATAGTAAAAGTGTTTGTTTATTTAGTTGAAAGAGTAAACGTGAGAGAGAGTAGTTTGAGAATAAAACTGTGGGCAGAGAGTAGTCTGATTTGGTTCTGGGGCGTACTCACAACATTGCACTCATATGCCAGCCATGAGTGTTCCAAACCAGTGAGGTCACATCCACCAGTTGTGCTGGAGAGTACACGGCTGTTTCTCTCTGTGAAGACAGCTACAATGGACCTATTCTCTGTGCACTCTTCACCCAGAGAGGGTGATGCCCTGCTAGGGCAGTCATTGGCTCCTGTCTCAGACCTTCCCCAAGGTGATTGGTTAAGTGACTAGCACTCTGCATGTGACCTCTACGATGAGCTTCCACCCACAGAAACAGAGACAGGGTAGATGTTGTTATATAGTGCCACAGCAGCCTCGACCTTATCTATCGGTTTTACAACTACTTTGAAAAGTACCTTTTAAAAAGAATCATATATTTTACATATGATAATTTTTGTTAATCAACAATCCTCCTAGGTACAGTTGTCTGTGGTTGTTTTGTAACAAAATCATACAAACTAGAGTGAAGAATTCTGGGAATACGTAAATCAGGACAGCTAAGATCAGTCTTAAAGGGATAGTTCTGGATTTAGCAATGAGGCCTTGATTTTGGGTAGAGTAGTCTAACAGTAACTGAAATTTGAATAGTAAAAGTGTTTGTTTATTTAGTTGAAAGAGTAAACGAGGAGAGAGGGGGTCAGTAGTTTGAGAATAAAACTGTGGGCAGAGAGTAGTCTGAATTGGGTTCTGGAGGCGTACTCCAATCACACATTGCACTCATATGCCACATGAGTGTTTCCAAAACAGTGAGGTCACATCCACCAGTTGTGCGGAGAGCTACACCGGCTGGTTTCTCCTGTGAAGACGCTCACAATGGACAATATTCTCGTGCCTCATTCACCCAGAGAGGGTGATGCCCTGCTAGGGCAGTCATTGGCTCCTGTCCTGACTTCCCCAAGGTGATTGGTTAAGTGACTAGCACTCTGCATGTGCTCTACGATGAGCTTCCACCCACAGAAACAGAGACAGGTGTAGATGTTGTTATATAGTGCCACAGCAGCCTCGACCTATCTATTCGGTTTTACAACTACTTTGAAAAGTACCTTTTAAAAAGAATCATATATTTTACATATGATAATTTTTGTTAATCAACAATCCCTCCTAGGTACAGTTGTCTGTGGTTGTTTTGTAACAAAATCATACAAACTAGAGTGAAGAATTCTGGGAATACGTAAATCAGGACAGCTAAGAATAGTCATTAAAGGGATAGTTCTGGATTTAGCAATGAGGCCCTTGATCTTTGGGTAGAGTAGTCTAACAGTAACTGAAATTTGAATAGTAAAAGTGTTTGTTTATTTAGTTGAAAGAGTAAACGTGAGAGAGAGGGGGTCAGTAGTTTGAGAATAAAACTGTGGGCAGAGAATAGTCTGATTTGGGTTCTGGAGGCGTACTCCAACTCACACATTGCACTCATATGCCAGCCATGAGTGTTTCCAAACCAGTGAGGTCACATCCACCAGTTGTGCTGGAGAGCTACACCGGCTGTTTTCTCCTGTGAAGACCACTCACAATGGACAAAATTCTCTGTGCACTCATTCACCCAGAGAGGGTGATGCCCTGCTAGGGCAGTCATTGGCTCCTGTCTCAGACCTTCCAAGGTGATTGGTTAAGTGACTAGCACTCTGCATGTGCTCTACGATGAGCTTCCACCCACAGAAACAGAGACAGGGTAGATGTTGTTATATAGTGCCACAGCAGCCTCGACCTTATCTATTACGGTTTTACAACTACTTTGAAAAGTACCTTTTAAAAAGAATCATAATTTTACATATGATAATTTTTGTTAATCAACAATCCTCCTAGGTACAGTTGTCTGTGGTTGTGTTTGTAACAAAATCATACAAACTAGAGTGAAGAATTCTGGGAATACGTAAATAGGACAGCTAAGATCAGTCTAAAGGGATAGTTCTGGATTTAGCAATGAGGCCCTTGATCTTTGGGTAGAGTAGTCTAACAGTAACTGAAATTGAATAGTAAAAGTGTTTGTTTATTTAGTTGAAAGAGTAAACGTGAGAGAGAGGGGGTCAGTAGTTTGAGAATAAACTGTGGGCAGAGAGTAGTCTGAATTGGTTCTGGAGGCGTACTCCAACACATTGCACTCATATGCCAGCCATGAGTGTTTCCAAACCAGTGAGGTCACATCCACCAGTTGTGCTGGAGAGCACACCGGCTGGTTTCTGTGAAGACGCTCACAATGGACAATATTCTCTGTGCCTCATTCACCCAGAGAGGGTGATGCCCTGCTAGGGCAGTCATTGGCTCCTGTCTCGACCTTCCCCAAGGTGATTGGTTAAGTGACTAGCACTCTGCATGGGACCTCTACGATGAGCTTCCACCCACAGAAACAGAGACAGGGTAGATGTTGTTTAATAGTGCCACAGCAGCCTCGACCTATCTATTAGGTTTACAAACTACTTTGAAAAGTACCTTTTAAAAAGAATCATAATTTTACATATGATAATTTTTGTTATCAACAATCCCTCCTAGGTACAGTTGTCTGTGGTTGTTTGTAACAAAATCATACAAACTAGAGTGAAGAATTCTGGGAATACGTAAATCAGGACAGCTAAGATCAGTCATTAAAGGGATAGTTCTGGATTACAAATCTCTGTGACTCATTCACCCAGAGAGGGTGATGCCCTGCTAGGGCAGTCATTGTCTCCTGTCTCAGACCTTGCCCAAGGTGATTGGTTAAGTGACTAGCACTCTGCATGTGACCTCTACGATGAGCTTCCACCCACAGAAACAGAGACAGGGTAGATGTTGTTATATAGTGCCACAGCAGCCTCGACCTTATCTATTACGGTTTTACAACTACTTTGAAAAGTACCTTTTAAAAAGAATCATATATTTTACATATGATCATTTTTGTTAATCAACAATCCCACCTAGGTACAGTTGTCTGTGGTTGTTTCTGTAACAAAATCATACAAACTAGAGTGAAGAATTCTGGGAATACGTAAATCAGGACAGCTGAAATTTGAATAGTAAAAGTGTTTGTTTATTTAGTTGAAAGAGTAAACGTGAGAGAGAGGGGGTCAGTAGTTTGAGAATAAAACTGTGGGCAGAGAGTAGTCTGAATTGGGTTCTGGAGGCATACTCCAACTCACACATTGCACTCATATGCCAGCCATGAGTGTTTCCAAACCAGTGAGGTCACATCCACCAGTTGTGCTGGAGAGCTACACTGGCTGGTTTCTCCTGTGAAGACAGCTCACAATGGACAATATTCTCTGTGCACTCATTCACCCAGAGAGGGTGATGCCCTGCTAGGGCAGTCATTGTCTCCTGTCTCAGACCTTGCCCAAGGTGATTGGTTAAGTGACTAGCACTCTGCATGTGACCTCTACGATGAGCTTCCACCCACAGAAACAGAGACAGGGTAGATGTTGTTATATAGTGCCACAGCAGCCTCGACCTTATCTATTACGGTTTTACAACTACTTTGAAAAGTACCTTTTAAAAAGAATCATATATTTTACATATGATCATTTTTGTTAATCAACAATCCCACCTAGGTACAGTTGTCTGTGGTTGTTTCTGTAACAAAATCATACAAACTAGAGTGAAGAATTCTGGGAATACGTAAATCAGGACAGCTGAAATTTGAATAGTAAAAGTGTTTGTTTATTTAGTTGAAAGAGTAAACGTGAGAGAGAGGGGGTCAGTAGTTTGAGAATAAAACTGCGGGCAGAGAGTAGTCTGATTTGGGTTCTGGAGGCGTACTCCAACTCACACATTGCACTCATATGCCAGCCATGAGTGTTTCCAAACCAGTGAGGTCACATCCACCAGTTGTGCTGGAGAGCTACACTGGCTGGTTTCTCCTGTGAAGACAGCTCACAATGGACAATATTCTCTGTGCACTCATTCACCCAGAGAGGGTGATGCCCTGCTAGGGCAGTCATTGTCTCCTGTCTCAGACCTTCCCCAAGGTGATTGGTTAAGTGACTAGCACTCTGCATGTGACCTCTACGATGAGCTTCCACCCACAGAAACAGAGACAGGGTAGATGTTGTTATATAGTGCCACAGCAGCCTCGACCTTATCTATTACGGTTTTACAACTACTTTGAAAAGTACCTTTTAAAAGAATCATATATTTTACATATGATCATTTTTGTTAATCAACAATCCCACCTAGGTACAGTTGTCTGTGTTTGTGTCTGTAACAAAATCATACAAACTAGAGTGAAGAATTCTGGGAATATGCAAATCAGGACAACTAAGATCAGTCATTAAAGGGATAGTTCTGGATTTGGCAATGAGGCCCTTGATCTTTGGGTAGAGTAGTCTAACAGTAACTGAAATTTGAATAGTAAAAGTGTTTGTTTATTTAGTTGAAAGAGTAAACGTGAGAGAGCGGGGGACAGTAGTTTGAGAATAAAACTGTGGGCAGAGAGTAGTCTGAATTGGGTTCTGGAGGTGTACTCCAACTCACACATTGCACTCATATGCCAGCCATGAGTGTTTCCAAACCAGTGAGGTCACATCCACCAGTAGTGCTGGAGAGCTACACTGGCTGGTTTCTCCTGTGAAGACAGCTCACATTGGACAATATTCTCTGTGCACTCATTCACCCAGAGAGGGTGATGCCCTGCTAGGGCAGTCATTAGCTCCTGTCTCAGACCTTCCCCAAGGTGATTGGTTAAGTGACTAGCACTCTGCATGTGACCTCTACGATGAGCTTCCACCCACAGAAACAGAGACAGGGTAGATGTTGTTATATAGTGCCACAGCAGCCTCGACCTTATCTATTACGGTTTTACAACTACTTTGAAAAGTACCTTTTAAAAAGAATCATATATTTTACATATGATCATTTTTGTTAATCAACAATCCCACCTAGGTACAGTTGTCTGTGGTTGTTTCTGTAACAAAATCATACAAACTAGAGTGAAGAATTCTGGGAATACGTAAATCAGGACAGCTGAAATTTGAATAGTAAAAGTGTTTGTTTATTTAGTTGAAAGAGTAAACGTGAGAGAGAGGGGGTCAGTAGTTTGAGAATAAAACTGCGGGCAGAGAGTAGTCTGATTTGGGTTCTGGAGGCGTACTCCAACTCACACATTGCACTCATATGCCAGCCATGAGTGTTTCCAAACCAGTGAGGTCACATCCACCAGTTGTGCTGGAGAGCTACACTGGCTGGTTTCTCCTGTGAAGACAGCTCACAATGGACAATATTCTCTGTGCACTCATTCACCCAGAGAGGGTGATGCCCTGCTAGGGCAGTCATTGTCTCCTGTCTCAGACCTTCCCCAAGGTGATTGGTTAAGTGACTAGCACTCTGCATGTGACCTCTACGATGAGCTTCCACCCACAGAAACAGAGACAGGGTAGATGTTGTTATATAGTGCCACAGCAGCCTCGACCTTATCTATTACGGTTTTACAACTACTTTGAAAAGTACCTTTTAAAAAGAATCATGGGCAGAGTATATATTTTACATATGATAATTTTTGTTAATCAACAATCCCACCTAGGTACAGTTGTCTGTGTTTGTGTCTGTAACAAAATCATACAAACTAGAGTGAAGAATTCTGGGAATATGCAAATCAGGACAACTAAGATCAGTCATTAAAAGGATAGTTCTGGATTTGGCAATGAGGCACTTTATCTCCTTCCCCAGAGTCAGATGAATTTGTTGATATCATTTTTCTGTATCTGCGTCCAGTATGAAGGAAGTTAGAGGAAGTTTCGGGAGCCAATGCTAACTTTTGTTAGCGCAATGAGTGGAAGTCTATGGCATGGGCTTGCACTCTAATTCAATTTATGTTCATCCCATGTCATTCTAGTAAAATAGCAGCAGTGTACTATAAGAAAAGAATGTGGTAGTCGTTGTAAAATGTTAATTATACAAAATTGTTATTTTTAAACTGTTCTTTCTTTTTAAACTGTTTAATTATTGGTTAAGAATAATAAAGGATATTTTTTTCAGAACTTCTCCCATCAGAAGGAATATATATACACACCCAGAGGGGGCACAGGAGCACTTGCCCCCTCAGATTTCTCCAGGTACGGCTGCGATCCCGTTAACGGGATCGATATGACAACAGCCAGTGAAAGTGCAGGTCGCCAAATTCAAAACAACAGAAAATCCCATAATTGAAATTCCTCAAACATACAAGTATTTCACACCATTTTAAAGATACACTTCTTGTTAATCCCACCACAGTGTCCGATTTCACATAGGCTTCACAGCGAAAGCACCACAAACGATTATGTTAGGTCAGAGCCAAGTCACAGAAAAACACAGCCATTTTTCCAGCCAAAGAGAGGAGTCACAAAAATCAGAAATAGAGATAGAATTAATCACTAACCTTTGATGATCTTCATCAGATGACACTCATAGGACTTCATGTTACACAATACGTGTATGTTTTGTTCGATAAAGTTCATATTTATATCAAAAAATCTCAGTATACATTGGCGCGTTATGTTCAGTAGTTCCAAAAACATCCGGTGATTTTGCAGAGAGCCACATCAATTTACAGAAATACTCATCATAAATGTTGATGAAAATACAAGTGTTATACATGGAACTTTAGATAAACTTCTCCATAATGCAACCGCTGTGTCAGATTTCAAAAAAGCTTTTTGGGAAAAAGCAAACCATGCAATAATCTGAGTACGGCGCTCAGAGCCCAAACAAGCCAAAAAGATATCTGCCATATTGTGCAGTCAACAGAAGTCAGAAATAACATTATAAATATTCACTTACCTTTGATGATCTTCATCAGAATGCACTCCCAGGAATCCCTGTTCCACAATAAATGTTTGTTTTGTTTGATAATGTCCATCATTTATGTCCAAATAGCTCCTTTTGTTAGCGCGTTTGGTAAACAAATCCAAACTCAGGAAGTGCGTTCACTAGGAGCAGACGAAAAGTCAAAAAGTTCCATTACAGTCTGTAGAAACATGTCAAACGAAGTATAGAATCAATCTTTAGGATGTTTTTAACATAAATCTTCAATAATGTTCCAACCGGAGACTTCCTTTGTCTGTAGAAATGCAATGGAACAGAGCTCGCTCTCACGTGAACGAGCGTGGCCAGCTCGTGGCATTCTCGGGCAGACCTCTGACTCATTCCCCTGTCATTCGGCCCCCCTTCACAGTAGAAGCATCAAACAAGGTTCTAAAGACTGTTGACATCTAGTGGAAGCCTTAGGAAGTGCAACATGACCAATATCCCACTGTATCTTCAATAGGGAATGAGTTGAAAAATGACCAACCTCAGATTTCCCACTTCCTGGTTGGATTTTTTCTCAGGTTTTTGCCTGCCATATGAGTTCTGTTATACTCAGACATCATTCAAATAGTTTTAGAAACTTCAGAGTGTTTTCTAACCAAAAATAATAATAATAAGCATATATTACAAACTGGGACTGAGTAGCAGGCAGTTTACTGTGGGCACCTTATTCATCCGAGCTACTCAATACTGCCTCCAGATATAAGAAGTTAAATATTTAAATGTTTTATTATTTCTCAGTATCGGTAATGTCCACCAAGCAATTTTATGAAGTTGGCTTTCACTAGCGCAGATAAGTTCCCAATCTCCCAACCTCATAACTAGCCACCAAGAAGCCATGTCAGGCAATCAATCAAGTTAGAGTAGCTAGCTTGTCTAATTATCTTAGCTTGCATGTCTAGTGACAAGGTTGGTAGACTTTAGACAAGTAAGCAATTATTAAACGTACAAAATAAGACTCACATTTCTTTCAATCTTTGACCCATATTTTTGCAGTGATGCAGAAAAGCATATTTAGTTTGTTTTTGAAAAACTACCACTTTTTACAGACAGCTCAGTAGGTATGCTTAGATAAACAAAAGGAAAAATAATACAGTGTCAAAATTATGCCGCATACCAATCTGCATCCCACTGCTGGCTTGCTTCTGAAGCTAAGCAGAGTTGGTCCTGGATGGGAGACCAGATGCTGATGGAAGCAGTGTTGGAGTGTCAGTAGGAGACACCCTTTCATCTGGTCCAAGAAAATATCCCAATGCCCCAGGGGGTAGGGTGCTGTCTTTCAGATGGGATGTTAAATGGGTGTCCTGACTCTCTGTGGTCACTTATCATAAGAGTAGTGTTTCTTGCATTTTGCCACCAAGTACTAAGTCATGTTTTGCAGAGGGGTCAAATACTTATTTCCCTCATTAAAATGCAAATCAATTTATAACATTTTTGACATGCGTTTTTCTGGATTTTTTTGTTGTTATCCTGTTTCTCACTGTTCAAATAAACCTACCATTAAAATTATAGACTGATCATTTCTTTGTCAGTGGGCAAACGTACAAAATCAGCAGGGGATCAAATACTTTTTTCCCTCACTCACATTTAAAAAATAATATATATATATATTTTTTTTTTTAAATGGAAGATGTTTGGAACCACCAAGACTCCTCCTATAGCTGGCCGCCTGGCCAAACTGAGCAATTGGGGGAGAAGAGCCTTGGTCAGGGAGGTGACCAAGAACCTGATGGTCACTCTGACAGAGCTCTAGAGTTCCTCTGTTGAGATGGGAGAACCTTCCAGAAGGACAACCATCTCTGCAGCACTCCATCAACCAGGCCTTTTTGGTAGAGTGGCCAGACAGAAGCCACGCCTCAGTAAAAGGCACATGACAGCCTGCTCAGAGTTTGCCAAAAGGCAGCTAAAGACTCTCAGACCATGAGAAACAAGACTCTCTGGTCTGATGAAACTAAGATTGAACTATTTGGCCTGAATGCCAAGCGTCACGTCTGGAAGAAACCTGGCACCATCCCTACGGGGAAGCATGGTGGTGGCAGCATCATGCTGTGAAGATGTTTTTCAGCAGCAGGGACTGGGAGACTAGTCAGAATCGAGGCAAAGATGAACGGACCAAAGTATTGCTCCAGAGCGCTCAGGACCTCGGACTTGGGCTAAGGTTCACCTTCCAACAGGACAACGACACTAAGCACAGCCAAGAAAACGCAGGAGTGGCTTCGGGACAAGTCTTTGAATGTCCTTGAGTGGCCAAGCCAGAGCCCGGACTTGAACATCGCCAGAGAGACCTGAAAATAGCTGTGCAGCAACGCTCCCCATCCAACCTGACAGAGCTTGAGAGGATCTTCAGAGAAGACTGGGAGAAACTCCTCAAATACAGGTGTGCCAAGCTTGTAGCGTCATACCCAAGAAGACTCGAGGCTGTAATTGCTGCCAAAGGTGCTAAAGTCAACACTGACACACTGGAGACACTGAAGAAGGTCAAAATTGAGATTCCATCCCCCTGTATTACATTATTCCCAATATATTAGGAACCACAGTGTTTGCATATATTCTCTGTTCTAATTCAACTGACTCAAAAAAACAAGTGTTACCGACTGGTCCACTGATTATAGACAGAAATTGCACTTCTCAATAAGTTAAAACGCATGAATAATGTATAACATGATTCTGAATAACACATTAATAACACTATGACTTTATTTCCCCTCAGGGGGACTGCGTCAACATCAATGGAGTGACAGCCCACTCGCACGGAAAAGTGTTCAACATTGGAGACTGCATGGGAAAAGGAGCGTCACTGACCTACAATGTTTTCAGAACACCGCCCACACAGAAAGCTTGGGCTTGTATACCAAGAAAATAAAAAGTGCACGATATTAATTCAGACTTCATGCACATGTTCCACCTCTTAGTCGATGTTTGAATTAAGCTACAACATGTAAGCAACTTGGCCTTGATATCTTAACATGTTCTGGATAGGAGAACTTGTAACAGTAAGGCAAGCGGAAGGCTTGTGCCCTGATTGCATCTTGTGTTCTTTCCTCAGACCTCATTGAAAAGTCTATGGCTGTGGTGCAATTCCCGAGTGCCAAGAGGTTCAAGCCCTCCTATTTGCACAGGTGGGTCATAATGACATGTCCATCATGTTTATAGTCAAACTTGAGGTCCCTGAAACAGCATAAAGTCTAACATCAACACGCCTCCTGTGTTACAGACTGCAGTGGCAGTTTGTGTAATTGGACTAAGCCATATGTCATATGGTTTCCATATCACCCTTAGTTTTGGCATGTCGTAGAACTACATTGTCTTTGTGGAGACCCCTGTGAAAATCAACCTTAAGTTCCTGGAGCATCCGAGGCGCCAACTACATGTATTGCTTTGAGTCCAATGACGTTATTGGTGTCAGGAAATAAACACTCAATATACTTTGGTTTAAAAGTGACACATTTATATACAGGAACATACAGTAACAGCATACTGTACCTAATCCTGGCACTGAGAACCAAATCATGCATGTGTGCTGTCTCAAGAGACTTCAGCATACCCCACCTGCATTTCACAGACGTGGTTCCACATCGTCAGAAAGGACATTGGAGGAGGACAAGGAGAGTATGTTGACCATAAGTTCAGGGCTGCTCCTATCAACCTGTTTCATCACATCAACACTTACGAGGAACAAGGCTTCGTCGTGGCTGACGTGTGTACATAGAAAGGGTAATGGAACAGCAAAAAATGTCTCTCATAAGCAATGGCAATGTCAGTACACTGGCAAATGTACATGTGTATATAAAAAGTGATGACGTCATAACTGACTAGATAGTTTATGGACTGAGGGATTTCAGGGGTGGCATACATTTGAAGTGAGTTGCCTTACACGGAACCCAAACCGGCTGTGCGTGCGCCATAGTGCATAAATGTATTTTGTCCCCCCACACCAAACGTGATCACGACACACAGGTTAAAATATCAAAACAAACTCTGAACCAATTATATTAATTTGGGGACAGGTCGAAAAGCATTAAACATTTATGGCAATTTAGCTAGCGAGCTAGCTTGCACTTGCTAGCTAATTGGTCCTATTTAGCTAGCTTGCTGTTGCTAGCTAATTTGTCCTGGGATATAAACATTGAGTTGTTATTTTACCTGAAATGCACAAGGTCCTCTACTCCACCAATTAATCCACACATAAAACGGTCAACCGAATCGTTTCTAGTCATCTCTCCTCCTTCTAGGGTTTTTCTTCTCTTGACTTTATATTGCGATTGTCAACTTTCATAAATTAGGTGCATTACCGGCACTGACCTCGTTTGTCTTTCAGTCACCCGCATGGGTATAACCAATGAGGAGATGGCACGTTTGTAGCTGCTTCTATAAACCAATGAGGAGATGGGAGAGGCAGGACTTGCAGCACGATCTGCGTCAGAAATAGAACTGACTTCTATTTTAGCCCTTGGCAACGCAGACGCTCGTTGGTGCGCAACAATTGAATAACATGTATGTCTAAATTTATTTTGCAGTCATGGTGTAGTCAGCCTGTTAGCAATGTCCTTTTTTCAGAATAATTGATTAATGATTCCTAGCCCATGGTCTTTAAACACTGTCTGTTCAAAGGATTATACAATTTCAAAGGATTATACACTTTATTTTGTTTCCTGGTAGGTTTGAGTTTGTAAAAATATTTTTCATTTCCATATGTGTCAATTGTTTTTTACATTCAAGTGCATATGTGCATACCCTTTATTTCCCCTTTTTTTGGATAGCAACATATACTGATTATATGTTCCAGGAGGAGCAGGGAAAGAACCTGATCTGCCTGCCATACACCACGGCAACAGCGGTGATGTGTTCTGACGGGACCATCTGGCTGGAGCCTGAAGCGCTGTTCTCTGGGCCCCGCCAAGCCTTTGAGTTCCCTCAAATCAACTATTAGAAGCACGGTGGGAAGAACTACACATATGCCTACGCCTCAACCACTTCAGGGTTGAGGCGATCCCTGACAGGGTGAGTCATCTTGTTTGCCACAAATCGGTCTTCAAAATCTTCTAACTCTGAGCAGTGAAAAGCAGGGGCCATAGCATGTTACCTGAGTGACCATGAGTTTCTGTCTATATGTGGTTGCACATCATCAAGCTGAATGTGAAGACCAAAACATGTATGTTAGACCTTGATGAGTCTCTGTCCACTTGCGGCTGTAGATTATCAAGTTGAATGTGAAGACCAAGGAGACCTAGGTGTGGAAGCAGCTGGACTCCTACCCCTCAGAGCCTGTTTATGCAAACCCCCGATGGCATGGATGATGGTATGTACTGTACTGTTACTGTAGTATACAGTATGTAACAGTATGGTGCAGGGCAAACACATACCCAGTATCTTGTTTGTGTTAGTGTTAGGAAGAGAGTTTAAGAGACTTTAGCTATTTATCCAGGGACAAGGCATTTCAATTTAGTAGAAAATTCTTCTCAGCAAAATTGATCAAAAGTGGGGTTACTGTAAAATTTGGTGGGCACTCTATTTTCAAACCTGGACTCAGGGGTAGACGTAACATAGTAAATGTAAATCTGTCTACCTCCATTTAGTATGATATGTTGTGTATTAATTTGTGGATGTCCATCATCCATTTCGTATAATATGGTATGAATTACATTTCGTATGATATGTTACGAACTGCAATGCGTACAATATGCTATGAATATATAATATGTATGATTTGTTACTAATTTCAATGTGTTGTGGCTAACGTTAGCTAGGTGGCGAACGTTACCTACCCTAGGGGTTTGGGGTTAAGGTTTAGGTTAAAGGGTTAAGTAACCTTCGTCTTATGTAACCATACTAAACATAACATATCATACTAATTTGAGATTCCCCGATATAATATGTTACGTCTAGTCTATGCACCCAGGCTGTTTTCTAACAACCAGTGTGGTTTTCCAATGACCCACAGGTCTCCTGTTGACCATTGTGGTGGCCCCCGGGGCCCAGAGGCCAGGGTACATGCTGATCCTCAATGCCAAGGACATGTCGGAGATCGCCAGGGCAGAGGTGGAGTGCTCTATGCCTGGCACCTTCCACGGAATGTACAAGCAATAACCTGGCAACAATACTCAGGGCACAAAGACTAGTATTCACCATTCCAAGCTATTCAAACTAACTAAGCACCAACTGTCACTCAACAATAGAACAAACAAATAAACAATGACAAACTATAGGTTACAAATAACTTACAAAAAAAGCCACGTACCTGATCATCTTACATCATGATTTGAAGTCATTTAACTTTGTGAAACCTATGATTTAGTATGGTTGAGCGTTCATTTTGGTGAAAATAGAACCTGCAGGTATCAGGGCATCAGTAGGCTTCTTACAATTATTTCTCTGGGAGCCCACAGACAGCGTACAAGATCAGCGGCACCACAATCATAACAATCTGAATACAATTACTGTGCCAGTGCTGGAAATCAATGACTTTGTTCACAGTGCCATGTCTGTTGAGTACTTCAGGGTTGCAATAATAAAGTTATTTTGGGAAAGTTGCATGGTGTAACTAATAATTTGACTATTTTATATTGTATAAAAACACCTCATCCCCTATAGATGCACATGTAGAGCAGGTACATATATATGAAAGCGCTAGTCCCAAAGGCAACAATAAAGTCCCTCTGCTCCATGTCAGTGCTCCTTCATGAAAATAAGATTTGAATACATTCTGAGACCTTGCACCCAAAAACCTTTCTAATGCTGATTGGAACTACTAGTGAAAGGGCAACAAAGACTAGCTGTTGCCATAGAAAATCTGATTAGGTGTATTGTATGCATGCACGACTAAGTCGTTTTGGATAAAAGTGTCTGCTTAATGGCATATATTAACTGGCATATATTATTATGATTGTATTAAGTTTCAAGGAAAAGTACAAATATGTTAGCATGTTGCAACTAGAGTAATTCTTTTGACAGAGCCCATGTTTTGTTTAACGTTGCCTAATGTAATCTTGCCTACGTATCATGACATTAGCCTCGCTAGCCTAAGCTTTTCAGGTGATTGCATTGCAACATTGCTAAACTAATCACACCGATTAATTGATTAATTGGGTCAAACACCTAATCTGAGGAACAAACAGGCATGTTGCTAATCCCTTTTGTAAAAGCACAGATCATGGCCATAAAAGCCTGGCTTTGTACAAAACTGTATGGCCATGTCTCGACAGGCAGCCTAATTCTGATATTTTTTTTCACTAATTGGTCTTCATACCAATCAGATCAGCTCTGAAATACATCTTATGTGAAAAGATCTTACGTGATTGGTCAAAAGACCAATTAGCGTAACAAAAAATCTGAATTGGGCTGCCTGTGGCAAGAGACTTTCAAACACCATGGCCACGATAATAACAGCTATAAAAAATAAAAAAAAGGAGCAAGATATACTGTATGTACTGTGTTGATAGAGCTTTAAAGGGGAAATAACATTGTACTACCATCTGGTTTAACTAAAAGATACTACAGTCTCAGAACACATTCAGGGATTACCCAAGTGTGTGCTTTCCAGTTTATTAATTTTTTTACAGATTCAATATGGGGGCTGTTTGGCCTTCCAAAAACCAAGATTACATATATTTTCAGATTCCTGAACAAAAAAAAGAAGCAAAATATGTAAAAAAACATTTACTTTTTCCACATTGTTACATTACAGCCTTATTCAAAAATGAATTAAATAGTTTTCGCCCCCTCATCAATCTACACACAATACCCCATAATAACAAAAGCAAAAACTGTTTCTTACATTTTGGCAAATGTATAAAATTTAAAAAAACGCATCACATTTACATAAGTATTCAGACCCTTTACTCAGTACTTTGTTGAAGCACCTTTGGCAGTGATTACAGCCTCCAGTCTTCTTGGGTATGATGCTACAACATTTCCCCCATTCTTCTCTGCAGATCCTCTCAAGCTCTGTCAGGTTGGTCAGGTCTCTCTTAAGATGTTAGATTGGGTTCATGTCCGGGCTCTGGCTGGGCCACTCAAGGACATTCAGAGACTTATACGAAGCCACTCCTGCGTTGTCTTGGCTGTGTCCTTATGGTCGCTCTCCTGTTGTAAGGTGAACCTTGGCCTCAGTCTGAGGTCCTGAGCACTTGGGAGCAGGTTTTCATCAAGGATCTCTGCACTTTGCTTCGTTCATCATTCGCTCGTTCCTGACTAGTCTCCCAGTCCCTGTAGCTGAAAAACATATCGACAGCATGATGTTGCCACCACCATGCTTCACCGTAGGGATGGTGCCAAGTTTCCTGCAGCAGTGTTGCTTGGCATTCAGGCCAAATAGTTCAATCTTGGTTTCATCAGACCAGAGAATATTGTTTCTCACGGTCTGAGAGTCTTTAGGTGGTTTTTGGCAAACTCCAAGCGGGCTGTCATGTGCCTTTTACTGAGAGGTGGCTTCCATCAGGCCACTCTAACCTAAAGAACTGATTGGAGGAGTGCTGCAGAGATGGTTGTCCTTCTGGAAGGTTCTCCCATCTCCACAGAGGAACTCTGGAGCTTTGGCAGAGTGACCATCGGCTTCTTGGTCACCTCCCTGACCAAGGACCTTCTCCCCCGATTGATCAGTTTGGCCGGGTGGCCAGCTCTAGGAAGAGTCTTGGTGGTTCCAAACTTCCTCTATTTAAGACTGATGGAGGCCACTGTGTTCTTGGTACCCTTCCCCACATCTGTGCCTTGACAGAATCCTGTCTCGGAGCTCTACGGACAATTCCTTCGACCTCATGTCTTGGTTTTTGCTCTGACATGCACTGTCAACTGTGGGACCTTATATAGACAGGTGTGTGCCTTTCCAAATCATTCCAATTTAATTTACCACAGGTGGACTCCAATCAAGTTGTAGAAACATCTCAAGGATGATCAATGGAAACAGGATGTACCTGAGCTAAACTTTGAGTCTCATAGCAAAGGATCTGAATACTTATTTACAGTTGAAGTTGACATACACTTAGGTTGGAGTCATTAAAACTCGTTTTTCAACCACTCCACAAATATCTTGTTAACAAACTATAGTTTTGGCAAGTCGGTTAGGACATCTACTTTGTGCATGACACAAGTCATTTTTCCAACAATTGTTTACAGACAGATTATTTCACTTATAATTCACTGTATCACAATTCCAGTGGGCCAGAAGTTTACATACACTAAGTTGACTGTGCCTTTAAATAGTTGGAAAATTCCAGAAAATGATGTCATGGCTTTAGAAGCTTCTGATAGGCTAATTGACATAATTTGAGTCAATTGGAGGTGTACCTGTGGATGTATTTCAAGGCCTACCTTCAAACTCAATGCATCTTCGACATCATGGGAAAATGAAAAGAAATCAGCCAAGACCGCAGAAAAAAAATTGTAGACCTCCACAAATCTGGTTCATCCAAACACCTGAAAGTACCACGTTCATCTGTACAAACAATAGTACGCAAGTATAAACACCATGGGACCACGCAGCTGTCATACTGCTCAGGAAGGAGACGCATTCTGTCTCCTAGAGATGAACGTACTTTGGTGCGAAAAGTGCAAATCAATCCCAGAACAACAGCAAAGGACCTTGTGAAGATGCTGGAGGAAACGGGTACAAAAGTATCTATATCCACAGTAAAACGAGTCCTGTATCGACATAACCTGAAAGGCCGCTCAGCAAGGAAGAAGCCACTGCTCCAAAACCGCCATTAAAAAAGCCAGACTACGGTTTGCAACTGCACATGGGGACAAAGATCGTACTTTTTGGAGAAATGTCCTCTGGTCTGATGAAACAAAAATAGAACTTTTTGGCAATAATGACCATCGTTATGTTTGGAGGAAAAAGGGAGACGCTTGCAAGCTGAAGAACACCATCCCAACCGTGAAACACGGGGGTGGCAGCATCATGTTGTGGGGGTGCTTTGCTGCAGGAGGGACTGGTGCACTTCACAAAATAGATGGCATCATGAGGTAGGGAAATTATGTGGAAATATTGAAGCAACATCTCAAGACATCAGTAAGGAAGTTAATGCTTGGTTGCAAATGGGTCTTCCAAATGGACAATGACCCCAAGCATACTTCCAAAGTTGTGGCAAAATGGCTTAAGGACAACAAAGTCAATGTATTGGAGTGGCCATCACAAAGGCCTGACCTCAATCCTATAGAAAATTTGTGGGCAGAACTAAAAAAGCGTCTGCGACAAGGAGGCCTACAAACCTGACTCAGTTACACCAGCTCTATCAGGAGGAATCGGACAAAATTCACCCAACTTATTGTGGGAAGCTTGTGGAAGGCTACCTGAAACGTTTGACCCAAGTTAAACAATTTATAGGCAATGCTACCAAATACTAATTGAGTGTATGTAAACTTCTGACCCACTGGGAATGTGATGAAAGAAATAAAAGCTGAAATAAATCATTCTCTCTCCTATTATTGACATTTCACATTCTTAAAATAAAGTGGAGATCCTAACTGACCTAAGACAGGGAATTTTTACTAGGATTAAATGTAAGGAATTGCGAAAAACTGAGTTTAAATGTATTTGGCTAAGTTGTATGTAAACTTCCGACTTCAACTGTAAATAAGGTTTTTGTTTTTATATATACATTTGCATAATGTCTAACCCTATAATGACAAAGTGAAAACAGGTTATTGTGTGTAGATTGATGGGGGATTTTTAAAATGTAATCCATTGTAGAATAATGTGGAAAAAGTTAAGTGGTCTGAATACTTTCCAAATGCACTGTAAATCTTCTCCCTCTTGCACTCTATATCTTTGGGACAGAGTTTTGCAGATGCATAGTTAAACCAGTGTAAACTCTAATGGCCAAAACTTTTATCTCCTACAAACACAATGACAAACAATACATCTAAAGGTAGGAGATATACAAACATCCAGTGGTGTAAAGTACTTAAGTAAAAATACTTTAAAGTACTACTTAAGTAGTTTTGGGGGGTATCTGTACTTTAGTATTTATATTTTTAACTACTTTTACTTCACTACATTCCTAAAGAAAATAATGTATTTTTTACTCCATGCATTTTACATGACACCCAAAAGTACTCATTACATCTTGAATGCTTAGCAGGACAGGAAAATGGTCCAATGCACGCACTTCTCAAGAGAACATCCCTGGTCATCCCTACTGCCTCTGATCTGGCAGACTCAATAAGCACAAATGCTTTGTTTTGTAAATTATGTCTGAGTGTGCCCTTGTCTATCCGTAAATTTAAAAAACAAGAAAATTGTGTCGTCTGGTTTGCTTAATATAAGGAATTTGAAATGATTTATACTTTACATTTGATACTTAAGTATATTTTAGCAATTACATTGATCTTTGGTACTTAAGTATATTTAAAACCAAATACTCTAACTTTTACTCAAGTAGTATTTTACTGGGTGACTTTTACTTGAGTCATTTTCTATTAAGGTATCTTTATTTTTACTCAAGTATGAATTTGGGTACTTTTTCCACCACTGCAAACATAAATACAGAAAAGGGTATCATTATAATATAAACTAAACATTTAATGGAAATAATTCACCGCAGCAGCAGTTTCAAACATGTGTATATATATATATATAAAAAGCGACAAACAAAAAAGGAAATCATAGTGTATGTAAAAACAGCCAGAACGTATTTTTGCGCAATGATGTATGGACTGTGGGAGAAGACTGAAAATACAGATAAGTAAGCTAAGTACTTAAGGGAAGAAATTCCACTATTCTTAATGTCTCCCCTTCTCCCAGTCACTTTCACACAAAAACACACACTAGGATCAAGACAAGCAAAACAAAGCAGAGACTCACTCTACTGAATCACACAATTCATGAATGTATATTCAGCTATTGAGCTTTTCTTTAATGTGACAAGTGACCAATGGTAGCATTGATACCATTATCAATATCAATCCTAACTTCTGTGCTGCAAAAATAATAAATAATATTGAAAAGTGCAAGGTTATAGATATATATATATATTAACATAATGCTTCCGTTAATGTCCTATAAGTAAAGTGCAAATCTCGGGATCAGATTTAATGTGTGTGCAAGCATTCCTAACTTCTAGACTGATCCTCCACCACATGCACAAATGAGCCCTTTACATTGGCTGACAGCTATGTTAATCCTCTAAAAGTAAAACATATTAACCTTACACAGGGTGACTGACATACAGCTCATACACTTCTTTAGGCCATTCGGAATGGCAGTGGAGCTATTTCGAATGGTAAATCTGAATGGCAAAACAAAAGCTAATGCATGTAGTATATAGTCTAATAAAGGATGGACTTTGGGTGATTTCTGCACTGTGTATGTGCATACCATAGTTACATTGTTGTAAGCCTAAAGAATACTATGCTCTGTAACTTATTTTACTTTGCAACTGTAACACTAAAACAGGGTAAGCTTCAGTCCATAGAGAGATACCTATTATTACGCCACCATGCCGGCTTTCCTGGGGCTTTTTTACCCTTACTAAGCCATATTCAGAGTGCAGGATTTGGAGACTTTAGAAGACAGATAAGTCATGTCATCGTGTTGCCAGCTGTGGCTTTTAAAGGAATCTGATAGGATACCTCCTGGTGGCCAAATTCAGACTACAGAGAATTATCCAATCCCATTCCCAACTACTAATCATGGTGAACAATTTACTGGGATGGGATACCACCGAGACCTGCTCAAGTGGAAATGCAGTGTAACAGCCCCCTCCCCCTCCTTCCCACCATAACATCACCAACCCAGGCCTACTGTATTCAACAGCTGGCTCAGGAACCCAGTCCACCACAGACACACAAACATATTTTGCATGCTTGTCCTCCTATGTCCTCCATGACTCAGCCTGTTCAGTTCAGAGCCAGTTCCAGGTGATGGGTGGATGGGTCAAAGTCTTTTCATTGTTAATCACTAGTGTTCGCATAGTCTCTCTCTATGTCATCACCGACCAAGACACCATGCTACTTTATATCCCAAAGTTAAAAGCGGAGGGGAGGAGGGCAGCGTGTGTATGTATTTGTTGGGGCTGGTGGAGGTGGCGCTGTAAGAAGTCTGTGATGGTTGTAGAATGTGTGTGTGTGTGTGTGTGTGTGTGTGTGTGTGTGTGTGTGTGTGTGTGTGTGTGTTTGTAGGGATTCTAGGCGGAGCTCATCATAATGGGGTAGGGTTGTCTTAGGGGTCAGTTGGTCTCGTAGGTGGAAAGCAGAGCAGCATCCACAGGCTCCATGCAGGAGGGGCAGGTGAAGGACCTCATCAGCCAGTCATCTATACAGTCCATGTGGTAAATGTGCATACAGGGCAGGAACCGGATGGGGTCCCCGTATACAAAGTCCATCATACATATCACACACCTAGAAAATGGGTTATATACAATTATGAATAGTAGTTTTGATTAGAGTCTGTCGTATATTTTTCCTGAGCACATTACCTGACCAGGAAAAACTATGGGCACTAGTTATGTTAAACACACAGTTAAATGTTATAGCTAGGGCCGAAGTTTTACCTAGTTAGGTCACATGATCAGCGATCTTTATCAATAACATCAGAGAATAAAAACAGTGGTAAACTAATTATATCAATATATAATATCAAAGAATAAAAACAGTGGTATGCAGATGCTCACTCTCTGATTTTTTTCTCGGAGCCGTCCCGGCCTCCGTCATAGACGCCCCGGGGAAGATGCTGGATGAGGCCGATACGCTGGGCGATACGGACCTGCTCCTCCTCAGTCAGCTGGGTGGGCAGGCGGGCCTGGCTGGGGGTGGGGTGGTACACCGGCATGTGAGCCTGCTCCTGGAGAAAAGACACACACACATGGACTGATCGCACAACCCAGTGTTTTATCAATCACTGTATGGGTGAGGTGGGATGGGCCACCCTCCTAGCTCGGTTTCACCCTGCCTATAAGAGTGGCTGGGCTTATATTGGATTCAATTGATAAAGTTGATGCCAGATGACACCTAGTTGTAATAGTAGAATGCACAAGGTGCAATTTTGAAATTGGGCAGTGCATCATCAGTTCCTCTTGTCATGTTAGTCATTGCATACCTTAGAGAGCTATTTCTAACTTGTCAGAAATTTCATGTCAGCTAAAGTTTTTTCATTTAGGCTTTTTAAGCCCATAGATACTGTTGTACTGTTATCCACCCTGCCGTGGATAAAGCAGTTGACAAAAACTGCCCATTATAGATATTCTTGGCAAGCCTGTTAGGAACACTTTTGTGAGATTTAAAAGCATTTGGGCAACAAAAGTGCTGCGTGTGTGTTTTTTCCTTTGTGTAACTGGGTTTGTTAAACTATTGTAATATGAAAACTCAGACCCATAATCAGTTGCAATACCTAGCTATGAAAATAATAATTTTAATGCACTATGGACTCCCGTGTGGCTCAGTAGTCTAAGGCCCTGCATAGTCTAAGGTGTCACTACAGTCCCTGGTTCGAATCCAGGCTGTATCACATCTGGCCGTGACTGGGAGTCCCATAGGGCTGAGCACAATTGGCCCTTGTCCAGGTTTGGCCGGGGTAGGCCGCCATTGTAAATAAGAATTCGTGCTTAACTGACTTGCCTAGTTAAATAAAGGTAAAATATATATATATATCAAAATATTCAAAATCTATTATTTCCCCTGGTCTTTAAATCTTTCATTCGGGCAAATTGAAACTATACATTTGACAGCAACTTTAAACTATAACGTTACCGAGCTAGATGAATGAGTCATAAATGGTCTGGAAGAGTACAAAAGAAAATACATCAACCAGCTAGCTAAATAATCAGAAAATGTTTTGACCAGATTCCCAAGATGTTAAATGCATTTGACCCCTACCCTGGGTTTTGCATGATTCTGTCAATTATCATAACCCTACTTCACAGCAGTGACTAGCTAACGTTTGTTAGCTAAATAACTAATAAAACTATCTATCTAAGTTAAAATTAAGTCTGACCTGGTAAGGCGGAGGTGGCTCCAAATCCGCGTCTGCGTCCCCATAACTTCCTCTGTCAGACTCGTGAAGCAAAGATATATCGTCCGACGTCGGCGATTTGAGACAATTGCCCATGTCCTCTTCTCAGCCCCTCGTTGTTTAGCTAGCTATAGTAGCTAGCTTGTAAACGTACTATTGTTAGTTTACAACCACATGTATCCTCCACTCGTTACAGAAGTAACGGTATTACACATTAACTACTGTTTAACAACCCATTAAAATATAATATGTCTGTTCATACGAATACTATATCGAGCCCCCAGCAGCTGTCCAAGCGATTCAACATCATCAGACCATCACAGTCAAAACAAAGAGCTAGATAATAACAGTAGCTAACGTTAGCTACTTCGGCTAGCTAGCTAATGTTATCGACATGTTATTCCTAAATGAAAATCACTCATTCCTCGGTCTACGATTTGAAATGTAAAACGTTCGCTTAAAAAGCAACTACCATAACAACATCAAGCGATAGAAAATGAATATTTTGCACAAATATCGACCACTGACTTCGCGAAAAAATTCACTAATAACTGTCTGGCTAGCAATGTTATCAGAGATCCTGGACAAAATGACAAGATGCTTGTGACTCCGCCCTAACAATGGGATTCGCTGTCCATAGAGCGGAACAGCGGGATGTCAAGCTCCCGCCCATTCCTCTCTGGATTGGTAGATACATCTCGTTATTTGAATATATTTTCAATATTCGATAAGGGTGTTGACGTCAACCGCCTGTATTCAATGGAGAGTGAGATGCTATTCTAGCCTCATGAATATGCATAGATGCCTTGAATTTCAACAGGGACAATTCAATGAATTGTGTTTTTTCTCAGTTTACCAGAATGTCACGTGCATCACACTTATTATCAGTATGCTCATAACAACCTAAGCATTACTTAACTTATATTAGATCAAATAAGCCTCAGGTATCAAAAAAACAATTAATTTTTTTCTCGACTAAATTCCACACTCTCTCAAAAACTCCTCACTTGCTTAATAATTAAAGATGCACTATGCAGAAATCGCTCCGCCATTTCTTCAATGCAAAAATTCTAATAGTTCACCTAATTTCAGTTTATGTAACAAAACAATTAAGTATAGTGTAGTGTAGAGTATAGTGTAGAGAATCATTAAGTGCTGATGGTGCCGACAGAGAGGGCTGCCTCGCTTCTAGTCAATAGGAAACTTTGCAGTATTATTTCTTACATTGCTAGCCCAGAAAATCTATATTAGATTTGGGATTATATACACTCTATCGGCAGGATAGTGTTATTTCATACAGCCAGGAAGAACTATTGCTAGTTTGTTTCTTTTTTTCGCATTGTTCGTAACTTGTTTGGTACATAATGTTGCTGCTACCGTCTCTTATGACCGAAAAGAGCTTCTGGACATCAGAAATGCAATTACTCACCTTTCATGAAGCTGCCAGTTGAGAACTTGTGAGGCGTCTGTTTCTCAAACTAGACACTCAAATGTACTTGTCCTCTTGCTCAGTTGTACACCGGGGCCTCCCACTCCTCTTTCTATTCTGGTTAGAGCCAGTTTGCGCTGGTCTGTGAAGGGAGTAGTACACAGCGTTGTACGAGATCTTCAGTTTCTTGGCAATTTCTCATATGGAATAACCTTCATTTCTCAGAACAAGAATAGACTGACGAGTTTCAGAAGAACGTTCTTTGTTTCTGGCCATTTTGAGCCTGTAATCGAAGCCACAAAATGCTGATGCTCCAGATTTTCAACTAGTCTAAAGGCGGCCAGTTTTATTGCTTCTTTAATAAGCATAACAGTTTCCAGCTGTGCTAACATAATTGCAAAAGGGGTTTCTAATGATCAATTAGCCTTTTAAAATGATAAACTTGGATTAGCTAACACAACGTGCCATTGGAACACAGGAGTGAAGGTTGCTGATAATGGGCCTCCGTACACCTATGTAGATATTCCATAAAAAATCTGCCAGTTCCAGCTACAATAGTCATTTACAACATTAACCATGTCTACACTGTATTTCTGATCAATTTGATGTTATTTTAATGGACAAAAAATGTGCTTTAATTAAAAAACAAGGACATTTCTAAGTGACCCCAAACTTTTGAACGGTAGTGTATATATACTGAACAAAATTATTAACACAACATGTGTTGGTCCCATGTTTCATGAGCTGAAATAAAAGTTCCCAGAATTTTTCCATAAGCACAAAAAGCTTATTTCTCTCAAATGTTGTGCACAAATTTCTTTACATCCCTGTTAGAGAATATTTATCCTTTGCCAAGATAATCCATCCACCTGACAGGTGTGATATATCAAGAAGCTGATTAAACAGCATGATCATTACACAGGTGCACCTTGTGGTGGGGACAACAAAAGGCCATTCTAAAATGTGCAGTTTTGTCACACATCACAATGACACAGATGTCTCAGGTTTTGAGGGAGTGTGCAATTGGCATGCTGACTGCAGGAATGTCCACCAGAGCTGTTGCCAGAGAATTGAATGCTCATTTCTCTACCATAAGCCGCCCCCAACGTCGTTTTAGAGAACCTCGTGGTGCCCCAGATCCTAATGAGTTAACTGTTACATTATTAATTTAATCAGGTAACAATTTAACATAGTTAGTTAATTAGATAAATAACAGTCTTCAGATTAATGTTAAAGTCAAGATAGCAGAGCAGCACTTCATCGAGGACATACAGTACCTCTCCCCATCTTAGCAACCAATGCATCAATATGTTTGACTACTTCAGTTTCATTCTAGGTTACACCAAGCCGTTTAGTCTCCTCAACTTGCTCAATTGCCACATTATTCATTACAAGATTTAGATGAGGTTTAGGGTTTAGCGAGTGATTTGTCCAAATTACAATGCTTTTAGTTTTTTATATATTATGGACCAGCTTATTAATAGCCGCCTATTCTAAAACTGACTGCAGCTCTTTTTTAAGGGTTGCAATGATATCACTTGCTGTGGTAGCTGACATGTATAATGTTGAGTCATCAGTGTACATAGACACACAGGCTTCACTCAAGGCTAATGGTAGGTCATTAGTAAAAATAGAAAACAATAAAGGACCAAGACAGCTGCCTTGATGTATACCACACTGGTTTACGTTAGAGAGGCTCCCATTAAAGAAAAACCTTATGTGTTATGTTAGATAGGTATCTCTGAATCCACAATATGGCAGATGATGTAAATCCTCTGACCATTGGTCTAGTCTACCTGAGATATGGAGACAAGCAGCCACATATTGTATGTGCAATTGAGGACACTTTTATTAATATATACAACTATTATACACATATAAACCAAACAACTATTTTGCATTCCAGGACAATTCTCCATGTTTTTTGGTTAACTGAGTTTCGCAGAATCATTACCCTTTTTCAGGCAAATAAAACAAATACAAATACCTTAAATTAATATTCCAGAGATATCCTATTCCATCCTTCAAGCGTGTTGTGAGCAGAAAGGGATATTGTCTCTTATAATCCTACAGAAAACATGATATAAATGTACTGTACATTATTAGTAAACCATTCTAAATAACGGGTGAAACCAGGTGTGGAAAACATCTTTCTACATCTGTCGTCTGTAATGGTTCATACAGTATTGACATAAATAATAAAGGAGGAAGATATACAGTTGCAGTGAGTTCTTTGACACATACTGATGATGTTGGAAGCTAATGTAGAAGAGGAGAATGTGGACGGCTACATTGATGAACAACAAAACACTCATGTTCATGATTGCTTCTGTGCCAGTTATTGATTCTGGAAGATGACAAGGAATGAATCCGTCAAATGGTAGAATATTGTAACAACTGAAGAAAAACAGGTACAGTACATTGACAAGATGAAAGTTGGTCCAAGACAGGCAAATGGTCTGCTGGTTTTCCTAGTGACTTAATAAAGGTTTGTTGATGAATTGAATTGTTCTGAATGAATTGTTCTGGGTATAATTCAAGTCATTTCGGTCTCTAGAGTCCAGTTCATAGCAAAGCACTGTCTTTCAAATCACACTGGATATTTAGGCATTCCTTTCTGAAAAATAGTTTATCACATTTCATAACATTGTTGGTTGCTTTCAATTGTCCTGCAAATCGGTAAAAAAATGAAATAAATCATACAGATTCCCAACAGAAGAGTGTGCCATTCACTTCCTGTTTGTATAAAGTGGATAACTGTCCTATTGGTCATTGTTTTATTCCTTTGACATTTTATAACAGGAATTACATAGTTTACGTATGAATAGATAATTACTAAAGAAGTGTGTTCCCTTTGTAGACAGTAAATGGATAGGAAATCTAATGGTGGAGGGTGCAGAAGGTAAAAAAAAATATCTCTACTACATTTCATAACACATTGCTTTGATCAATTATTGTTTGGGTGTATTTTTTTACAGACATGATTCCATTTTATTAACTTTATAATATGTCAACAGTTAACCTTCTCTATGGCCATGTATCCTACTCAGACAATCAAGTGGTATTGGTGGCATTACAATTTTATGACAAAAATCACATGTATTTACAAAAACCATGGTTTTCAAAGATATTGTTTCTCCTTATTTTGCACATATTCACACACCCCACATACACTGTTAAGAGAAACACAAAATCAATGTCAGAGAAACACCTTCAGAAATGACAATACCTATTGACACATAACGTAATTCTATCCTTTCTATTTATTTCATCTTTTCTGTACATCCAAGGCTATTTGAGGTTTATTATTAGTCACTTTCTTTTGTTAGTCAGAATATAAATAAACCACAGTCAAATATTTGTGGGTAGATATTTATTGTACATTTTCTGTGTGACTTTAAAAGGGATCACACCTGCAGGAAGTGAAAAAATGGATGTTCTTAATTTTTTTCTCCCCTCACATTTTATCAAACATACTGCAATCACACAGGTATGCAGTAGTAATGCAAGAGAGCGACAAATGTCCCTTTTTATTTTATATTGTAGTACATCTTATACACTAGCACCTTCCTCACCTCTCATCCACCACCACTTCCTCCCCCTCCTAGCAGCGGTCGTCCTCCTCTGTGTCGCTGAGTGGCTCACAGCCTGCAACAGAGACGGTCTGAGCCAGGCGTTTCCGGAAGTGTCCATTGGGGATCTGCCAGCCGCTCCTGGAGCCCCGTCGGGCTGAGCTGAAGCTAGAGCTGGAGGTGGAGCTGACTGTGTTAGCGCGTCCCAGGCTAGTGGCCACCGCCGCTTCGAAGGTCAGTGTCTCCATGAACCCGGAGGGGTCCGGACTGTGCTCGTCCTCCTGCAGGGTGAGATAGGGCTCCGACGGGTAGCGACGCAGAGGGGAGCCCTGCTGGTGGTGGTGGCGACGACCCCTTGGCCCGGTCTGTCCCTCTCCCCCTGCCTCTCTGGAGGCCTCCCCCCGCCTCTGGGTCTCTGGGCTGCACCTGTCGTCATCATCGTCCCCGGAGGGAGGGTGTGTGCGACACACCAGAGGGGAGTAGGAGATGTGGGGATGGGAGCGAGTTGGGGTCTGGGACAGGGGGCGGCGACTAGGGGTACTAGATTCAGAGGTGGGGATGGGACTGTCGGAGCTGTTACCCTGGACACAGGAGTCGAAACACATTTAATACAGACGTCTGATTGCCTTTTTTAAAAGTGTCTATTGTGTAATGTGGGTATGTGTTTGTGGTCTACTTTGTCTCAACCAGAGTTTACACCAGAGCTCTGCCCTGTGAGTCAATCCACGCTCTGTGTGTGTGTGTGTGTGTGTGTGTGTGTGTGTGTGTGTGTGTGTGTGTGTGTGTGTGTGTGTGTGTGTGTGTGTGTGTGTGTGTGTGTGTGTGTGTGTGTGTGTGTGTGTGTGTGTGGCCTACCTGTTTGTCCAGGGGGTGTGTGCGCTCTCGGCTAGGGGAGCATGAGGGCTGCAGACTCCTCTCCTCAGAGTTACAGCGGGATGTGTCTGGGGAGAGGAGGTGGCGGCGCTCTTTGGACCTCCCGCGCTCCTTCTCCGTGTCCAACTGCCTCTTTCTTTCTGACCGGGAGACTGGAGGAGGACGAGGAAGACCATGGAAAGGAGCACAGAGAGGGAAAGCAAGATAAAAATATATCGAAATATATATTTTTAACACTGTAGATCATTAAAAAGTATGTTGACAGGTAGATCATTGATGCACTTAGGATAAAAGAAAAGGAAAAGTGGCACTTGTATATAGGATAAAGACATAAGAAAATAAAGGGAAAATGTAGGGAACGGAAATTGACATATTAACACATGCAAACAATAACCACACAGTAACATCCCTCATCATGCCAGTAGGAGAGATAAGAGGAGAGGTCACGTGAGTGGAAATTGGAGAGTGGAGACTGACCGGCAGCCTTGTAGCTCTTGTGGCGTGGTCTGTACAGTCTATCAGGACTCTTCTTCTCCTCCTGCCACAGTCCATTAACCCTCTGGTCAGCCACAGTAGACGAGGACCGCTTAATGGAGCCACTGGCCATCTCCGTCTGCACACACACGCACACAGAGGGAGACACAAATAAATACCCACATGTACCATAAAATAGGTTTTGTTATTTTCAAAGGTAATTCATCCATCTGTCGATCCGTGCAGCATTCTCTGTTTTTAATCCATATCCATGCTCACTATTCCAGGAAATTAACAGGTCAACTAGGATGCTTGAACCTCTTCATTTTACTCTTCAACTCATTGTTTAGCGCAAGACAGAGACAAAACATACCAGTAACCCAGGATTAATCAAACACCATTCTGAAAAGCTAGCATTCCTTTGAAACATCCATGTTGATTATCCCTCTCCAGAAACCCAGCAGCAAACAGAAGATCCATAAACCCATTTTTCTCTCCAAATGGCACAACCAGTGTAGCCCTTCTGGCCCCTGGAGGAGTCAGTGTGGTCAGAGGGCAGTACCTGTGGCTCTACAGCCAGACGGGGCATAGAGGAGGCCCGTACACACAGCCCCTTGCCAAACGGGAGCGCCAGTGAGTCAGGAATCAACCCACTGAACTCCCCTGCACTCACCTATATGAGACCAGAGACAGAGAGAGGGACGAGGGGAGAGATAAAGTACAGTACAGATCAGGCTGGTCAATTTAATACCGGGACTAACTGCCTTATGGGATTCCATCCAAGGATTGTTTCGGCCAATGTTACGTCGTAATAATTTGGGAGAAAACTTAAGCCATTCCATCATCACCAACCAATCAGAAGCCATTCCAGCCAAAGAGCCACAGATTAACAACCAATGACAACAAGGAGACTGGCCCCAGAAGGATTGGGTAAAACAGGAGTAGGAGAAAGAGTCAGAGGGCGTAAGGAGATGGCGACATAAGCACATCGCTACGACAATAAATGAGAAGAGAGAGGACAGAACAACTATCGGGCTGTTGTTACACACACTCATGCAAGTTCAGATCTGGATGCACCAAACATACTGAGCCAGACAAGTTCACCTGCTTTAAAGCCAGTCATGTTACTCCCCAGTGAAAATATACATAGAAGAAGGCAAACACTAACAGATTCCTATAGGGCAAAAAGTACACTGCAGACCAGTTCAACCAAACAGCATAGAAACAGTACAGTGAGCACTGAGAATGACAACATCTCCTTTCAAACCTCCACTAACCGGACTACAACTTGGCAAGGACAGAAACACCTTGAAACATCAATGCTGTGCTCTGTAATGCACTACTAGTATCTTCATTCAACCATTACTAGGGACAGTTGTTTAAAAAAAAATATATATATATTTGACCGGTATTTCCAGTATTATCCACTAGGTTTGCTGCAGGTAGAAAATCCTAGGAGATCTTCTTTAATTGACACAAGTTGTCTCCAATCAATCAATCAATGTCTGGTTGCACTTGAGTGTTTGGTGGGGGGATCGCCTAAGCCAGGGGAGGCGTAGCTCTTCGAATCTTAATTAACAGCCTGTTATTTGGCAGGGAATACTATTTGTAGATCAGATATTCTACACCTCACTTTGCTCAAGCTGATCCTCTCCAACAGACTCAGAAGTATAGCTAAAAATTGGTAAATTAGGTGCTGTTTAAGGGGCGAGTCAATTAAACCAACCATGGAAGTGTGTTGTAGCAAATTCGTGGGGTAGCCCCGACTAGGATTCCAACCCAGGTCCAGCAACTGTCAAGACAACACCTTAACCAGAATTACGAATTTCTTGACGTTTTTACAAGGAAAAGTACTTTTATTCATGGTTATTTCTATTGTTTTTAACAACTTGTACTTTTTAACACATTTAAATGTAATATTCAAATACTGTGTTTTATGTTTTTATGCCATTTTTATGTGTATAAAATTCTGTACAAAAATTAGCTGTTTTTAAAGGAAATGCAACAATAACACTTTTACAAAAGAAAATAAAAAAATGAATTTCTTGCAGTGAAATTATACAACAAATGTTCATTTTGTCTCAGGAACACGAGTGGAGAAATATTTCTTTCTTTCAGCATCTCTTGAGAAAACACAAATGTGCCTGTAATGTGTAATCTTTGACACTTATATAAGCAGACAGTATTTTTTAACCACATGAAATATGCGCCCAAGACCAACTGAAGTCTTATCAGAAAGGTGTTTCGTCGTTTTCTCAGCTTTTCATTTCCTTAAAACCGGTCAAACTGATGACATTTGGACATTTTGCACAGGACCAATCTTTCCACTGTTTGAGTTATTGCGTTTTCTCCCCGGTCCCTATACAAAACAGACAACTTTACTGGTGTTAACTAGATCACCAATGCATTAATTCTACTGATGTAAGACATTCTGGTAGCACTACTTTACTTTGACAGAAGAGACGCTGCATGTATCAAACGATAAACAAATGTCCTACCAAATGTCGGAAATTATAATATGGCCAGTGTTGGAAATTACAGTTGAAGTCGGAAGTTTACATACACTTAGATTGGAGTCATTAAAACTTGTTTTTCAACCACTCCACAAATTTCTTGTTACCAAACTATAGTTTTAGCAAGTCGGTTAAGACATCTACTTTGTGCATGCCACAAGTAATTTTTCCAACAATTGTTTACAGACACATTATTTCACTATATCACAATTCCAGTGGGTCAGAAGTTTACATACTGTGCCATTTCCAAATGCCTGAAGGTACCACTTTCATCCATACAAACAATAGTATGCAAGTATAAACACCATGGGACCACGCAGCCGTCATATAGCTCAGGGAGGAGACGCGTTCTGTCTCCTAGAGATGAACGTACTTTAGTGCGAAAAGTGCAAATCAATCCCAGAACAACAGTAAAGGACCTTGTGAAAATGCTGGAGGAAACAGGTACAAAAGTATCTATATCCACAGTAAAACGAGTCCTATATCGACATAACCTGAAATGCCGCTCAGCAAGAAAGATGCCACTGCTCCAAAATCACCATAAAAAAAGCCAGACTACGGTTTGCACATGGGGACAAAGATCACACTTTTTGGAGAAATGTCCTCTGGTCTGATGAAACAAAAATATAACTGCTTAACCATAATGATTATTATGGTTAAGCCAACTGACATTTATTCCTGATTATTATTTGACCATGCTGGTCATTTATGAACATTTTGAACATCTTGGCCATGTTCTGTTATAATCTCCACCCGGCACAGCCAGAAGAGGACTGGCCACCCCTCATAGCCTGGTTCCTCTCTAGGTTTCTTCCTAGGTTTTGGCCTTTCTAGGGAGTTTTTCCCAGCCACCGTGCTTCTACACCTGCATTGCTTGGTGTTTGGGGTTTTAGGCTGGGTTTCTGTACAGCACTTCGAGATATTAGCTGATGTACGAAGGGCTATATAAAATAAACTTGATTTGATTTGATTATTGTTATGTTTGGAGGAAAAAGGGAGAGGCTTGCAGACCGAACAACATCCCAATCATGAAGCACGGTGGCTGGCAGCATCATGTTGTGGGGGAGATTTGCTGCAGGAGGGACTGGTGCACTTCACAAAATAGACGGCATCATGAGGTAGGAAAATTGCGTGGATATATTGAAGCAACATCTCAAGACATCAGTCAGGAAGTTAAAGCTTGGTCACAAATGGGTCTTCCAAATAGACAATGACCACAAGCATACTTCCAAAGTTGTGGCAAAATGGCTTAAGGACAACAAAGTCAAGGTATTGGAGTGGCCATCACAAAGCCCTGACCTCAATCCTATAGAAAATGTGTGGGCAGAACTGAAAAAGTGTGTGCGAGCAAGGAGGCCTACAAACCTGACTCAGTTACACCAGCTCTGTCAGGAGGAATGGGCCAAAATTCACCCAACTTATTGTGGGAAGCTTGTGGAAGGCTACCCGAAACATTTCACCCAAGTGAAACAATTTAAAGGCAATGCTACCAAATACTAATTGAGTGTATGTAAACTTCTGACATTTCACATTCTTCAAATAAAGTGGTGATCCTAACTGACCTAAGACAGGGAATTTTTACTAGGATTCAATGTCAGGAATTGTGAAAAACTGCATGAAAAACTGCAAACAAATGTTTTTGGCTAAGGTGTATGTAAACTTCCGACTTCAACTGTATAACAGAAACTTGTCTAAATTACAGGTGAACATAGCAGTGAAAGTAGCAAGTAGTAAATTAATTATAATAAGCAACATTTATTATTTAATAAATATGGTGGCTCGAACTGCACAGGTAGACTACTTTTTGAAGTGATTTGTTTGTTTGACAATCAGATGAAAACATCTTCACACAATACGCATGATATGCGAAACTGAGCCTGCACAATAAACGGGATAAGATGTTTACACAGTATCCCGTTTTAGATCAGAATATCCCAGGCATCTTCTCCGGGTTTCTCATAACCAGGATATAGGCTTTTTCCAGTTATTGTAAACGGGATAGGATATTTATATGAGTCGACTCAAAAACAGAATACTTGAGTATCCCAAATAATAATGGGGTATTGGTGTGCATGTAAATGTGGTCATTGACTCTCCCCTTAAACTGCCTCTAGGGCTGCGTTTAAACAGGCAGCCCACTATTTGTAGAGCAGTGAATCTACACCTCACTCAAGTCGATCCTCTCCAATGGACTCGGAAGTTGTAGCTAAAGATGGCTCAATTAGGCTGCATTTACACAATTCTGATCTTTTTTTCACTAATTGGTCTTTTGACCAATCAGATCAGCTCTGAAAAAGATCTGATGTTGTTGGTAAAAAATGATCAGAATTGTGCTGCCTGTATAAACATAGCCTAATTTACCAACTTTTTGCTACAACTGCCGAGTTCATTGGAGAGGATCGGCTTGAGCAAAGTGAGGTGTATAATCACTGATCTACAAATAGCATTCCCTGCAAAATAATAGGGGGAAAAACACAAAACCTACTAAAACAACTGGCCCTAACCCTTACTACTAGATGTGTCATTGATTCATTGTTGTCTATGTGTGGGTTGATATTGAGCTTTACCGCAGGAGGTTAGGTATTCATTGTGCAGTATTTCATATTTTGCCCATAGCTACTATATCAATGTGATTTTCCTTTTTCCTTTTGGCTCCTAGCAAAGGGCCTTATAGAGCTGTCATTGTATGCTTACTAAATTATATAAAGCCTCCTTTGTTGGTGTACTATGTGTTGGTGTCTGTGCTAGTTTAGTGTGATATACAGTACTCCTGTGATAAGTTTCTACAGTACAGTACGTAGTCCTTGGTACTTCTCCTTACCCTGGAGTGTTGACTGCTGGTGTCCTGGTCAGAGGTCATGGGCTGCATGGCGAACAGGTCCTGGGAGAGAGGACTCAATGCCACCAGGCCTCCTCTGGTCCTACAGATGGAGGCAACCCCCACATGAAATACTGTCAAATACTTACTAAAGGCACAACACACACACACACCCACAGTCTTGAACAACTAACCTTGTGGGGACAAACAATTCAGTCCCATTCAAAATATTTTCTATAACCCTAACCTTAACCTGAAAACCTAACCTTAACCCTAAACCTAAAACTAACCCTAGCTCCTAACCCTGACCCTAATTCTAACCTTAACCCTAAACCCCCTAGAAATAGCATTTGACCTTGTGGGGACTAACAAAATGTCCCCAGTTGGTCAAATTTTAGTTTGTTTACTATTCTTGTGGGGACTTCTGGGCCCAGATTCACAAAACCTTCTTAAAATAAAAATTATTCTTAACTGCCATTTTTCCCTTAACTATAGACTTGAGAAGAAAGATAAGCAAAGTTGCTATTCCTCAAAATGGTTATTGGAAAATGTATTGCGCTATTTCTTGTTTCTCGTTAAGAAAAAAGTTAAGAAGAAATGTGATTCTTGAAGATAAAGTTATTGGAAATATTCTTAATTCCAAGCTAGCTAAACCCTTGTCTTAAACTCAGGGCAGTGAGAGAAAAAGCTCAGGAAAGCAATTGAACATGTTTAATTCACTCACAAACTTCATCTGAAAGTTTCAGTATTGATTATTTTGAACCCCAAAACATGTTTTAGAACAGTAATCTCAGTGAGAAATAGACTAACATGATTGCCATTGCTAGCTAGATAGCTACCTAAAACTGTTGCCTAGCAACAAACATCTTAAGAAGATTTGTGAAAAGATATTTGAGAAACTCAAAAATATATTTAAGAAAATCATTCAATCTTAAGATATTGTTGAGGAATTGCACTTATGAACTTCTTTTTCTTTCTTAAGAAGCTTACGTTTTTGTGTAAGAAGTGTTTTGTGAATCTGGATCCTGGTCCCCACAAGTATAGTTAAACACGTCCACACACACACACACACACACACACACACACACACACACACACACACACACACACACACACACACACACACACACACACACACACACACACACACACACACACACACACACACACAGCGTGGATTGACTCACAGGGCGGAGCCGGCACTGAGGGACATGCAGGGCAGGGGATGGGCATTGTACAGAATGTCTTCAGAGAGAGTCGAGGCATCCAGCCTCTTGAACGGCATCAGGCTGGCCTTCTGTAGAGGAGACCACACCAAGCAATGTATCACTACAGGCACTGGGTTGTGTCAACAGATCAGATGCCTTGATAATCTTATACAAAAGAGAAGTGAGTTTTATACAGTATATATGATGTTAATATAGTGTGTACATCTGACCTGTGCTTCCAGCTGTGCTCTCAGCTTCTTGGCTTTGTTCTGTTTGAAGTAGTCCATGATCATCATGGAGGCATATATCTTACCTACTGTCATGTCGGAATCTGTAAGACACAAACACAGTTAGATTGCTAGTCATTGAGTGACTGACTGCCTCCCAGCTCTACCTCTCCAAATCTCTCTAACGTGGGTCTGACCTTTGTTGATGGGCACCAGTACATCCAGGGTCTTCTGGGGGAGGTACGGCCATATCACACTGATCTCCTTCTGTAGCTCAGTGTCCAGAGCTACTCGGTCCTCCCCACCTGGAGCACAATAAAATAGATATTTATTCATCCATTATACACAGGCAGTGGAAATTGTTGATTTTGCTAAATTTCCTGATTCAACTACTCAAACAATCATCAAGCCATTTATAAGTTGAATCAGGTGTGTTACCAGTAATGGGCTGGACCGAAAGCCTGCATCCCTAGGATTTGTGGATCTCCAGGCTTAAGATGGAAGACCAAGTCTAAACTGGATAAATGCATGCAGATGCAGTGATGCATGGTGGTTTCAAACTCAACTCATTCCCTGACCTCGTGCGATCTTGATCTCCAGAGCGGTGCGGATGAGAGACATCAAGGTGGAGGTGAAGTGGACTGACATGTCCTCATCCACTGGCATGTTCATCAACACCAGCCTCTGTGGAGAGAGAGAGAGGGAGGGAGGAGGGAGGGAGGGACAGAGTAAACAACAGTAAAACAACTTAAATTAAAAAGAAGAAAATAAGTGTTTCTCCCATACCTTGTAGGCCATACCTCTGGGGCATTTCTTCCCCAGACCAAGGGGTGGAGACATGTGGGTCAACATCTCATACATGGCAGTGTAGTGTATACGCCCACTACGGAAGAAACAGAGAAGATGAGGAAGGAGAGAGAGAGAGTTGAGGAAAAAAGGAAACGGTAAAGGCATTCATTATGAGCTTGTGTAAATTTGAAACAGAACAAGTTGGCAAATCTTGCACAGGAATTAAGGCAGTTTAGGCCTATTTTGTCTGTAGTGAATCAATACACTGCCCTCTGCTGGGCAAAGTTGAGACATGGTGGGGTTCTTATCTCTCACCATGCTACGCGGTCGTACTCTCCCCAGACACGGACAAACTCATCCAGGTGATGAGGTCCCAGGATGGAAGAGTCTCTGGTCAGGTACTCAAAGTTATCCATGATCACAGCCACAAACAGATTCAGCATCTACAGAGTCACACAAGAGGAGAGGACATGTGAAGGACAGCATGTGTGTATGTACAAATATAGAGTATGTGCTATACTGATGTACACATGTGCATGCATACAATAAAAATAACTGCTTTTAAGTATGAGAATGAAAAAGATGGACAGAGAGTGCTGACAGAGTGGAGAGAAAGTGTATTTGTGTAGCACAATCAAAATGTACTTTGTGTATCAGTGTGTGTGTGTGTGTGAGAGTGAGAGTGAGAGTGAGAGTGAGAGTGAGAGTGAGAGAGAGAGAGAGAGAGAGAGAGAGAGAGAGAGAGAGAGGAGCACTGACAAATAGTGGAGGTAAGGAGAAAAAGTGTATTTCTGGAGCGTCCTCACCAGGAAGGAGCTGAAGAAGATGAAGGAGACAAAGTAGCAGTAGGCGAAGTCAGTACCACAGCCACCCTCGTGGTCAGGGGACATGGTCATGGGTGCCATGGAGGAGTCTGGCTCACACTCCTGCCCCCCCAGACACGATAGCATGATCTCCTGCCATGACTCCCCGGTCGCACTCCTGTCAATCAATGAGTTAATCAATGAGTCAATTAATTAATCAAGCAAGCAAGCAATTATTTGATCAACCAGTTAGTCTATTAATATATATTAATTCATCATCAGTCAGCATAATCATCTACTTATAGTTTAGAATATCTCAGTTCAGCTTCCGAGTCCTTCTCAATGCGCCCACCTGAAGAGAAGCATCAGCGCACCAGAGAAGGTCTTGAAGTTGTTGTGCTGGTTTATGTGGTTTTCGTCGTTCAGTTTGATGTTTCCAAACACCTTGTGTGGATCAGGTGAGAAAAAAACATGATACAACATCCCTTTGAGCAGGGTTCCCCAACTGGCGGCCCCCCATGTTTTCTGAGCAAAAATTAAATACATGCATTTTTGTTTTTTGTCATAAAAGACTGTAAAAACACTAACAAATCAGCTCCAAGTGATTTTAATTTTGGAAATCTGTTCCAAAGTATTCCCACGTATAATAGAGAGATATAAGGGATGGTATACAAATGTAAATATGGTTTGAAACGATCAGGGGCGCAACTTTGTTTTTAGAAGTGAGGGGTACTGCTCAGAGGCGTCTGCATGGTCCTAAAACACCCCGTGCCTCGTTTTGTATCACATTCCAATGATAAAACTGGGGGGGACAAAAATTTCAGAACGTGTGGGGGATATGTCACCAGTGAAAGTTGCGCTCCTGGAAACAATTATGTTTTAGTCAAATATTATATCTGTTTGGGCTTCTTGGTAACTATTGGTGTATGTTCCGGCTCCCTGATCATCCACTGCTGAATCTAGTTGATGATCCATGCCTTTGAGGCTGAAGTTACCATTGTAAAGCATATAAGCGTTTGGATGCTTTACCTGCATCCCAATGATGGCATAGATGAAGAACAGCATTGCGATGAGCAGACACACATAAGGAAGGGCCTAGAGAGAAGAAGAGATAAATAATTATTTGGTTTTCCCAATAGCATACACTCTGGCAGCATACTGCAGGTCAGTGGTCACCAACCAGACTGGTCGAACTTCAAGGCATTCCTAGTCGATTACCAAACACTTCTCTAGAAAAGCCAACGATTAAGGCTAGCTTTCCTTTTTTTTTGTGTTGCGCTGTTGATGGCAGATGCACTTGATTTAGAAGCCCTGCGCATTGGGTAGGCAAAGTGTTCCCTTTTGAAACATTCCATTTGCCTGAAAATACAAACTGCGGGAGATCTGTGGCTAAATCAAGTGCGCCTACTGTGCTGGCCAATCGGATAGCTCAAATCACCATGCCTACCTACAGCTTCCACGACCCTGCCCACAGCAAAGTTTGATACTAGCCTATGTGAGATTTCATAACTTTTAAAACCATGACCGGAGAGAGACTGTCAAATACAGCAAAGAGCTGCTGTTTTTATGAGTGAGTTCATGTATACGTTTTATCCAGCACTGTCAACACAGTTTTTTATTCAACACTATTACAAAACATAAAACGGGCTTCTCTCTACTTCCACTCGGGCTGCAGCTGCAATGAATGTGTAGCCAAGTGTATCGCTAACGTTGCATTTTTATTATTAGCAGCAGTTCATTGTGTCTATTTTAATATCGAGGAGTATTTCACTTTCTCTGGTCATAGGAACAACATGAATTTGTGCCTGAGGCAGATGCGGTGCAACTGAATGACTAAATGACTAAATGACTATCGCCCCGTAGCACTCACTTCTGTCGTCATTAAATGCTTTAAGAGACTAGCCAAGGATCATATCACCTCTACCTAACCTGTCACCCTAGACCCACTTCAATTTGCTTACCGCCCCAATAGATCCACAGACGATGAAATCGCCATCACTACACACTGGCGTATCCCATCTGGACAAGAGGAATACCAATGTAAGAATGCTGTTCATTGACTATAGCTCAGCATTCAACACCATAGTACCTTCCAAGCTCATCATTAAGCTCGAGGCCCTGGGTCTGAACCCCGCTCTGTGCAACTGGGTTCTGGACTTCCTGACGGGCCGCCCCCCAGGTGGTGAAGGTAGGAAACAACACCTCCACTTCTCTGATCCTCAACACTGGGGCCCCACAAGGGTGCGTGCTCAGCCCCCAACTGTACTCCCTGTTCACCCATGACTGCGTGGCCAAGCACGTCTCCAACTCAATCATCAAGTTTGCAAACGACACAACAGTAGTAGGCTTAATTACCAACAACGACGAGACAGCCTACAGGGAGGAGGTGAGGGCTCTGGAAGTGTGGTGCCAGGAAAATAACATCTCACTCAATGTCAACAAAGGAGATGATCGTGAACTTCTGGAAACAGCAGAGGGAGCACCCTCATATCCACATCGATAGGACCGCAGCAGAGAAGATGCAAAGCTTCAAGTTCCTCTGCGTACACATCACTGACAAACTGAAATGGTCCACCCACACAGACAGTGTGGTGAAGAAGGCGCAACAGTGCCTCTTCAACCTCAGGAGGCTGAAGAAATGTGGCTTGGCAACTAAAACCGTCACAAACTTTTACAGATGTACAATTGAGAGCATCCTGTCGGGCTGTATCCCCACCTGGTACGGCAACTGCACCACCCGCAACCGCAGGGTTCTCCAGAGGGTGGTGCGGTCTGCCCAACGCATCACCGGGGGCAAACTACCTGCCCTCCAGGACACCTACAGCACCCGATGTCACAGGAAGGCCAAAAAGATCATCAAGGACAACAACCACCCGAGCCACTGCCTGTTCACCCTGCTATCATCCAGAAGGTGAGGTCAGTACAGGTGCATCAAAGCTGGGACCGAGAGACTGAAAAACAGCTTCTATCTCAAGGCCATCAAACTGTTAAATAGCCATCACTAGCACATTAGAGGCTGCTACCTATATAAATAGACTTGAAATCACTGGCCACTTTAATAAATGGAACACTAGTTGTAGAAAAGGCCCATGGAGTTGGTGGAATAATCCTTTAATTCATGGCCATTTGCTCAGCTGGGCCAGGGGACTTTAATTATGTCAGGTGGAATGTCCGACAGATCTCAACTCATTAAAAGGAGGAAATCGCCATCGCCCGACCTCGCTGCTTTCTCTTCCTTAACTCCGTCTAATTCAGACATTCTGTGCGTCCGTGAATCCACGTAAGTCCACCGAATCTGTTACCTTTCATCTGAACTATCTGTTGCAATCAGGAGAGCGGGCCATCAGTTATTATTTATAGTCATTACCGCGGAACGCGGCTTGGAGCGCACGCTTCAAACCTATTGCGTAATGTAAATAGACAATAATCACAGCCCTACAGATCATCACAGGCCAATTATGCCATCGATATCTGGTTAATATGTAATGAAATTACATGTACATATAAAATGTCGTGGAAATTCAGTACTGAGAGACTTGGTCTTGGTAATTTCTTCAAACAATCATCTTTATTTAATATCGATTAATTATTGCAATAATGAGACCGTCAGCCTACCAGTCTTGACTGACTGTTAGGCTGAGAGTCTAGCCTTTACAGACGGTGCACAGTTTTTATATAGCTGATACCAAGATTGCTTAGTCAGTCACTTCTAACCTTCCCATAAGACACCTTGGTTATCTACACAGGATGGTATTTTACTTAGTTTCCCAGATGCATGAAGATGAGACAATGAGGCATTGTTCTTAACTCTTCTAGGCTCTCTCTATCTCCAGTCACACACACCACATCTTGTCTATAGAATGCTAGCTTTTAGGTTTTTATCACCAACACAAATCAATTGTCAGCTTCAAGCTATCTCTAGTAGAACCCATGTCCTCAACACCCAGACTAGCTGCAGGGTGCTAGAGTGGAGACAGCAATAGCAGGACAGAGATATCTCACTGTTCGTTAAGTAAATAATTGTTACATAGCCAACAAATAAGGTGAATACATCATTTTTCCCTCACAGAAGTCAAACTTGAAAGGTGAAATATGAAACGTCATTATTGTTTGCTGAACTGATCAATTCTGATATCAAACTGATGGAGATTATAGATTGAATAACCGATCACTGATTTAATTATTTGTATTATTATTCTCCTGATTATGATGAATAGTTATGAGCCTAAATGACTCAATGATGATTCCTATTGACTTCTTATTGAACTGAATTGCTGAATTACGTAAATATGTTAATAATGAGAATGATTGTTATGATTTGACCTTTGTGATTATGAATTTCATACATGTTATTCTGTTTCCTTTGTTATGCAGCACAGACAGACTACCCAGTAAATATAACACTTTATGGTTAAAGGAATTCCTGCCTCAGTCTCATCCATTCCGTGACCACCTGTTCATCTTCACTGTCAGTCATCCTACCTGTCCAGCTTCCCACACAGATTCCAATAATCTTTCACTAGTCATTTTAATAATGTTTACATATCTTACATTACTCATCTCATATGTATATACTGTATTATATACTATTCTACTGTATCTTAGTCTACGCCGCTCTGACATTGCTCGTTCATATATTTATATATTCTTAATTCCATTCCTTTACTTAGATATGTGTGTATTGGTATATGTTGTGAAATTGATAGATATTACTTGTTAGATATTACTGCACTGTCGGAGCTAGAAACACAAGCATTTCGCTACACCCACAATAACATCTGCTAAACATGTGTCTGTGACCAATAAAATTTGATATGAACTCGAGTTCGCCATCAGGTGGAAGACTGGCCCTTTCTCTGGTCAGTCTCACCGGAGGACAGGAAGAAGAGAGCAGAGACGGTGAGAGGCAGACCCTCTGCTGCTCTCTCCCTCCCGCTGAGACTAATGCCATGTTAAAATAAACTGGGGACTTGGAAATCTCCGACTTCTGATTTCAGTGCGTTCAAGACAACTGTGAACTCTGTGAAAAAGATCAGACTGGGGAAAATCGTTTTGAACGGTCATCCAACTCGGAAACTCTGGCATCTTTTTAGAGCACCGACTTTCTGACCGGATGTTCACTGATGTTATGATTTGACCTTGTTTTTTCCGAGTTCCCAGTTGTCTTGAAAGCACCATGACCATCAGATGCTGGTACCAGTCCAGTAAAATAAAAATGTAAATTATTAGCAAATTATTTCAATTTATGCTCAGCTGTGCCTCGCAAGTGCTACACTAACTGATCTATCTTGTTATCCGAGCTCGAGTTTTCAAACATAATATGGTCTGAGAAGAACAATATTGGCAGGCCAGGAATATCGGCAATATGCTGTGATAATGTATTAGACCTACTGCACAAACCTCATTCATACAGAACTGTTTTTATTAGTTTAAAGTTACATTTATTAAGTCAAGTAAAAAAAAATTGTGAGCGGTAGTTCTCGGCTTGCTTTTTGACTGCGAAAATGATCTTAACTCAGAAAAGGTTGGTGGTCCATCGTAGTGTACTGGGACCAGGGACATACAAAATAAAGACTGAAAACCATTTATATTAACAAAGTTGGATATTTATTAAGTGGACATGAGAGATGGTAAAACTAGGGGAGAACATGGCTGACCTTAAAGGATTGTACGAAGGTCCAGAGCAGGATTCGTATGGTGTAGCCCTGCCTCAACAGCTTGATCAGCCTGGCAGCCCGGAACAGCTTCAGGAAACTCATATTGAACGTGTTTATTGACTGAGATAGACAGACCATAGGAAATATAGAGAGGTGGAGACGGCAAGGAATATACAGAAAGGAGAAGGGTCCGGGGAGAGAGAAGGTGTTAGAGAAATGACAAAGACATAGGCAGATAGGGACATATAGAGATAGATTTGATTGAAAGGCACTCAAGTGAACAAAGTGAGTTTACAACTTTAATAGCCTAGTTTTTACTGAGAGAAAAAGCTTTACAGTACTACCACCTTGGGAATCAGAATTGGTACAAGGTAAAGGTTAAGGAGCTAGAGTGAAATATTACCTGTAAGTCCACAATGATCTCAGTGATGCTCCCGAGCACGGTGATGAAATCAAAAATGTTCCAAGTGTCTCGAAAATAATTCTGTCAGGGGACAAATGAACACCATTGTAAAATGGCAAGGCTTCTTTCTTGAATGGAAAAGATTATATCTGTACATGCTACCATGTCATTGGATCAGTTAATTACATTTTGCCAACAGTTCACTAATGTCCTACTGTCTTGCTCACCACAAAACCAAAGGCCATGATCTTGAGGATACACTCCAGGGAGAAGAGAACGGTGAAGGCTGTGTTCAGGTGCTTCAATACTGTATCATACGCTGCTGGAGCGGAGTTGTACTGCAGATAAACAGGACACAGTCAGGATAATACCGGGATGTATCAAACAGTGAGCAGGTTGGCATTTATTGAGATGTTTCATGTACTGGAGGCAGCTCTGCAGAGTGGTTACTAGCCAAGTCATAAAATCTGAGTTTAAACATAACCCTAACCTTAACCACACTGCTAACCCTAATACCTAACTCTAACCTTAAATGAATACCAAAAAGCTAATTTTTGTTTTAACCTATTTTTATGATATAGCCAATTTGACTTTGCAGCTGGCCCATCTAGTGGAAACCTCTCAGTTCTGCCTCCAGGGTACAACTCATGACAATAAATGTCAACCTCTGCAGAGCGATGGCAAAGAAGAGGGTAACATATTTAATACAAAGAGTCTGAGATGTGTAATATTAAACTGTTATCAGACAAACAGGGGCACACTGGGCTTTCTCCTATGGATTTGAGTCTTTGAGAGTGAAACTAGATTCTAACAAAGGCCTGTCATGTTTATAAGCTCTGTTAAAAATTTATAGGTTCCATACCTTCATCATGAGCACCACAGTGTTGAGGGCAATCATGACCAGCACTGTGTACTCAAATGACGGTGACACCACAAAGTGCCACAGCCTGTACTGGAAAGTCTGTCTGTTCTGAGGCATGTAGCAGGTCAGGGGCTTGGCACTGATGGTAAAGTCAATGCATGCCCTCTGATGGAGAGATAACAAAAAGAAGAGGGGGAAAAATCAGTAATTAATCTGTTACGAGTATTGTGATCAATAAAAAGTGTATATCTGATCAAGATACCAAGATGGTTATTGTATGTGAATCAATTTCATGAACTCCTGTAATTGTACAGCGCATTCGGAAAGTATTCAGACCCCTTGACTTATTCCACATTTTGTTACTTTACAGCGTTATTCTAAAATGTATTACATTGTCCCCCCCATCAATCTACACACAATACCCCATAATAACAAAGCAAAAACAGGTTTTTAGAAATGTTTGCAAATTTACAAAAATAAAAAAACTGAAATATCACATTTACATAAGTACTCAGACCCTTTACTCAGTACTTTTTTAAGCACCTTTGGCAGTGATTACAGCCTCGAGTCTTCTTGGGTATGATACTACAAGCTTGGAATGCCTGTATTTGGGGAGTTTAACCCATTCTTTTCTGCAGATCCTCTCAAGCTCTGTCAGGTTGGATGGGGAGCGTCGCTGCACAGCATATTTTCAGGTCTCTCCAGAGATGTTCGATCAGGTTCGGGCTCTGGCTGGTCCACTCAAGGACATTCAGAGACTTGTCCCAAAGCCACTCCTGCGTTGTCTTGGCTGTGTGCTTAGGGTCAATGTCCTGTTGAAAGGTGAACCTTCACCGAGTCTAAGGTTCTGAGTGCTCTGGAACAGGTTTTCATCAAGGATCTCTCTGTACTTTGCTCCGTTCATATTTGCCTCAATCCCGACTAGTCTCCCAGTCCCTGCCGCTGAAAAACATCCCCACAGCATGATGCTGCCACCACCATGCTTCACCATAGGGATGGTACCAGGTTTCCTCCAGATGTGACGCTTGGCATTCAGGCCAAAGAGTTAAATCTTAGTTTCATCAGACCAGAGAATCTTGTTTATCATGGTCTGAGAGTCCTTTAGGTGCCTTTTGGCAACTCTAAGCGGGCTGTCATCTGTCTTATATTGAGGAGTGGCTTCCGTCTGGCCACTCTACCATAAAGGCCTGATTGGTGGAGTGCTGCAGAGATGGTTGTCCTTCTGGAAGTTTCTCCCATCTCCACAGAGGAACTCTGGAGCTCTGTCAGAGTGACCATTGGGTTCTTGGCCACCTCCCTGACTAAGGCCCTTCTCCCCCGATTGCTCAGCTTGGCCGGGCGGCCAGCCCTAGGAAGAGTCATTTAAAAATGATGAAGGCCATTGTGTTCTTGGGGACCTTCAATGCTGCAGAGATGTTTTGGTGCCCGTCCCCAGATCTGTGCTTTGACAAAATCCTGTCTCGTAGCTCTATGGACAATTCCTTGGTTTTTGCTTTGACATACACTGTCAACTGTGGGAACTTATATAGACAGGTGTGTGCCTTTCCAAATCATGTCCAAACAACTGAATTTACCACAGGTTGACTCCAATCAAGTTGTTGAAACATCTTAAGGATGATCAATTGAAACATTATGCTCAAATAGCTCAATTTCGAGTCTCGTAGCAAAGAATCTGAATACTTATGTAAATAAGGTATGTGTTTTTTCTATTTTTAATACATTTGCAAAAAATGATAAAAACCTGATTTCGCTTTGTCATTATGGGGTATTGTGTGTAGACTGATGAGGATTTTGTTTTATTTAATCAATTTTAGAATAAGACTGTAACATAACAAAATGTGGAAAAAGTCAAGGGGTCTGAATACTTTCCGAATGCAATATATTTGTGTTGTAAAAATTTGTGTATGAGTGAAGTATGTAGACTGGGAGTGCATTTGTATGGCGCTTTTCTGTCCTGTACCTCATTTTTCTCTAAGCTGCACTCCTCCATCATCTTATCCCCTTGCTCCTGGAAGGTGATGATGATGAGAGCAACGAAAATATTGACAAAGAAGAAAGGGAAGACCACGAAGTAGACGACGTAGAAGATGGACATCTCCATCCTGTTGCCCCGACTTGGACCCCTGTCCTCCTCTGTCACATCCACAGAATGCTGCAGGACCCTGGAGGGGAGGAGAGAGAAAGATAGAGAAAGAGAGAATAGTAACACTCTAATGTCTAAACAGTCTCTCTGAATCCCCTATCAAATGGCATTCATTTGGTGTAAGAGCATACACTTAGAAAAAAAGGTGCTATCTAGAACCTAAAAGGGTTCTTTGGCTGTCCCCATAGGAGAACCGTTTGATAAGCCCTTTCCACAGAGGGTTTGACATGGAAACAAAAAGCGTTCTACCTGGAACCAAAAAGGGCTCTACCTGGAATCAAAAAGGGTTCTCCTATGGGAGACAGCCGAAGAACCCTTTTGGAACCCTTTTTTCTAAGAGTGTAGGGCTGGGAACATCAGGGACTCACTGCGGCCAGCCCTCTCCAGTGGAAACAGTGAAGAGGGTGAGCAGAGCCCAGCAGACATTGTCATAGTGGAACTCATGTCTCTTCCACTCCCTCTTCTTCACTTCCTTCTTGTCTCGAGCGTAGTCTATGTAGTAACCTCTGTAGGAAACAGAATGGTGGTTAGGGGACAGAGCCAGAGGAGGTTGGGATTCCTCTGATCACTCACAAAATGGGTGGTGTGTGGATGATCACAACTTAATGGTATTTATTTATTCATTCGATTATGAAGAGATAAATTAGTACGGTCAATGTGTATATCTTTGTTTGTTCCAGTGTGCGTATTGTAAGAGGGGACAGTAGGCAGTGTGTATATATATATCTGTGTGTTTGACTCACTGGCACTCCTTCTCTGTGTCCATGGAGCTGTCTGTGCAATAGAAGAACTTTCCCTTGAAGAGCTGCACGGCGATGACAGCGAAGATGAACATGAAGAGCTTGTAGACGATGAGGATGTTGAAGACGTTCTTCAGGGACGTCACCACACAGTCAAACACTGCCTGTATAGGAGAAGGAGAGATGATAACGTAATGACATGGTAGCACAAATCAAAGGTAAAAACCTACATTCACTGGAAATTCCTTGAAAGGTTTCATTCATTTTAATGTAGAAGCCAAGGTCGACTAAACACTGACATGTTGGCAGATGAACATAAATGAACATATACACAGTACATTACCTTGAGTTTGGGGAGTCTCTTGATGGTCTTCAGAGGTCGTAGGACTCTCAGGACCCTGAGGGACTTGATGGTCTTGATGTCTCTGCCTTTGTTGTTCCTGTTAATGTAGACATGTGTTTTAGTGTGCTGTGGGGACAGGGAAGACACACACACACACACACACACACACACACACACACACACACACACACACACACACACACACACACACACACACATTAACAAAAAAGATCTCAATCTATCTTTTGATGACAAACAATACTATAAAGAACATTTTCAGAGTAATATGAAAACACTTGTATTCAGTACTTTAAAGTTTTGTAGCTGAGTGGGAAGTATCAGACAAAAGACATGGCGAATCGTGTACAAGAAGTATGGGAAGTGCATGAGAATTCTATGAGAAGTGTATGACAAATTGTACATGACAAGTATGAGAGTGAGAAGTGTTTGCTTTACCCAATCACATTCCTGGAAGCCCCAACAGTGATAAATTCCCAGGAACAACAGAGAAATAGAAGCATAAATAGAGATACACAATGAGGATCACAGTTACAGCTATATCCACAACAGAGAAATCAACACACAGTCATATCTATGTATAAGGCAGAGGAGAAGCACAAGTTCATTAACCTCGCAACCCAGAACGGAATATTTTGTGCGCTAGCTAGCTATTTGATTACGTTACTAGTCTGTTAGCCTACAAGAGACTGAAAGTTATTTAACATGTTCACCTTTCAGAGGGGAAAGAGTTAAACAAAGAGATAAGAAATGTAATATTTATATCCCCGCATGAGGCATCAACCAGAAGATGAATGTCAGACACTTAGTTTTATATATTTGGAGATATGCTACAGTGCAGTGTATAATATATGTGAGTCAGTGAGTCAGTGTGATTACTAATCCAGCACCAGAAGTATTGTGACTCACGTCAGAGCGAAGGCGAACAGAGCTCCCACCACCACGATGAAGTCCAGAATGTTCCACAGGTCACGGAAGTAGGAGCCGTCATGCAGAAGCAGGCCCAGGTCAATCATCTGGAGGACACACGCACACACCCACATACACAGGACAACATAGATACACACAAAGACACACAAAGACACACATAAGACAACATAAGTTACTACACTAAAAACAATGTTACAAGTGTATTTCTGTGCATAGTTTTAGGAGGTTCGTAATTGATCGTTTCTCTTTGAGTATCTCACCTTTATGATCATTTCAAAAGTGAAGACTCCAGTAAAGACGTAATCAAAGTAACGGAGAACCTAGAAAAGCAAAAGCACATCCAACAATTACGTGAGAGGAAATACACATCTTCACGTCACTGACACAAACATTCCAGATTCATATTGAACTTACCCTGTTTCTGTCAGAGTTGGTGCACACAGGGTCTTCAGCAGCCAGAGCGATGCTGCTAGCCACGATCACCAGCAAGATGGTCATCTCAAAGTAGCGCATGGTCACCATATAGTGACAGATCCTTCTGATCCTACAGATCAAAAAAGAGAAGCGGAGTTGACAGTATCGCATACACTTATGGTCGCTCATACAGGCTCAGAAAAGAGGGTACAGAATTGTACGTAAAGGGGTACAAACTTGCCACTGTAGTGGTACCCTCTAAGGTAATTGTACCCTTGTAGTTTGTACCTTAAAAGAGGCAATTGGGGGCCTCCCGGGTGGCGCAGTGGTCTAGGGCCAGAGTCTCTGGGTTCGCGCCCAGGCTCTGTCGCAGCCGGCCGCGACCGGGAGGTCCGTGGGGCGGTGCACAATTGGCATAGCGTCGTCCGGGTTAGGGAGGGTTTGGCCGGTAGGGATATCCTTGTCTCATCGCGCTCCAGCGACTCCTGTGGCGGGCCGGACGCAGTGCGCGCTTACCAAGGGGGCCAGGTACACGGTGTTTCCTCCGACACATTGGTGCGGCTGGCTTCCGGGTTGGAGGCGCGCTGTGTTAAAGAAGCAGTGCGGCTTGGTTGGGTTGTGCTTCGGAGGACGCATGGCTTTCGACCTTCGTCTCTCCCGAGCCTGTACGGGAGTTGTAGCGATGAGACAAGATAGTAATTACTAGCGATTGGATACCACGAAAATTGGGGAGAAAATGGGATAAAAATTTATTTAAAAAAAAAAAAAAAAAAAAAGAGGCAATTGTGTACCTTAGGGGACAAGATAGAAAAAGGTACAAATGTGCCTTTTTAGGGTACCCCGACAGCGACAAAGCAGTTTGTTCCTTTTATGTCCTTTTCAAAGCTCAGACCTCAATCCAATTGAGAATCTGTGGTATGACGTAAAGATTGCTGTTCACCAGCGGAACCCATCCATCTTTAAGGAGCTGGAACAGTTTTGCCTTGAAGAATGGGCAAAAATCCCAGTGGCTAGATCTGCCAAGCTAATAGAGACATACCCCAAGAGACTTGCAGCTGTAATTGCTGCAAAAGGTGGCTCTACAAAGTATTGACTTTGGGGGGGTGAATAATTATGCACGTTCAAGTTTTCAGTTTTTTTGTCTTATTTCATGTTTGTTTTACAATAACAAATCTTTTGCATCTTCGAAGTGATAGGCATGTTGTGTAAATCAAATGATACAAACCCCCCCCCCCCCAAAAAAAAATATGTAATTCCAGGTTTTAAGGCAACAAAATAGGAAAAATACCAAGGGGGTGAATACATTCGCAAGCCACTATACGTGACAGGCGGTCCTCATGAGAGCCAGTTTCATCATAGCGCTTGATAGTTTTTGCGACTGCACTTAAAGAAACTTTCAAAGTTCTTGAAATGTTCCATATTGACTGACCTTCATGACTTAAAGTCATGATGGATTGTCGTTTCTCTTTGCTTATTTGAGCTGTTCTTGCCATAATATGGACTTGGTCTTTTACCAAATAGGGCTATCTTCTGTATACCCCCCTACCTTGTCACAACACAACTGATTGGCTCAAACGCATAAAGAAGGAAAGAAATTTCACAAATTAACTTTTAAGGAGGCACACATGTAAATTTAAATGCATTCCAGGTGTCTAACTCATGAAGCTGGTTGAGAGAATGCCAAGAGTGTGAAAAGCTGTCATCAAGGCAAAGGGTGGCTATTTGAAAAATCGCAAATATAAAATACATTTTGATTTGTTTAACACTTTTTTGGTTACTACATGATTCAATATGTGTTATTTCATAGTGTTGATGTCTTCACTATTATTCTACAATATAGAAAATAGTACAAATAAAGAAAAACCCTTGAATGAGTAGGTGTTCTAAAACTTTTGACCAGTAGTGTACCTCTGAAGATACATTATGTTTATTTGGATATTTTTGTACTACAGGGAACAATATGGGACTCTAACCATACGTTTTTCTCTGAGAGTGAGAGTGCTGTACAGCTACAGTGCATGAGAGAGTGTGTGCAGAGAGAAAAACACAATAGCCTACGTATACTAAAAGGGATCAAAGAAACATGTTTCTGAGTCCTTTTATAAAACTGAACTGAATTGATTAGTACCGCACTAGAATGCATGCCAAGACATGGCCAGGAAGGAGAGTCTTACGGATTGGAGGCCTTGAAGAGGAACATGCTGTCAGGAGGTACAGGTTTGGGCGGGCTGGCCTCCTCCTGCGCCTCCTTCTCCTCCTGCGCCTCCTTCTCCTCCTTCCTTTCAGGCTGGTACACCTCCATCTCTTTGTTGCTGTGTAAAGCTAAATGTAAATTGAAGATAAAACCTGTTATTTGACCTGGCTCCTGCCGGGCATGGCAAAAAAAGTCCATCGTTATCGTTACCATCCTTGTTCCAGCAGGAAACGGTACAGAACAGTCAATGGCAATTACATTGCTTTCAATTAACTAGAACGTATCAAGCTACGAATGTCGGTCAAGAGCGACTATATGGAAGCATACCTGTCATAGGGATGATCTCCAGCAGTGGCTGTTCTCCAGACATCTCTATGATCACACTAGTCTGACTGTCTAGGACTTGGCCTGGCTCCTCACCCTCCTCACGGTTCAGGGAGGCTGGGTTGTTCTCTGAATCATTGACCCCGGATGCTGCCTGGAGCTCTGGGGGGTCTGTGAACTGTTCTGGGGCTGGCTCCAATGGAGGGTCCTGAGACAGGGGCTCACACTGCCCAGTTTCCCCCACCTCACCCTCCTCCATCTGGGGTGGAGGGTCCAACAGGGTTGGGGGTAGGGACTCAGGGAAGTCATCACATAGGGGAGGCTCAGGGATGTCTGCAATACACACTCTGAAGAGGAGGTGTATGGAAGAAAATGTGTGGATGTGTTTAGACACTTAGCCAATCCTAATGTGGGCTTGAAGTCTTATCTCATGAATCACAATGCCTTAACCCTTAGCGTAAAAGAATGGAACCTAGCACCACTGTCTTACCTCAGATGCTCTTCTTCACTCTCTAAGTTGACAATGCTGGCTCCTTCTTCCTGGCCCGACACTCCTCCCTCCACCTCAGCGACCTCTTCTTTGTCCGTCTTCTCCTCTTTTTCTTCTTTCTCCTCCCTCTCTTCTAGTATCTTCCTCTCTCTGCTGCCTGATTCTCTGACCTCCTCATGTGGGGACTCTCTGCTCTTGGCCTCAGCCCGGGCCTCACGATGACGGTGCCTCCTATGCCGAGCCACCCCTCCCTCCTCCGCCCCCCCAAGGCCAGGTCTGAACTTCCGGGCCACCCTGTGCCTCCTGTCCCCACCGGCGGGTCGATGGTGCACTGCTCTCTCCTCAACCAATGTAAACAGAGGCCTAGGCTCAGAGTCTGGAGGTTCCGGCAGCTGGATGGCGATGGACATCGGGGGTTCAGGCATGGGCATGATCCCGGACATGGGCGACTCGGGCAGGTGTCCGGGACTGGTGTCTGGGGAACGGGTGGGTGCACGGTAGGCGGTGGTAGGGTTGTCAGTGGTGTCCTCGGTGGGGCTGCCTCCGAACAGCACCTCCTGGCTCTCCATCTGGCGCCGCTTGCGTAACTGGTTGGCCCTCTGCTCCCACACGGATCTTCCGCCTCTTCCTCCTCCTCCTCCCTCCCTCCTCCGTCTGTCACGGCGGTTGGAGAAGGCGTTGGCCCCATTGGGGGGCTGGTCAGCTCCGCCCGGGGCGTCGCTCTCCTCCTCCTCTTCGGGGACGGCCATACGGCCCCTGTGAATGGCCTTCTTCCTGCGGAGATAGGGCCTCCTCCTCCTCCTACAGAGCACAACACAAAGCCTGTCACTAGAGGGCAGCATCACGCCTATCTCATATGTACACTTACATATCAATGAAATACTAAATACAGTATAAACATATTACATATTATATAACATTGTATGTATTCATGTATGTATGTATGTAAGTCAATAATGAAGTACGAAAATTGCATGACATATATTTTGACTCAGATATATTGCATATTGTATGGCTAAAGATGAATTGAATTCACATATTGAATTATCATCAAATAAAACAAACATCCATAAATTCAATTGAAATTCAAATTATGAAAGTACCTGGGAAGAAAGCACACAAACTCAAAGAGCCACAAAAACAAAAAGGAATAGTGCAGGATTAAAATAGGGAAATACTGTTATATCTAGCAATTAACTTCTTCTTCTAAGATAAAGGAAATGGAATTAGGTGTGACAGGAGTACAGACAAACAACTTTACTTACGGGTATTCAAACTCTTTTGTAGTCCATGTAATCAATGAGTGATTGGTTGAAAACAAGACATTAGTGATTTTGGAACAAAGACAGAACAGAACCTTGTGACACAGTCCAAAACCAGGTCAAGGGTCAAGGCCAATGGTCAACAGACGTCACCTTAATGCCAGTCTAGTATATTTGGTTATATCTTATTTTATTTTTCTTATAATTATATTTTATATTTGGCATGGGGATTTGGCTTTGACGGCTTGATAAATGGATCCAAATCCTGTTCACTTAGAAAAATCATTATTTCCTAAGTAGTGACAGTGGATGTTTATAAATCTTATCAGATAACAGTGGTTATCCAAGTTACAAATTGTTTCACCATGACCGTACAGGGGCAGTGGTAGAATTTAGACTTCTATAATTTGTCATATCTAGTTGGTCAGTGCCACATAACAGGCATAGAGTAACAAGACAACATGATGGAAGCAGCATTACATAACATTACACCATAGTACAGTATATGTATCAAAAGCAGCACCATCTTGATAGCTCTGAAACACATAGGACTGACACTCAAATATGTAGTAACAGACAAATGACAGTCAGCGTAACGTGCCTGGAGAAGATCAGAGGACAGTACAATCCATGCATCCTTTTCCCCCCTACCTGTACCTGTTACAAAGGGAGCAGAATGGTTGGTGGTGCTTATACACTAAGCACATACTATGCTTATATTCTATAATTGCCCCGTCATTTGGTTTAATTTACCTGTTGACTGACATGCACAAATAAACAAACTCTAAAAAAATTTAAACATGCGGATATAACTGGCCTGTTATCTTTTTTAATTTACCTGTTGAATGACATGCTCAAATAAACAGAAAAAAAAGTATAATTAAAATCATGCATTATCCTTTAGCAAGTCCCCAGAATAACATCAGATTCGTGAGCGAAGATGCTTGTAATCACTAGGATGTGCGCCTCATCCCCAATTTCACTAATGCAATTACCATTACACATGCTATGTGACAGGCAGGTACACATACATTTTCCACACTCAGAACATGCCTCTCTAACCCTGAAGACTCATCATGCAGCTGTACGCAAGGAAAATAAACATTCTTCCTGACGCCTACATCAGATTCTCAAAGAGAATAGTGGATCCTTATTTTTCTGTGGGTGTTACGGCTGTGTAATCGACAGATATTGAGAAAGCATCATGATCACCCCTCAGATTCAATCTCCTCCTAATCATCATCAAGACTAGGCCAAAGTAGGTGACTGACCAACTGCCATTGTGATAAAAGTATAAACAGAACACTCACTCAGACATCGGGCCATCTCTGCCTCTGGCGTATCTTGCATTGAAAAACTCCTCTTCCTCCTCTTCGTCCTAACAAAGGTAAAATAAAAACACAAAGTCATTTACATCCCACAATTAGTTTATGATATAGGGCAGATATGGCTTTAGGTCATGACGCTTACACATTTCTTTGAAAGCACTTATTTTAATTTAAAGATACCCCATTCCGTAAAAACTCTTAAAACAGTACTAGACACCTTGGTGAGTTCCTGTGCGTTGGCAAGGTTATCCACAGCGATGGCCAAGAAGACATTGAGTAGTGTATCTGTTCACAGTATGGTCAAGAGTCACAGGGATGGATGAAACTGCAATGCATGAATTAGGTTGCTGTCGGACAGTATCACAAAACATCTGAAATACGTTTAAAACAAGTGGAATCGCTTTAAAGGGTTATCCCCTGGGTTGGACTCAGTGCATCTTTTCCCCCAATAAATCAACCCATCACCCTACTACCACTTTAGGTCTATGCTACAACTTTCAATGAAAAAGAAAGATACATGTAAACCTATCGACAATGTGAGCAGAATCTGTCAATCGTGGTTATGTTGAGCAAGGATACAGTTCCCAAACAGGGTGAGCACTATGAAGTATATGGAGGACCACATGCCGTACTGCACTCCTCCTTGGGAGCGGATGCCATTGTACATCACCTCATTCCAGTCCTCACCAGTCAGAATCTAGATTGAAAAGTACAATATCTATAATGATCAGCCTCTTGAAATCTGAATGAAAGTAATACGCAAAACGAAAGCATAAAGTGCATTAGGAAAGTATTCAGACCTCTTGACTTTTTCCACATTTTGTTACGTTACAGACTTGTTCTAAAATTGATGAATTGTTTTTCTTTCTCATCAATCTACACACAATACCCTATAATGACAAAGCAAAAACCTGAAATATCACATTTACATAAGTTTACTCAGTACTTTGTTGAAGCACCTTTGGCAGTGATTACAGCCTCGAGCATTCTTGGGTATGACACTACAGGCTTGGCACACCTGTTTTTGGGGAGTTTCTCTCATTCTTCTCAGCAGATCCTCTCAAGCTCTGTCAGGTTGGATGGGGAGCGTTTTTCAGGTCTATTTTCAGGTCTCTACAGAGATGTTCGATCGGGTTCAGGTCCGGGCTATGGCTGGGCCACTCATGGACATTCAGAGACTTGTCCCAAAGTCACTCTTGCGCTGTCTTGGCTGTGTGCTTAGGGTCGCTGTCCTGTTGGAAGGTGAACCTTTGCCCCAGTCTGAGGTCCTGAGCGCTCTGGAGCAGGTTTTCATCAAGGATCTCGCTGTACTTTGCGCCTTTCATCATTCGATCCTGACTAGTCTCCCAGTCCCAGCCGATGAAAAACATCCCCACAGCATGATGCTGCCACCACCATGTTTCACCGTCGGGATGGTGCCAGGTTTCCTCCGGACATGACGCTTGGCATTCAGGCCAAAGAGTTCAATCTTGGTTTCATCAGACCGTAGAATCTTGTTTCTCATGGTCTGAGAGTCCTTTAGGTGCCATCTGGCAAACTCTAAGCGGGCTGTCATGTGCCTTTTACTGAGAAGTGGCTTCCGTCTGGCCACTCTACCATAAAGGCCTGATTGGTGGAGTGCTGCAGAGATGGTTGTCCTTCTGGAAGGTTCTCCCATCTCCACAGAGGAACTCTGGAGCTCTGTCAGAGTGGCCATCGAGTTCTTGGCCACCTCCCTTACGTTGGCCCTTCTCCCCCGATTGCTTTGGCCGGGCGACCAGCTGTCGGAAGAGTCTCGGTGGTTACGACCTCTTCCTTTTAAGAATTACGGAGGCCATTGTGTTCTTAGGGACCTTCAATGCTGCAGAAATGTTTTCATGCCCGTCCCCAGATCTGTGCCTCGACACAATCCGGTCTCGGAGCTCTATGGACAATATCGTCAATCTCATGGCTTGGTTTTTGCTCTGACATGCACTGTCAACTGTGGGACCTTATATAGACAGGTGTGTGCCTTTCCAAATCATGTCCAATTCATTGAGTTTACCACAGGTGGACTCCAATCAAGTTGTAGAAAGGGAAGGAGTCTGAATACTTTCCGAATGCACTGTATCTTATAAAATGCTAACACACAAATACATTATGGGCCATAATTTAATCACATCGTTAACAAGGTTCTTTCTCCCTGCAGAGTTAATAATGTCAGAACTAGTATTATTTGATTTGTCTCGGAAACCCAGTTTATGGTTTTGATCAAACATTCTTCCATATTTCACAGCTCTGACATGTATGTGCATATGTGTATGTATGGGATGCTAGTAGATGGAGGGGGAGGTGAGCAGTGTTGTTCCATTTTGGCCCTGGGGGGTTGTGGGAGATATTCCCGGGTAGGTTATGTGTGTCACCGTGGAGAAGCCAGTGAGAGGGACGGTCTGGAGTGTATGAGCCAAACCTGGAACACTGTCATGATGGCAGCTGGAAACGTGTCAAAGTTGGCAGGAGTGTAATCTTCAAAGATGAACCTAAAGGGAGAGAAAGAATGGATGGGCAGATATGACCGGGAAAGAAGAGGAGGAAGAAGTGGGAAGAGGAGGAGGTGGAAATTGCTATTTTCAACTAGACGTGTAATTTCAGGTCTATCGTTCCATTTCCGACGCAGCAAAATAAAACATGGCAAGCTTCAAGCTGCTTCTGAAGTTATATTTGTAAATATATACGATGACATGATGATGGGCAATACACATCATTAGTCAATGAACAGATCAACGGAAAATACATTCATATGACCTGGGACTTCTGCATACCAAAACATATTGATAATATTGGTGAAGCACTGAATCGCTATCCTGAGATCAGTGACACCGTATCTAATAAGTGAACCCAACCCTCTGGTTGTGCTCACCTGCCCCCAAAGAGCTGCATGCCCAGCAGGGCGAAGACGACAATGAAGAGGAAGATAAGGAAGAGCAGACTGATGATGGACTTCATGGAACTCATTAGAGACACAACCAGGTTCCTAAGAGATGCCCAGTACCTGGTCAAGAAAAAGGAAAGAAGGTTCACATACAAAATAGACAGACCTCAACATCTTCCGTTTGCCATTTTAATGTATTTTGGAGAGTATACATTGTACTTACAGCAGTGTAACCAATGCTGACCCTACATGTACATTTACATTTGAGCAATTTAGCAGAAGCTCTTATCCAGAGTGACTTAAAAAAGTGCATTCATCTTAAGATAGCTAGGTGAGACAACCACATATCACAGTCGTAGCAAGTACATTTTCCCTCAACAAAGTAGTTATCAGACAGGTCAGTGCTAGTAGGAAAAGACAGCAGTAACACTAAAGCTGACCCTACCCTAACCCTAACCATAGAATGGTAATACATTGTACTTACAGCAGTAACACTAATGCTGACCCTACCCTAACCTTTAACCTAGAATGGTAATACATTGTACTTACAGCAGTAAAAATATTGCTGACCCTACCCTGACTCTAACCCTAGAATGGTAATACATTATACTTACAGCAGCAACACTAATGTTGACCCTAACCCTCATTCTGGTTGATGTCCCACTCACTTGGTGATCTTAAAGATCCTCAGGAGTCTCAGTGCCCTCAGGACGCTGATGCCAAAGGACATGCCAGGCCGGAAGAAGCCCCACACCACCTCAAAGATGCTGCCAACTATCACCTGCACGGGAGAGACACCACGCAACATTCAAACACCATAAGAGAAGTTTAGACAAACCTGTATCATTAAGAACACACAGTAGTCAGCAATATAGGAAAGTATCACATAACAATAGCACTTAATTGTCCATATTGTTAGAAATTAAATGTCTTGTTGTTTTTCATAACTCGCTAATATAACACACCTTGATTCACCTGTACAACCATAAGAAAATCTTATGTTGCCACACTTCTAAGTCCTGGTTCACCATAAGCTAACATGGAGTAAAATGAATGAACTCACTCCGCAGTCGAAGCAGTTGAAGGAGGAGTGGAAATAGAGCCGGAAACCCAGGCCGTACATCTTTAAGAACATCTCTGCCAAAAAGAGCCCCAGGAAAACAAACTCCGCATAGTCTGAAGAAAGAATAAATCACTATGAATCAAAGACTGGGCAAATGTTCACAGTTTTTTCTCTGTTCAAACAAAGCTATTTAGCTTTTTTTCATGTTAGAAACTCTGTACAACAGAAGAACCACATCTCCATAGTCTAGAAGTATATTTGAAAGCCGGCCAGATTGCATTGATAGTTTGCTACTGTAACTGTAAATACACTACATAGCCTATACTTAGGACCTGGAGTTTCTTCTGAATGTGCAATCGTTGTTGTAAAAAGGGCTGTAAAAGACACATTTTCATTCATTGATTGGTTGATTGATAGTCCAGCCCAGACGTACACAAGAAGGTGGAGAGCCATTCGGGCTGGTTATGATGTACGATGGCCACACAGATGGTGTTGAGAGCCACCAGGCTGAGGACGGTCCAGTAGAAGGTGTCAGTCTTCACCATGCGCCGCAGGGAGATACGCAGCATACGCTCCTTACGACGTATATACGCTACCGGGCCACGCCGCACTGTCCGGATCCGCATACGAGGTGCTCCTGGGGCAGGAAGAATGAGGAGAGAGGAAGAGAGGATGAGTAAATAGAAAGAAAGAGAGCGAGAGAAAGGATACGGAGAAAGAAAAAGGTCAGGGTTGGAGAGGAGAGAGAAAGGATATGGAGAAAGAAAAAGGTCAGGGTTGGAGAGGAGAGAGAAAGGATACGGAGAAAGAAAAAGGTCAGGGTTGGAGAGGAGAGAGAAAGGATACGGAGAAAGAAAAAGGTCAGGGTTGGAGAGGAGAGAGAAAGGATACGGAGAAAGAAAAAGGTCAGGGTTGGAGAGGAGAGAGAAAGGATACGGAGAAAGAAAAAGGTCAGGGTTGGAGAGGAGAGAGAAAGGATACGGAGAAAGAAAAAGGTCAGGGTTGGAGAGGAGAGAGAAAGGATACGGAGAAAGAAAAAGGTCAGGGTTGGAGAGGAGAGAGAAAGGATATGGAGAAAGAAAAAGGTCAGGGTTGGAGAGGAGAGAGAAAGGATACGGAGAAAGAAAAAGGTCAGGGTTGGAGAGGAGAGAGAAAGGATATGGAGAAAGAAAAAGGTCAGGGTTGGAGAGGAGAGAGAAAGGATATGGAGAAAGAAAAAGGTCAGGGTTGGAGAGGAGAGAGAAAGGATATGGAGAAAGAAAAAGGTCAGGGTTGGAGAGGAGAGAGAAAGGATACGGAGAAAGAAAAAGGTCAGGGTTGGAGAGGAGAGAGAAAGGATACGGAGAAAGAAAAAGGTCAGGGTTGGAGAGGAGAGAGAAAGGATATGGAGAAAGAAAAAGGTCAGGGTTGGAGAGGAGAGAGAAAGGATACGGAGAAAGAAAAAGGTCAGGGTTGGAGAGGAGAGAGAAAGGATATGGAGAAAGAAAAAGGTCAGGGTTGGAGAGGAGAGAGAAAGGATACGGAGAAAGAAAAAGGTCAGGGTTGGAGAGGAGAGAGAAAGGATACGGAGAAAGAAAAAGGTCAGGGTTGGAGAGGAGAGAGAAAGGATACGGAGAAAGAAAAAGGTCAGGGTTGGAGAGGAGAGAGAAAGGATACGGAGAAAGAAAAAGGTCAGGGTTGGAGAGGAGAGAGAAAGGATATGGAGAAAGAAAAAGGTCAGGGTTGGAGAGGAGAGAGAAAGGATACGGAGAAAGAAAAAGGTCAGGGTTGGAGAGGAGAGAGAAAGGATATGGAGAAAGAAAAAGGTCAGGGTTGGAGAGGAGAGAGAAAGGATATGGAGAAAGAAAAAGGTCAGGGTTGGAGAGGAGAGAGAAAGGATATGGAGAAAGAAAAAGGTCAGGGTTGGAGAGGAGAGAGAAAGGATATGGAGAAAGAAAAAGGTCAGGGTTGGAGAGGAGAGAGAAAGGGTGTTGAAAATAATAAATATGTCAAATAGAGGTCAAATACAGTAGATATTGGAGAAAGAGACCAGAAATGAAGGTGGAGAGAAAAACATCAAGACGCCTAAATATGAGGATCTGGGCTGTGTGTTCCTCTCTCACCTATAGTGGAGATCTCTGCATCCCCAGGACCTCCTCTATGCTTAGCATTTTTACTGGTGGCCCGCTTCAGCACTGAATACACACACAACACAAAATTAGGACAACAGAGAATATCTCCAATAGCATAGATAGAACAACAGATGCTTATAAGCATAACGGCACAACATATTTCACTTGCCAGCCATTTTGTCCATAAGGAACGACAAACTAGTTATAGAGATAATGATATATTAATGGATGGAAACGGTAATGTTGACATACTAACTTTCAGGGCAAACTGACTGAAATACTCTGAACATGAGAGGAAGGAGGAAGAGCCAACTAAATGTGGCTTTATTGATGGCACCTTTTTGTTAGGTTGATAAGGTATGGTGTAAATGAAAGTGTCATATGAACCATTCTCGTTTTCCAAAAAGGAGTGAGACTAACAAAAACATGATAAAAACAAGACGATATATCACTACAGGCGTGCGCCAAGCCATTTTCACCTTGCTGTTACCAAGACATCCGCGATGTTCACACAGTAATCAAAACAAATTAACTTCTTGAGGGTTTTACGGTGTATTTTCCTCTGAAAGAGGTTTAGCCTTTTCACTGCAATTTTCAATTGTCTGCAGCAGCTCTAAGCTAATGGAGGTCAAAGAGGAATAACATGTCTGCCTTTGTTTACAACTGGAGTTAAAGTGTAGTGGATGGAGAGAGGCAGGTTGTGTAACAATTTTGGAACATGGTATAGAACATTCAAAAACATTGTACTGTACTGTACTGTACTGTTGGAAGTGTAACAGAGTTAAGAAGGTACCGTAAACTCATTCCACAGCAAGCTTTCAAATTAGATATTTTCCCAGCAGCCAAAACCATTGGAACCATTGGAACGTCAAGGAGGGCAGTCCTTTTGCAAAGCAGAGGATCACTGGTTCAAGCCCAGTAAGGGGCATTTGGACAGTAGAGGAAGCAAAGCTCTTAGCAGCACACTGACCCCTGTTACATAAGGATTTACTGATGTGAACGTGGGAGGAAAGGACTTCAGCACAATTGAATTCACCATTATGGTGGTGACTCCTCTCAATGAATTGTGTTTTCTGGTTCTTACCATCTAAAGCAGATCTCCCTGAACTCTTGTTCTCCTCAGCCAGCATCACCTCCTCTGAAACATTGGGATGAGCAGGTCATTGTCATCCACACAAAGTGAATTCCAGGTCAATCATAAAGTGCTCCTGAAACATAAACAGGGCTCTCTCTCTCTTTCCCTTAGCACTCTCAGAAGATCGTGAGCAAATCATGGGGCTAACCTGTTTAAATGTAATATTGTAATGATTTTATTAGCATTACAAAGGTGAGTATTTGGCCTGAATGCATAGTGTTGCATAGTGTTGATGCTCTGAGAGAGGGAAGAACTCATCATCAGGTAAGAGCTCATCCAGCGCTCGCCTGGTAGCTAACTTTACACTTTCAGGGCCCTGATGACGCCCTGCAGAGAGGGAACACTTATTGATTTCTATGACTAATGCATACATTCAAACACACACGGATGGACGCGTGGATGTGCACACACACACACACACACACACACACACACACACAGACATTCACGCGCACATACACATACAGATGAGCGTACACACACACATGGATGAGTGAACACCCACCCACACGGATGGACGCGTGGATGTGCACACACACACACACGGACGTACACACACACAGACATTCACACTCACACACACACACAGATGAGCGTACACACACGGATGAGTGAACACACACACACACGCATGCGTACACGCTCACACACACAGATATGCACAGACTCACACTCACACATTTACACTTGAGTCAAGGAGTTCGCATCACCTTCCACTCAACCTCTACTTGCGTGGGAGAAAGATACTGTAGATTGCCATTATAGCACTGGAGCTTCACAAAGTCACCCTCCATCAACATATTCACCAAGTAGCTCCATCCACATATTCACCAGGCAGCTCCATCCCGGCAGATCCAATTGGATCTTATAATACATACATTTTTGTGTCTTATGTAGTTATCTCTCAGGTGGTAGCGGTTGTAAGGTAACAGTACAGTACCTGCTCGGTCTATCCAGGCTCTGTATCCATTGAGTTCTCTCTCCACCTGCTGTTGACGTCTCAGCTTCATGAAGGCTCTCCTGTTCTCCACCCGCTCCCTCTCTTTGGCAAACTCCCTACACACGCAGGACATGAGGCAATCCATTGTTTCCTCTTCCAAAACCCTCGTAAAATCACACACAAACCTCCACATGTGCACACACACACACACACATACACACACAGCTTTTATTTACTCACCCAGAGAGGACTCCCAACACCAGGTTGAGTACGAAGAATGAGCCAATGATGATGAGAGGGATAAAGTACATCCAATTCCACATAGAGCCCAAGGCATCGTTGGTCTAAAGGAGGTACAATAGACATGTATAGGGTACATAAATACAGGTACAGACTTAACGCTTCACTGCTGAAGAGTTACTATGTAAGAACAAGGGGCTATGCATTCTCTGGAAATCAAGCACAATGCGGAAGCTGTGCCACAATGCGGTGCGCCGGGGACACATCACACACGCACATTGTGGGTTATTTCCACCGGACTTCATAGCCCCTCTTTGATTATCCCTTACTTCAATGTCTCTATTTAAAAAATACTTTGAGTGATCTGTTCTCACATTGTAGAGTACAGCTGTCCATCCCTCCATGGTGATGCACTGGAAGACAGTGAGCACAGCGAACAGGATGTTGTCAAACTGGGTGATGCCGTTGTTGGGGCCGATCCATGACCCGATGCAGTCATACTTCTCCGGACACTTCCTCACCCCACACGCAAACTCCACCTCGGTCGTATCCATCGTCTCATTTTCTAACACAGGACAAGGCATGGGTTGCGGTGGTTAACGTGTAGGTAGCTTGTTACTTTCTACACGAAACGAACAGTGTCACAGCTTTTTCATTGTTTGATTACATTAGCGCTGCATCTGACCTTTTCAATGTGACAAAGTTGCCTTAAAGGGGCATTCTGCAGTTGGTACATCCAATTTTGACCTTTTAAATTAATGATATGCACCCATTGATTTTTGAAGAATATAACTTATAAATACCCCATTCGCTTAGTTCAGCTGCCGTTGCCCATCTGAACCCAAAATATAAGCTTGTTTTATAGGTCCCGTGTGGCTCAGATGGTAGCGCATTCCGCTTGCAACGCCAGGGTAGTGGGTTTGATTTCCATGGGGGACCAATTGGAAAATGTATGCACTCACTATTGTAAGTGTGTCTGCTAAATGTAAAACATTATACCCCATTGTTTGTAAACAAAGTAATTGAGAACAAACACTGTATAGCCTCAAAACCTTGTTAAAACTATCATTTTGATATCATGGATGGTCAGTCCTGGCATCCATAGCTCCGTCTATGAATTTGAGAGTGGTTATTTTTCTCCAGCCCAAACCCTCAGCTGTTTACCAAAACAGTGGTAGGGTGAACGCTTTGATTTTGTTTGAAATGCAGATTGCTCTTTAAGAGGGCAATACGGTTTAGGAGTAGTGTATGTCTAGAGCGTCAACCTTCATTACAACAGGTGAGCTGTGATCCTTCCTCCTTCAAGGACCGCTTAGATTAAAAACTGGCACTTGAAAACTGACTGAATCTGTTTCAGCTAACCCCCTCAGGGACCGGTCACCAACATCCCAGGGGTCAGTGCTGCTTCGTGAATTGAGGGTTGAGAAATACATATTCTGGAGAGATCATATCTGACTGTGTTAAACCATATTTAATAAAATACTATATTTGGCTTGTGTGATTACAGAGTAATCATTGTTGGCTAATTAAAAAGTTGGGCGTATTAAGGGACGGATTCCAATTTACAAAATAGATACCTAGAGGAAAATGGCGTAGTGTCATGTTCAATTTCAGTCAAGGGGGGGGATTGGGGTCATGTAATTTGTAATTGATGAAATGTTTATATTTCTCTGTGTTGCTTATTAGGCTATATATCGATGTGTGCCTGATGCCGTCCCTCATCTCTGATTCTCTGCTGGGCGTGCAATATCAAGTGCGCATATATGCTATTTAGTGTGGTCTCAATCAAGTGATCCATAGCCTATAGGCTACGAAGTGCACGCTCGGAGAAGCACAGAGCAAAGTTATATTTCTAAGATAGGTGATGGGATGGTGTAAATTAAACTAGGCTTTATTACACACGGAAATGGATATTCCAACCCTGAGCCCCCGCCTGCTCTGCTCTTTTTTTGTGTGCTGCCTAACCAATGGCTGTGCTGTGTAGGCCTACGGTGGTAGTTCAGGAGGAGAGTCAAAGGTTTCTACCAAAAATAGGTTTTGATTGGGCCGACTCCAAAAAATGCACTTTCTTGCGCACGAACTATGTTCTGTTCAGTTTGAGAAGAAGAGAGCGAAGATGAGGAGGAGGACCGGGGGTCAACTTTGATAGCTTGCTACTACTATAATTGATTTGATTAGAAACAATATGTTTCTTGCCCCTGATGTTTTTATTAAACTTATTGACCTCACAATAAGCCAGATTCGAGTAACTTAATGTACATTGTGGTGCCGTGGCACAATCAATCGAAAATGGACAGCTCATGGTGCTGAAAGTAGTCAAATTCTGATAGGCATAATTTAATTAAACCGTCGTAATTTTAATTAGACTTTAATAACAACAAGAGGGTTTTGTGTTGGAGCCTATTTCTTCCTATTCAAGAAAAAAGAGGTAGGCCTACCTGTTTGACAGACAAAATTAGGCTATAGGCTGCTATATCCATAGATTTGTTGGTTATTCTTCCACCCACAATGCACTCTTCAATTATTTGACGTTGGAGGAGGAGGGAGGGTTGCTAAGCTGACATATGGAATTGTTTTAAGAGGGTTATACTATGGATCATTTAGCTATTTGATTTTGAATTGTTGGACCCCTTAAGTTATAAAAAAAGCACAGGCCTACCGCTTGTTAGTTTAAGATTTTGAAGAAAATAAAACGGATCTGATTATATAAAGTGATCTATAAGAGCGCTTTGATCCGCGATGCTTTATGCTAGAAACAAGCTGTAAAATACCCGGAAAAGGTGCATATGGGGATGTAACTGTTTCGTTTTTTTGACATTCACAGGCTGACTTTGCTTGGGAAATAATCTAATTATGTCACTATCAATTGATTAAGCTATTCACTTTCTGTACAATAGAAGATGTTAAACTCAGACAGCTTTTAAGGAAACACTTGTGACCTTCTCTCGTTGGATTAAGCCATGGAAGAAAAATAGCCAGCACTTAAAGCTGTAATTTTTCTGCATCTGTAGGCTTACTCTGTCTGGGGTGGAAAGGTAGGCCTAACTTTTGAAAGCACCATGCACAGATTCCTAATGATGTCTCAGATTGAATAATTTGAAAACAAGGACAGTTTGGTTGCAAACAAGACACACTGATTTGGCATTGGAGAAATAAGATTAGATGAACACATAGGTTTTATCTCTCTGTCCATTCTTAGCCTGTCATTTCAATTACTTGTGTGGTATTAAAAAACGATTCCGCTAATATGTAAAATGAAGTACAATTGCGTGACATTTTTTATAAAATAAATTTTTTCTCGGACCTGCAAATACAACGATAGATTCATGTAATGTTTTTACTATAAAGGAGATCTTTCCACCCCTACTCTTGTCCATGGTGGTCTGCGAACCCACAACCTTCTGGCCCGCAGCCTTGTGCGCTATCAAAATTCCTGCATTGCCATATCATGCTTACAGGACGAAGAACAGTTTCTAAAACTGCATATCTAAGGCTCTGGTCTGTCTAAGAAGTCAGGGTAAATGGTAGACATGTTCTCTGCTATCCACTTTTTCATTATTATTTGCGGTATAGGGGAAGGTGACCTGTTTATTTTTTAAGTGTTCAGGGAGGGTTTATGTGAAATATATTTTGCTGCAGGGAGGGCCATCCATTTTCATTTCAGAGGTCAGATTTTCTCCATGTAACCCTTATTATAAATAACGTTCACTCACAAACATGAATAATGTTTGCCCCATGCCATCACCTTACAAATTTGTAAACTTTACTCCTGCCATACAGTACACTAGTTAGAACAAGCATTTGAAACATGACTGTGTAAATAAAAACAAAAACAAAATATTTTTTTTGTAGAGTAGGGTCAGATGCAGTGGTGTATCTGTACTTTACTTTACTATTTATAGTTTTGACAACTTTTACTTTTACTCCATTACATTCCTAAAGAAAATAATTTACTTTTTACTCCATACATTTTCTCTGACACCAAAAAGTACTAGTTACATTTTGAATGCTTAACAGGACAGGAAAATTATCCAATTCATGCACTTATCAAGAGAACCGCCCTGGTCATCCTTTTTGAAAAGATGGCGTCGAAGAACATGGCTGACGTTTTACATTCTCCCAACCAATTATGCAATTTTCTTATTTTGGGGGGGTTTTGTGCAACTTATTATTTTGCTTATTGTGTACATAATGTTGCTGCTACCGTCTATTATGACCGAAAATAACTTTTTCCTTTAACGAGTCAGACGAGAAGGATATCCTGCTTTCACTGGAACAGGCCGAGATCCACGCCTTTTCCGTGAGGAAAAGACGCCGGAAAAGAGGACGCAGATCGGGGATCCTTCTGAGAAGCCGGAGGCGAGCGAGTAAACTCCCAATGCCTTCCATTTTCCTTGCTAACGTGCAATTGTTAGAAAATAAAATTGATGACCTGCTATTAAGATTATCCTACCAATGGGACATTAAAAACTGTAACATCTTATGTTTCACCGAGACGTGGCTGAATGAAGAAACAAACAATATAGAGCTGGCGGGAATTTCCATGCACCGGCAGAACAGAGACGCTACCTCTGGTAAGACGAGGGATGGGGGTGTGTGTCTTTTTGTCAGTATTGCTCGCCTGAGGTAAAGTACCTTATGATAAGCTGTCGACCACACTATCTACCAAGAGAGTTCTCATCTGTATTATTCGTAGCCGTCTATTTGCCACCACAAAGCGAAGCTGGCATTAAGACCGCTCTCAACCAACTCTATAAGGCCATAAGCAAAGAAGAAAATGCTCACCCAGAAGCGGCGCTTCTAGTGGCCGGGGACCTTAATGCAGGCAAACTTAAATCAGCTTCACCAAATTTTTACCAGCATGTCACATGTGCAACTGTAACCGATGTGAAATGGCTAGCTAGTTAGCGGTGGTGCGCGCTAATAGCGTTTCAATCGGTGACGTCACTCGCTCTGAGACCTGAAGTAGTTGTTCCCCTTGCTCTGCAAGAGCCGCGGCTTTTGTGGAACGATGGGTAACGATGCTTCGTGGGTGTCAGTTGTTGATGTGTGCAGAGGGTCCCTGGTTTGAGCCCAGATTGGGTCGAGGAGAGGGACGGAAGCAATACTGTTACACAACTAGGTAAAAATAAATCCTAGACCACCTTTACTCCACACACAGAGATACATACAAAGCTCTCCCCCACCCTCCATTTGGCAAATCTGACCACAATTCTATCCTCCTGATTCCTGCTTACAAGCAAAAACTAAAGCAGGAAGTACCAGTGACTCGCTCAATACGGAAGTGGTCAGATGACACGGATGCTACACTACAGGACTGTTTTGCTAGCACAGACTGGAATATGTTCCGGGATTCATCCATTGGCATTGAGGAATACATCACCTCAGTCATCGGCTTCATCAATAAGTGCATCAATGACGTCATCCCCAAAGTGACTGTACGTCCATATCCCAACCAGAAGCCATGGATTACAGGCAAAATCTGCATCGAGTTAAAGGCTAGAGCTGTCGCTTTCAAGGAGCGGGAGACTAATCCGTACGCTAATAAGAAATTCCGCTATGCCCTCAGACGAACCATCAAACAAGCAAAGCGTCAATACAGGATTAAGATTGAATCCTACTACACTGGCTCTGATGCTCGTCGGATGTGGCAGGGCTTGCAAACTATTACGGACTACAAAGGGAAACCCAGACACGAGCTGCCCAGTAACGCGAGCCTACCAGACGAGCTAAATGCCTTTTATGCTCGCTTCGAGGCAAGCAACACTGAAGCATACACGAGAGCACCAGCTGTTCTGGATGACTGTGTGATAACGCTCTCGGTAGCCGATGTGAACAAAACCTTTAAACAGGTCAACATTCACAAAGCCGCTGGGCCAGATGGATTACCAGGACATGTACTCATAGCATGCGCGGACCAACTGTCAAGTGTCTTCACTGACATTTTCAACCTCTCCCTGACCGAGTCTGTAATACCTACATGTTTCAAGCAGACCACCATAGTCCCTGTGCCCAAGGAAGCGAAGGTAACCTGCCTAAATGATTACCGACCAGTGGCACTCACGTCGGTTGTCATGGCTCACATCAACAGCATCCTCCCGGACACCCTAGACCATACTTCAATTTGCATACCGCACAAACAGATCCACAGATGACGCAATCTCAATCGCTCTCCACACCGCCCTTTCTCACCTGGACAAAAGGAACATCTATGTGAGAATGCTGTTCATCAACTACAGCTCAGCGTTCAACACCATAGTGCCCACGAAGCTCATCGCTAAGCTAAGGACCCTGGGACTAAACACCTCCATCTGCAACTGAATCCTGGACTTCCTGATGGGCCGCCCCCAAGTGGTAAGAGTAGGCAACAACACATCTGCCACACTGATCCTTAACACTCGGGCCCCTCAGGGGTGTGTACAGGAAAAGGAGGGCCGAACAGGCCCCCAATAACATTGATAGGGCTGTAGTGGAGCGGGTCGAGAGTTTCAAGTTCCTTGGTGTCCACATCACCAACAAACTATCATGGTCCAAACATACCAAGACAGTTGTGAAGAGGGCACGACAAAACCTTTCCCCCTCAGGAAATTGAAAAGATTTGGCATGGGCCCCCAGATTTCTACAGCGGCACCATCGAGAGCATCCTGACCGGTTGCATCACCACCTGGTATGGCAACTGCTCGGCATTTGACCGTAAGGCGCTACAGAGGGTAGTGCGAACGGCCCAGTACATCACTGGGGCCAAGCTTCCTGCCATCCAGGACCTATATAATAGGCGGTGTCAGAGGAAAGCCCATAAAATTGTCAGATACTCCAGTCACCCAAGTTATAGACTGTTTTCTCTGCTACCGCACGGCAAGCTGTACCGGAGCGCCACGTCTAGGACCCAAAGGCTCTTCAACAGCTTCTACCCCCAAGCCATTAGACTTCTGAACAATTCATAAAAATCACCACCGAACAATTTACATTGACACCCCCCCTCTTGTACACTGCTGCTACTAATCGCTGTTTGTTTGTTACCTATGCATAGTCACTTTGCCCCCACCTACATGTACAGATTACCTCAACTAGCCTGTACCCCTGCACACTGACTCGGTACCGGTGCCCCCTGTATATAGCCTCGTTATTGTTATTCTTATTGTGTTACTTTGAATTATTACTTTTTATTTGAGCCTACTTGGTAAATATATTCTTCTTGAACTGCACTGTTGGTTAAGGGCTTGTAAGTAAGCATTTCACGGTAAAGTCTACGCTTGTTGTATTCGGCGCATGTGGCAAATAAAGTTTGATTTGATTTACTGCCTCTGAACTGACTCACTAGACACTTTGTTTGAAAGTTATTGTCGAAGTGTTGGAGTATATCCCAGAATATATATATACAGTATATATTTTTTGTTATTGTGCAGTCTGGTTTGCTTAATATAAGGATTGTGAAATGATTTAAACCATTACTTTTGATACTTAAGTATATTTTAAACCAAATAATTTTACACTTCTACTCAAGTAGTATTTTACTGGGTGACTTTCACTTTTACTTGAGTCATTTTCTAATAAGGTATATTTACTTTAACTCATCTATGACAATTGGGTATTTTTTCCATCACTGGTTAGATGGGACAGTCCGGTCCTCATGAAGCTGTCAGGTAAAAGAGAAGCAGTATAAAGATGTTCTTAATAACGATGCAGGGGGGAGAGCACGAGAGAGCGAAACAGAGAGAGATTGTCAAATACAGGATAATAGAGATGAGGACCCTGTGAAGATGCAATACAGAGGGGAAGGGAACCTCTTTCATGGATAGAGGTACAGTAGAAGTGGGCAAAGAGGTTTTGGATAGAGAAAGAGTATGAGGGAGTGTGGGGTAGTGTATAAAACACAGAGAGTGTGAGGGAGACTGGAGTATGTAACTACCCAGGATGTCAGCAGTAGGTAGACAGGTGTGGTGGAGCTTCCCACTGTAGAACTCCAGGCCGATGATGGCGAACATAAGAATGGCGAAGAACAAGAGCAAACCGATCTGGAGCAGGGGCACCATGGCCTTCATGATGGACTTCAGCACGATCTGCAAGCCTGATGATAAAATGTATAACACACACACACGTGTGAAGAGTTAATGTCTGAGTGCCTCTGAGAATTAGACATTACAGTAAGGTACATATTAAGGTATTATGACACTGTAAATCATATTGATATGCTGGTAGATATTGACTGTACTCACTGGGGATCCCAGAGACCAATTTAAGGGGCCTCAGGACTCTCACCGCCCTCAGGGTCCGCAGATCCACTGGTATGTTCATGTGGGCCCCTGCTGTTGCCAGTATTCTGCAGATAGAAATACATGATCAGATTCAGAATAAAAGATTGAATTAATGTTTTCCAGTGGGATCAACGGTTAATAAGCAGTGTGGTTTATGGATAAGCGGTTTTGGGGCGGAAGTGGTGTACACTCAACACCTAATATTGAGTTGCACCCTCTTTTTCCCTCAGAACAGCCTCACTTCGTTGGGGCATGGACTCTACAAGGTGTCGAAAGCGTTCCACAGGGATGCTGGCACATGTTGACTCCAATGCTTCCCACAGTCGTGGCAGTTGGCTGAATGTCCTTTGGGTGGTGGACGATTCTTGATACAAACAAGAAATTATTGAGCGTGAAAAACCCAGTAATGTTGCAGTTCTTGACACAAACCGGCTTTGCACACTTGGATTGTACAATATTTGCACATTATTCTTTTAAAAATTCTTCAAGCTCTGTCAAGTTGCTAGACAGCCATATTCAAGTCTTGCCATAGATTTTCAAGCTGATTTAAGTCAAAACTGTAACTAGGCCACTCAGGAACATTCAATGTCGTCTTGGTAAGCAACTCCAGTGTATATTTGGCCTTGTGTTGTAGGTTATTGTCCTGCTGAAAGGTGAATTTGTCTCCCAGTGTCTGTTGGAAAGCAGATTGAACCAGGTTTTTCTCTAAGATTTTGCCTGTGCTTGGTTCTATTCTGTTTCTTTTCATCCTAAAAAACTCCCCCGTCTTTGCCGATGACAAGAATACCTATAACATGATGCAGCCTCCACCATGCTTGAAAATATGAAGAGTGGTACTCAGTGATGTGTTGTGTTGGATTTGCCCCAAACATAACGCTTTCTATTCAGGGCGCACATTTTTTGCAGTTTTACTTTAGTGCCTTATTGCAAACAGGATGCATGTTTTGGAAACATGTTATTCTGTACAAGCTTCCTTCTTTTCACTCTGTCATTTAGGTTAGTATTGTGGAGTAACTACAGTGTTGTTGATCCATCCTCAGTTTTGTCCTATCATAGCCATTAAACTCTGTAACTGTTTTAAAGTCACCATTGGCCTCGTGAAATCCCTGAGCGGTTTCCTTCCTCTCCGGAAACAGAGTTAGGAAGGACACCTGTATCTTTGTAGTAACTGGGTGTATTGATACACCATCCGAAGTGTAATTAATAACTTCACCATGATCAAAAGGATATTCAGTGCCTGCTATTTTTATTTTTACCGATCTACCAATAGGTGCCCTTCTTTGCGAGGCATTGGAAAACTTCCCTGGTCTTTGTGGTTGAATCTGTGTTTGAAATTCACTGCTCGAGCAAGGGGTCCTTACAGATAAGTCCATGCAACTTATGTGACTTGTTAAGCAAATGTTAACTGCTGAAGTTATTTAGGCTTGCCATAACAAAGGGATTGAATACTTATTGACTCAAGACATTTTAACTTTTCATTTTCAGCTTTTCATTTTTTATTAATTTGTAAAGATTACTTTGTCTTGACCAAAAGAGTATAACATGTTGCCGCCGTAGCATTTGATTGATTGATGCCTGCAAGCATTTGGCCACCCTTGATTAAAAAATTATAAAATAATTAGCCAATCAGCGTTGAGCTGAGCTCAACTGTGGGTTGTCCTGGTGCAGCAAAGCACCGCCCATGGGAGGCCAGTTTGGATTAGGCATCAGACCAATCAAATCACTTCCTTCGCAAAACGTCGTTGTCAGAAAAACGTGTCTGTTTCTGGTCTGCTTGTGTTGATGTCCTGCAGTAGCTAGCTTGCTAAATCGTCCCTTTCCTAAGCCATGGACGGAGATGGGGATTTGAACTTCCGGTTTTGACTTAACTCTCTGTACAGACCAATGATGATGACAGCGATTCTGATCTAACCATAAATTAATATGTTGTGCCACTGGCCTGAGACAATTGAAGTTTAATATCTAGCCTAGATGTAGCCTAGTAGGCTCGCATTAACTAGCTAGTTAACTTAGATGGTTCATTGTTGCCCATGTGAGGAATTCAGGCTAGCAAGTATTTTAGCTAGGTAGCCTATCACAACAAAAACTAAAAGTGTGTATGACAGAGCCATAGACTGTTTTGCCAACAAGAGAGGAGGATGGCATTGGCGTTCAACTAGTCTACAAGTAGGGTCAGTCAACAGTTTTTGTTTTACTTACGCACGCACACACACACACAAACAAACAAACCAACACAGACGAATCAGCACCATGGACAGCCACATGATATTTAGCAACATTGACTGGACTAAATCATTTTTGGTATCTTTAAGTTTGTTTTCAGTGTATTAAACTAAGCATGTATAACCTTGTTGAGCTGATGATGTTTCAATGTTTAAGTTGAAATGGTGCTGGAATAGCGGAGGCAGTGCTCCTGTTGTCTTTGTGCTGACTTGCGCTAACTCTGTGGTTCTAAATCAGTAGTTGTTAGGTAAACTGTAAATATTAACTTGCTTGACCATGCTGCAGGTGATATAACTGTTGGTATGCACTATTTGCTTTGTGGACTTCACCGGACATACGTTCATTTCCGGTTTTGGGATGGAACAAATGTATGTGTCACGCCCTGATCTGTTTCACATGTCCTTGTGCTTGTCTCCACCCCCCTCAAGGTGTCACCCATCTTCCCTATTATCCCCTGTGTATTTATACCTGTGTTCTCTGTCTGTTTGTTGCCAGTTCGTCTTGTCCGTTCAAACTTGCCAGCATTTTTCCTGTCAGCTCCTTTCATTTCCCAGCCTCTCTTTGCTAGTCCTCCCGGTTTTGACCTTTGCCTGTCCTGACCCTGTACCCGCCCGCCTGACCTCTCTGCCTGAGCCTGAGCCTGCCGTCCTGTACCTTTGCTCCACCCCTGGATTACTGAACTCTGCCTGACCCTGAGTCCACCTGCCACCCTGTACCTCTGCCTTATCCTGTATTTTCGACCCTGCCTGCCTTGACCTGTCTTTGTCTGCCCCTGTTTGCTACAATAAACAGTGTTACTTGACAGTCTGCATCTGGGTCTTACCTTGATCCCTGATAGTGTGTGTAGTTGAATCTATTCCGACACTGTGTGACTGTTGTCTTTTTGTTGTCACAGCCTTATTGTATATCATGGTGGTGTATGAACTAATGGGTTATAGAGCAAACAACGCAATTATCACAACATAGGTTGTAATATGGCTTTTTTACTGATTTGGCTTGGCTTCCCCAGTGATGTTATCCACGCACCGCTACTGGTCAGGAATGCAGCGTACAGTACAAGATATACAGTGTATACAGTACATAGAGACTGTGAATTTGCCTTTCTTTGCCTCCTGTTGGTTGCTGTAAATGGTGTTTCAATGTTTCTGTGTGTGGGTGGAGGGCTGTCAATACGGTTGTTGAGGGATGTGAGATTTGGTTTGTACTCTCTCCCTCCAGAGAGAGCCACACTGAATGATGTCTGTGTTCTTACCTACTGATAATGTCTCTCTGAATGTAATGTGATCAGATTGATAATAAATAATAATCAGTGGTGTAGTCAATGATTTATACACTGAGTATACCAAACATTAGGAACACCTTCCTAATATTGAGTTGCACCCCCTTTTGCCCTCAGAACAGCCTCAATTCATCAGGGCATGGACTCTACAAGGTGTTGAAAGCATTCCACAGGGATGCTGGGCCATGTTGACTCCAATGCTTCCCACAGTTGTGTTAAATTGTCTGGATGTCCTTTGGGTGGTGGACCATTCTTGATACACACCGGAAACTGTTGAGCATGAAAAACTCGTTGCAGCGTTGCAGATCTTGACACAAACCGGTGCACCTGGCACCTACTACCATATCCCTTAAAAATGCGGTCTTGGCCATTCACCCTCTGAATGGCACACATTGACAATCCATGTCTCAATTGTCTCAAGGCTTAAAAATCCTTCTTTAACCTGGCTCCTCCAATGCATCTACATTGATTGAAATGGATATAACAAGTGACATCAATAAGGGCTTTCACCCTTAAAGCTATGAATGCATGCAGCATTATACTCAGTGTATATTAGTGTTTTGTTGTACATACTTTTTTCTTTCTTTTTTACAAATGTTCGAATTTCTTTCCACAGTACAGTACAGAGTAGTTTGTGTAGATCATTGACAAAAAATGACTATTAAATTCCTTTTAATCCCACTTTGTAACGCAACAAAATGTGAAAAAAGTCAAGAGGTGGGAATACTTTCTGAAGGCACTGCAGATTAATAGATTCACTCACACACGTCAGAGCTGTGGATTGTGGGCGAGGGTGTGTGTGTGTGTGTGTGTGTGTGTGTGTGTGTGTGTGTGTGTGTGTGTGTGTGTGTGTGTGTGTGTGTGTGTGTGTGTGTGTGTGTGTGTGTGTGTGTGTGTGTGTGTGTGTGTGTGTGTGTGGAGGGGTGCAGAAAGCACATGGCAGAAACTCAAGTGTGGGCCCACGCAATATTCACTGAAAGCGGAGAGAGAGAGGGACAGAGAGAGAGCAAGAGGGAGAGAGATTGATGAAAAGAAGGAGCGAGAGATTGAAGGAGAGAAAGAGGGTAGGAGAGAGAGCGTGGACAGAACAAGAGAGAGGGGGGTTGTCCTGAGACTGGGGAGAGAGCAAGAGAGAGAGAGAGAGAGAGAGAGAGAGAGAGAGAGAGAGAGAGAGAGAGAGAGAGAGAGAGAGAGAGAGAGAGAGAGAGAGAGAAAAAGAACACATGGAAACCATATGTTTTCTGTATTTGATACCAGTCCACCTATTCCGCTTCAGCCATTACCACGAGCCCGTCCTCCCCAATTAAGGTGCCACCAACCTCCTGTGGTGGAGAGGTGTAGGAGTCTACAGCCAGCAAACACATTTAACAAAAGCTGGTCTGGTGGGGGGGGACTGGTTTTGACATTGGTTTGGTTTGCTCTCAGAATCACACGACCAATAGCCTCGTCCCAGATCTGTTTGTGCTTTTGCCAACACCACTGCTGTCACTGTCAAGCCAAACATGACAATGAGTGACAGTTGATATGATAGCACAAACAGACTGGCACTCAGGCTACACAAACCAACTGTCACATAAACAGTCTAAATCAACCAGTTCCTGCATTGGAGAAATACACTAGCTAATAGAGATGAGTATTTTCAGTAGTTGTTAATGTAAGGGATTGATAGGAATAGCATCGGCAGAATTCTGGAATTGATTTATGTTGTTTAAGTGTTTGTTTAGTCGTCATTCATTCACGCTACTCTGAATGGTTGCTCCACTTTCACGGTCACCTCATAGTGTAACACTGTATTGTACTGAAACGGACTTTTAAGTGATTGAATTCATTACATGAACAGAATGCGGCCTGCCGGCCTCTCCCACACACCTCCACCTACACGGAGAACCAGCACTGAACACTGAGAGGGACAAATAGAGAAAAGGAGAGAGACAATAACTGTAATCTAAACATCACGTTGCTGCCATTATAAGACAACTCTGCTTACAGCTAACGACAACAACACAAACAGAGGAGTCCTGTACGTAAATTACACCAAAGGGGGAAGTTGAACCAGCCTTGTTTCTAGGAAACCAGACACAAAATGAATAATTTCACCAAATATTTCATGGAGTCTGTGAAGGAAGAAACCACATGGAAGTGGTGAGCAAGTTAGATCCAAAAAACTGATTTTCACCAAGTCAAATGTATTTATTGTGTTAGAGGATTCATGATGCTTCTATCTAAACCAACATAGATAATTTTACTATTGTTCTATACATTAGTTGGGGTCTATAAGATTCAATATGAGGTCCTAAACTTACTGTAGTATGAAAGTGCATCCTTGTAGCTGTGTGGGCTAATATAGTCAAAATGTTTGCCAAGGGGTAAATTGAGCCTATGGCCATGGGGTATGTTGAGCCAATGGTTGAGCCGATGGCAATTAGAGCAAATTGAAATGTTTTCTTCCTAGGCATAATGCAAGGCATTATCGCTGGGATACAAGGTAACAACAGGGTCTGGCCTATGTTAAAACTGTTTAAAAAAGTACAAATTGTTTTTAGATGTTAAGCCTCTGTTAAAAGATGCTTAAAATTATTAAAAGATTGTGTTGATTGTGTTTGTGTTTGTTTGATTGTGTTGTCTTGTGTTTGGGAAAAAAGGATAGTTATGGTAGTGGTAATATTTCATTCATTACATAAATTTGTAGGCGGCTTATCTTACCCTGTCTCGCGGCTCAACTTACCCCATATCCGGGCAAAGTTGTGCCAAGAAACCACATTTTTTAGACAAGCTAGCTTTTCAAAACTGTAATGTTTACATGATTCTAATTATTTCCAGGGATACACAACATGGTGAAATATATGTAGATATATTTTCTTTGATGGAGTGCTGCTGAATGTAAAACATGGCTCAACTTACCCCATGCCTATAGATGACTGTACTAGACTTAAGTGCATTATCTTCCATTTAACTTCATAAACATAATGTTTTATAAAACGTTTAGCGTGCTTCTATTGGGATTAGTAAAGCATGCGGCATTAAACCATTATTAGTCACAGAATAAATAGCTGGGCCTGTGTTTTCCCAACCACTACCCACATGGGACCAGAAACCATTGTTTATAAAGTTCAATTAGCACAGCAAGATTGGAAATGAGCCCCCCCACCCAATCCCCCCCATCCATCTCCTCCCGTACCCCCTATATTATAAGTGCTGTATAATAAGTGCTGTATAATATTGCCAATGCTGTGTACAGACTGAAAATGGAGAGAAAGGGAATCAAGAGGTGGACTGAATATATGTTGAGGAGCTGGGAGTGTCCACTGTAGCTGTGTGTGAGGTGTGAGGCGATGCCGAGTACAGGTAATCCACACACACACACACAGCATGGAGTAGCTGTCTCTGTGCCAGATGGCTAATAAATCATTCAGAACACCCTCCCAAATCTATTATGAATCAGAGCTAAGTGTCACACACACACACACACTCTAACAGGAACAGCAGAGAGACAGCATGAGGAGAGGCAGGTGATGGCTGGGGGGTGAGGGGAGTATGGAGGATGAGCTGGTCTGGCACATACGGTAGAGAGAGGGGTGAGGGGGCGAGGGGTGAGAGTTGAGGAGTGGGGAGGGTGAGTTGGTCTGTGGTCTGAATGTGTCATTCAGGCTGACACATACATTGTAGAGGGGTCAGCAGTACAGTACAATGAAATGCCGTTTGGCATAGAGGGTATCCAGCAAACCAGGAGCATTCCCAGAACATTAGCTAAGATTCCCATTAAGTTCTAGTTAGGGTTGTATCTAACATTAGGATGATAACAAAACCAAAACATTCAAAAATCAAATGTTTTTTATGTGTAAAATTAAATATCCTTGGTATGTTCACCTAGCATTCACTAAAATGTTCCCAGAAATTCAAAATTGGTTCTGTAAACATTAGTTAAGTTGTGGCAAATGTTCTCATAACACAAAAACTGTCCAGTTGTGCTGACCCCACAATGTTCAGTCGTGATGTCCCCACAATGTTCCCAGAACATTGTGGGAACAGTTGGGTGGGAACATTGTGAGGACATCACAAAATATGAACTGACCTGTTGTACGGATTATTATACAATGTTTATTTTAGGGTGCAAAAAACATTCACCTGATGTTCACCGTGCTTCTACACCTGCATTGCTTGCTGTTTGGGGTTTTAGGCTAGGTTTCTGTACAGCACTTTCAGATATCAGCTGATGTAAGAAGGGCTATATAAATACATTTTATTTTATTTTATTTGATGTTACAAGAACATTCTCAGAACACATTTTTTATGTTATTTAAAAGCTCCCAGAACATTTAATTAGGTTGTGGGAACAGTGTGGGTACATTAAAAGAGAGAGGTTCCCAAAGCACAAAATATGCTCAGTTGTGATGACATTCATAAAATGTTTAAGTTAGGTTACACAGGACATTCCCTTAATGTTCTTTAAAGGTTCCCAGAACATGTAATTAAGTTATGTGAGTTGTCTGTAATGTTGCAGGAATATTCTTGTGACATGTACATATTGTACTTAAGACATAGCACACAGCACTCCCCCAATGTTCCACAATGTTCCACAATTTCCAAATAAGTAATTTGTTCATAGCATATTTGTTTTAGCTTTAACATCATATTCAATTGATGTTCACACAATATGCATTTTAAATTCTCTTGGAGATCCTCAGAATATTTCAATAACATTTAGAAAATGTTATATTTCCTTTTCACCTAATATTACCACAACATTCTCAGCATGTACATTTCTAGTTCCTTAATAAAGCAGATTATAATACATCCCTATGTTCCACTCCAGATTTAATGACATTTCACATTTGAGGATTGTATTGCAGGCCCACTACAAGGTGATATAGACACATGGCATTTCATTCGTAGAACATTGTGATTGGATATCAGTCCTTGGCCGAAACATTGAGTCTTGTATTTATCCACATCCTCATTCAAGACATAGACCAAATGGCACAGTTCTAAGCAATCTTGTATCTATACCATTTCAAGCCAACCCCAAGGCTATTTCATATAGAGGGTTACCTACTGATCAGAGCATGTTTGTGTTAGAGACTCCATCTGATCTGAATCCCAAAGATGTGGTCTTAGACAGATTAATGTAAATGTCAGTTTGATTTTGAAAATTGATCTTATTTTAATTCTGCCTTCTCAAACTAACTCGGACATTTTGATAATTACTGAGACTTGTTTAAAAAAAGTCTGTGCCAGACTCCGATGTGTCTAAATGGATAGAATGTTTATAGATCTGACAGAGATGGGGGTGTCACCATATTCATAAAGAACAACTTGAATGTTACTGTGTGTGTTATCACCTCTGTCCCTAAGCAATTTGAATGTCTTGTCCTAAATGTGGGCATTGGTAATAATGCCCAACTAACGTTAGTGGAAGTTTATTGCTCTCCCGCGACTGAGCTAAATTTAACTCAACTGATAACTAAATCAACCCACCCCAACTTAAAACAGCCTGAAAAATCAACTTTTTTCATTCTGACAAACACCCCTCATAAGTTTACTGCCAATGGAATCTTTGCTAATGAGCTCAGTGACCATTGTCCCATTGCCTGCATCAGAGATTTTAAGCTACCGAAATCATGTCCACGCATTATTACAAAGACACATTTTAGAACGTTCAATGAACAATATTTCCTGTGTGACCTGGGATTGTATGATTGGGAGGATGTGTCCTCTATCTCTGATTCGTATCAGGCCCTTAAATGTTTTACCTCTCTGTTTAACTCTGTTGTAGATAAACATGCCTCATATAAGAGATTAAGGGTAAAGGACAGATCTAACCCATGGTTCATGCATGAATTGTCTGAAAGATTTCATGAAAGAAACTTGCTTGGAGTAAGGATAGATTGACTGATTCTTCCCGTGACTGGTAGTCCTTCAGACGTTTGAGAAATATATGTCTTAATCTGTTTCGAAAAGCAAAGTCAGCATACTTCTTCAATTGTGTATCGGAGAGTGGTGGAAATCCAGCTAAATTCTGGAAAGTGGTCAAATCTTTAAGAATAAACTCCATCCCCCCATTGCCCCAGCAGGCTGTGGCAGCCTCTGGTCCCATAACAGACACCAATTGAATGTGTGGTGCTTTTACTAACCATTTAGCCCCAGCTGGCCATCTATTTGTAAAAATTGCTTCTGAAAATACCTCAAGCTCCACTACATGACCAAAAGTATGTTAACACCTGCTCGTTGAACATCTCATTCCAAAATCATGTCCATTAATATGGAGTTGGTCCCCCTTTGCCGCTATAACAGTCTCCACTCTTCTGGGAAGGCTTTCCACTAAATGTTGGAACATTCCTGTGGAGACTTGCTTCCATTCAGCCACAAGAGCATTAGTGAGGTCGGACAGTGTTGTTGGGCGATTAGGCCTGGCTCGCAGTCTGCGTTTCAATTAATCCCAAAGGTGTTCGATAAGGTTGCGGTTAGGGCACTGTGCACAGGGCATTGTCCCGCTGAAACAGTAAAGGGCCTTCCACAAACTGTTGCCACAAAGTTGGAAGCACAGAATCATCTAGAATGTAATTCTATGCTGTAGCATTAAGATTTCCCTTCACTTGAACTAAGGGGCCTAGCCCGAACCATGAAAAACTTCCACAGACCATTATTCCTCCTTACCAAATGTTACAGTTGGCACTATCATTGGGGAAGGTAGCATTCTCCTGGCATTCTCCTAGCATTCAAACCCAGATTTGTCGGTCGGACTGCCAGATGGTGAAGCGTGATTTATCACTCCAGAGAACGCGTTTCCACTGCTCAAGAGTCCAATGGCAGCGATCTTTACACCACTCCAGCCAACGCTTGGCATTGCGTATGGTGATCTTAGGCTTGTGTGCGGCTGCTCAGCCATGGAAACCCATTTCATCAAGCTCCCGACGAACAGTTCTGTGCTGACGTTGCTTCCAGAGGCAGTTTTGGAACTCGGTAGTGAGAGTTGCAACAGAGGACAGATGATTTTGACTCGCCACGTTCTTCAGCACTCCGCGGTCCTGTTCTGTGAGCTTGTGTGGCCTACGACTTTCCATTTCTTAAGACTTTCAACACGTGATGAAGAAAAAAAAATCATAAAATACAGTGTTACAAGTACACAGCATATGAAGAGGATAGGAACATTGTAATAACTCAGAAACTGTGTTCTGTGTCCTGATTGACCATATTACCCTATCTACAGTGCATTCAGAAAGTTTTCAGACCCCTTGACTTTTTCCACATTTTGTTAAGTTACAGACTTATTCTAAAATTGATTAAAGAAATGTTTCTCTCAACAATCTACACACAATACCCCATAATGACAAAGGGAAATCAGGTTAAAAAAAACTACAAAAATCATCTGAAATTACTTATTTACATAAGTATTCAGACCCTTCGCTATGAGACTCCAAACTGCGCTCATGTGCATCCTGTTTCAAATCAAATCAAAGTTTATTTGTCACGTGCGCCGAATACAACAGGTGTAGACCTTACAGTGAAATGCTTTCTTACAGGCTCTAACCAATAGTGCAAAAAAGGTGTTAGGTGAACAATAGTTAAGTAAAGAAATAAAACAACAGTAAAAAGACAGGCAATATACAGTAGCGAGGCTATAAAAGTAGCGAGGCTACATACAGACACCGGTTAGTCAGGCTGATTGAGGTAGTATGTACATGTAGATATGGTTAAAGTGACTATGCATATATGATGAACAGAGAGTAGCAGTCAGGATGCTCTCGATGTTGCAGCTGTAGAACCTTTTGAGGATCTCAGGACCCATGCCAAATCTTTTTTAGTTTCCTGAGGGGGAATAGGCTTTGTTGTGCCCTCTTCACGACTGTCTTTGTGTGTTTGGACTAGAGGTCGACCGATTAATCGGAATGGCCGATTAATTAGGGCCGATTTCAAGTTTTCATAACAATCGGATATCGGTAATATTGGACACCGATTTGGCCAATTTTTTATTTAATTTTTTGTTTAAAAAAAATTGACACCTTTTTTTAACTAGGCAGGTTAGTTAAGAACACATTCTTATTTTCAATGACGGCCTAGGAACGGTGGGTTAACTGCTTTGTTCAGGGGCAGAACGACAGATTTTTACCTTGTCAGCTTGGGGATTCAATCTTGCAACCTTACAGTTAACTAGTCCAACGCTCTAACCACCTGCCTCTCATTGCACTCCACGAGGAGCCTGCCTGTTATGCGAATGCAGTAAGAAGCCAAGGTAAGTTGCTAGCTAGCATTAAACTTATCTTATTAAAAACAATCAATCAATCAATCATAATCACTAGTTAACTACACATGGTTGATGATATTACTAGTTTATCTAGCGTGTCCTGCGTTGCATATAATCGATGCGGTGTGCATTCACGGAAAAAGGACTGTCGTTGCTCCAACGTGTACCTAACCATAAACATCAATGCCTTTCTTAAAATCAATACACAGAAGTATATATTTTTGAACCTGCATATTTAGCTAAAAGAAATCCAGGTTAGCAGGCAATATTAACCAGGTGAAATTGTGTCACTTCTCTTGCGTTCATTGCACGCAGAGTCAGGGTATATGCGATAATAATAAACATTTTGTTTTCGAAATGATAGTTTCCGGATTCGACCATATTAATGACCAAAGGCTCGTATTTATGTGTGTTATTATGTTATAATTAAGTCTATGATTTGATATTTGATAGAGCAGTCTGACTGAGCGATGGTAGGCAGCAGCAGGCTCGTAAGCATTCATTCAAACAGCACTTTCGTGCGTTTTGCCAGCAGCTCTTCACTGTGCTTCAAGCATTGCGCTGTTTATGACTGGCTGGTGTAACCGATGTGAAAAGGTTAGCTAGTTAGCGGGGTGCGCGCTAATAGCGTTTCAAACGTCACTCGCTCTGAGACTTGGAGTAGTTGTTCCCCTTGCTCTGCAAGGGAAACGCTGCTTCGAGGGTGGCTGTTGTCGATGTGTTCCTCGTTCAAGCCCAGGTAGGAGCGAGGAGAGGGACGGAAGCTATACTGTTACACTGGCAATACTAAAGTGCCTATAAGAACATCCAATAGTCAAAGGTATATGGAATACAAATGGTATAGAGAGAAATAGTCCTATGAATACTATATTAACTACAACCTAAAACCTCTTACCTTGGAATATTGAAGTATCATGTTAAAAGGAACCACCAGCTTTCGTATGTTCTCATGTTCTGAGCAAGGAACTTAAACGTTAGCTTTTTTACATGGCACATATTGCACTTTTACTTTCTTGTCCAACACTTTGTTTTTGCATTATTTAAACCAAATTGAACATGTTTCATTATTTATTTGAGGCTAAATTGATTTTTATTGATGTATTATATTAAGTTAAAATAAGTGTTCATTCAGTATTGTTGTAATTGTCATTATTACAAATACATTTTAAAAAATCGGCCGATTAATCGGTATCGGCTTTTTTGGTCCTCCAATAATCGGTTTCGGTATCGGCGTTGAAAAATCATAATCGATCGACCTCTAGTTTGGACCATTCTAGTTTGTTGTTGATGTGGACACCAAGGAACTTGAAGCTCTCAATCTGCTCCACTACAGCCCTGTCGATGAGAATGGGGGCGTGCTCGGTCCTCCTTTTCCTGTTGTCCACAATCATCTCCTTAGTCTTGGTTACGTTGAGGGATATGTTGTTATTATGGCAACACCCGGCCAGGTCTCTGACCTCCTCCCTATAGGCTGTCTCGTCGTTGTCGGTGATCAGGCCCACCACTGTTGTGTCATCTGCAAACTTAATGATGGTGTTGGAGTCATGCCTGGCCATGCAGTCGTGGGTGAACAGGGAGTACAGGAGGGGACTGAGCATGCACCCCTGGGGAGCTCCAGTGTTGAGGATCAGTATGGCAGATGTGTTGCTACCTACCCTCACCACCTGGGGGCGGCCAGTCAGGAAGTCCAGGATCCAGTTGCAGAGGGAGGTGTTTAGTCCCAGGGTCCTTAGCTTAGTGATGAGCATTGAGGGTACTATGGTGTTGAATGCTGAGCTGTAGTCATTGAATAGCATTCTCACATAGGTGTTCCTTTTGTCCAGGTGGGAAAGGGCAGTGTGGAGTGCAATAGAGATTGCATCCTCTGTGCATCTGTTTGGGCGGTATGCAAATTGGAGTGGGTCTAGAGTTTCTGGGTTAATGGTGTTGATGTGAGCCATCACCAACCTTTCAAAGCACTTCATGGTTACGGACGTGAGTGCTACTGCAATTTGTAAGTCGCTCTGGATAAGAGCGTCTGCTAAATGACTTAAATGTAAATGTAAATGCTACGGGTCTGTAGTCATTTAGGCAGGTTGCGTTTGTGTTCTTGGGCACAGGGAGTATGGTGGTCTCCTTGAAACAAGTTGGTATTACAGACTCAGACAGGGACATGTTCAAAATGTCAGTGAAGACACCTGCCAGTTGGTCAGCACATGCCCGGAGAACACGTCCTGGTAATCCGTCTGGCCCCGCAGCCTTGTGTATGTTGACCTGTTTAAAGGTCTTACTCACGTCGGCTACGGAGAGCGTGATCACACAGTCGTCCGGAACAGCTGTTGCTCTCATGCATGCCTCAGTGTTGCTTGCCTCGAAGCGAGTGATTTAGCTCATCTGATAGGCTCGTGTCACTGGGCAGCTTGCCGCTGTGCTTCCCCTTGTAGTCTGTAATAGTTTGCAAGCCCTGCCACATAAGACGAGCGTCTGAGCCGGTGTAGTATGATTCAATCTTAGCCCTGTATTGACGCTTTGCCTGTTTGATGGTTCGTCGCAGGGCAGAGCAGGATTTTTTGTAAGCTTCCGGGTTAGAGTCCCGCACCTTGAAAGCGGCAGCTCTACCCTTTAGCTCAGTGCGAATGTTGCCTGTAATCCATGGCTTCTGGTTGGGGTATGTACGTACAGTCACTGTGGGGACGACGTCCTCGATGCACTTATTGATTAAAGCCAGTGACTGATGTGGTATACTCCTCAATGTCATCGGAAGAATCCCGGAACATGTTCCAGTCTGTGATAGCAAGACAGTCCTGTAGTTTAGCATCTGCTTCATCTGACCACTTTTTTGTAGGCCGAGTCACTGGTGCTTCCTGCTTTCATTTTTGCTTGTAAGCAGGAATCAGGACGATAGAGTTGTGGTCGGATTTACAAAATGGAGGGCGATGGAGAGCTTTGTACGCATCTCTGTGTGTGGAGTACAGGTGATCTAGAATTTTTTTCCCTCTGGTTGCACATTTAACATGTTGATGGAAATTTGGTATAACTGATTTAAGTTTCCCTGCATTAAAGTCTTCAGCCACTAGGAGTGCCGCCTCTGGGTGAGTGTTTTCCTGTTTCCTTATTTCCTTATACAGCTGACTGAGTGTGGTCTTAGTGCCAGCATCTGTCTGTTGTGGTAAATAAACAGCCACGAAAGGTATAGCTAAAAACTCTCTAGGCAAGTAGTGTGGCCTGCAATTTATCACAATATACTCTACTTCAGGCGAGCAAAATCTAGAGACTTCCTTAGATTTCGTGCACCAGCTGCTGTTTACAAATATGCACAGACCGCCCTCCCTCGTCTTACCGGAGTGTGCTGTTCTATCTTGCCGGTGCAGTGTGTATCCCGCTAGCTGAATATCCATGTCGTCATTCAGCCACGATTCCGTGAAACATAGGATATTACAGTTTTTGATGTTCCGTTGGTAGGATATTCGTGATTGTACCTCGTCTAATTTATTGTCCAATGATTGCACGTTGGCGAGTAGTATTGTCGGTAACGGCAGCTTTCCCAGTCGCCTTCTCCGGGTCCTGACCAGGCATCCGGCTCTTTGTCCTCTGTACCTGCGTCGCTTCCTCTTGCAAATAACGGGGATGTCGGCCCTGTGGGGTGTTTGGAGAATGTCTTGTGCGTCGTCCTTGTTGTAGAAAAAATCTTTGTCTAATCCGAGGTGAGTGATCGCTGTCCTGATATCCAGAAGCTCTTTTTTTGCCGTAAGATACGGTTGCAGAAACATTATATACAAAATAAGTTACAAATAACACGAAAAAAACCCACATAAAAGCACAATTGTTTGGGCGCCCGTAAAACTGCTGCCATTTCTTCCGGCGCCATTGATCATCCTTGAGATGTTTCTACAACTTGATTGGAGTCCACCCGTGGTAAATTCAATTAACCACCAATACTCTTCCTAGAGCTGGCTGCCTGGCCAAACTGAGCAATCTGGGGAGAAGAGCCTTGGTCAGGGTGGTGACCAAGAACCTGATGGACACACTGACAGTGCTCTAGAGTTCCTCTATGGAGATGGGATTACCTTCCAGAAGGACAACCATCTCTGCAGCACTCCACCATTCAGGCCTTTATGATAGATTGGCCAGACCGAAGCCATTCCTCAGTTAAAGGCATCACAGCCCTTTTGGACTTTGCCAGATGGCACCTAAAGGACTCAGATCATGAGAAACAAGATTCTCTGGTCTGATGAAACCAAGATTGAACTCTTTGGCCTGAATGTCAAGCTCTACGTCTGGAGGAAACCTGGCACCATCCCTATGGTGAAACATGGTGGTGGCAGCATCATGCTGTGGGGATGTTTTTCATCGGCAGGGACTAGGAGACAAGTCAGGATCGAGGGAAAGATGAACGGAGCAAAGTACAGAGAGATCCTTGAATGAAACCTGCTCCAGAGCACTCAGGATCTCAGACTGGGGCGAAGGTTCACTTTCCAACAGGACAATGACCCTAAGCACACAGCCAAGACTATGCATGAGTGGTTTTGGGACAGGTCTCTGAATGTTCTTGAGTGGCCCAGCCAGAGCCAGGACTTGAACTTGATCGAATATCTCTGAAGAGACCTGAAAATAGCTGTGTAGTGATGCTCCCCATCCAATCTGACAGAGCTTGAGAGGAACTGCAGAGAAGAATGGGGGAAACTCCCCAAATACAGGTGTGCCAAGAAGACTCGAGCCTGTAATCACTGCCAAAGGTGCTTCAACAAAGTACTGTGTAAAGGGTCTGAATACTTATGTAAATGTGATATTTCAGTTTTTTATTTTTAACCTTTTCACATGTGAGTTCCAAATATCTCTAACCATCGCCCCAGCGTGAGTTGTTTTATGGCCGTGATGTCAGAATGCACTCACTGTTCCAAAATGTGATTGTTACCCAACAGGACAGTTAACACGTGCTGCATGCTAATTTTCTATAGGCTATGTTTCAACTTGTCAATTTCCAAGTATTTTCTAACAATAGTTTGAATTGAGGTGTGTTCGACCTCATTAATCCAGATGGAAGTAGCCCATTTCAGTGTAGATTACAATTTATGTTTGAGGCTTTACCGAGCCGCGCGCACCTGTGTGTATGTGTGTGTTTGTGGTTTTTGTGGTGTGTAAATGATTTTATAACTGCCGGGTAAAAAATGACCCTATGACAATCTTTGTACCCTGGTAGTGTACAGCTTTCATGGAAATATGAACAAAGGTGATATTTCACTTTTTCTAATGTTGGGGTCAATCTAGGAAAACTCATAAAATTTTAAGTTGAAAATGTTTTAATTTAGGGTGTTTTCTCTGCTGTTGAACATAGTGGCGGGTCATTTTTGACCTTAAGACAACACAAGGGTTAAGTATCAAAAGTAGAATTAAAAGTATAAATCGTTTCACATTCCTTATATTAAGCAAACCAGACGGCGCCATTTTCTTGTTTTTTAAATTTACGGATAGCCAGGGGCAGGTCCAACACTCAGACATAATTTACAAATGAAGCATGTGTTTAGTGAGTCTGCCAGATCAGAGGCAGTAGAGATGACGAGGTATGTTCTCTTGATAAGTATGCGAATTAGACCATTTTCCTGTCCTGCTAAGCATTCAAAATGTAACGAGTACTTTTGGGTGTCAGAGAAAATGTATGGAGTAAGGAATGTACTGAAGTAAAAGTAAAAGTAGTCAAAAATATAAATAGTAAAGTACAGATACCCCAAAAAACTACTTAAGTAGTACTTTAAAGCAGACCTTCTTAAAGTATGGGTCGCGACACTTAATGGTGGGTCGCGACGTGTCAGAGTAAATGTATACTTATTTCATTAATTACTGGAATTGATTTGCCCAAGTGCAGCAGTCTCTGCTCAGTTTGGCAGCTGCGCGAGTGGGAGAGGGAGATGCCCGTTTACTTCACGGTTTACCGGATCTTTTTTCTGCAGTTTTCTTGAAGATCACTCCGCGACACACGCTGCGGCGCTGTCGTTCAGGCGGCAGATGAATCGCTGTCAGCCACTGACTTGTCATTCCCACTCGCCATCACTAACCGCTGTCATCAAATGGACTCATGCTAGCCACAAGTTCTGATTGAGCTCAATTGTCATGAAACGCAAATACAGCGATACGTTTCTCTCTCTTTCATACAAACTTATAACGAGGAGCGCCCACAATGTGTTTTCTGCGGGGAAGTGCTTAGTAGTGCTTCGACAGTGGAAAAGTAAGTCAGCTAGCATTGTTGTCATTTTATAACAGGTGAGGACAGCAGAAATAAGGGAGTACTGACTAACTCTCATAGTAGTAGATGTGAGTTTGTCTTTCAAACAATCCCCTGGCCTTGTAAACAGCTAATTGCTAACATTAGCCAAAGCAAGCTAGCTACTGTAACAGTACAGATGAAGATGAAAAATGATCAGGCTTACTGTACATTTTACTGTTGAAATTATTGTTGAAAACTAGTCTAGGTTGGAACTGTTGCTGTTAAAATACAAGTAATAATTGTTATTCTTAACTGGAATAAACTGATTGAAGCAAGATGCTTTTTGAGGCAGTTCTGGGTTGCTCATCTACAGCAGGAAGCGGTCTCCTGCCTGACAGAGAAAGCAGTAGATTTTCTGATCCAGTTTGGCACCACATACCTATGCGAGCCAAGGTTCACAACTCTGACATACTTAAAAAACAAGTACAGAAACAGTTTCAAGGCTGAGCATCACCTCAGTGTTGCACTGTTAAAAACAGAGCCCAGAATAGACATGCTTGTTGACAACCTCAACCGGCCACACACCTCTCATTAGGACTGTGTGTGTGTGTGTGTTTTCTTGTCTACATCTGTGTGATGTGATATATCAGTTTATTCCAGTTCAGAATAAAAACATATGTATTTTAACAGCAACAGTTCAAACCTAGACTTTCTTTCAACAATAATTTATACAGTAAGATGTACAGTAGGCCTGCGTCCCAGGCTGAAAAAGTTTAAGAACCCCTGCTTTAAAGTATTTTTACTTAAGTGCTTTACACCACTGTTATTTATATATTGTAACAAGTGGTAACTATCCCACCACTGGGATATGGATATGCTCTTAAAGAACTCATACACTTGTGTAAGCCACATTAAAACTACAAAAGTGGCAGTGTTCAACTTTAACATGTGATAACAATACAACAGATTAACCTGAATGACATTTACTCTTACGGGTGACCAAAAATATATATCTGAAAGCCACACCCTACTAAGCCACGCCTCCAGTCTTCTGATCTGACCCGCTGGGTCATATCTCAACAATCTAGCATCAATAACCCTGCATCAACAACCCAACCTTGCTCTTTTTAAAGTAAACAACCCAACTAAGTGACCCAATGCCTGCAACCCAGCAATTGGGTCATCGAAACAACCCAGCATTTTTTTGAGTATAGAGAAATTGACTAGTGATAAGAGGGTTGCAATTTCAAATCCTTGGAGCTGGAAACCCCACCTCTGTATAGGTGCATATATTGTAGCTATCCAGTTGTCCAACTAATTCAGAATGCAGCAGCCTGTCTGCTAACGAAGACCAGAAGGAGAGCACACGTAACATCTATTTTAAAGTCCCCGTATTGGTTTCCTTTTAGTTTTAGAATTGCTTTAAAAATTGCTTTATTGCTTTTTAAAGCACTTAGTGGCCTTGCACTCGAATACATGTCTGATATGCTTTTAAGATATGTGCCTGGTCGGTCCCTCAGATCCTCTGGCAAAGGCCAGAATAAAAGCGTTTGGTGAGATTGCCTTAAGCCACTATAGTCCTGGCCCCTGGAACAGCCTGATGGAGCACCTTAGGGCCTCAGAAACTGTAGAAATGTTTAAGAAAGATCTTAAGACCCACCTTTTTAGTCAAGCTTTTACTTAGGGTGCTTTTATTTCATTTCACTGCTATTTTATTGTTGTTTTACTCTTTAAATGTCTCACCTTTTATTATTCTCTTTTGTTAAGCACTTTGAAATGCAATCCCATGTAAGAAATGTGCTCTATAAATAATGTTTGATTTGATACAGTAGTTAAGCATAATTGGAATACCAACATATGCAATAAAATTCACCTGGGATATGCTAATCAAAAATGACATACCAAACTTGTTGCCAGGGGAGCTACTGTAATTGACCACATTCAAAATCCCAGCAAATCAAATCGTTTTTTGGGGTATGATGGACTAGTACTGGATTTTTCTACACACTCTCCCCATCAAAATTAAGAATTCTTAATTGAGATCTGAGTCCCTGTAGATTAGGTTCCAGCGTTTTCATTATTTTCAGACAAAATGAAAGCTGCCAGTTCCTGGCCCACTGGCCTTGTTTCAATTCCCATCCGGCCGCCGCCGTGCCACGTGTGCTGTTTCTTTTAAGTCTGACTTACTTCCTAGCTGGCGGAGGGGAGGGAAAGGGTGGAGAGGAGGGGAGAGGGGGAATATGCTTCCAAACAGAAAGTGTGTCAGATAAGTGCAGTAGAAAGCGGGTCATCAGTATTACAGGTTCCAGATGTGTCTGTGTGTGAATCCATGCCGGACAAAAGGATGTGGAAAACATAAGTGACAGATTTTGTATATTTTGTTCAAATGAATTGAATTGTAATAGGAGAAGGAGAGTTTGATTTTCAAACCACCCAGCTGCAGTGACCTTTGCGAATATTTTCTGGGTCAGGAGATCAGTCCAACTTCCTCAACTGATTAATTCTTCAATATTGCTAACACACTTGATTTAATATTTTTCTAGTGAAATATTCTGTCAAATATATAATATTTATTTGAATGATTGACTAATCAGTTGCTTACTACTACCCAAGAATATACAGTACGTAGCATGCAATATACTGACCATGAGTAGCAGGAAATGGCATGACACATCTTTCATTTGAAATAGTGACTCTTGTCAGGGGATGAAGCATTGAAATTAAACAGCTCTGATTCACCCAGGTCCTGACCTGACCTGACCTCCACAGGCATATTGCATTTACAACTCTCTCTGTCACACACACACACACACACACACACACACACACACACACACACACACACGCACACACACACATACAGTACATACACACACACACACACACACACTTTTTTGACCTGCCAGCAGGAGAGCTACTGTACAATAAAGGGCCCGGCTTTGTGGTACAGATCGATCATCAACCTTTTTCTTTCTAACAAGAACAGCATGGATGTTCTGTCCTCGAATTATTATCGCCTCAGGGGAAAAAAGGATTTACTCTGTAAACACCACAGCTCTATGTACTCAATAACCGCGCCAGACAGTGACCATACTGTGTCTGTCCTCGTAACACTTGAATCCAGAGACTGTACGGACATGGAGTGGTCTGTCTGTCCTGCCGTGACCCCCCCACTGATGACTCTGATAAAAGGGGGGGAATTTCAACCCGAGTTAAGCATGACTAAATGGAACGTAAAATTCCCTTTTTATGCACTTTTCTCTCTAAGCATATTATGACCTTGAACTTAAGCATGAGAATAGCATGCTAGTCACCCACTATTCGTTTGGGGAAAATATCATAGAAATGAAGGTGTGGCGGAGGTGTGTCTACATACATGCCGTATTCTGACCTCTACTTTCTTTTCAACGATATAAATAACCCCATTCTCCATGCACTGTAATTTAGAAATTGATAAGAGCTATTGATAAAAGCTAGGTAAATGAGTAAGCTGTTTGGATAAATGGATTGTAAATATAAATGACAATTGTTTTCGATCTATTTTACCTTATGATCGCTGCAGACAAATGTGAAACCAGTCATATGGCAGAAAACTGAAGCGTATCAACATATCACCTTTTCCACAGTGAATTTAATGAAATGCTGGCACTATAACTTGCAGGAATACAATTTGACACTCAAGCTATAGGCTTCTGTAGCCATAAGCAAGTGACAGTATAGCGCCAAACCTACCGAGTGGATTTTTGATTTCTAGAATGTTTTAATTACATGCCCTTTTCACAGTATTTTTTATCATTTGCATCGTGTTAAATATTAGACACTGTCGGTAGCCACCATCACTTATACCCACATTCATTCGGTTCACGCGACTGGACCGTTGTCATTACAGTTCCATGATTAGTGAGGATTACTTGGGTAGATTTATAGGACTACTGTTCAACCCCTACACTATTCTCACCTTCCAATATTTTATGGAATGGATTATGTCATTTTTTTATTATTCAGAAATACTTACCTAACCCTAAATAATATGCAAGATCAGAGTATTTTTAAAACTTCGTCAAGATCGGTGGGTCCCCTGCGGGACAGTTGAGCTAGCGTAGCTATTACAGTGAAATAGTAGCTATTAGTAGCTATTACAGTGAAATAGTAGCTATTACAGTGAAATAGTAGCTATTAGTAGCTATTACAGTGAAATAGTAGCTATTACAGTGAAATAGTAGCTATTAGTAGCTATTACAGTGAAATAGTAGCTATTAGTAGCTATTACAGTGAAATAGTAGCTATTAGTAGCTATTACAGTGAAAGAATACCATGCTATTGTTTGAGGAGAGTGCACAGTTTTGAACATGAAAAGCTATTAATAAACAAATTAGGCACATTTGGGCAGTCTTGATACAACATTTTGAACAGAAATGCAAGGGTTCATTGTATCAGTCTAAAACGTTGCACATACACTGCTGCCATCTAGTGGCCAAAATCTAAATTGCACCTGGACTGGAATGATACATTATGGAAATTCTCTTGCATTTCAAAGATGATGGTACAATTATTTTTATTTTTTTACGGTTGTTTTTTTCTTTGTATTATCTTTTACCAGATCTAATGTATTATATTCTCCTACATTCCTTTCACATTTCCACAAACTTCAAAGTGTTTCCTTTCAAATGGAACCAAGATGCAAAATGCATATCCTTGCTTCAGGGCCTGAGCTACAGGCAGTTAGATATGGGTATGTCATTTTAGATCGAAAATTGAAAAAAAAGGGTCTGATCCTTAAGAGGTTTTTAAATCTAGCAATTGGTGCTGAAAAGGAGACGAATATGTGTGTATACATGGCTTTCTTCCATTGATCCCTGATATTCTGAACAGTTCTCTCATATATTCTAGTCCAGTGGTCACCAACCGGTCAATCGCATTTCTGTAAAAAAAAATTATAATAAAGCCTTGCGTTCCATTTTTTAAAATTAGTTTCGCTTTTGGTGGTACTGTAGGGGCACTTCATTCAGCAGCCCTCGCACTGGGAAGCCAAAGTTTTCCCATTTTGAACCATTTCATGTGTATGAAGGTAGAACTCTGCCTCCCCGGCAGGCCTAGACAGCAAATGAAGTGCACCTATAGGCCGACCGCTGAACAAATAGATAACTCAGATCACCTTGTCTGCACAGTTTCCTTGAGCCAGACTAAAAAGAGGCCTCGAACGCACAGCAAAGTTTATACTGTGAGATTTCGAAACTTTTAAAACCATGACTAGAAATAGACACAACGAATACAGCAAAGAGCTGCTGTTTTTATGAGTAAGTTATTCAAGTTGTTATTCAGCACTGTCAACACTATGTTCAACATTTTTATAAGCCATAAAATGTGCGTTCTCCTTACGTCCACTCGTGCTACAATCAGCATTGCAGCTGCAATGAATGAGTATTGCAAAGTGTTTCAATAAGCTTGTGTATTTTTTATATTGAGGAATATTTCACTTTCTCTGGTAATAAGAGTAACAACATTAATTGTTGCATGAGGCAGAAATGATGCAGTGCAACTTGAGTTTCGCTACCAGCTGGAAGACTGTATCCCCTTTTCTCAGTGAAGGGAGGGAGAGCGGAGGGACGGTTAGTCGAGGCAGCCTCACAGCTGCTCCCTCCCCTCAGACTGACCATGAGATGCAGGCCATCAGTCCACTAAAAAGTATTATGCTCACTCAGCTGTGCCTCACAAGTAATACAACAAATTATCTATTACTAGTGTGATCATATGCTGTATCTACATTTTTTTCAATCGAATTTCAAAATTGTCTGAGAAGAACAACATTGGTAGGGCAATTCAAGCATAGCCAATATGCAGTGATAATGTTTTGGGCCTATAGCCTACGGCACAAACTTATTGCTAAAAGGTAACTGCTATAGAACTGTTAATTGGTTAATGTTGCATAGGCTTTCATTTAAAAAAAATAATGTTTAGAAAACATTTGAGCGGTAGATCTCAGCATGCATTTTGACTCAGAAAGTAATCTTGACTCAGAAAAGTTTGGTGACCACTGTTCTTGTGAGTCTGTCGAGAAAATTCGATTTTAAAGTTGCACCAATTTTAAGGTAGGGCTTTAGATAAATGTACTGAAAACCCAATGAATGAAAACCCACTTCCTGGCCAATTCTGTTGGCCAGGAAGTGGGAGGGTTATCAGCGGTTGTATTACATTTATTCAGCGCGCGCGAGGGACCCACGCCCATTATGCACCTGCATAAGGTAAGTCTGAATATCAACTACTGAGAAGTGTGTAGGAAAGGCGTACATTTTCTAAGCCTGAATCGGGGCCCAAAATGAATAAGATATATTTTGAATCTAAGTAGAGCCTCTGTTTTGGATTCTTCCAGCGATGGGCATCTATTCTTCCAACACTAAATGGTGAAAGAACAGCTGTTGAGATTGACCTGTTGGTTGCCATGTTCTCACAATGTTAGATATTAATGTTCTAAACACATTTCATGAGAACGTTGCAAGAACAGTCCTGTGTCCAGTTTTCTAAGGGTTGGGAGAATATTCCATCAACGTCACATCAAACATACACAGAACACGGTTGCCATGTTCTCACAATATTAGATATTCATGTTCAAGACATGTTTCATGAGAACATTGCAAGAACAGTCCTGTGTCCAGTTTTCTGAGGGTTATGCGAATATTCCATCAAAGTCACATCAAACATACACAGAACATTGTTGCCATGTTCTCAGAATGTAAAAAGATATTCATGTTCTAGAACACATTTCATGGGGACGTTGCAAAAATGGTTCCAAAGAAACGTTCTCACATCAACAACAAAAATTCATTACACGTTACGCCTTGTTACTGTTGCCAAGCCCATTAGGGCCCTGATTGGTGAACCACTGATTCAGTCAAAGCTCTTTTTGTCTGTTGGCACGGTCAGTGATACACACACATACAGTAGGGCTGTTATGGTGACCGTATTACCGCCACACAGGCGGTCACGAGTCATGATGGCAGTCATATTCCACGTAACTGTTTAGTTACAGTAATTAGGCTTCTCCAAGCTCTGATGCTGCTGGTGGTCATTAGTAGCCTACCAAACTTGCTAACAGCCTGGTACTTAGCACTCTATTGTCCCTCTAATCATTCTGACATCAATGCAAATGTAATCATAAAATCGAATCAAACACTTCATGAGAGCCCATGAGCTCATGTTGCGCAACATTTCTATATGCTATGCAATTGCGTTATAAAACAGAGTGATGGCCTCTATTAAAAAGAGGAGGATTCCATCAGCTTTCTATAGGCTAGGCCTACTATATTTATTTCTCAACTTTCCTAATATTAAAGACATTGCTTCTCTTTACAACAGGAGTATGGCATACCTGGCTGGCATGAAAATGAACCACGGGAAAAGCGTCCTCCATTTGCTATTTAAGTGCATAGATGACATGTATTTTTTCCCCCTGCCACTGTTTTTCGAGACAGGTGCATGATAATGGTCCGTTCTAAATCAAAACAAATTTCACACATATATTATTTAGTATATGTAAAGACAAGATTAAATCAAGAATAATCTGTTGGGTGGCAACATTAGCCTCTCACTTGTGAATGATATATTCTCACTTGTGAGGCTATATTAAATACATTTATTAGATGTTTTAAAATGTAGATGTTCCAAAGGTCTGCATCAGTGGATGGTAACCTAGGCATGGAAGTCAGTAGATTCTAAATGTGTTTATGGTATTTAAAAGTAAATTACCGTGAGACCGGCAGTTATTTGCTTGACAATCACTTGCTGACTAAATTTAATGAACACTACAGCCCTACTCACACACACTGCTTTTAATATACAGTGGTTTTAACTTACATATTTTACACACAATATTGCATTGTGCATGTTCATTTATACAGAAATGATTATTCAACATTTCTTCACCTGGGATTTGAACTCACAACCTCCTGGTTCATGGCATTTGTACTGTATTTATTATGGATGCCAAGGCAGCAGCTACTCTTCCTGTGGTCCAGCAAAATTAAGGCAGTTATTCATTTAAGAAAATATTACAATACATTTACAACAGATTTCACAACATATTAAGTGTGTGCCCTCAGGCCCCTACTCTACTACCACGTCTACAACACAAAATCCATGTGTACGTGTGTGTATAGTGCATATGGTATCATGTGCCTGTGCCTATGTTTGTGTAGCTTCACAGTCCCTGCTGTTCCATAAGGTGTATTTTTATATGTTTGTTTAAATCTAATTTTACTGCTTGCATGAGTTACTTGATGTGGAATAGAGTTCCATGTAGTCATGGCTCTATGTGGTACTGTGCGCCTCCCATTGTCTGTTCTGGATTTGGGGACTGTGAAGAGACCTCTTGTGGCATGTCTTGTGGGGTATGCATGGGTGTCCGAGCTGTGTGCCAGTAGTTTAGTCAGACAGCTCGGTGCATTCAACATTCCAATACCTCTCATAAGTAAAAGTAGTGATGAGGTCAATCTTGGGGCCAGGAGAGATTGACATGCATATTATTAACATTAGTTCTCTGTGTACATCCAAGGGCCAGCCGTGCTGCCCTGTTCTGAGCCAATTGCAATTTTCCTAAGTCCCTCTTGGTGGCACCTGACCACACAACTGAACAGTAGTCCAGGTGCGACAAAACTAAGGCCTCTAGGACCTGCCTTGTTGATAGTGCTGTTAAGAATGCATAGCAGCACTTTATTATGGACAGACTTCTCCCAATCCTAGCTGCTGTCTTAACAATAAGGTTTGACCATGATAGTTTACAATCCAGGGTTATTCCAAGTAGTTTAGTCTCCTCAACTTGCTCAATTACCACATTATTCATTACAAGTTTTAGTTAAAGTTTAGGGTTTGTAAATTATCTTCCTGCTACTCCACCATGTCTATGTCAGTTATCAGTTAAATGGACTATTCTCTCATCATTGATTTTTACTTACTTGAACAATTTAAGGGCTTTCTTTATAGATGTCTAATGTTGGTTGGGGCATATTAACCTTAAACTATACTCGCCCAATAAGCACATGCCCTAGAGATCTCTCTTATTGGGACAGTGGTTAGGGTGTTCATCATTGGTGCTGACAGCCTGGGTTCCAGACCTGCTAGGGGAATCACCCTACCCTCACATTCTTAGTAATATTTGATCATGTCATTATTGCCGTTCTAGATTGTATTCATCAGACTTCTTTATATGGACATAATGTGTATACAGTTCTTCTCTTTCACACATTTGTGGAACTTTGGCTGCCTCTTTCACACATTTCTTGAATTTTGGCCAATGTTCCAGAAATGCGTGAAATCCAAAAGAAGGTAAAGAAAAAAGATTTTTAAGCCTTGAGACAATTGAGACATGGATTGTGTATGTGTGCCATTCAGAGGATGAATGAGCAAGAAAAAATATTTAAGTGCTTTTGAATGGGGTATAGTAGTAGGTGCCAGGCGCACTGGTTTCAGTGTGTCAAGAACTGCAACGCTGTTGGGTTTTTCATGCTCAACAGTTTCCCATGTGCATCAAGAATGGTCCACCACCCAAAGGACATCCAGCCAACTTGACACAACTGTGGGAAACATTGGAGTCAACATGGACCAGCATCCCTGTGGAACGCTTTCGACACCTTGTTAAGTTCATATCCCAACAAATTGAGGCTGTTTTGAGGGTAAAAGAGTGTGCAACTCAATATTAGGAAGGTGTTCCTAATGTTTTGTACACTCAATGTATGTTAAAACAATATTTGTGTTAAAAACACTGTCTCTTTTCTAACCATTTTCTGTGTATGTTTGATGGAATATTCTCCTAACCCACAGAAAACTGGACACATTAACGTTTTTGCCACGTTCTCATGAAACGTGTCTAGAACATTATTATCTTATGTTTTGAGAACATAGCAACCATGTTCTATGTATGTTGGTGGGATGTTGATGGAATATTCTCCTAACCCACAGAAAATTGGACGCATTAAACCTCTTAAGGATCCGCCCCTTTTTTTTCCCATTTTCGCCTAAAATGACATACCCAAATCTAACTGCCTGTAGCTCAGGACCTGAAGCAAGGATATGCATATTATTGATACCATTTGAATGGACTTTGAAGTTTGTGGAACTGTGAAATGAATGTTGGAGAATATAACATATTAGATCTGGTAAAAGATACAAAGAAAAAAAACATGATTTTTTTTGTCTTTTTTTGTACCATCATTTTTGAAATGCAAGAGAAAGGCCATAATGTATTATTCCAGCCCAGGTGTCATTTATATTTTGGCCACTAGATGGCAGCAGTGTATGTGCAAAGTTTTAGACTGATCCAATGAACCATTGCATTCATGTCCAAAATTTTGTATCAAGACTACCCAAATGTGCCTAATTGGTTTATTAATAACTTTCAAAGTTCATAACTGTAAACTCTCCTCAAACAATAGCCTGGTATTAGTTCAATGTAATAGCTACTGTAAATTGGACAGTGCAGTTAGATCAACAAGAATTGAAGCTTTCTGACAATATCAGATATGTCTATGTCCTGGGAAATGTTCTTGTTACTTACAACCTCATGCTAATCGCATTAGCCTACGTTAGCTCAACCATCCCGCGGGGGGACCCACCGAGATCCTGTAGAGGTTTAATGGTCTTGCAAGGCTCTCATTTAACTTTTCTAGAACAGTCATATCTTAAGTTCTGAGAATACGGTAACCACGTTCTTGATAAATTCTATTTGATATTAAGGAAACGCTCTCTTGGAAACATTCCTTGCAAATCACGGGAACATTCCTATGAAAACGTTAGTTAATGACCTAATTAAACTCTTAAGGGAACGTTCTCTTAAGTTGCGGGAACGTTTGTTGTTAGCTGGGCTTTTATGTAAGTACATTCAGTAAGAGAAAGTGGAGAGAGAAAGAGATAGATGTGGGCGTTGGGGTGAGCTTTGATGTCAATATGCCAACAGCTATATTCCCTGAATACTGTATGCTTTATGCTGCTTCTCCTTCCATACAACAGAAGTGAACGAATAGGGATGCCAATAATATTGACTTAAAGCATTATGAATAAGTAAACATAAAGCATAAATTAACCCATTCCTGGGGGGAACAAAAGAACGGTCCCTGTGTCTCTCTCGCTCTGTCTGCCTCTCTTTCTCTCTCTCTACCCCGCCTCTCTCTCCTTTTCTTGCATAAAATCTTCATCAGGAATACATTTACAGGTCCTGGGGGCGAAACAGGTTTTCGACACGACAGCCAATCCACTTATCCACCCACCTATCTGCTGGCCACACTGTGCAAGGGGAGCACACACTTCCCCTAGTTATGCATAAACACACATGTTAGTTGTTACACATTTTCATTTCGTAATGATGAACAACTATCTAACCAACACAAGTCATGACATGAGCAGGTATCCATAGCTACACTGTATCAAGGCAATTGAATAAGATTTCTTCATCAATTTATGACTTACGGTATGTTTGGCAGACTACGTTTCATATGTCCAAGGTTGGAAATATGGATCCATCCTCATATACAGTGCATCTAAGTACAAACACTGACTGAAGCCCAACGCACACAATGCATAGTCATTACTGTAATAGTCACTGCCTAACTGCCATAGACTAGATCCATATGGATATGTTGGCAATACAGTCCACAACAACAAACCACTGTGGACACCCACACAGCCATAGCTTTGGAGGTCACGGAAAAGAGAGGAAAGCGGCCCATGCTGCCACTCACCCATTGAACTCAAAGAAAATGTTCTAATTTAGGCATTAAACCCAAAACCTTGGCACAAAATAAACAAGTAATATTCGTGCAGGAGCTTCTTTTCTTTGAATTACTAGTCCAAATTTCACACACATATGCAAAGCAATCCATATTTCACTAGTTGTAACTCACCCGCTGACCACGACGATAAAGTCCATGATATTCCATCCATTCCTCAGGTAGGAGCCTTTATGGAACACAAAGCCAAGTGCCACCAGCTTGATTCCAAACTCAAAGCAGAAGATCCCGATGAAGTAAGGCTCAGTACACTCCTGTAGAGGAAGAGACAACATGGATACATTAGGATATCAGAGGGACAGGAGCCAAGATGGAACCCTATTTACCCTACAAGTGTAGGATCTTAATTTGAGCCATCAGGAAAATAATCCTCCAGCAACAGGACATTTAAATAGTTTTTGGGGTTGATACATTTTTCGTTAGGGCAATTCATGTCTGAAATTTCAAAATGGAAATTAAAAACTTTAGAAGTATTTTTTAAACACACTACCACTTTAATTTCTTCAGGAAAATTCTCAGCGACAAAATCTGTATATAGTGCCATATGGACCATGGTCAAAAGTAGTGCACTATGATACACTGAGTGTACAAAACATTATGAACACCTGCTCTTTCCATGACATAGACTGACCAGGTGAAAGCTATGATCTCTTTTTGATGTCACTTGTTAAATCCACTTCAACCAGTGTAGATGAAGGGGAGGTGACAGGTTAAAGAAGCCTTTTCAAGCCTTGAGACATGGATTGTGTATGTGTGCCATTCAGAGGGTGAATGAGCAAAACAAAATATTCAAGTGCCTTTGAACAGGATATGGTAGCAGGTGCTAGGTGCACCGGTTTGTGTCAATAACTGCACGCCGCTGTGTTTTTCATGCTCAACAGTTTCCCTTGTGTATCAAGTATGGTCCACCACCCAAAGGACATCCAGCCAACTTGACACGACTGTGGAAAAGATTGGAGTCAACATGGGCCAGCATCCCTGTGGAACGCTTTCGACACCTTGTAGAGTCCACTAATTGAGGCTGTTCTGAGGGCGAGGGGGGTTGCTGGCCACTTTAGACTGTACAAAACAGTAAAAGAAAGGTAGGTAAACTTACCGTTTTTTAACCAATAGGCCTACAAAATAAAAATTGTAGTAGTTCTCAGTCACATGAATTGCAATGTAATACAATGACTATCTTGTAAATAACATCTGTAGATAATTCTTAATGAAATGAACTGTGTCACATTCAACTCTGTAACCCATTTACTGTAAGTTAAAACACTATAGTGAATAGGGGGGCATTTGAGATGCAGCCTAAAAGTCTAATAGAAACCAATCAGGGCCTGTAGTCTCACCAGTCTTTTGGCCATGGGAGTCTTGTCCTCCCCAGGAAGATGTTGCTCCAGGGCCAGAACGATGCAGTTGGCCGTGATGGTCGCCAGGATCACCCACTCAAACGGTGTAAGGGCCACAAGGTTAAGGAAAGGGCTTTTTTACACTATCATATACAGTACACAACAATCATTTAACAAACAGATGATAGTGATAATGCTAATTATATTGGTGTTGTGGGGAGGGAGCTTATCATTACAATGGAATCTGTTATACTTCTATGGCTGTGGATGTTGGTAGTTCCAGTAAAATGAAAACTGGATGGATGGACGATGGAATGGTTGATATAGAGAATGGCATCGAAACAAAGCAATCAGAGATAATACAGTATCCATGGCAACATTACAGTAACGGTTATCTGAGTGTGCTCAAAAGTCACTTTGACCTGACAGCCTCTTCCCACAGGATAACTCTTTGAGGGACCTGCTGGATGTGAAATGTGATACCCACAGACTTGCTGCTGCATCGCTGTGTGTATGTGGCCGTGTGTGTGTGTGCATGTGTGTGTGTGTGTGTGTATGAGAGACTGTGTTTGTCTTGGCTATCGTAAGAGGCGCCACATGGAACACTCGCTCCATCATTATTAATTTCTAGCCTTGAGTGAAAATGGTGTCACTAACTCACTGAGGTAGGATGTGGCGGGGGCCTCTGGGAGCTACTGTGAATGAGTCCACATCATGTCAGCACGACTCAAACTATTTAAAAATAGCCAATCCAGAGAACAAAATAATACTCCTCAACAAAATAATACTCTGCAGATTCATGACTCCCATTGGTCACTCACAGTCACGTGAATGAATACTCACCACCAACTACCAGACCTGGGCTCACAAAATATTGTTTTCTTTCAAATATTTTAAGTGTTTGATTGAACCTGCCTGGAAGTGCCATGTGTATACCATGTGCACTTTGGCGACGATTCTATTAGGTCCATTGCCTCACAAATACTCAATCAAGTGCAGAAAATAAAATACTATCTGGTCCTGAACACTCACAGTCTCGCCTTTAAACCTCCAACCCTTTGCGTTCAACTTGCCTTGACCACTCAGGTCCCAGACCCACACAACAACTAGGATGGTGGTTAGATAACAGCAAGCAGGAGAGTGACACAATGTATGAGTATGACGATACTCAAAAGAGCAGTGTATTGCATTATGGAATCAATGCAATATCTGTATGGCTAGAATGTAAAGCACAAGAACGTATTAGTACAGATGTAGGATCTTAATTTGAGCCAGTTTCATACAGCAAAAGTATCTGCAATGACCGACAAGGACAGATATTCGTGTCGCAAAACACAAAAGTGAAAAGAATAATGCATTTGTCCTGACTCATACTCTTGTTTATATTCCATCATGCACCAAGGCAGCAGAGATATGCTTACAACCTAAGCCTGTTAACTTCAGTGAGCACAACCAGCTCACATTCATACAGCATTTTATTGCACAATAGGTACAACTATGGGTTTGAGGGAGATGGATAAAGGTACAGAAGGTAGACCAGCTATTTAAAGTAGTCATGAAAAATGGAAAATGGGGCCTAGTAACAGTCCAATCAAATCTAAAGAACTACAGTGATGACTGAGGACAGCCATTACATAACATAACCTGCAACTAAATTCACTAAATTCCAAAAGTGAAACATTTGTAGAATAGCGCACTAGATAAGAATGGCGCTTTCCATGGTGCTGAACTGCACTAAAGTCAGTGTAGCGCCGAATTTTAGACAACGGAAAACTACTCTTAGGTGCTGTGATATTCAGGAGGTAAGCTTTATAATGAGTCTTTAAAGTATAAGGAAGGATATGGCCATTCTATGATCCTCTTGGCAGTTTTCCGAATTAAATTGTCCTCGGCGAATATAAAGAGTGACCTGTTGACGGTGAGGCAGTTCTGCCGGTGGGGTATAGGGTTGTAAAGAGCCATGGTGCGCGCCCTCGCTGCTTTGGTTTGTTTCAGCGTCCCTGACCCTGTCCCTGACCCTGTACCTGAAGCCGTGTCCCCGCCGTCCTCCCCGCGCTCCGGGTCCCCGGAGTCTCGAGAATCCATCGCCATCTGAACCTCTTCTCCAAACCGAGCCATTCTATGGAAGAAAAAACGATGATCAGCCTTGCTAAATGTTGTTTTCTTGTATATCAAAGCATGAAAAATCTAATGGATTGAAATAGTAAAAGATCCCCTTTCAATCCATTGACAGCCTGAGACGACCTTCTGGAGCACCAAAATTATCCCTCAAAAAGTTACATGTAATTTCATTCCATGCTGAAGTAAACTACAAAAGGTCAAATTCGTGAGGCGTCTTAATACAAATTCCACAATGTATAACGATTCGGTTACACGGATTGTAAAATATCTCAATCTATAGCCTATCAATCGTCCCATCTGTCCAGGCGAGTGAAAAGTGATTGTCAGCCTCGCTCCAGGCCAGTTTCAACATAAGCAAATCATTGGATCCACCGACTTTCTAAAAATTATTAACTTGGATTACGTACACTATAGAATGCATGTTTAGCTAAACCCAGTTGATCTTCGTTAGATAATGAAATACTCGTCTCCAACAACTTTAAGCATCTCCTCTCGTCCAGCCAAATTCGATATTGGTAACTTTCCGAAACGATTGGTGTACTAACACATTTTTGCATTCCTCTATCCGCTTATCAATCAGAAATGTAATTGTTTCTGGAGAGAGAAACATTTGATGCGATAATACTGGTTTGATAGGCGCACGCTTATCTTTCAATATGATCACCTGCCTCTAAATGCGCTGCGAGCGCAAGCTCCCGCACGCTTGCGCAACGCAACCCCCTCCCACGTCTTTCAGTATGACAATTTTCAACATCCATCTCAATGAGAATTATCATGAGATAGAAAAATCATATTTCCGTTTCCATGGCAATACATCTTTCAGCGTTCAATGATATACGCTGACATTTTCTCAAAATTGTCACTTTCCAAAAATACACATGAACTATGCATTATATAAATCCATTATCCAGACCATTTGCAGGTCCTTGTAAGTTCTAAATGTATAGCAAGAGGCATAATTCATAAGGTGGTGGGTAGAAGGGTGGGCTGAAATCGCCTTTGAAATTTAAGGAACACATTAGGAATCCTATCTGTGAGCATTATGTTATAGTAAAATACAGGTAGATACACATACTGTAGGCCTCTTTCTCTGAAATGGATTTCAAAACGTTTTCTGCGTAACACGAGGTGTGTCATTGGTACCACTAGGCGACAGTCATTGCATCAGAGAACACACCATCAACATGAACTGTAGGGGTTTCTATAGAACCACTAACACGACACTAGCCTCCCACTGGGCACCAACTGGTTAAATCAACGTTGTTAATGTATTGTGATGTGGAATCTACATGGACAATACATTGGATTTGAAAAAGTAGAAACTGTTGTTTCGAGTGTAACATTTCTACCATAGGATTATGTCTTCAGGGTAAGCAATTTTCAACATAGACAAACCTTAAAACAACGTTTAAAACAATATCTTCTAAGTAATATCCACTATAAGAAAAAAAACTATAGGCCGGGAAGGACCTTCTACTTAACAGAGCAAATTAAATGTAACCATCAATCCTACTGTATATCATCAATTGAGCTTTTTAAGCCTATATAGCATTTGGAAAGTCATCAAGAGCTATTGTTAAAATTCAGCCCAGGATTCAATTAAAAACGTTGGTTGATTTCAAATGGAATCTACAAGTTCATAATAAATATGTTGGATTCATCTCTCCATCTCAACCAAAAATCTAAGTTAAAGAATAAGACAGTGGCGACCAGTCATTCAGGGCAGGAGAGGTGGCAACCCGTCATTTATTTATTTTTATTTCACCTTTATTTAACCAGGTAGGTCAGTTGAGAACAAGTTCTCGTTTACAACTGCAACCTGGCCAAGATGAAGCAAAGCAATGTGACACAAACAGCCAATAACACAATAGAAAAGTCTATATACAGTGTGCGCAAATGAGGTAAGATTAGGGAGGTAAGGCAATAAATAGACCGTAATGGCGAAATAATTACAATTTAGCAAGTAAACACTGGAGTGATGGATGTACAGAAGATGAATGTGCAAGTAGAGATACTGGGGTGCAAAGGAGAAAAAAAAACAAAAAAACAATATGGGGATGAGGTAGTTGGATGGTGGGTAGTATATGGGGCTTTGGTGACAAAACGGATGGCACTGTGATAGACTGCATCCAGTTTGCTGAGTAGAGTGTTGGAGGCGATTTTGTAAATGACATCGCCGAAGTCAAGGATCGGTAGGATAGTCAGTTATACGAGGGTATGTTTGGCAGCATGAGTGAAGGATGCTTTGTTGCGAAATAGGAAGCAGATTCTAGATTTAATTTTGGATTGGAGATGCTTAATGTGAGTCTGGAAGGAGAGTTTACAGTCTAGCCAGACACCTAGGTATGTGTAGTTGTCCACATATTCTAAGTCAGAACCGTCCAGAGTAGTGATGCTAGATGGGCGGGCAGGTGAGGGCAGGTGAGGGCAGCGATCGGTTGAAGAGCATGCGTTTAGTTTAACTTGGATATAAGAGCAGTTGGAGGTCACGGAAGGAGAGTTGTATGGCATTGAAACTCGTCTGGAGGTTAGTTAACACAGTGTCCAAAGAAGGGCCAGATGTATACAGAATGGTGTCGTCTGCGTAGAGGTGGATCAGAGAATCACCAGCAGCAAGAGCGACATCATTGATATATACAGAGAAAAGAGTCGGCCCGAGAATTGAACCCTGTGGCACCCCCATAGAGTCAACCAGAGGTCTGGACAACAGGCCCTCCGATTTGACACAATGAACTCTGTCTGAGAAGTAGTTGGTGAACCAGGCAAGGCAGTCATTTGAGAAACCAAGGCTGTTGAGTCTGCCGATAAGAATGCGTTGATTGACAGAGTCAAAAGCCTTGGCCAGGTCGATGAATACGGCTGCACAGTTTTGTCTTTTATCGATGGTGGTTACGATATCGTTTAGGACCTTGAACGTGGCTGAGGTGCACCCATGACCAGCTCGGAAACCAGATTGCATATCAGAGAAGGTATTGTGGGAATCGAAATGGTCAGTGATCTGTTTGTTAACTTGGCTTTCGAAGACCTTAGAAAGGCAGGGTAGGATGGATATAGGTCTAGAGTGTCACCCCCTTTGAAGAGGGGGATGACCGCGGCAGCTTTCCAATCTTTGGGGATCTCAGATGATACGAAAGAGAGGTTGAACAGGCTAGTAATAGCGGTTGCAACAATTGCGGTGGATCATTTTAGAAACAAAGGGTCCAGATTGTCTAGCCCAGCTGATTTGTAGTGGTCCAGATTTTTCTGCTATTTCAGAACATCAGCTATCTGGATTTGGGTGAATGAGAATTGGGGGAGGCTAGGGCAAGTTGCTGTGGGGGGTGCAGAGCTGTTGACCTGGGTAGGGGTAGCCAGGTGGAAAGCATGGCCAGCCGTAGAAAAATGCTTGTTGAAATTCTGATTTGAGCCCCAGGGTTTAGCTAAAAAAACAACAACATATATATGTATATATACTACCGTTCAAAAGTATGGGGTAACTAGAAGTCCAGCATCCCGGAGTCGCCTCTTCATTGACGTTGAGACTGGTGAACAAGTGAACAAAGCACAACAAGGTGAGTCCAAAAATGTCTTGTATGCTGCTGCATAAATTATGTAATATGCCAGGGAGATATGTATACTGTAGCTAAGAAATTAATACTAAGTGTATGTTGTGTAGTAAGCTGTTAGTAGGCCATGTGCCTCACCATAATAATTTGGTCCCTTTCCCCCTCATAACTTAGCCGACTGTTCTGACTTGGTGGTGCACATGTAGCCTACAACCTGTTTTAGAGAAATGCCATCATTAAATATGTTAAAAGAGCTTTTATTGTCTGCTTATAATCCCCTTTATTTATCCTACGGTTCTGACTTGGTGTACAGGGAGAATACCGTAAGAACGGCCCATGTTCTGAATTCTGTCGCTGTACATTTCAAAAGTGCTGAACAAATGGTTATTTTGACTACATCCGTCCTAGCTTGCTCATTAATGTCTTAATTGAAATTACGGATTGCCTTTTATACGCGCGTCGTCCCCTTATGCCATAGTTTGTACACCTCAATTGTCAGAAGAAACCACATTTGTTTAAGCAAGTCAGCCATATCAGATATGTTTTTTTAAAAGGCAGGAAATTAGGCTGAATGAACTGTTTCGCTGCCAGAAAAGGCTCCGATGATAGCCAGGGGTAGCAGTAGTAAGGTGTTGGAACTGCTGTTGGTACACCTTTATGTATGCCCTAACAGTTTGTGGGCACCGCTTGTCAACGTTATAGTGAAATTAATGTATTGTTTAGTGTTGTACTGTGTATTGGCTTTGCTATAAAAAATAATAATAATTTGCCCCACCAAGATTTACATGCTAAAATTGCCACTGGAATAGGATTAAATCAAATCAAACTGTATTTAAAGTGCATTTAAAGTTTGATTTGACCCTATTCTTTAACTTAGATTTTTGGTTGAAATGGAGACAAATTATTAATTTGTAGACAAACTGGAATTAAAGCCAGACTCAGTGGCATAGATGGAGCTATCCAAGCAGAAGAAACATCTCAAATCAAATCAAACTTTATTTGTCACATGCGCAGAATACAACAAGTGTAGACCTTCCCGTGAAATGCTTACTTACAAGCCCTTAACCATCAGTGCAGTTCAAGAAGAGTTAAGAAAATATTTACCAAATAAACTAAAGTAAAAAATAATAAAAAGTAACACAATAAAATAACAATAACGAGGCTATATACAGGGGTACCGGTACCGAGTTAGTGTGCAGGGGTACAGGTTAGTTGAGGTAATTTGTACATGTAGGTAGGGGTGAAGTGACTATGCATAGATAATAAACAGCCAGTATAAAACAAATGGGGGGGGGGTGTCAATGTAAATAGTCCAGTGGCCATTTGATTAATTGTTCAGAAGTCTAATGGCTTGGGGGTAGAAGCTGTTAAGGAGCCTTTTGGTCCTAGACTTGGCGCTCTGGTACCGCTTGCCCGCACGGTAGCAGAGAAAACAATCTATGTCTTGGGTGACTGGAGTCTCTGACAGTTTTATGGGCTTTCCTCTGACACCGCCTATTATATAGGTCCTGAATGGCAGGAAGCTTGGCCCCAGTGATGTATTGGGCCGTACACACTACCCTCTGTAGCGCCTTATGGTCAAATGCCGAACAGTTTCCAAACCAGGTGATGATGCAACCGGTCAGGGTGCTCTCGATGGTGCAGCTATAGAACTTCTTGAGGATATGGGGACCCATGCCAAATCCTTTCAGTCTCCTGAGGGGGAAAGGTTATGTCATGCCCTCTTCACGACTGTCTTGGTGTGTTTGGAGCATGATAGTTCGTTGGTGATGTGAACAGCAAGGAACTTGAAACTCTCGACCCGTTCCACTACAGCCCCGTCGATGTTAATGGGGGCCTGTTCGGCCCGCCTTTTCCTGTAGTCCACGATCAGCTCCTTTGTCTTGCTCACATTGAGGGAGAGATTGTTGTCCTGGCACCACACTGCCAGTTCTCTGACCTCCTCCCTATAGGCTGTCTCATCATTGTCAGTGTTGTGTCGTCAGAAAACTTAATGATGGTGTTGGAGTTCTGTTTGGCCACGCAGTCATGGGTGATCAGCGAGTACAGGAGGGGAGTAAATACACACCCCGGAGGGTCCCCAGTATTGAGGATCAGTGTGGCAGACATGTTGTTGCCTACCCTTACCACCTGGGGGCTGCCGGTCAGGAAGTCCAGGATCCAGTTGCAGAGAGAGGTGTTTAGTCCCAGGGTCCTTAGCTTAGTGATGAGTTCCTCTCCTTTAAATGTTGATATTTGTTTGCGTTGACAGCCAAACACAATTCAGTAACGCTTTTTCAATATGGTAAATAGCCTATTAACTTATGATATTGTTGGATTCAAATCTGCATCTCAACCAAAACATACCAGTTAAAGAAATCAAATAATAGGATTAAGCCAGTGGCTCAGATCTAACTATCCAAACAGTAGATAGTTCATATTTGGTTGCGTTGTCAACCAAGCATAATTCAATATATTAGGTAGGAATTTCATTGATCAAATATTACCCAATATTTACCAATTCTCCACGTTGATATTACATGGTGTGTCCAGTGTGCTTGGTACCAGTCTTTTGAGCTAACATTGCACTCCTTGTAGCCTACTCCATGTCAAATGCCAAAGAAATCTTCAAAAGATATTGGCACCCCTATTTTCAATACTTTGTGCACCCTCCCCTTGCTAGTTACAATCGCACAAATATCATAACCCCACCCCAAAATGCTAACCTTCACTGGTATTGTAATGGTGAGAGGTTAGCATGTCTTGGGGGTAATTTCTAAATGGTTCACCCGCCATGGGTGAGAATACCCTCAAATTAAAGCTGACAGTCTGCACTTTAACCTCATATTCATTGTATCATTTCTAATCGAAAGTGCTGGAGTACAGAGCCAAAACAACCAAAAATGTGTCATTGTCCCAATACTTTTGGAGCTCAATGTAATTTCCCCCTTTTTTTGTATTATTTCATACTGTTTATTTTTTTGCTGTATGAAATAATCCTTTATCAAGAGTGCCAATACTTTGGAAGGTGAATGTATTAGCTTTAGGCTACACACTGAGAGCATTGAGATATTTGTATTATTGAAGACGAACTTGTAGGCTACTATTAAAAACATTTAACCAATCCAGGTCATTGTGCTAATATCGGAATATCATCTCTGAAATAAAAATAGATCATGAAATAGATCTTGAAGGGCTGCCCCCTTTTTGAGGGAGAGGAGAAGAAAGCAGGGGCTTTAACACTAGTTCAGAGTGTGATGGAGACCTAATTTGGCAACCAGGCTCTCTCGTTCCATCTGTCCTGCTGTCCAGCTGTCCTTCCCTTCCCAATGGGGACCGAAGGAGATGTGGAGATGGGTCTTACAAATGACTACCACTTCATCCAAACACTCCCTCCCCCCATCCCTATGGGTACACTGTATGTGATGTATACCGTATGTGATGTATACTGTATGTGATGTATACTGTATGTGCAGATAAGGAGAGAGAGATAAAGGGAGAAAGAAAGAGAGGGGGAGCGAGAAAGAAGGAGGGAGAAATGTAAAAAAAAAATGAAAAAACATTTAAATCCAGCTATCTGTTTTACATAAACCTCCATTACATAAAGCACAGAAAAAGACCCCCCTAAAATATTTTGTCAATTTCTATAAACATTATTTTTTCTCTATCTTAACAGTTGTTTCCATAGCGACACAGCTCTCTTGAATTTCTGCTCTGTTCTTTTCATTTTGCCAACAAAAGCCACGTTGCACAATAGAGCAACCTCTTCCTACAGAAATCGTTTTTCCCCCAGGGCAACTCCGCTTCAAGCACATCATGTCAAGGTTTCAGTCCCTCTAGAAAAACGGAGAGGCCAATACCACCTTCAAACAATATTTCTCTCCGGTAAAATAAGTGAACTGAACGTGTATGAACACCGTTCAGCTCGCTATGTTGGATGTAACAACCGATCATGATCCAATATCTAATCATCAAAGTTGCACAGACAAACACGTTTGAGTTTGTTTCCAGATTGAATCCACTTCATGCATAATAATCATGCATTTATCATTATGTCAGCTCATCATCATCATGCCTTCAGATGTCACTTCATAATTCATGGCATCAGAAGGTTTAGCATGGTTGTTCCTATGAAAGCACCAGGAACAATCGAGTAACCTTCTGTCTGTTCTGGTGGGGGTAACCGGATGTAGTAGGTGGAGGCCACATCTATACTACACCTCCACTAAGATGACCTCAGTAGGGGGGTCATGTCAGAAATGGTGTGCTGGTATTATGTGTTTCAGTAGGAAGTTCTGTATTGGATATACAAAGAGGAGAAGAGCATTTCCGGTGCCATCTCTTGTTTCTCTAGACATTGCAGGAAAACAAATTATGTACTTATCTCTTCACAACATTTAGGAGGAGGAAATTATAATAAGCACAGCCCTTTTTAAAGATATTCCTAGATGCACCACGTTAATACGTTAATGGGTGTACTTATCGCCAGAACTCTGAAGAGCATTTATGTAACTGTCACAGAGACTTTCACCAAAAAACACTGACTGGAGTGCCTTTATTGTTTTTATTTTCTCCGTTACCTAGCAACAGACACGCTATATTCCTGAGTTATGTTGGTTTGGACATACCAATAACTGAAGCTTATATAGATAGTCATATTAATCGTAACTAACTGTACACCACACCCTCAATCAAAGTTGCATTTTGATAATGGTAAAATGTTGTTTATGTCTCCTATGGTAACCACTATCCTGTACAATATTGCTCAAAGATGACAACTGTCAGTCAAAAGTGGTTGGTCCATCCCATCCTGTGACACTTGTCAAAAAGGTGTCGATCTTCAGACACACACTCATATGTCAATTAAAAGTTATTTGTTACCTTTCGTAAGATCCTTAGAAATACTTTATTGAAACCAGTCATACACTACTTGTGTAGCCTCACCATCTCTACTGCTCTACTGCTCATGTTTTTAGCAAATACCAAACTATTATGTGTACAGCTAGGAAGAACAAGACGTTCTCTTTCAATTGTCATCTCCACTATCTATCTGATTTTCCACGGTCTGCTTTGTTTTATTCTGTGGCATCCTCTAATGGTCAGGTATGCACACTACACTCAGATAAACCATGATGTCTGGCCTTTCTGCTGGACATTCTATTAGGCCTACAAAAACACTTGAGGTGGGATTCGGGGGGAACGCATGGGAATAAATGTGTGAGTTCCCACATTGAATCTCATTTTAACATGATGAAAAACTGTTGTTAAGGGTGAATTCCCAGTGATTCCCAAACCTGATAGACACCATAGTGAAAGACTGAGAGAGTAACCGTTGCATTCAATGTTGCACATTGGAACACTGGGTTGCAACCCAAAATAAACAACTCTCCCAATTATGTTTGGCTGTATATGATGAATGAGTGAGGGGGTGGTGGGGGGATGTGAAGCAAGAGAGTGTGTGCTTGTGTAATAGGGATACAAAAGAGTAATTACGTACGTGTGTATGACAGAGTGAGAGAGAGCACGGAGAAGACAGAATGAGAGAGAATTCATCAGAGAGAAATAGACAGAGAAATAGAGAGAGAGGACGCATGAGAGAGAGAAAGCATGAGAGAGACAGAGACAAAGAGAGAGTGACACAAGAACCCAGTGTATACCAGTATGTGCTGTATGTACGGTATGATGAAGAGCGTGTATTGGGGCTGGTGGGGGGAGAGAGGGGGGTAGAGAAATGAGGGGGGTCGACAGTGATGGAGTGGCACAGTCAAGTGAGTTCCTAAGGAGTTCCTTCCTAATGCTAAGGAGTTAATCAGAGCTCCAGGCTTCAGAGCTCAATGTTCCACAAGCAAGCTACGCATACAGTAACTTCGGTTCAACATAATTTCGCTCTGCCCCATGGCAAAAATATAATAATAAATAGTAAGAATAATTATAATAATATATTTTGCGTGGGCCCTGCAAAACTGCTCTACGCCACTGACCTCAATGTAGGCTGATTATACTGTGCATTCCTATAAATGATTGTATACATTTTATTCTTGTATACATTCTGTACATTTCTTTCCCCGTGCTTCTTTTCATCTTGACACATGCCAGAGATGTGAAGAGAAAACTCCTCCCCCTCTATCTTGTGTACTTACTCCCACTCTTTCCTGCGGGCCTGTGGTGTGCTCTGCATCTTGTGCGACTCGTGGGCTCTGATCACATCCTTCTGATCCACGATGCCCCCGCGTCTCCTCTGCATACTACAGGGGCTCACAGACCCCGAGACTGTGTCCGACCCGGCCTTTTCCACCCTGTAAGGGACGTCGAAGCTGGCCGCCCGCGGGGGTAGAGCCAGGGTCTCCAGGCCGGAGCGGGGAACCTGCAGGGAGCAGGAGCGGGACCCCTGGGCTAGGCCCCCCTGACGGGTGGTGCCCGGGCTGGGCCTCGGGGTCCGACGCCATGCCTCGGGCTCAGGGAGAGAGAGGGAGGAGCGGGTGCCGTGCATAACCCTACTGGTGGTGCAGACTTTGGGACCGGAAGCCAAACCCACTGGGGCGCAATGGTCTGGCATCAGAGAGAGAGATTTATCTGAGCTGGTGAGCATCTCTGGATAGAAGAGCTGCTGGGATCAACATAATGAGAGAGAGAGAGAGAGAGAGAGAGAGAGAGAGAGAGAGAGAGAGAGAGAGAGAGAGAGAGAGAGAGAGAGAGAGAGAGAGAGAGAGAGAGAGTATATATATATTAACAATGTTCTGGTAATAGTTTTCTGTGCAGAGTCTTAGAATACATTTTTTCTGTAACTCAATCTGATAACCAGAAGCTAATAAAAAGCTAGAAAAATACCTGTTCAGTCTTATCTTATGCAGACCAGACAGATTTGTTTTCTCCTATCTCCCAGACAGTGAGTCCACCTGCCTCGAGGTTCCCTATTTTAACCTTTAACAACTTGTCCGATGTAGGAGCACCCAATGGTCACCATTATTTGACAGTTGGTCCGTTCCTTTCAGTGATGATGACGATGTTGTCAAATAAAAGGGGTTAAAAGTCTGATCCTTGCGGAGGCGTAAGTCTGTATTGATATTTCACTGAAGAGTAATTGGGTGTATCTTGCTATTTCACACAGCTGGATGAAAAGAAAAGGACAGTGACCTCCCTGGATGCAGTCCTATTTTCTTTCAGCGTTAATAGCTGTTTGTGTGAAGCTAACTACTAATACATAACCAATATTTACTAACGAACCAAGCACGTAGAGAGGATAATAGGGTAAGGAGAATTATAGATGGAAAACCGAGCTTTCACTTTAGACTTTTGTTTCTAGGGAACACAATACAATCTCCAAAAGGAGGATGCTGAAAACAGGATACCGTAATTACAATGCACCAATAGGAGAACATTCATTTCAATGGAGTAAAAGAATGACCTGATCCTCTCTAACCTCACCTTTCCTGAATGCAATCTGATTACATGAACAAAATCTACCCAATCATACACTATATTAAAATGATCTGAATAAGAGCACATCATTGGATGATAATGTAAATGCCAGGGGTTCATCACACCATTATCAACACCCTTGCTCCAATGGATCTCACAGGATTACCCTGGCTGATCTTAATTTGATTACCCTGTTGCTGTGCAGGAAATGTAAAACTTGTAGTGTATTTGAGGTTTAAAAAGACTTCTGAAGTTTGTCATTTCCACTTTGAAATTTCAGACTTGATTTTACCTTATGAAAAATGCATAAACTGCTACAAAATTGTCCATTAATTATAATCCATATAAAAATGTAGATTTCCTGTTACTGCAGGATTATTTTCCTGCTGTAGTAAACTGGCTCAAATTAAGATCCAACACCTGTATCAGGCACCTCAATTGGCTATTTAAGTATGTTGGCATCGGCAAGAGAACAGAACAGCGGATAGCTGTGACACTGTCTGAGACAGAGGAGAGACAAGGCCGTTTCCATTGAGCAGGATCTGAAAGGAGCTTTATGGAGTGTGGGAGAGCTGAGGCACAGGGAGAGGAGGGAGAGTGAGTCACTTATCAGCAGCTAGGCTCATTAGACCTGTACAGCCACAGGAGACATGACTGCAGAGCTGCCTCTGCCCTCACCTAGGCTACAGTAGAGGGACAGCCAGTGACAGCCAGCATACTGTGAAAGGGTGAGAGTATTCTATTGTGCTTTGTGTGCTGGACCTTGGCCTCATATTATCATTAAAGCAATATTGACGCTGTGGGAAATGGGTTAGACACACCTGAACCAACATGATGTGAATCCTATCAGTCTGGACTTCACTTAATGCATAAGGTATATTTGAGCGGATCATTAGTAGAACTATTTATTCTGCCATATGAAAGATGTCATAGTAGCTAAATAAATGAATGACAGAGAAACGTCTTCAGACCGCGTCAAGCCATGAGCGTCTTCCCTCACAAACATAAAGCCATGGGGTAGCTAGAATATAATAGAATAGACCAGATAATCAGGATGTCCACATGCCTTTTCAATCTTCATTATAAAGTTAACCACTCCATTGAGAGTCTCTGTCATTTTTAATTTGGAAACATTTCCTTGGCTGTTATCTTGCACAACACTTCATTAGCGCGCCCACGTACCGGAATTGTTTGAAACAAGAGTTGGCAAGTTATACCGCCTTTCACCTAACTGGTGTGTGTCAAACATGGGTCGGCTGCGAATCAATGCGATAATAGAAACCGGGCTACCAACAGGTATATTTGGAATTATAGGATGTTTTTATGGACATTTCAAATGAACGAAAACAACCAATTAAGAACATTACAATATAATCAGAGAACATAATAAACGACTAGAAACAACTTAAAATGGTTCTGCAGGGAATACAGTAATGGAAGGTCGGGAAAAAAAACAATTAACTGATCTGTAAAAACATAATTTACCTTGAAGTGACGTCCCTTTCTCCATTCTACATGTTATGCGACTCACAGCAGGGCACCTGCTATCAAAACGACACGAAATCCGTCTTATTCTCTTCTTATTCCTCAAGTTGTCGTTGACTATGGTTAGAAACGATTTCGTGTGGAATCCTTGAGTGATGATGATTAGTGCTGTGCGGCTAAATCCAGGAGAGTGGGAGCCAAGGAGTCTAGCTGAGATCAACGTAGGCTACACAGGCTGCATAGGGAAGGAAGGGAAAGGGGCTATGCATGGAAATCATCCCAACAATCATATACTCTCTGCAGGGATATGAGTCAGTCAGTGTTAGATCAAGTACAGCATGTTATATTATATAGTCACTAGTATATTGCTAACATCTGTTAATTGATCATCTTAATGTTTACTGTGAATGATGTGACCTACTCAAGCCTATTTGAAAAGCCTAATAACAATAATAATGTATTCAACTTCTGTAGCGCTTTTCATTACAAAAATAATCTCAAAGCACTTGAAAAACGCAGAAAAAGACAATCAAGAATAAAATAAAACAGCTACAGTATATGATAGGAGTCTCTACCACGATTTGAGTGTTTCCAGCCTCCAACAGATGGAGCAGACAGTCAATAGGGAATCACATGGCTTGAGCAGAGGGAGGTCAACAGTCCCACCTAATGTCACACCTGGTTTTATTTATTTGGAAAAACATTTTTGGAATTCCTTTTTTTTCAGTTGAAGCACCATGCAATGGCTTGGACATCTTAATCGATCAATAAAGAACAAGGGTCAAAACTACTGTATGCCTAAGGAAGTGAATAAGAACATTATTTACACAATACACATCAATGCAATATTGTTGAAAGGGTCATAGGCTATTTGATACTATGGTGCTAAAGTAAAACTACAGTATACCACACATTTTCCACTAGATGGTGGCCTAGTCTTACAAGTATTACATTTAGCATTTGAGTCATTTAACGCTCATATCCATTGCAATTTAGAACCAATCAATCAATGACAGTCAGCGATAGACTCCTCAACTTGTTAAATATTCAGCGTTGTCAACTTTTATTTTGAAATAAAATTGTCAAGTGTCGCAAGGAACGTAACTCTGAATATTAGATTTTTGATGATAGTCATATGGAAAGTGAAATGTGACAAATACGTTTAATTAAAGCCAGACTCAGTAAGTCCCAAATAAAATGTCACTACTTCACCAAAAGTATGTGGACACCTGCTGGTCGAACATCTCATTCCAAAATCATGGACATTAATAAGGAATTGGTCCCCCCTTTGCTGCTATAATAGCCTCCACTCTTTTGGGAAGGCTTTCCACTAGATGTTGGAACATTGCTGCAGGGACTTGCTTCTATTCAGCCACAAGAGCATTAGTGAAGTCGAGTAGTGATGTTGGGCGGTTCGGCCTGGCTCGCAGTCGACCTTCCAATTCATCCCAAAGGTGTTCGATGGGGTTGAGGTCTGGGCTCTGTGCAGGCCAGTCAAGTTCTTCCACACTAATCTCGACAAACCATTTCTGTATGGACCTCGCTTTGTGCATGGGGGCATTGTCATGCTGAAACAGGAAAGGGTCTTACCTAAACTGTTGCCACAAAGTTAGAAGGACAGAATCGTCTAAAATGTAATTTTATGCTGTAGCATTATGATGTCCCTTCACTGGAACTAAGGGGCCTAGCCCGAACCATGAAAAACAGCCCCAGACCATTATTCCTCCTCCACCAAACTTTACAGTTGGCACTATGCATTCAAGCAGGTAGCGTTTTCCTGGCCTCCGCCAAACCAAGATTCGTCCATCGGACTGTCAGATGGTGAAGCTTGATTCGTCACTCCAGAGAATCCGTTTCCACTGCTACGCGTTTTAGCACTCGGTTGTCCCATTCTGTGAGCTTGTGTAGCCTACCACTTCATGGTTGAGCCTTTGTTGCTCCTAGACATTTCCTATTCACAATAACAGCACTTACAGTTATTGTGACCCAGTGACCTGGGCAGATCTAGCAGGTCAGAAATTTGACAAACTGACTTGTTGGAAAGGTTGCATCCTATGACGGTGCCACATTGAAAGTCACTAAGCTCTTCTGTAAGGCCATGTTTGTCTTTGGAGATTGCATGGCTGTGTGCTCGATTTTATACACCAATCAGCAACGGGTGTGGCTGAAATAGACAAATCTACAAATTTGAAGGGGTGTCCACATACTTTTGTATATATAGTGTATCTCGAAATGTATAGATGAAAGGTTTTGCGAATTATAAGTACATTAGCTTTGTTTGCAAATTGCATGTCAGATTTCTCCAGGTAATTATGCATGTTGCATGCATAGGCCTATTGATAATTTTTCTCGCGCACGTTCTATCTGTCCTTCTGATCCATCCACGACAACAGCAACACTTACGTCGACAATACATATCTAGCCATATCGCTTTAAACACAAACGAGACTCTTAAATGAGAGTTGAGTGATACATAATATATGTGTAATTTAGCTGAGAAATTCATGATGTAAAGATGAATAATAATAATATTGACTCCAGTCCGTCTATGCGTCTGCCTGTCTGTGCAACAGCTGACGATATGCAGGAGCACAGATTTGAAAACACTGGTGGTGGTTCTGCCGTTACAAAATTGCTTTGATGTTGAGCTTCTGCGATTTTCATTCAGCAAGGGATTGAGAATATTTTCAGAGTGCAACACTTGCTAGTTGGACCATATTTTAGACTTCTCAGGACGACCAGTGTTGCCAGTAGCATGTTGGACACTATGGCTAATAATTACTAAAGTGAGCTCTATCTACTGGTAATTGAAGAAACTAACTTGCTAATTTAGCTGGCTAGCAAACAGATAGATCCACATACACATTGCTCGCAAATGTGCATAGCCTACCAGTGGGTGATTAGCCTACACAGTGGCGACGCATCATGTTTTGAGCCGGACCTGTATTTTTTTCCTGTTTTGCATGTTATTTTGGCATTAATAAGTATCACATATCAATTTGCAAACAATGTAAAAACAAATTTATTGAGTACAAACATGGTCTCTTTCTTGCTTCCTTGAGTAAGGCAGCTCCAAAATGCAGGTGTTTAAGCCTAGCTCAGTGCTTTCTGTGGTGGTGGGGCAGCCAGCGGAAAATACAGAGCGTAGGGGTAGGTAATGTTCTCTAGTTGCGCCGTGATTGGCTCACAGCAGAATCTACAGGGAGAGCTAGGCAGTTAAAACCGCCTTGGGTGCTGCCATAGAAGTGCCCCATCCAAGAAGGCTTAATAATCTTAGCTAGCAAGCTAAACAAACAGTCATCAGCATGAATCACATTGACATTCTACTGGAAAATCCTTTTCAATCCTTGTCATATGAAGAGAAATTATAGATAAAACGTATCGGTGCTCATCGGCCATTGGACATAAACATTACACAACAAGTTGGAAATCGCCAATTCAACAATGAGTGGTTTGAAAGGAATCAGTGGCTAACTGCAAGCATTGCAAAGCAATCACTATTTTGCTTCCCTTGCCTGCTATTTGTGGATAGGGCGTGTGGTCCAAGTCTGGGTTTAAGGATTTAAAACATCTGTCGGAAAGGGTCTCTTTTCCAAGCTTTAAAAGATAAACATTCCTAAACGACATTCCAAAACTATAGTTTGTTTTAACAAGACATTTGTTGAGTGGTTGTGACTCCAACCTAAGTGTATGTTAACTTCTAACTTCAACTGTATCCTAAGAATTGGCAATAGAAACTAAGGTAAAACAAATGAAAATGCACATAGTTTGCTGCAGTGGTGACACATCACCTGTTTTGAGCCCAACCTGTTGTTGTTTTGTCTATTTTGTGCATGACACAAGTAATTTTTCCAACAATTGTTTACAGACAAATTATTTCACTTCTAATTCACTGTATCACAATTCCCGTGGGTCAGAAGTTTACATACACAAAGTTGACTGTGCCTTTAAACAGCTTGGAAAATTCCAGAAAATGATGTCATGGCTCTAGAAGCTTCTGATAGGCTAATTGACACCATTTGAGTCAATTGGAGGTGTACCTGTGGATGTATTTCAAGGCCTACCTTCAAACTCAGTTCCTTTTTGCTTGACATCATGGGAAAATCAAAAGAAATCAGCCAAGACCTCAGAAAAAAAACTCCACAAGTCTGGTTCATCATTGGGAGCAATTTTCAAACGCCTGAAAGTACCACGTTCATCTGTACAAACAATAGTACGCAAGTATATACACCATGGGACCACACAGCCGTCATACTGCTCAGGAAGGAGACGCATTCTGTCTCCTAGATGAACATACTTTGGTGCGAAAAGTGCAAATCATTCCCCGACCTGCAAAGGACCCTTGTGAAGATGCTGTAGGAAACAGGTACAAAAGTATCTATATCCACAGTAAAACGAGTCCTATATCAACATAACCTGAAAGGCCGCTCAGCAAGGAAGAAGCCACTGCTCCAGAACCGCCATAAAAAAGCCAGACTACGGTTTGCAACTGCACATGGGGACAAAGATCGTACTTTTTGGAGAAATGTCCTCTGGTCTGATGAAACAAAAATGGAACTGTTTGGCCATAATGACCATCGTTATGTTTGGAGGAAAAAGGGGGAGGCTTGCAAGCCGAAGAACACCATCCCAACCGTGAAGCACGGGGGTGGCAGCATCATGTTGTGGGGGTGCTTTGCTGCAGGAGGGACTGGTGCACTAAACAAAATAGATGGCATCATGAGGTAGGAAAATTATGTGGAAATATTGAAGCAACATCTCAAGACATCAGTCAGGAAGTTAAAGCTTGATCACAAATGGGTCTTCCAAATGGACAATGACCCCAAGCATACTTCCAAAGTTGTGGCAAAATGGCTTAAGGACAACAAAGTCAAGGTATTGGAGTGGCCATCACAAAGCCTTGACCTCAATCCCATAGAAAATGTGTGGGCAGAACTGAAAAAGCGTGTGCGAGCAAGGAGGCCTACAAACCTGACTGAGTTACGCCAGCTCTGTCAGGAGGAATGGGCCAAAATTCACCCAACTTATTGTGGGAAGCTTGTGGAAGGCTACACGAAATGCTTGTCCCAAACTAAACAATTTAAAGGCGATGCTACCAAATACTAATTGAGTGTATGTAAACTTCTGACCCACTGGGAATGTGATGAAAGAAAGAAATCATTCTCTCTACTATTATTCTGACATTTCACATTCTTAAAATAAAGTGGTTATCCTAACTGACCTAAGACAGGGAATTTTTACTAGGATTAAATGTCAGGAATTGTGAAAAACTGAGTTTAAATGTGTTTGGCTAAGGTGTATGTAAACTTCCCATCTTCAACTGTTTATCCATTATAATAATGTATCCTTAATAAATTAACTTGCCTCGGTCAGAGAAGTTGTCAGTCTCATCACATTCATGGCACAGTGGAGATGACAAACAAAACTGCAACATGTTGCATATGTCGGACACGCTAGGATTGTTACATGGGGACGAAATATTGTCTAGACGCTTTTTTCCAGGGGAGATTAAGTCTATACATTTACTGGCTGGGCTGTGGGACAGTGGATGCGCATTGTTAAATCTTACTGAACTGTTAACAGGCATTCCCCATGGAATATGGAAATTGTGGTGCTATAACTCCCTGCTATCAACCAATCCGCATCCAGGACCCAAACAACCCGTTTTGTAACTGACCGACCGGCTCGATTCGTTCTTAAGTAGCAACATTTTTAATTGTGTTTTTTACATTGGATAAAAGTAAACACTCAGAGCTAGAAAAGGGTATATCATACACTAGGAACAATGTGAAAGTAATTCTGCTTTGAAAATTGGTCGACTTGTAACCCCACTTTTCAAAAAAAATCCCTTTAATGTTTTTGTACACCTACTGGCAGGGCCGGCCATGGACATTCTGCTGCCCTAGGCGAGACAAAAAACTGCCGCCCCCCTCCTATCCCGCTAAACTATGTACAGCAGGAGTTGGCAATAGGTTTGGGCTTGGGACAATTTTTTTCTCAGCTAAAAGTTGGAGGAACAGAACATAATGGCAGCCCAATTCATATGCTACAGATTAAACACAAATTTTAACACATCTGGTTAGTAGGCTATATAATCAGTTCAATGTCAATAACAGCCTAATATTTTCAATCTGATTACATTGATAAAATCACCAATGTCTCTATTAAATTTGATTGGTATATTTATTTGTGCATTGATTGGGGAAAAACAGCTTGCAATCAAGAGAAAATGTTGCGCTGAAAAAGTCCCAAAAGAAAGGTGGATAAGGTTCCACGGATTGGGAGAAAACATTTACCGAAGTCTAAGGCATTGGTGGCATTTAGTCTAAGGCATTTAGCTCTACCATATTTTCAGACATACTATTGGGCTGCAAATTTCAGAGCCCCTTTGTACTGGCTACAGACGGATCCTACTCACCCAAGACCTCTCTGGGTCCAGATCGAATCTGAATCATGTAAACCTCCTGCACTTTCCTCTGTGTTGTGCTCGTCTCTCCCAATATCCCTCGGCAAAAGGTGTGTCAACCCAATTGTAAAGCAGTCTCTTAAAAGTTGGAATCAGTTCCGTTTAGCATTTAGCCTTCGAGGCTTTTCTCTCTATCAGGCCCAATCAATTATGGGGCTTTTGGCATCTGGCACCTACTGGGCCTCTTCTCACCAGCCCAATTATTCTTTGATGATACATTTGTCTCTTTTGCTCAGCTACAGGAAAAGTTCAAACTTCCCCAATCCTACTTCTTCCACTATCTCCAGACTAGGAACTTTGTTAGAGCTAACACACCTGAATTTCCCAATAGGCCTTTGAGTACAGCTATAGAGAGCATCTTTGAGCTGGCCAAGCTTCCTAAGGGTGCAATTTCAGATGTACAGTACCAGTCAAAAGTTTGGACACACCTTCTCATTCAAGGGTTTTCTTTATTTTTACTTTTTTCTACATAATAGAATAATAGTCAAGACATCAAAACTATTCAATAACACATATGGAATCATGCAGTAACCAAAAACGTGTTAAACAAATCAAAACATTTGTTGTATTTATTTATACTCTGATGGCATTCTTATTAAAACAAAAATGAATATGTATTTGACACCCCTGTGCTTTACTGGTAGGAGGAGCATTTCTTTGTGTTTTTTTCAGAGGACATTGAGGTTGGTGATTGATTTGATGGTGCCTATTGATTTTTATTGAATGTGACTTGTGGATCCCTTATTTCTCTTGCCCTGTCAGAGACTAAAATGTGAGCTTGTTGTGCACTGTTTTTTAAATTTTGTTTACACTTACATTGTTTACAGAAAATTGTAAACTTTAATTTTGGTCTATGGACATGACTGTCTGTGAGTGTGAGTGGTTGCATTTCTCCACCCTATCCCTCGTCTGTTTACAGGAACAATGACGAGGTGACCCCTTTACCCTTATCCTACTCCTCCTCTGTTACTCTGGTGATGTAGAGGTTAACCCAGGCCCTGCAGCCCCCAGCATCACTCCCATTCCCCAGGAGCTCTCATTTGTTGACTTCTGTAACCATAAAAGCCTTGGCTTCATGCATGTTAACATTAGAAGCCTCCTCCCTAAGTTTGTTTTATTCAGTGCTTTAGCACACTCCGCCAACCCTGATGTCCTTGTCGTGTTTGAATCCTGGCTTAGGAAGGCCACCAAAAATTCTGAAATTTCCATCCCCAACTACAACATTTTCAGTCAAAATAGAACTGCCAAAGGGGGAGGAGTTGCAATCTACTGCAGAGAAAGCCTGCAAAGTTCTGTCATACTTTCCAGGTCTATGCCCAAACAGTTCAAGCTTCAATTTTTTTAAGTTAATCTCTCCAGAAATAAGTCTATCACTGTTGACCCCCCTCAGCTCCCAGCTGTGCCCTGGGCATCATATGTGAATTGATTGCCTCCCATCTATCTTCAGAGTTCGTTCTGTTAGGTGACCTAAACTGGGATATGCTTAACACCCCGGCAGTCCTACAATCTAAGCTAGATGCCCTCAATCTCACACAAACTATCAACGAACCCACCAGGTACAACCCTAAATCTGTAAACATGGACACCCTCATAGATATTATCCTGACCAACTTGCCCTCCAAATACACCTCTGCTGTTTTCAACAGGATCTCAGCGATCACTGCCTCATTGCCTGCATCCGCTATGGGTCCGTGGTCAAACGACCACCCCTCATCACTGTCAAACGCTTCCTAAAACACTTCTGCGAGCAGGCCTTTCTAATCGACCTGGCCTGGTATCCTGGAAGGATATTGACCTCATCCTGTCAGTCGAGGATGCCTGGTCGTTCTTTAAAAGTAATTTCCTCACCAACTTAAATAAGCATGCCCCTTTCAAAAAATGTAGAACTAAGAACAGATAGCCCTTGGTTCACTCCAGACCTGACTGCCCTCGAACCAGCACAAAAACATCCTGTGGCGGACTGCACTAGCATCAAATAGTCCCTGCGATATGCAACTTTTCAGGGAAGTCAGGAACCAATACACGCAGTCAGTCAGGAAAGCAAAGGCTAGCTTTTTCAAACAGAAATTTGCATCCTGTAGAGCTCTAACTCCAACAAGTTTTGGTACACTGTAAAGTCCATGGAGAATAAGAGCACCTCCTCCCAGTTTCCCACTGCTCTGAGGCAAGGTAACACTGTCACCACCGATAAACCCGCGATAATCGAGAATTCCAATAAGCATTTCTCTACTGCTGGCCATGCTTTCCTCCTTGCTACCCCAACCCCGGCAAACAGCTCCGCACCCCCCGCAGCTACTTGCCCAAGCTCCCCAGTTTCTCCTTCACCCAAATCCAGATAGCAGATGTTCTGAAAGAGCTGCAAAACCTGGACCCGTACAAATCAGCTGGGCTGAACAACCTGGACCCTCTCTTTCTAAAATTATCCACCGTCATTGTTGCAACCCCTACTACCAGTTTGTTCAACCTCTCAATCGTATTGTCCGAGATCCCTAAAGATTGGAAAGCTGCCGCGGTCATCCCCCTCTTCAAAGGGGGTGACACTCTAGACCCAGACTGTTATAGACCTATATCCATCCTGCCCTGCCTTTCTAAAGTCTTCGAAAGCCAAGTTAATAAACAGATCACCGACCATTTCGAATCCCACTGTACCTTCTCCGCTGTGTAATCCGGTTTCCGAGCTGGTCACGGGTGCACCTCAGCCACGCTCAAGGTACTAAACAATATCCTAACCGCCATCGATAAAAGACAGTACTGTGCAGCCATCTTCATCGACCTGGCCAAGGCTTTCGACTCTGTCAATCACTGTATTCTTATCGGCAGACTCAACAGCCTTGGTTTCTCAAATGACTGCCTGGTTCACCAACTGCTTCTCAGACAGAGTTTAGTGTGTCAAATCGGAGGGCCTGTTGTCCGGACCTCTGGCAGTCTCTATGGAGGTGCCACAGGGTTCAATTCTCGGGCCGACTCTTTTCTCTGTATATATCAACGATGTCGCTCTTGCTGCGGGTGATTCCCTGATCCACCTCTACGCAGATGACACCATTCTGTATACATCTGGCACTTCTTTGGACACTGTGTTAACAAACCTCCAAACGAGCTTCAATGCCATACAACACTCCTTCCGTGACCTCCAGCTGCTCTTAAACGCTAGTAAAACTAAATGCATGCTTTTCAACCATTCGTTGCCCGCACCCGCCCGCCCACTAGCATCACTACTCTGGACGGTTCTGACTTAGAATATGTGGACAACTACAAATACCTAGGTGTCTGGCTAAACTGTAAACTTTCCTTCCAGACTCATATTAAATATCTCCAATCCAAAATAAATCTAGAATCTGCTTCCTTTGCTCACTTCCTTTGCTCACGAACAAAGCCTCCTTTGCTCACGCCGCCAAACATACCCTCGTAAAACTGACTATCCTACTGATCCTCGACTTCGGCGATGTCATCTACAAAATAGCCTCCAACACTCTACTCAGCAAACTGGATGCAGTCTATCACAGTGCCATCCGTTTTATCACCAAAGCCCATATACCACCCACCATTGCGACCTGTATGCTCTAGTCAGCTGGCCCTCGCTACCTATTTGTCGCCAAACCCACTCGCTCCAGGTCATCTATAAGTCGATGCTAGGTAAAGCTCCGCCTTATCTCAGCTCACTGGTCACGATAACAACACCCACCCATAGCACGCGCTCCAGCAGGTATATCTCACTGGTCATCCCCAAAGACTGGAACGAATTGCAAAAATCGCTGAAGCTGGAGACTTATATTTCCCTCATTAACTTTAAACATCAGCTATCTGAGCAGCTAACTGATCGCTGCAGCTGTACATAGGCCATCTGTAAATAGCCCATCTAATCTACCTACCTCATCCCCATATTGTTTTTATTTACTTTTCTGCTCTTTTGCACACCAGTATTTCTATATGCACATCATCATCTGCACATCTATCACTCCAGTGTTAATTTGCTCAATTGTAATTACTTCGCTACTATGGCTTATTTATTGCCTTACCTCCTCACGCCATTTGCACACACTGTATATAGACTTTATTTTTTTATATTGTGTTATTGACTGTACGCTTGTTTACTCAATGTGTAACTCTGTGTTGTTGTTTGTGTCGCACTGCTTTGCTTTATCTTGGCCAGGTCGCAGTTGTAAATGAGAACTTGTTCTCAACTAGCCTATCTGGTTAAATAAAGGTGAAATAAAAATAAATAAATACCTAGGTGTCTGGTTGGACTGTAAACTCTCCTTCCAGACTCACATCAAGCATCTCCAATCCAAAATTAAATCTAGAATCGGGCTTCATATTTCGCAACAAAGCCTCCTTCACTCATGCTGCCAAACATACCCTCGTAAAACTGACTATCCTACCCATCTTTGACTTCGGCGATGTCATTTACAAAAAAGCCTCCAACACTCTACTCACCACTGCTACCTGTATGCTCTCGTTGGCTGGCCATCACTACATATTCGTCGCCAAACCCACTGGCTCCAGGTCATCTATAAGTCTTTGCTAGGTAAATCCCCGCCTTATATTAGCTCACTGGTCACCATAGCAACACCCACCCGTAGCACACGCTCCAGCAGGTATATTTCACTGGTCATCCCCAAAGCCAACACTTCCTTTTGCCACCTTACCTAACAGGTCTCTGCTGCCAATGACTGGAACGAATTCCAACAATCACTGAAGCTGGAGTCTTATATCTCCCTCTCTAACTTTAAGCATCAGCTGTCAGAGAAGCTTACCGATCACTGTACCTGTACACAGCCAATCTGTAAATAGCACACCCAACTACCTCATCCCTATATTATTACTTAACCTCTTGCTCTTTTGCACCCTAGTATCTCTACTTGCACAACATCATCTGCACATCTATCACTCCAGTGTTAATGCTAAATTGTATTTATTTCGCATCTATGGCTTATTTATTGCCTACCTCCCAACTCTTCTACATTTGCACACACTGTACATAGATTTTTCTATTGTGTTTTTGACTGTACGTTTGTTTTTGTATAACTCTGTGTTGTTGTTTGTGTCGCACTGCTTTGCTTTATCTTGGCCAGGTCGCAGTTGTTAATGAGAACTTGTTCTCAACTGGCCTACCTGGTTAAACAAAGGTGAAGTACATTTAAAAAATATATATATTGTGGTGGCAGCATCATGCTGTGGGGATGTTTTTCAGCGGCAGGGACTGGGAGACTAGTCAGGATCGAGGGAAAGAACGGAGCAAAGTACAGAGAGATCCTTGATGAAAACCTGCTCCAGAGCATTCAGGACCTCAGACTGGGGGGGGGGGGGGGGGGGGGGGGTTCACCTTCCAACAGGACAAAGACCTGTTGGAGGGTGAAGACAACACAAGAGTGGCTTTGGGACAAGTCTCTGAATGTCCTTGAGTGGCCCAGCCAGAGCCCGGACTTGAACCAGATTGAACATCTCTAGAGAGACCTGAAAATAGATGTGCAGCGACGCTATCCATCCAAACTGACAGAGCTTGAAAGGATCTGTAGAGAAGAATGGGAGGAACTCTATAAATACAGGTGTGCCAAGCTTGCAGCGGCATACCCAAGAAAACTTGAGGGTGTAATCGCTGCCAGAGGTGCTTCAACAAAGTACTGAGCAAAAGGTCTGAATACTTATGTACATGTGATATTTCTGTTTTTTATTTTTAATACATTTGCAATGTCAAATTCAGGTAGCCTAGTCAAATAATTAACATCCAATCACATTAACCGTTACTCTCTCGTGGGAATTCCACTAACGGCCCGGATTTAGCCAAACGTAGCTGCTACTCATTTTGTTTGCTCTAAAATGGATAAATGGTTAAAAAAAGTAAGACCCGCATCCATAGAGACACATACCAGCTCTACTGGTAGTACTGCTACGACCAGCAGTACTACACCTGCACCTGTCGACGACACAAGTTGTTCTCCTTCCATGAGCACATCCAATGCTAACATCAGTAATTCTACATTTGTTGTTAGTCCGGCTAGAATGGACACTGACAGTTGTGAATCTGATGCAGCTGAAGAGCTACTGCCCCCTTACCCGGTATAGCACCGAACAACAGACAGGGACGTTGGTCCATCGAAGAGGCGCAAATATGATGAGAACTACATTGATTTGGGGTTCACTTATATTGGGAGTAGTGCCTTTCCTCAGCCACAGTGTGTTATATGTGCAAAAGTACTGTCTCACAACTCAATTAAACATTCACTCTTGCACAGACATTTAGAAACAAAACATGCCAATTTGAAAAATAAGCCACGGGAGTTTTTTGAATTAAGACGACTTCCGAGTAGTAAGACATGTATAAAAGCAACAGATACCATTAATGAAGCGTCTTATATGGTGAGCTAAAAAGTAGCTAGGACAGGCAAGCCCCATACTATTGTGGAGGAGGAAGACACCCTCTTCTGCAAACCACTGGAAACCAGGACAACAGGAGAGGATATTTTTACAAACTGGACAGCTTTGTGACATCAAATGGACTTTGGTGGTCAAGATGGTCAAGATGTATCTGTACTGATGGCGCAAAACCCATGACAGGGAGACATAGTCGAGTGGTAACGTGCATGCAAGCAGTTGCTCCTGACGCCACTTGGGTACACTGTAGCATCCACCGAGAGGCTTTTGCTGCCAAGGGAATGTCTGACAGCTTGAAAGACGTTTTGGACACTACAATGAAAATGGTAAACTTTGTTAAAGCAAGGCCCCTGAACACCTGTGTATTTTCCGCAGTATGCAATGTTATAGGCAGCCACCATGTAACGCTTTTACAACATACAGAAGTGCGCTGGTTATCAAGGGGCAAACTATTGACACAAGCTTAAAGTTTTCATATCCTGACCATAATTTTCACTTGTCTGACCGCTTGCATGAAGATGAGTTTCTCACACAACTGGCCTATCTGGGTGATGTTTTTTCCCGTCTGAATGATCTGAATCTAGGATTACAGGGACTCTCCGCAACTATATTCAATGTGTGGGACAAAATTGAGGCTATGATTAAGAAGTTGGAGCTCTTCTCTGTCTGCATTAACAAGGACAACACACATCATTGTATGATTTTTTGTGTGCAAATGAACTCAAGCTTACGGACAATGTCAAATGTGATATAGCGAAGCACCTGAGTGAGTTGGGTGCACAATTACGCAGGTACTTCCCCGAAACGGATGACACAAACAACTGGATTCGTTATCCCTTTCATGCCCTGCCTCCAGTCCACATACCGATATCTGAACAAGAGAGCCTCATCGAAATTGCAACAAGCGCTTCTGTGAAAATGTAATTTAATCAGAAGCCACTGCCAGATTTCTGGATTGGGCTGCGCTCAGAGTATCCTGCCTTGGCAAATCGCGTTGTTAAGACACTGATGCCCTTTGCAACCACATACCTATGTGAGAGTGTTCCCACATGCTTCAAGTGTTCCCACATGCTTCAAGAGGGCAACCATTGTTCCTGTTCCCAAGAAAGCTAAGGTAACTGAGCTAAACGACTACCGCCCCGTAGCACTCACTTCCGTCATCATGAAGTGCTTTGAGAGACTAGTCAAGGACCATATCACCTCCACCCTACCGGACACCCTAGACCCACTCCAATTTGCTTACCGACCCAATAGGTCCACAGACGACGCAATCGCAACCACACTGCACACTGCCCTAACCCATCTGGACAAGAGGAATACCTATGTGAGAATGCTGTTCATCGACTACAGCTCAGCATTTAACACCATAGTACCCTCCAAACTCGTCATCAAGCTCGAGACCCTGGGTCTCGACCCCGCCCTGTGCAACTGGGTCCTGGACTTCCTGATGGGCCGCCCCCAGGTGGTGAGGGTAGGCAACAACATCTCCACCCCGCTGATCCTCAACACTGGGGCCCCACAAGGGTGCGTTCTGAGCCCTCTCCTGTACTCCCTGTTCACCCACGACTGCGTGGCCATGCACGCCTCCAACTCAATCATCAAGTTTGCGGATGACACTACAGTGGTAGGCTTGATTACCAACAACGACGAGACGGCCTACAGGGAGGAGGTGAGGGCCCTCGGAGTGTGGTGTCAGGAAAATAACCTCACACTCAACGTCAACAAAACAAAGGAGATGATTGTGGACTTCAGGAAACAGCAGAGGGAGCACCCCCCTATCCACATCGACGGGTCAGTAGTGGAGAAGGTGGAAAGTTTTAAGTTCCTCGGTGTACACATCACGGACAAACTGAATTGGTCCACCCACACAGACAGCGTTGTGAAGAAGGCGCAGCAGCGCCTCTTCAACCTCAGGAGGCTGAAGAAATTCGGCTTGTCACCAAAAGCACTCACAAACTTCTACAGATGCACAATCGAGAGCATCCTGTCGGGCTGTATCACCGCCTGGTACGGCAACTGCTCCGCCCACAACCGTAAGGCTCTCCAGAGGGTAGTGAGGTCTGCACAACGCATCACCGGGGGCAAACTACCTGCCCTCCAGGACACCTACACCACCCGATGTCACAGGAAGGCCATAAAGATCATCAAGGACAACAACCACCCAAGCCACTGCCTGTTCACCCCGCTATCATCCAGAAGGCGAGGTCAGTACAGGTGCATCAAAGCAGGGACCGAGAGACTGAAAAACAGCTTCTATCTCAAGGCCATCAGACTGTTAAACAGCCACCACTAACATTTAGCGGCCGCTGCCAACATACTGACTCAACTCCAGCCACTTTAATAATGGGAATTGATGGAAATTATGTAAAAATGTACCACTAGCCACTTTAAACAATGCCACTTAATATAATGTTTACATACCCTACATTACTCATCTCATATGTATATGTATATACTGTACTCTATATCATCTACTGCATCTTGCCATCTCTATGTAATACATGTATCACTAGCCACTTTAAACTATGCCACTTTATGTTTACATACCCTACATTACTCATCTCATATGTATATACTGTACTCTATACCATCTACTGCATCTTGCCTATGCCGTTCTGTACCATCACTCATTCATATATCTTTATGTACATATTCTTTATCCCTTTACACTTGTGTGTATAAGGTAGTAGTTGTGGAATTGTTAGGTTAGATTACTTGTTGGTTATTACTGCATTGTCGGAACTAGAAGCACAAGCATTTCGCTACACTCGCATTAACATCTGCTAACCATGTGTATGTGACAAATACAATTTGATTTGATTTGATTTGATTTGAGTGGATTCTTGGCCCTCACTAGCATGAAAACTAAATACAGGCACAGACTGTGTGTGGAAAATGATTTAAGACTGAGACTCTCCAATACAACCCAACATTGCAGAGTTATGTGCATCCTTTCAAGCACAACCTTCTTATTAACCTGTGGTGAGTAATTCACAATTTTCAATTAACAAATAAGGTTTTATATGTAAAATGGTTAAATAAAAAGCAAAATTATTGATGATTATTATATTATTATTTGTGCCCTGGTCCTATAAGAGCTCTTTGTCACTTCCCACGAGCAGGGTTGTGACAACAACTCATACTCACTCTTATGTTTAAATGTATTGTATAGTGTGTGTGTGTGTGTGTGTGTGTGTGGCAGGCTTACAATGATGGCAAAAAACAACATTTGAGAGTGTGCTGACCCTGGTCAGAGGGGGTACGCAGCTGGAGGTTGAATCTTTGAAGGGGTACGGGACATAAAACGTTTGGGAATCACTGCTCTAGTAGGTTGAAGTTCTCTGTAGGGTTCCTTCCCACTTTACACAGACAAGACTCCTACTCTGTGCTGTTCTGAGTGTTTGTTTGAAGACTGTTTCTTCCTGTGTTGGAGTGTCCTTGGCTGACGACAAAGAGCAGGACACACACTCCACCACTGAGGCCATGATAGTCAGCCTTCAGGAGCAGCTGCAGGTAAACTGAGTTGGACCACACTGCGAACACATCTCAGCTATCTCTTGTTCTGTGTAAAACTGTAGTTAACTTAGAAGTTCTCTCATGGGTTTCACATTCACTCTCAGGCGAGTACAGATGCTGTTAGTGAGGTGGAGAGAAGAAGGAGGAGAAGGTGTCGTCGGATGAGGTAACAGAGTAACTTTTATTATTTACTTGGAATATACATGTAGTACCTAGTTATTGGCCATAGGTAATGTCCTGTTACTGTGGGTAACTGAATGTGTCTGTCACCAAGCTGAGGCTGACTATGAGGAGGACTTTCAGTCCTCTGGGGAGAGTGAGAGTAAGGAGAGCAACTCCAGGTTCAGCCACAGCTCCAGCAGTGGCCAAAGCAGCAGCACCAACAGCACTGACAAGCACTTACCTTCTCCTCCTGAGCAGAGCAAAAGCCAGGTGAGTTATCCCTTCATATTGGTTGATGTTTTTGGATGCTTTTGTATTGTCCGTGTCTCGAAAGGTTCCTCTTTGAAGTGTCCAGTACAGTCTCCTACTAGAACTATTCCCTGTTCCACACTCTGTCCAGACACAGGCCAGCCGCACCACAGTCGCCCAAGTCAGTCCAGCCAAAGAGGTGAAAAAGAACAAACCTCAAGATGAGCTCGATGAGCTTCTGTACTTGCTCGGGGATGAGTGGTCCGATGATGATTTCGGCCTCAGTGGGACAAAGATGAAGCAGCCCAGTAAGCTGCAGCAGCCACTGGCAAAGGCAGGTGGAAACCAGCAGCTCCAGGCTGAAGCAGGTGGCAAAAGAGCCTGCCAAAGAACCAAACAAGCCAAAGCCTAAGCCAAAGAAGGCTAAGATCCCTATGGTGGTGGCCCACACAGTGCCTGAGGTGACCAGGCTGGTGCATCTGGCCACTGGGCACATTTGGACCCACTGCAACCTGGCACGGGCCACGCATCCTGGCTGACAAGGACAAACCAGACATCCCTCTGGGGATATATGCAGAGGGATGTGATCTTGATACCCAAAGCAAGCATAGCTACAGGATGGTAAGCCTTGTTGTAAATGCATAGATTACCACTTTTCACACATCGATTCAGGCAATCAGCTATTTCACCCAATAAGTGTGAATTAGCTAACATGATATGGAACACTAGGGAATGGAAATCTCCTGACCTGACACATTCTTTTTACAGGTGGTTGCTCATTGTTTGTGTGGTTTGGAGTGACCCTTGTATGTCTCTGTTTTTGACCTCAGCTGGGAGATCCTAAAGGACATCAATGATGTTGCTCTTGCTGCGGGCGATTCCCTGATCCACCTCTACGCAGACGACACCATTCTGTATACTTCTGTCCCTTCCTTGGACACTGTGCTATCTAACCTCCAAACGAGCTTCAATGCCATACAACACTCCTTCCGTGGCCTCCAACTGCTCTTAAACGCTAGTAAAACCAAATGCATGCTTTTCAACCGTTCACTGCCTGCACCCGCCCGCCCAACTAGCATCCCCACCCTGGACGGTTCCGACCTAGAATATGTGGACATCTATAAATACCTAGGTGTCTGGCTAGACTGTAAACTCTCCTTCCAGACTCATATTAAACATCTCCAATCCAAAATCAAATCAAGAATCGGCTTTCTATTTCGCAACAAAGCCTCCTTCACTCACGCCGCCAAACTCACCCTAGTAAAACTGACTATCCTACCGATCCTCGACTTCGGCGATGTCATCTACAAAATAGCTTCCAATACTCTACTCAGCAAACTGGATGCAGTCTATCACAGTGCCATCTGTTCTGTTACTAAATCACCTTATACCACCCACCACTGCGACCTGTATGCTCTAGTCGGCTGGCCCTCGCTACATATTCGTCGCCAGACCCACTGGCTCCAGGTCATCTATAAGTCCATGCTAGGTAAAGCTCCGCCTTATCTCAGTTCACTGGTCACGATATCAACACCCACCCGTAGCACGCGCTCCAGCAGGTATATCTCACTGATCATCCCAAAAGCCAACACCTCATTTGGCCGCCTTTCCTTCCAGTTCTCTGCTGCCTGTGACTGGAACGAATTGCAAAAATCGCTGAAGTTGGAGACTTTTATTTCCCTCACCAACTTTAAACATCTGCTATCTGAGCAGCTAACCGATCGCTGCAGCTGTACATAGTCCATCTGTAAACAGCCCACCCAATTTACCTACCTCATCCCCTTACTGTTTTTATTTATTTACTTTTCTGCTCTTTTGCACACCAGTATCTCTACTTGCTCATGATCATCTGATGATTTATCACTCCAGTGTTAATTTGCTAAATTGTAATTATTCGCTCCTATGGCCTATTTATTGCCTACCTCATGCCTTTTGCACACAATGTATATAGACTCATTTTGTTTTTTTCCTACTGTGTTATTGACTTGTTTATTGTTTACTCCATGTGTAACTCTGTGTTGTCTGTTCACACTGCTATGCTTTATCTTGGCCAGGTCGCAGTTGTAAATGAGAACTTGTTCTCAACTAGCCTACCTGGTTAAATAAAGGTGAAATAAAAAATAAATAAAAAAAACATCTTCCCAGAAGGAAAAGTTAAGAGGCTGCCATGGGAGAAGCCTGAGGACAGACACCACACCTACAAGTGCACCCTCAGCTTCGATAATATGGCAGAGGTTCAGGTGAAACATAAGCAGGATTTGTGGAGTCAAGTCTTCCCGTGTATGGGTGTGTTTCTGTATGTGTGTGTTTCTGTATGGGTGTGTTTCTGTGTGGGTGTGCGTCTGTGCGTGCGTGCATGTTTATTAACACTGCTTGTGAGGTTTTAAAGGCCTATGGCTGCAAGAAGGTAGAGGTGGCCCTAACCAATAAGTTTGGCCAGACCTTCCCAACAAGCCTCAAGCAAGAGGAAGCTGGACAGCGTGGACCACATTCTGGTAAGCTTTTTACAAGTGTGTTATCATTGTCCAAAACTGACACACACTGCTGGACCTAACGTAGCGTGTTGGGCTCTTTCTGCATCAGGAGATGCAAGAGGAGTTGGCCATAAAAATGAGGATGGCTGACAGCTTCTTTGAAAACCTGCTGGAGTACACCATTGGTGTCCTCAACTCTATCAAATAAATACTGTAATTCTGCTACTTGTGTTTTTTGTATATTCTGACTCTGAAGGTTATCAGTGGTCCTCCAGAATTCACCCCTGTAATCTCAGAGGTTCAGATGAGGCATAAGCAGGATTTGTCTTGCTGTGTGTGTGTGTGTGTGTGTGTGTGTGTGTGTGTGTGTGTGTGTGTGTGTGTGTGTGTGTGTGTGTGTGTGTGTGTGTGTGTGTGTGTGTGTGTGTGTGTGTGTCATCGATGGGATCAATTCTAAATGAAGGCAGTGAATTCAGGAAGTAAATTAAAATTACAATTACAAGTGCTTGATGCGTCACTACAGACCCGGGTGCAATCCCAGCCTGTGTCACAGCCAGCCGTGACCGGGAGACCCATGAGGCGGCGCACAATTGGCCCAGCGTAGTCCGGGTTAGGGGAGGGTTTGGCCGGCCGGGATTTCCTTGTCCCATCGCGCTCCAGTGACTCCTTGTGGTGTGCCGGGCACCTGCAAGCTGACTTCGCCGCCAGTTTCCTCCGACACATTGGTGCTTCTGGGTTAAGCAAGCAGTGTGTCAAGAAGCAGTGCGGCTTAGCAGGGTCGTGTTTCAGAGGATGCATGACTCTCGACCTGTAAAAGTACTTTTTTTGTTAAATGTTAAATTCAAATCACTTCCTGAAATGACTGCCTTCAAATCAAATTGAGCCCAACCCTTGTGTGTGTGTGTGTGTGTCAAGACTGCTTCTGTCTGCCATATGGTGTGGGCTAGCACAAACTAGCCCACACCAAGCCCAACAAGGGCTTGACCACACCAATTGCACATCAGCCCAACACAGGCTAGCCTATAGCCCATCTGGCTTGCCCACACCAAGCCCACATCAGCACAACACAGGCTAGCACACACCAGCCCAACACGGGCTAACCCATACCAAACCCAGTACGTGCTATCCCACACCCAAGTAAGATATTTCATGTAGAGACAGGGGCTCATTAGAATATTTGGGGGCGTGGTTTGCCACAGTTCTTTTTGTGCAACCTTTACTGAGTGTCGTTCCAGTTTAAGTGTTCTGTTGTGTGATGCATTGACAAAAAATCTTGTACACTGCCAATAATTAAGTCTTAAATAAGACTTAACCAGATAAACGAGAGGAAAGTTAACCAGCAGAACAACTCAAAACTTCTTACATATACTGAACAAAAATATAAATGCAACATGCATCAATTTAAAAGATTTTACTGAGTTACAGTTCATATAAGGAAATCAGGTCAATTTAAATTGATTAATTAGGCCCTAATCTATGGATTTCACATGACTGGAAATACAGATATGCATCTGTTGGTCACAGACACTTCGAAAAAATTTAGGGGCGTGGATCAGAAAACCAATCAGTATCTGGTCTGACCACCAGTTGATCAGGCTGTTAATTGTGGCCTGTGGAATGTTGTCCCACTCCTCTTCAATGGCTGTGCAAAGTTGTTGGATATTGGCGGGAACTGGAACATGTTGTCATACACGTCGATCCATAGCATTCCAAACATGCTCAATGGCTGACATGTCTGGTGAGTACGCAGGCCATTGAAGAACTGGGACATTTTAAGCTTCCAGGAATTGTGTACAGATCCTTGTGACATGAGGTGTGCACTTTCATGCTGAAAGGCCAGCATCCCGGAGTCGCCTCTTTACTGTTGACGTTAAGACTGGTGTTTTGCGGGTACTATTTAATGAAGCTGCCAGTTGAGGACTTGTGAGGTGTCTTTCTCAAACTAGACAGTCTAATGTACTTGTCCTCTTGCTCAGTTGTGCACCGGGGCCTCCCACTCCTCTTTCTATTCTGGTTAGAGCCGGTTTGCGCTGTTCTGTGAAGGGAGTAGTACACAGCGTTGTACGAGAGCTTCAGTTTCTTTCGCTTCAACAGCTGCATATTATGAAGATATCAAAGTGTCACCAACAAAAAATTTAAACAATAGGCCTATAGCAAATGCAGCATATGGCATTCATTCTTCACATGTAAATAGCACTTTTCAGTAGTGCTCAAAGCATGCCATTCCATGAGCACAGCATTTATTTTTCAACTCGAATCAATGAGCCCAATCAGTCCTCTATGACAACAAATTCATAAACAGAATAGGGCTGGCTAATAAGTCCTTCGTTTTGGGGTCATGCTCAGGTAAAACAATTTGGCTAATCTATACTTCAATATTTCCAAGTCCTAAGGGGTATAACATTTATTGGAATGACTGGAATTCTGATAGACTTAGATTTTTAATGTGAAGACAATTTAATCGTATTATTATATGTAGTAGAAAGGAATGGGTTACAAGAATCCTACATAACCAGCCCATAGGGTTAAATTTACCATCCATATATGCCAGCTATGTAAGCTTTAACATTGATTTATCCTGCAATAGATGTCATTCAAATGGTAACATACATTTTTGTCTTCTTCTAATGCCTCTTAAAGGGAAAGTAATCTAAAAGTAACAGAATGTAATCAGCTTACATTACTGAATTTGGGTAATCCGAAAGTTACGTTACTGATTACAATTTTGGACAGGTTACTAGTAACTGTAACGGATTACATTAAGAAAGTAACCTACCCAACCCTGCTTGATAGTTATTATATTCAAGAAATGTCTGAATGGCTACTTTGTTTGAATGGATCCGTGAATGTCCTTGTATACTGGAAGTTCAATGTAAAGTGAGTGTCTGTTTACTGGAAATATTTGCAGTACCTGAAAAAAGCTGCAGAGACTGTTGTAATTGTCAAGTTTCCTTTTTATTTTCATATTCTAAAATGCAAAGGACATAACAGGATTTGAGAATAAATCCCAGGTTGAGTGCACAAAAATGTTCCACTGCAAGCTATTATTTACAAGAAAAAAGTAACATACTGTATCTATATGTAATTCAACAGGTACCAATATTCAGTGTGGACCTTGCACACTTACTTAGACAAAATAGTAGAACGCAGACATGACAGTTGAATTCACTTTTCATCATGTTTCTGAACATAGTATACTAAAATTAACAACAATTCAACAAACTTTTAGTATTGTGAACCATTCTTACACACAACTGTTTTTAAGGTTCACCATTAGTGCATTGAGGACCACTGTGTGCTTTATCATAATCGTAAATGGGATGTACCCTTTTTGAGGAATTTATTGTGTGCTCTCTGGAAATAGGCTCTGTTAAACATTAACAGGTAACATTGAACATAAAACATAAAACCTACCTTATCACTCAGTTAAAATTGCTACCCGTGTATACCAATGGCTAGCAATGAATAATAATCATTTGATTGTACCATCCTTAAATAACCATATTAGTTTTTAGTGCCGTTTTTACAAAGGTCAGAATCGATGTTGAATGTAAAAATTGTTCTTGCTTGCAGCTTAAAGAATGATTAATTTGCTGCAGATGAACTGTTAGTTAGTCTCTGGTTTACAATATACTGTACACAGAATCACGATTTTGGTTGGGAAAAAAAGAGCATATTAACCAGAACTCAGTTTCAGTGTGATTTGGTCGACAGACAGGTTGTTTCCAGTGTCAATTATTTTTAACAACACTGCATTCTGTTTTGGATTTATGTCTCCTACTAATAACAAGATACAAATTGATTTTTTAAAGCTATAACAATTCAGTTAAACACTATGCGTGCTATATCAAGATAAGCCAAAAACACTTACTATCGATTAAACTGTGAAATGTGACTATTGTCTGGAAAAAGTTCAACACAGATGGGGATTTAAATACATGAAATACATGATTACTTACTTTTTCAAACCTTCAGTAGGCAATAATAACGAAAGTGCTCTTTTGTCAAACCTGTAAAAAAATAATTTATACACATCCCATCGGCTGATTGGAGTACTTCATCACAAAATTTGTTTACAAATGTTCGTTTATCGATGGTCCTTTTCTCCATCCCCCATCCTCTTCCTCACCTATTTTCCTCCTCATCCTGCTCTGTATCTAGTGATGTGTTATTTGTTGAAGGGCAGACAGGCAGGCAGTGTGACAGTGGAGCAGGATGGGCCTGCTAAGGGCTCAGCCACCTCTCCCTCTAGCTCTGTCCAGGTCCCCTTCTCTGGGCTGTAGCATATGGTGGAAGACTTGTAGGCTCCCTGCAATATAATAATAATAATAATAACAGCGATGACCAAAATAGAGTTGCAGATTTTCTTAAATCAACCATAAATCCCCTCGTGACAGAGGGAATGGAAGCTTGTTGTGTACAACAGTGAGTGGCAATTGAACTCAACCTTCACAAAAAAATGTATGACATTTATAAAACATTTCTAGCCTGTCTATCTATGGGTAACGGGGTTGACGTGTTATGCCAGACCCGCTCAGTTTTCCAGTTCACATAACAGGGTTGACCTTAAAATGAGGGACAGACATAAATGAATCACTAATCACATTAAATGAATAACAATCTTCAAGAAATGACTTTGCCAAAGCAACAAAATAACTAAGGCTTTACAATGATGATGAAACTTGGAGAAATGTTTGGATTGTGGGTTGAAAACATCCCTTTAAGTGATACAGAGTTGATGGAGGGACATGTCAAAATGCATTTTTTTTCCTGATTTATTGAAATATCCATGTGGTCTATATTAAAGGGAATTTAATTTAAAGGGATACTTTGGGATTTTGGCAATGACGCCCTTTGTATACTTCCCCAGAGCCAGATTCATTTGTGGATACCATTTTTATGTCTCTGTCCAGTATGAAGGAAGTTAAAGGTAATTTCTCAAGCCAATGCTAACTAGCATTCGCGGAATGAATGACTGGAAGTCTATGGCTATCTACTAGCATGCTAGCAGATAACCATGGACTGCCAGTCATTGTGCTAACGTTAGGGAAGTAGATAAAGGTCCTCATTGGCAACATGACGAAGTATCCCTTTAATATAACAGATTTTTAAAATTCAATATTGGTGCACAATTTCTACTTAAAATATCAAAGGGACGCAAAAGGCACTCTTTTTGTGAAACGACCTACCTAGGTTTGCCGTGAATTAATGATATCAAGTTGATAGTGAGATGTGTCTTTACCATGCTCCAGCTGTATCCGCCCACTAGGAAGATGCTGTCGTCCAGTATGCAACAGCCGGGGCCACTGCGGCCCTCCAGGATGGGCGTTTGGAGGATGTTCCACTGGTCCGCTTTGGGGTCATAACACTCCACCAGCATCACATCCAGGTGAGAGAACCCTGAGCACAAAATAACAGTTAATGATACATGCGAGTGTAAATGGGATTATACAGGTGAATAAAAAAGAAGAGCATTCGCAGATAAAGTCAATCAAAATCTATTTGGTTTAATACAAGTTGCAACCTCAGCACAGAAATGTCTAACGGGCCTTCTCTGAGAAGGCACTTATTAATCACACAGGTCTTAATGTTTTGTAAACACCTGCCCGAGACGCTTGTAAGAAGTCACAACATCAGCTGCTACAGAATCACAGTGTCACAGATACATTATCACATGTCATCAAGGCAAAGGGTGGCTACTTTGAAGAATCTCAAATATAAAATATATTTTGATTTGTTTCACACTTTTATCATACTACATGATTCCATATGTGTTATTTCATAGTTTTAATGACTTCACTATTTTTCTACAATGAAGAAAATAGTAAAAATAAAGAAAAACTCTTGAATGAGTAGGTGTCCAAACTTTTGACTGGTACTGTAATATATACATAAGGAAAATTCCACCCAAAAAGGATCTCTTGGTATTTGTTTCATTGGTCCATTCTTGACACAGTCCCAAAATGCTTTGCTTGTCGGCAATGAAGTTTTCAAGATATAAAACTTTCAAAATACAGAAATGATACATATGATGCAAAACAAAGTATCATATGATGTAAAATGCATCAAACAGGTATGATTCATGTTTTTGGAAAGTTACATATCTTGAAAACTTGATCGCTGACAAGCAAAACATTTTGGGGCTAGTTTTTGGGTGGAATTTTCCTTCAAAATACAAAAACACTGAACTTCTTTCTTCAAATTGATCAACCACATCGAGGTGAGTTTTAAAAGCACATGATGATAAGTGTATTTGCATTGATGTCAGAGTGGTTAGAGGTACAATAGAGTGCTGAGTACCAAGCCATCAGCGACCTGATGGTCGTTAGTGAGTTTGGTTCTAATAACGCAGGTCCAGAGTGCATAAGAGGAGATTACCGTGTTTCAACGGTCACGTAGAATTTTAATACAGTCATGACTCATGACTGCCGGTGTGGTAATATGCTCACCGCAACAGCCCTAAGTACAACTATTAAAAAAATCCATCTTGTATTCCACAGTCTATTTTGCACAGTACAGTACAGTAGCTGAGACATGTCAGTCCTTACCTTTCAGATGGTTGCCCCCGATAGCGTAGAGGCGGTCGTTCGTCCCAGCCAGGGCATGAATAGCTCTCTTTGTGTTCATATCCTGTTTCCTGGCCCACACATCCATGATGGGGTCGTAGCAATACAGCCAGGATACGTACTCTCCATTGTGGACTCCTCCTGTAGTGTTATGGCAGATACACACATGAAGACCTATTAGCTGCGAATGGCAGGATCAGGATACATAGACACAAGACTCTGCTTTTGGAAAGTCTGTATGCATTGATAGGTGATATTAAGCAGTCCTGCACTCATCACAATACACAGATCAGTAGATTTTGTACTTTCATTTTGACTGTGTCTGAGTGAATAATTTTTCAGCTTTTAATTTCCAACATGAACTAATTTTCCATGAATAAGATGATCAGTGGGTCTCCCTTGAAAAATAGGTATTTTGACAATGGGACACCCTTGTAAAATAAAGGTTCTATAAATTGAGTGAGGTCTGACCTGAGATGTATATTTTCCCATTGTGCACTGCTCCAGCGTGTGCGGCCAGAGGCTGGGGCAGGGAGGACACGTAGTTCCACTCGTTAGTCTCCAGCTTGTAGGACTCCACACTGGAGAGGTAGCCCGACTCGTTCCTCCCGCCAATCACATACAGGTGCTTATCCAGGCAGCAGGCGAAGAAACTGGCTCTCCTGAGCAGGAGGTGTCAACCAGACAACATAATTAAAACAAGCAGGACAGTGTGTGTGTGTGTGTGTGTGTGTGTGTGTGTGTGTGTGTGTGTGTGTGTGTGTGTGTGTGTGTGTGTGTGTGTGTGTGTGTGTGTGTGTGTGTGTGTGTGTGTGTGTGTGTGTGTGTGTGTGTGTGTGTGTGTGTGTGTCAGTGGTATGCACAGTTTTGCGGGGCCCACCCACAAGGTTCGAGCAAGGGTCACATCTTTTTTGTTGTTGCCATGGGGCAGAGAGAAAAATGTGCAGTTTTATAGCTAACCTCATGCTATTTTACACATTTTGCCATGAGGCTGAGAGAAAATGTTGCCGTTATAGAGCAAATTTCCTGCTATTCTACACATTTTGCCATAAGGATGAGAGAACATTTTGCAGTTTTAAAGCACATTTCTTGTAATTAAAAACAAATATATATAGCTCTTGGGCCCCCCAGGGGCTGTGGTGGTGTGTGCTATGCCAGTGGTGTGTGTGTCAGTGTAAATTTTGGCAGCTATTTTAGATTGAGTTTTGGTCTTAAAATATATTCGGTCTAAGGCACCGCATCGCAGTGCTAGAGGCGTCACTACAGACCCGGGTTCGATCTGCAGCCTTCCGCGACCGGGAGACCCATGAGGCGGCGCACAATTGGCCCAAAGACGTCCGGGTTAGGGGAGGGTTTAGCCGGCCCGGGATGTCCTTGTCCCATCGCGCTCTAGCGACTCCTAGTGGCGGGCCGGAAGCATGTACGCTGACTTCGGACGCCAGCTGTAAAGTGTTTCCTCCGACACATTGGTGAGGCTGGCTTTCGCGTTTAGCGAGCAGTGTGTCAAGAAGCAGTACGGCTTGGCGGGGTCGTGTTTCGGAGGACGCATGGCTCTCGACCTTCGCCTCTCCTGAATCCGTACGGGAATTGCAGCAATGGGATGACTGTAACTACCAATTGGATATCACGAAATTGTGGAGAAAAGGGGGTAAAAAGTAACAAGAACAACAAAAATATATATATATATTTTAGTCTTAGTCACATTTTAGTATTTTCATCCTTCGTTCATTTAAATTATTATCAGTCTCCGAAAACGCTGGACAATTTTAGTCTGGTTTAGTCAGTCATTTTAGTCACATATTAGTCGGTGCATTTACTTGCACCATGTGCACACTCAGATAGCCTTGTCCAAATAGAGGCGTCACTATCGCCATGTATACCTTAGCTGGTAACCAATGCCAGCCATAATTTACCATAGACTATAGGATATAAATCCTACAGGTTAAACAATTTAGGTTCTGATTTTTTCAGCATCATAACCATCGAAGGGGTTAAATAACAGTGATGTCCTTAAAGTGGAGAATATGAGCTTTGCAACAATGCTAGAAGTATTACTGCAGTCCTAATATTCATCAAAACTTGTTATTGCCAACACAGATGAATAACAGCGCACATGGCAAAACAGAGCTTCTGATGTGAAAAAGCAAAGATGACGAAAGACATTATTGTTTCTAATTTAGGTTAGTTTGTTACAAGTGTCCTGGCTGCGCATCAGTTCAAAACAGAGACAGAGACGAGTGATTGAAGTGACCGGGAGCTGTGATTGTGGGGGAGCCAGATCAATGCAAACAGCCCACGCAACAGAAAGACTTTAGCAGCCAATGAGAGGATTGCGTTATACAGTATATTATGCACAGGGATGCATGCTTATGATTGGACAAAACGGATGAAAAGGCGTTTCATGTCAAATGGAATGACCATTAGTCTCACATGGAATTCTCATCTCGTTACCTATTCGTAAACTAAAATGAAAAGCCATTGGTAATAGTTCTCTTTTTTTCAGGGCATCTCATCTCGTTATTGTCATTTGTTTTCGTCAGGAAAAACAGTTTGTTGAAAAGTATTTTTTATCATAGTTATTGATGACGACATTAACACTGATATGTGTGTGTGTTTGTGTGTGTGTTTGTGTGTGTGTGTGCACGGCTGTTACGGTGACCGTATTAACACCACACCGTCAGTCATGAGTCGTGACGGCAGTCAGATTCCACGTGACCATTTAGTCACGGTAATTATTGTAGGATTCTGCAAGCTCTGATGCTGCTGATGGTCATTAGTAGCCTACCAAACTTGCTAACTCCCTACTCCACACTCTATTGTCCCTCTAATCACTCTGACATCAATGCAAATGTATTGAAAATCTAATCAAAAACTTAATGAGAGCCTATGAGCTTATGTTGATCAACTATTTCTATGGGCTATGCAATTGCGCGAGAAAACAGAGTGATGGCCACTACTAAAAAGTGGAGTATTCCATCAGCTTTCTATAGGCTAGGCCTGCTATATTTATTTATCAACTTTCCTAATATTAAGCACATTGCTTCTCTTTACAAACAGGAGTATAGCCTACTAGGCTGGCATGAAAATGAATCACGGGAAAAACATCCTACACTCGCTATTTAAGTGCATAGATGACATGTATTTTTTTCCGCTTCCCCTGTTTCGAGACAGGTGCATGATAATGGTCCATTCTAAATCAAAACTAATTTAACATATATTGTTGAGTATCTAATTCTGCACTAAACAGAACTCGAAACACCAAAATAGTGTTTTCAACCTTTCGCAGTACTCCAGAAAAGTTAAGATTTCTTCTCCTTAAAAGTGTAATGTCACATACAGACACCGTAATCATTCAGTGTTAATAATCAGTGCAATAATTCACACATCTATTGTATTGCATTACTTTGTCAATCTTGTTTGCATTGACTTACCTTTCCTGCATAGGAGGAAGTTGTATCCAACTGTTGAATCGTGGATCATAACGGCTGACATGATTGGTGCTGTGCTTTCCTGCAAAATACATGTCATAATCAAGATCCATAAATAGTTAATATGGCCACACTTATCTAATCAAACAATGTTGATTGGAAATAAATTGCAAATTATGAATATAAATACTAAACATTTATATATATATTTTTTGTATTACTACTGGTATTAGTAGTAGTATCAGTAGTCATGTTACCATTGGGGTTCCACTGGTCCTCTCCACCCAGCAGTAGTATGAAGTTTTCCACCTCCACCACACAGTGATGGGCACTGTTGTAAGGCATTACTGGAAGACACAACACAGCATAGTGGAGGATGTCAGAAACTGGTTATGAAAGGACACAGAATGGTGCAGGACATACAGTTGAAGTCGGAGGTTTACATATACCTTAGCCAAATACATTTAAACTCAGTTTTTCACAATTCCTGACATTTAATCCAAGTAAAAATTCCCTGTCTTAGGTCAGTTAGGATCACCACTTTAGACAAATAGTAGAGAGTGATTTATTTCAGCTTTTATTTCTTCCACCACATTCCCAGTGGATCAAAAGTTTACATACACTCAATTAGTATTTGGTAGCGTTGCCTTTAAATTGTTTAACTTAGGTGAAACGTTTCAGGTAGCCTTCCACAAGCTTCCCACAATAAGTTGGGTGAATTTTGGCCCATTCCTCCTGACAGAGCTGATGTAACTAAGTCAGGTTTGTAGGCCTCCTTGCTCGTACACACTTTTTCAGTTCTGCCCACACATTTTCTATAGGATTGAAGTCAGGGCTTTGTGATGGCCACTCCAATACCTTGACTTTGTTGTCCTTAAGCCATTTTGCCACAATTCTGGAAGTATGCTTGGGGTCATTGTCCATTTAGAAGACCCATTTGCGATCAAGCTTTAACTTCCTGACTGATCTTGAGATCTGTCTTGAGATGTTGCTTCAATATTTCCACATAATTTTCCTACCTCATGATGCCATCTATTTTGTTTAGTGCACCAGTCCCTCCTGCAGCAAAGCACCCCCACAACATGATGCTGTGCTTCACGGTTGGGATTGTGTTCTTCGGCTTGCAAGCTTCCCCCTTTTTCCTCCAAATGTAATGATGGTCATTATGGCTAAACAGTTCTATTTTAGTTTCATCAGACCAGAGGACATTTCTCCAAAAAGTACAATCTTTGTCCCAATGTGCAGTTGCAAACCGTAGTCTGGCTTTTTTAATGGCGGTTTTGGAGCAGTGGGTTCTTCCTTGCTGAGCGGTATTTCAGGTTATGTCGATATAGGACTTGTTTTACTGTGGATATAGATACATTTGTACCTGTTTTCTCCAGCATCTTCACAAGGTCCTTTGCTGTTGTTTTTGGATTGATTTGCACTTTTCGTACCAAAGTAAGTTAATCTCTAGGAGACAGAACGTGTCTCCTTCCTGAGCGGTATGACAGCTGCGTGGTCCCATGGTGTTTATACTTGCATACTATTGTTTGTACAGATGAACGTGGTACCTTCAGGCGTTTGAAAATTGCTCCCAAGGATGAACCAGACTTGTGGAGGTCTACAATTTTTTGTCTGAGGTCTTGGCTGATTTCTTTTGATTTTCCCATGATGTCAAGCAAAGAGGCACTGAGTTTGAAGGTAGGCCTTGAAATACATCCACAGGTACACCTCCAATTGACCCAGATTATGTCATTTAGCCTATCAGAAGCTTTTTCTGGAATTCTCCAAGCTGTTTAAAGGCACATTCAACTTAGTGTATGTAAACTTATGACCCACTGGAATTGTGATACAGTGAATTATAAATTAAATAATCTGTCTGTAAACAATTGTTGGAAAAATTACTTGTGTAATGCACAAAGTAGATGTCCTAACCGACTTGCCAAAACTATAATTCGTTAACAAGAATTTTGTGGAGTGGTTGAAAAACGAGTTTTAATAACTCCAACCTAAGTGTATATAAACTTCTGACTTCAACTGTAAGTCAGAAATTTAATAAGAAAACCTCGGATAATTGATAAATCATATGTTCGTAAACTGAGCATGCTCTTGCAGTTTAAATGCTAGAAATCCATCAAATATGAACATTAGCACAAAATCAACCAAAAGATTCAAAACAATTAATTGTTGTAACTTATTCAGACATTGGTGTGTTGGAGTTCTTTATGAAAAGTCAACTGAAGCGTTGAAGTGTTGCTGGTCTCTGCTGGTCATCTATGAACATCTGAACGTCTTGAAACGCCACATGTACTCTTAAATCTCTGTCTGGTACAGCCAGAAGAGGACTGTCCAACCCCTCAGAGCCCGGTTCCTCTCTAGGTTTCTTCCTCTCTAGATTTCTTCTCTGTAGGTGTCTTCCTAGATTCTTGCTAGCTTCTCTCGGACTGTTTCTCATTTGAATTTTTATAATCTTTTGCATGGACTATTAAAGTAACTGTCCAGTGAAAATCTTGTTTTTAAAAGATAATATTATTTTAACTTATACCCAAATAAAGTTGTTGACTAATCCTATACTTGTATTTGAGGCCAAAGCATACATTTGAGAAAAACCCTTTAAAAAACCCACTTGTATCTCAACAGACCGTTTAAAAAATGCTTGCTATTTCCTTATACAGGATGATATCATCCTCCTGTGGACAATGAGCTGGCCAATCAGCGGTCTATTCGCGTGAATATTTTTAATGCCCACACCATTTAAACACAGAAAAGTTGCTTTTTAAAATACTTAATTCCAATTTTTGGGAAGGAAAACTATTTCACTCATATTGTAATTAACTTAAGTCAGCTGTACAACTGAAATGTGTGTTCTGCATTTAACCCAACCCCTCTGAATCAAAAAGGTGCGGGGAGCAGCCTTAATCGACATCCATGTCTTCAGCACCCGGGGAACAGTGGGTTAACTGCCTTGCTCAGGGGTAGAACAACAGATTTTGATCTTGTCAGCGCAGGGATTTGATCCAGAAACTTTTCAGCTACTGGCCCAATGCTCTAACCACTAGGCTACCTGCCACCCTGTCATAGAAATATAGAAACTCTGCAGATCCTTTTAGCGTTTCTTTGAGGATTACCAATTTTTACTGCTGTAGGCTGCTGTTTGACTTTAGCGCAATGAGTTTTAAGCTACAAAATCTGACTATTCCACATTGAACCAGCCCCCTCTGTCAAATGCAAGTTTGCTCTATTTAACACAGAATCCCTCAATAACAAAAACCTAATTATCAATGTCATCACAGAAAATGCCATTTATGTCTGAATGAAACCTTTGTACTAAACCTAATGAATTTTTGTCTCTCAACATTTCTGCCCCTCCTGGCTATGTCTACACAGGGAAACATCGCTCCACAGGCCCTGCAGGGGGTATTGCTGTTCTCCACCGATCAGACCTACAAATGTCTTTAACGCAGGTACAGAATCTGACCTTATTTGAATGCCTAGCGCTCAAACTGTCTGGTCCAAAACCACTGCTCCTCATTCTGATATAAAGGCCTGCCAAATACTCCCCTGTCTTAGTCTCTGAATTATCTAAGGTATTAACATCTTCCTGCTCCACATGCCCTGCCACAGTGCTGCTTGGGGACTTAAAGGTGTTTTATATATACATTACCAGTCAAAAGTTTGTACACCTACTCATTCAAGTTTGTTTTTTTAAACAATTTTTTACATTGTAGAATAATAGTGAAGACGGCATCAAAACTATGAAATAACACTTAACACTTATGTAGCAACCAAAAAATTGTTAAACAAACTCATCCCAAACCATCTCAATTGGGTTGAGGTCGGGTGATTGTGGAGGCCAGGTCATCTGATGCAGCACTCCATCACTCTCCTTCTTGGTCAAATAGCCCTTACACAGCCTGGAGGTGTGTTTAGGATCATTGTCCTGTTGAAAATCAAATGATAGTCCCACTAAGCGCAAATGATGGTATGATGGTATGGCGTATCGCTGCAGAATGCAGTGGTAGCCATGCTGCTTAAGTGTGCCTTGATTTCTAAATAAATCCCTGACAGTGTAACCAGCAAAAGCACACCCACACAATCACACCTCCTCCTCCATGCTTCACGGTGGGAACCACACATGCGGAGATCATCCGTTCACCTACTCTGCGTCTCACAAAGACACGGAGGATAGAACCAAAAATCTCAAATTTGGACTCATCAGAACAAAGGACAGATTTCCACTGGTCTAATGTCCATTATTCATGGTTCTTTGCCCAAGCAAGTCTTTTCTTCTTATTGGTGTCCTTTAGTAGTGTTTGCTTTACAGCAATTCGACCATGAAGGCATGATTCACGCTCCTCTGAAGTTGATGTTGATGTTGAGATGTGTCTGTTACTTGAACTCTGTGAAGCATTTATTTGGGCTGCAATCTGAGGTGCAGTTAATTGCCAATTTCTGAGGCTGGTAACTCGAATGAACTTATCCTCTGCAGCAGAGGTAGCTCTGGGTCTTCCTTTCCAGGGGTGGTCCTCATGAGAGCCAGTTTCATCATGGCGCTTGATGGTTTTTGCAACTGCACTTTAAAGTTCTTGAAATTTTCCGGATTGACTGACCTTCATGTCTTTAAAGTAATGATGGACTGTCATTTCTCTTTTCTTATTTGAGCTGTTCTTGTCATAATATGGACTTGGTCTTTTACCAAATAGGGCTATCTTCTGTATACCAACCCTATCTTGTCACAACACAACTGATTGGCTCAAACGCATTAAGAAGGAAAGAAATTCCACAATTAACTTTTAACACGGCACACCTGTTAATGGAAATTCATTCCAGGTGACTACCTCATGAATCTGGTTGAGAGAATGCCAAGAGTGTGCAAAGTTGTCACCAAGCCAAAGGGTGGGTACTTTGAAGAATTTCAAATATAAAATATTTTTTTGTTGTATCCAACTTTTTGACTGGTACTGTATATCCACATTATGAGGTTGGAATAATACTGTGAAATTGTGAAAATTATGATGCTATTTTATTGTAAGTGCTGTTTGAATTTTCAGCTTGTTTTGGTGGGAAGTAGTTTTGGCCTGCCTGCTGACATCGCAAGGTGGTAAATTAGACCAATTAGAAAGACAGTTCCAAACCTCTCTGCCAATAACAGCTAGTTTTCAGTTATCCCCTCCCCACTCAAGCCATTCCCAGACAGTCCTAGCAAAATTCTTTCTTGAGAAATTGCCTATTTGCTAAGAAGTTTATTTTTGACCATTTTAATTGAAAACAATCACAGTAAGGTACTTAAATGTTACCCAGAAATGATTTGATTTTGAGATAAAAACGTCTGCACTGGTCCTTTAAAGTAGAACTGGCAGCATTTTAACTACTTTGTAGATATGAAACAGACAATCATAATATCAGTCAAAAAGATCAAATTCCTAGTTCATGCTTCTAAACCAACTTTATAAGAGGTTTTAAAAATAGGTTCTATTTGACTCAAAATACCATGATGTACAGTAAGGCATTGTTGGCAGAATAGATGGATGCAGTTCAATGCATGATTAATATAATTCATGAATACAGTACATTTCTATGTAGTCTTAAAAATATTGCTATCAGGTTGCAAATCACAGCTGGCCTGGTACATTGTTTGCTGACTCCACCCATTCGGGATGCACTGTTTAAATTTCAATGACTCAATATTTTGAGAAAAAACAAACGACTGTACCTAAGGCTGAGAATGTCAATTCAATCAATCTAGCAAGGGCATTGATCACAAGTCAGTCATAACGTGGCTAATAGGCTAGGACACACAAGCGAGTATAAATGAGTCAACAGTTGTCATCTACTTTATGAAATTACAGCCTGATGCACCAGTGAATTCAACTTCAATTGCGCTGCTTTTGTGTGTGCCGTTTACAGCGCGCAGCGGAGGGAAAGTGTACAGACACATGCCAGAGTCCTAGCTAGGCTACTAAACTGTTGCAGTCTGGCTTTGGTTTTTAAAGCTTGACAATGAATAACCAAAAAACAAAACCTGGAACAAAACACCATGCAAAGGAGAAACATGTAGGCATATTACAGCAACATTTGAGCAAGTAGCCTAGGCTGGCTACCACTGGTGGAAAAAGTATCCAATTGTCATACTTGAGTAAAGGTAACGATGCCTTAATAGAAAACGACTCAAGTAAAAGTCACCCAGTAAAATACTACTTGAGTAAAAATCTAAAAGTATTTGGTTTTAAATATACTTAAGTCTCAAAAGTAAATAGAATTGCTTTAATATAAAGTAAAAGTATAAATCTTTCCAATTCCTTCTATTAAGTAAACCAAACGGCACAATTTCCAGTTTTTTATTTTATTTACGAATAGCCAGAGACACACTCCAACACTAAGACATAATTTGCAAATGAAGCATTTGTGTTTAGTGTGTCCACCAGATCAGAGGCAGTAGGGATGACCAGGGATGTTCTCTTGATCTGTGTGTGAATTAGACCATTTTTCTGTCAAAATGTAACGAGTACTTTTCAGTGTCAGGAAAAATGTATAAAGTAAAAAGTATATTATTTTCTTTAGAAATGTAGTGAAGTAAAAGTAAAGTACAGATACCAAAAAAATGACTTAAGTAGTACTTTAAAGTATTTTTAATTAAGTACTTTACACCACTGCTGGCTACTCAACAACAATACATTTTGAGTGCACCATACAGCAATGCTGCACTCAACCACACCTGTGATCCATGCAGTGCAAAAAAATGAAAACATGTTTTAAGTTTAAATGTTACAACAACCCACAGCATAGCTCAGTTTTTGTTATTTTTGATTTGGGTTGCATCATATTATGCACATCTGCAAGCATAGGAGCAAAGGCTGGACAAATATTATTTATCTCTTCTTTTGTTTTAATATGTAAAATGCTATATATATACAGTTGAAGTCGGAAGTTTATATACACTTAGGTTGGAGTAATTAAAACTTGTTTTTCAACCACTCCACAAATTTCCCATATCATGTGAAAATCAAAAGAAATCAGCCAAGACCTCAGAAAAAAATTGGAGACCTCCACAAGTCTGGTTCATCCTTGGGAGCAATTTCCAAATGCCTGAAGCTACCACGTTCATCTGTACAAACAATAGTACGCAAGTATAAACACCATGGGACCACGCAGCCGCCATACTGCTCAGGAAGGAGACGTGTTCTGTCTCCTGGAGATGAACGTACTTTGGTGCGAAAAGTGCAAATCAATCGCAGGACAACAGCAAAGATGCTGGAGGAAACAGGTACAAAAGTATCTATATCTACAGTAAAACAAGTCCTATATCGACATAACCTGAAAGGCCGCTCAGCAAGGAAGAACCCACTGCTCCAGTACCGCCATAAAAAAGCCAGACTACGGTTTGCAACTGCACATGGGGACAAAGATCGCAGTTTTTGGAGATATGTCCTCTGGTCTGATGAAACAAAAACAGAATTGTTTGGCCATAATGACCATAGTTATGTTTGGAGGAAAAGGGGGGAAGCTTGCAAGCTGAAGAACACCATTCCAACCGTGAAGCACGGGGGTGGCAGCATCATGTTGTTGGGGTGCTTTGCTGCAGGAGGGACTGGGACACTTCACAAAATAGCTAACTAGCTTCTGGGAAGATGTCATGTCATTGGAGGAGTGGGTGAGTGACCGACTTTTTCCCATCATATTGTATTTTTCGGTGGGTACTGGCTACAGCTAGAGATGCAGATGTATTTTGGTTAGCTAGCAAGAAAGGTGAATCACTTTGCTTGCTAGGCTGAACTTGAACGACTGTTATTCATATCTCTTAGTTGTCAAACAAATGTATTTGGCATCGATCAAATGGGCGGGGAGGGAGGCAAGTTCCAATTCAGTTGTCAAAGCGTGGGTTGGGACAAGCATGCATTGGCAGGAAAGCTGCAGAAGTAGGAGTAGGCTATTCCCCATCATTTATCATTGCAATTTTGACGGCCAACTAGCTGAAAAAGTTTGAGAGGGTTTATCTAATGTTCCCTTGTTAGAATTTAGCTCATCTTGCTCTGGCTAGCATTAGTTGTTGATCTTGTTGTTGTTGATGTCCATAGGCAACTGAGGGAGAGAGAGCCTACCTGGTTGCTTGCTCAATAGGACTGTGAAGTTCCCAAATGTAAGAGGACTCCCGTGGTATTTACATCAATCAATCAAATGTATTTATAAAGCCCTTCTTACATCAGCTGATGCCACAAAGTGCTGTACAGAAACCCAGCCTAAAACCCCAAACAACAAGCAATGCAGGTGTAGAAGCACGGTGGCTAGGAAAAACTTATTTGCAGAAATCCATTCAAGTGTATTTTGTGGCTTTTGGCGAATGCGTTCTAATGATCTAAAGTTGTGCTGTTGCTACTGCCTGTAAACACACAGTCCAGTTTGAAGTGAATGATGGCAGGCCCGTGTGGCAAATGGCTTGTTTGCATATAGGCCTACTGTAGCTCTGATTGGCGCAACGGTCTGCGTAGACTCCGGCCCTGGACAAGACAAATGTTTTTGTTGTTGGTTTTATTTACTGCAGTGGCTTTCCCACCCTGTATTGCTATAGAATTTTCACAAATCGTTAAATATACGTCATTCCCAAACATTCCATGAATTGATGAAAAGGTGAAAATGACCATATCTAAGTGCTCGCTTGTCAGAAAATGTAAAACATTGTGTCATATTCTTCCTGGGGGTGTATATGAACAGATTTGTATAAGGTTTCATGTTGCTAAAACGCTGTAAGTTCCACTTTAAACATCCATGTGGACTCCAGCACTTGTGAGTTTGCGGCGGATTTCCTTTCCCTGTTGGACTGTTTCAATTTCACACAGCATGTGAATTTTCCAACTCAGTCCAAGGCATCACCCTCGACGATCATAAATCAACTCGGTAGGTTTGGTACTACTATACTGTCATTTGTGCATGGCTACAGAAGCCTATAAGTTGGGTTTCCAAATTTCATCCAAAGTCATAAACTTCACGGTGGAAAAGGTGATATGTTGATATGCTTCAGTTTTCTGCCATATGACTGGTTTCACATTTGTCTGCAGCGATCGTAAGGTAAAATATAACTAAAACAATTGTCATTTATATTTACAATCCCCTCATCCAAACGGCTTACTCATGGAGAATGGTGTTATTTATATCTGGGGGAAAAAGAAAGTAGTTGTTGTTCCACTTGGAACCGACAGGTTGCGCGACCTTATTCATTGTTTCATTGTGCGTAAAGGCGGTTGAATTATGTGGGAATTGAGTCGAGATCAGAATACCTCCGCCACACCTTCATTTCTTTGATCTTCACACCAAACAAATAGCGGGTGAATAGCATGCTATTCTCCTGTTTAAATTCAAGGTCAGAATACACGTAGAGAGAAAAGTGCATAAAAATCTAATTTACGTTCCATTTATGCGCACTTAGCTCGGGTCGGAATCAGGTCCTTTGCTTTTAGTATTACCATGTTTATATTTGCTATTTTATGTTTTACTCTGTAAGTGTCCTTGTATATCTTGAAAGGCGCAAATAAAATGTATTATTATTATTATTACTAGGTTCCTGACTTCTAGGGAGTATTTCCAAGCCATTGTGCTTCTGCTTTTGCCTCCGCATTGCTTGTTCATTTGGGGGTTTAGGCTGGGTATCTGTAAAGCACTTTGTGACAACTGCTGATGTAAAAAGGGCTTTAAAAAATACATTTCATTGATTGTTGTTTTAAATTTGACAACACTCGGCAGCTCACAGGGCCAAAGAACTCCCCCAAACCTAACCTGCCTGTACACTGTCTATATGTTAAAGTTGTCCTCCTATCCCTCTCATGTTCTCCTTTCCATCTTCCTAAAGTGACCCCCGTTGAGATGGAGAGAAATGGTCTTAGGTGACAGTCATAATGAACAGGATCAGCTTCACTCAATAAATCTAGGGGCCCGTGCCGTGCTTTTGAGCGTAAATCAGTGAAATGGTAAGGCCACCTGTCTGTCTCCATCCGTCATTTCCACTGTCACCTCCCGCTAGTCTGATGGATCGCAGTTACTGTAAAATTAGACAGCCTTGAATCTAATTTATTTTCTTCACTCCTCAGCTGCAATCTCAATAGCTGTGGCTAGCTGACATGCGAAAGTCTTCCATTCATCGAGGGGAGTCTAGCTCAGACAGATAGGGACTGACTAACACAGCTTTATCTTCTCTGTGTGTGTAATGTGTGTGTGTGTGTGTGTGTGTGTGTGTGTGTGTGTGTGTGTGTGTGTGTGTGTGTGTGTGTGTGTGTGTGTGTGTGTGTGTGTGTGTGTGTGTGTGTGTGTGTGTGTGTGTGTGTGGCTGACATGCAGAGGTCTTCCATTGAGCCTCAGACAGATAGGGGAACTAACACAGCTTTATCTTGAATGAGGAAAGGGGATTATAGTCCCTGACTTCAGTGCATCACAATGGAAGGAGCGTGTAGGTGTCAGATTTCCTTAAATGCCTTAATATTTAACATTCAGTTGATGTTTAAAGATTTGAACGAGTTGTTCTTTTAGTTAAATCAAATGTTATTGATCGCATACACCACTGAGCAGGTGTTATGGCGGGTGCAGCGAAATGCTTATGTTCCTAGTTCCTATCAATCAATGCACTAAATGTCAACAAGCACACAATAATCCAACATTTTAAAATAATCAAACATTTTGTACAGCAGTAGATATATAAATAGTATGTAAACATAATTAAAGTGGCTAGTGTTCAATGACTATGTACATATGGCAGAAGTCCTTAAGGTGCAGGGTACAGTGCCTGGTGCTATCTGGCTAGTGACAGTGACTGAGGGGCAGAGTAGGGTACTTGGCAGAGTGCAGGGTATTGAGCAGAGGCCATCTAGTGGTGGCTGTTTATCAGTCTGATGGCCTGGGGATAGAAGCTGTTTATCAGTCTCTCGGCCCAGCTTTGATGCACTTGTACTGTCTCTACCTTCTTCATTTCATGAACAGGCTGTGGCTCGGATGACTGAGGTTCTTGATGATCTTCTTGGGTTTCCTGTGACACCGGGTGCTGTAGATGTCCAGTAGGGCAGGCAGTGTGTTCCCGATGGTGCGTTGGGCTGCCTGCACCACACTCTGGAGAGTCCTGGGGTTGCTAGGTTAAATGTGGGGATTCGCGCTTTCAGTTTTGTGTGAATGCTGCCATTTATCCATGGTTTCTGGTATGGGAAATGTAATAATTCCACTGTCCCGCAGCCCATGCAGGAAATTCATAAACGTAATCTCCCTCGGGAAAAAAGCACCTACACATAATTTTTCCCTTATTACTATTTGGATCGCAACAGTTGGGGGTTGTATCAGATATGGGATATACATTTTAAATTAATTCTCTATATATATATATATATATTTATTGTCCTATCATGATGGAACGGTCCCCAACCCTATACCCTAGACACCCACCTGAGCGACCCACACACTAAGGAGAAGTCCTTATCTGTTTTATAGGCCTACTGTAAGTAGTAGCCGATAAAAGCGGTCAGAGACCCACTAAAGCAGCAATAGCCACTCAAGAGTTTGAGCCTGCCTGGCAGGGTTGGTCCAACAATGCCAAAGTCCCCAGATGTGTGAGCAGAATATACAAGGAATTTCTCAAAGCTGCTAATGAGAACCTTGATGACCTTGTACCTATCCTGTGGGAATTCTGGTGGGGTGCCCTCACCCAGGTAGTGGCAGTGCTGGCAACACTAGCTGCAGTAACCCACGGGGAGGGCGTCACACTCGGACAATCAGAGAGGGGGTAAATGATTGTGGCCCTGGTAGCATAAAATAATCAAAAGGTCTGACTGCACAGAGATGCTTGGGAAAATGGTCACAACGGGGGACCAGCATGTGTGTTTCAGGGTAGGGGGGTATATCTGAGCTCCATCAGCTAGGGCTTGACATTGGTTAATCAAATCTTCCTATTCTTACTCAATTATGCATGCCTTCTCAAAAAGCTACAATTGTATGTGCATTCGCACATCAAGTCTTCTCTTGAGTTGGGCTCGGGGATGGAACAATGCTACCAGCATTACGACCAGGAATATGACTTTCCCGAAGTGGATCCTTTGTTTGCACCCCCCAGGGTAATTGAACTGATTCCAGAAGCTGACCCAAAACAACGCGGGCGGAGGAGATGTGGAGCGGTCTTCTAGTCCGATTTAGGAGGCGAGCACACCACCCACCACTTCAGAGTATATTACTCGCTAATGTTCAGTCTCTGGATAATAAAGTTGACGAGCTCAGTGCGAGGATCTCCTTCCAGAGAAAAATGTGGGATTGTAACATACTCTGCTTCACGGAAACATGGCTCTGTCGGGATTTACTGTCTGAATCGGACCAGCCAGTTGGATACTCAGTTCATCGCGCAGACAGGAATAAATATCACTCCGGGAAGAAGAAGGGCGGGGTGTATGCTTCATGATTAACGACTCATGGCTTAATTGTGATAACATACAGAAACTCAAGTCCTTTTGTTCACCCGATCTAGAATACCTCACAATCAAATGCCGACCGTATTATCTTTTAAGATAATTTTCTTCGGTTAAAGTCACGGCCGTGTATATCCCCCTCAAGCTGATACCACGACAGCCCTCAAAGAACTCCACTGGACTTTATGCAAACTGGAAACCACATATCCTGAGGCAAAATTTATTGAAAGATTATTTCACTTATAATTCTCTGTATCACAATTCCAGTGGGTCAGAAGTTTACATACACTAAATTGACTGTGCCTTTAAACAGCTTGGAAAATTACAGAAAATTATGTCATGGCCTTAGAAGCTTCTGAGTTTAAATGTATTTGGCTAAGGTGTCACAGCTTCAAGAAGTAGTGGGTGGAGGAGTCAGGCGCAGAGAGCAGGGTAGTTCAAAACGTGGATCTTTATTCCAAGAACAGAGTAACGGTCACACCAAACACAAGGGCACATAAAATACCCAGTCCAACAAATAGGACGAAACTGTCCAGGAAAAAGGAATCCACAATAATCCACACACCATGAACAGAAAAACAAGCCCGCACAAAAGCCGGCGGGCCTACCGGGTTTAAATAGCCCAAAACAAAACCCAAACAAGAAACAGGTGAAACTAATCAGACAAAACTAACTGAAACAGAAAAGGGGATCGGTGGCAGCTAGTAGGCCGGCGACGACGACCGCCGAGCGCCGCCCGAACAGGAAGAGGCACCATCTTCGGTGGGATTGATGACATAGGGTGTATGTAAACTTCTGACGTCCAACTGTAAGTGAAATAATCTGTCTGTAAACAATTGCTGGAGAAATGACTTGTGTCATGCACAAAGTAGATGTCCTAACCATCTTGCCAAAACTATAGTTTGTTAACAAGAAATGTGTGGACTGGTTGAAAAACAAGATTTAATGACTCCAACCTAAGTGTATGTAAACTTCCGACTTCAACTGTATGTATATATTGTATCCTATACTATTCTACTGTATCTTATTCTATGCCGCTCTGACATTGCTCGTCCATATATTTTTATATTCTTAATTCCATTCCTTTACTTAGATTTGTGTGTATTTGGGTATCCAGTGCCTTGTAAAAGTAGTCATCCCCCTTGGCGTTTTTCCTATTTTGTTGCATTACAACCTGTAATTTATTTGGATTTCATGTAATGGACATACACAAAATAGTTCAAATTGGTGAAGTGAAATGAAAAAAATTACTTATAAAAGGTTTAAAAAAGAAAAGGAAAAAAAAAGTTGTGCGTGCATATGTATTTGGCCCCTTTGCTATGAAGCCCCTAAATTAGATCTGGTGCAACCAATTACCTTCAGAAGTAACATAATTAGTTAAATAAAGTCCACCTGTGTGCAATCTAAGTGTCACATGATCTGTCACATGATCTCAGTATATATACACCTGTTCTGAAAGGCCCCAGAGTCTGCAACACCACTAAGCAAGGGGCACCACCAAGCAAGCGGCAGCATGAAGACCAAAGGGGCTCTCCAAACAGGTCAGGGACAAAGTTGTGGAGAACTACAGATCAGGGTTGGGTTATAACAAAATACACAAAACTTAGAACATCCCACAGAGCACCATTAAATCCATTATTAAAAAATGTAAAGAATATGGCACCACAACAAACCTGCCAAGAGAGGGCCGCCCACCAAAACTCCAGGCAAGGAGGGCATTAATCAGAGAGGCAACCAAAGAGACCAAAGATAACCCTGAAGGAGTTGCAAAGCTCCACAGCGGTGATTGGAGTATCTGTCCATAGGACCACTTTAAGATGTACACTCCACAGAGCTGGGCTTTACGGAAGAGTGGCCAGAAAAAAGCCATTGCATAAAGAAAAAAATAAACAAACATGTTTGGTGTTCGCCAAAAGGCATGTGGGAGACTCCCCAAACATATTGAAGAAGGTAGGTCAGATGAGGTCAGATGAGACTAAAATTTAGCTTTTTGGCCATCAAGGAAAATGTTATGTCTGGATCAAACACAACACCTCTCATCACCCCGAGAACACCATCCCCACAGTGAAGCATGGTGGTGGCAGCATCATGCTGTGGGGATATTTTTCATCAGCAGGGACTGGGAAACTGGTCAGAATTGAAGGAATGATAGATGGCGATGGATGGCGCTAAATACAGGGAAATTCTTGAGGGAAACCTGTTTCAGTCTTCCAGAGGTTTGAGACTGGGACGTAGGTTCACCTAACAGCAGGACAATGACCCTCAGCATACTGATAAAGCAGCACTTGAGTGGTTTAAGGGAAAATGTCTTGGAATGGCCTAGTCAAAGCCCAGACCTCAATCCAATTGAGAATCTGTGGTATGACTTAAAGATCGCTGTACACCAGTGGAACCCATCCAACTTGAAGGAGCTGGAGCAGTTTTGCCTTGAAGAATGGGCAAAAATCCCAGTGGCTAGATGTGGCAAGCTTATAGAGACATACCCCAAGAGACTTACAGCTGTAATTTCTGCAAAAGGTGGCTCTACAAAGTATTGACTTTGGGGGGGTGAATAGTTATGCACGCTCAAGTTTTCTGTTTTTTTGTCTAATTTCTTGTTTGTTTCACAATAGAAAATATTTTGCATCTTCAAAGTAGTAGGCATGTTGTGTAAATCAAATGATACAAATCCCCCCCCAAAAAATCTATTTTAATTCCAGGTTGTAAGGCAACAAAATAGGAAAAATGCCAAAGGGGTGAATACTTTTGCAAGCGACTGCATGTTGTGTAATTGCTAGATATTATTGCACTGTCGGCGCTAGAAGCACAAGCATTTCGCTACACCCGCAATAACATCTGCTAAACACGTGTATGTGAACAACAACATTTGATTTGATTTTAACTGTTGAACATCTGAGCTTGTGGTTGTTTGTGGGGGAAGGGTGGGGAGTGTGTGTGTGTGTGTGTGTGTGTGTGTGTGTGTGTGTGTGTGTGTGTGTGTGTGTGTGTGTGTGTGTGTGTGTGTGTGTGTGTGTGTGTGTGTCCCACATCTGTTTCTATAGGGCAATAATGTTAGGGACAATATAGGTAGAATCACAATAATTGTTTGCCAAAATAATAATTGCTTGCCAAAAATGTAATTTTTGTAATGCCAATCCTGATTATAGGTAACATGAACTGCCTACATTATTACACATATTACTTGTTAATTGTGGAAATAAATTAAGATATGCTAGATTTTAAATATACAGTTCATTCGTAAAGTATTCAGACCCCTTGACTTTTCCACTTTTTGTTTCGTTAAAATGGATTATAAAAATAAAATTCCCTCATCAATCTACACACAATACCCCATAATTATCAAGCAAAAACTTTTTAAAAGATATTTTAGCAAATGTATTCAAAATAAAAATTGAAATGTCTCATTTACATAAGTATTCAGACCCCTTACTCAGTACTTTGTTGAAGCACCTATGGCAGCGATTAGAGCCTTGAGTCTTCTTGGGTACACCTGCATTTGAGGAGTTTTTCCCATTCATCTCTGCCGATCCTCTCAAGCTCTGTCAGTTTGAATGGGGAGTGTCGCTGCACAGCTATTTTCAGGTCTCTCTAGAGATGTTCGATGGGGTTCAAGTCCGGGCTCTGCTGGCCACTCAAGGACATCCAGAGACTTGTCCTGAAGCCACTGTTGCAATGTATTGGCTGTGTGCTTAGGGTTGTTGTCCTGTTGGAAGGTGAACCTTTGACCCCGTCTGAGGTCCTGAGCACTCTGGAGCAGGTTTTCGTCAAAGATCTCTGAAAAACATCCCCACAGCATGATGCTACCACCATCATGCATTACCGTAGGGATGGTGCCAGGTTTCCTCCAGACGTGACACTTGGCATTGAGGCCAAATAGTTCAATCTTGGTTTCATCAGACCAGAGAATCTTGTTTATCATGGTTTGAGAGTCCTTTAGGTGCCTTTTGGCAAACCCCAAGCGGGCTGTCATGTGCCTTATACTGAGGAGTGGCTTCCGTCTGGCCACTCTACCATAAAGGCCTGACTGGCCATCTCCACAGAGGAACTCTGGAGCTCTGTCAGATTGACCATTAGGTTATTGGTCACCTCCCTGACCAAGGCCCTTCTCCTCCCGCTTTGCTCAGTTTGGCCAGGCAGCCAGCTCTAGGAAGAGCCTTGGTGGTTCCAAAAGCCAGGATATGCATATAATTGGTACCATTGGAAAGAAAACATTTTGAAGTTTGTAGAAATATTAAAATAATGTAGGAGAATATAACACAATAGATATGGTAGGAGAAAATCCAAAGAAAAACCATCCAGAATCGGTTTCCTATTGAACATACTTCTTTCCGTAAGAAATATTATAGTTTGATTACATTTTAGGGTATCCGAGGAGTAAATAGAAACTTATTTTGACTTGTTGAAACAAAGTTTAGGGGTAGATTTTCGGATTCCTTTCTCTGCATGTTGAACGAGTGGATTACTCAAATTGATTGCACCAACTAAACAGACTTTTTGGGATACAAAGAAGGATTTTACCTAAAAAAACGACACTACATGTTATAGCTGGGTCCCTTTGGATGACAAATCAGAGGAAGATTTTCAATAAGTAAGTGAATATTTAATTGCTATTTGTGAATTTATGATTTGGGGCGCCATCCTCAAACAATCGCATGGCATGCTTTCGCTGTAATAGCTACTGTAAATCAGACAGTGCAGTTAGATTAACAAGAATTTAAGCTTTCAACCGATATAAGACACTTATGTACCTAAATGTTTAATATCCATAGTTTTATGATTATTTATTTGAATTGCGCGCCCTCCAGTTTTACCGGAAGTTGTCCCGCTGGCGGGATGCCTAGGCTTAAGAATTAAGAATGATGGAGGCCACTGTGTTCTTGGGGACCTTCAATGCTGCAGAAATGTTTTGGTACCTTTCCCCAGATCTGTGCCTCGACACAATCCTGTCTCGGAGCTCTACAGACATTTCCTTCAATCTCGTGGCTTGGTTTTGCTCTGACATGCACTGTCAACTGTGGTACCTTATATAGACAGGTGTGTGCCTTTCCAAATCATGTCCAATTAATTGAATTTACCACAGGTGGACTCGAATCAAGTTGTAGAAACATCTCAAGGATGATCTATGGAAACAGGATGCTTCTGAGCTCAATTTCGAGACTCATAGCAAAGGGTCTGAATATTTATGTAAATAAGGCATTTCTGGGTTTTTTATACATGTTTTTGCTTTGTCATTATGGGGTATTGTGTGTAGATTGATGAGGAACAGAATATAGTTCTCCCAAAGAAATTCAAAAGGGTTGATGATATTAATTAGTAGATGGATTCTTTTTAAATTACAGTCCAAATAATGATGATCAACGCTTCTTTAAAAATATGTATAATAATTGATCAAGCTTATAAGCAATACAAGACTGTTATTATGGTGGGAGATTATAATACGGTTTTAAATACCTCAATGGACCGTAAAGGAAATCACACTACAAACTATTACCCTCATGCATTTAAGGAAATCACAAATATCATGGATTTATTAGAACAAGTAGATTCATGAAGGTATACCAGAGGACCATTATTAGCATGTTTTAACCATAAAAATGATAGATTATCAGATTCTCAACAAGAAGATCTTATTTTCATTGTTACTGAAATAGGACCCAAGTGATAGAAAAAAAGATCCAGTCCATTAAAAAAATTGGAGGCCCCTTACACTTCACTGTTGTGATGCAGAAATTCTAGAAAAATGGATAGCACAGGTATTAAAAAGATATTGTCGGATATTATCCATCCTAATCAGATATGTTTTTACATGGACGATACATTGGAGATAATGTAAGACAAGTACTGGAAACGATAGAACACTATGAAAAATCTGGGACACCAGGCCTGGTATTCATAGCTGACTTTGAAAAGGCTTTTGATAAAGTACGACTGGAATTTATATATAAATGCCTGGAATATTTCAATTTTGAAGAATCTCTTATTCAATGGGTTAAAGTTATGTATTTTTACCCTAGGTGTAAAATAGTAAATAATGGCTACTTCTCAGAAAGTATTAAACTGTCAAGAGGAGTAATACAAGGTTGTCCACTATCGGCATATCTATTTATTATGGCCATTGAAATGTTAGTTATTAAAATTAGATCCAACAATAATATCAAGGGGCTGGAAATCCAGGGCTTAAAAACAACAGTGTCATTGTACGCTGATGATTCATGTTTTCTTTGAAATCCACAATTTGGATCCCTCCACAGCCTCATAGAGGATCTATACAATTTTTCTAACATCTCTGGATTACAACCAAATTATGATAAATGTACTATATTACGGATTGGATCACTAAAAAATACAACTTTTACATTACCGTGTAGTTTACCAATAAAATGGTCTGATGATGAAGTGAACATACTCAGTAATCATATCCCGAAGAAAGAACTTATCTCACTACAATTTGTTTTATAGAAAGTTAACAAAAATAGATAAGATCTTGTGACCATGGAAAGGAAAATACCTGTCTATTTGTGGAAAAAATATCCCTGATTAACTCTTTAGTCATATCCCAATTTACCTTTTTACTTATGGCCTACACTAGCAACTTGTTTTTTAAATGAGCAAAGCATATACAATTTTATTTGGAATGGCAAGCAAGACAAAATTAAGCAGGCCTATTTATATGATGAATATGAATTCGGAGGGCAGCACTTATTAAATATTAAGCATTAGACCTCTCACTAAAGGCTTCAATCATACAAAAGCAATACTTAAATCTGAACTGGTTCTCTAGAAGATTAGTAAGAATGTCTCACCCCATGTTCAATAATGGCTTTTTTCCCAATATTCAGATTACAACCTCTCACTTTAGGTTATTTTAAAATGAAATCATCTAAAAAATATCGCTATTTTAAAAACAAGCCATTGAAGGTTGTAATTTCAGTTTAATCCACCAGAAAATACTGAACAAATATTACAACAAACATTATGGTTAAATTCAAATATACTAATTGATCAAAAAAAATGACTATTTAATCTTTGTAAATTATATTATAAATATGACTGGTGGAGTTATGTCACACATGCAGCTAGCAAATATATATGGAAATCAAATCAAATCAAATGTTATTTGTCACGTACACATGGTTAGCAGATGATAATGTGAGTGTAGCGAAATGCTTGTGCATCTAGTTCCGACAGTGCAGTAAAATCTAACAAGTAATCTAACAATTCCCCAACAACTACCTAATACACACAAATTTAAAGGGGTGAATGAGAATATGTACATGTAAGTATACGGATGAGCAATGGTTGAGCCACATAGGCAAGGTGCAATAGATGGTATAAAATACAGTATATACATGTGATATGAGTAATGTAAGATATGTAAACATTATTAAACTGGCATTATTTAGAGTGGCATTGTATGAAGTGACTAGTGATCCATTTGTTAAAGTGGCCAGTGATTGGGTCTCAATGTAGGCAGCAGCCTCTCTGAGTTAGTGATTACTGTTTAACAGTCTGATGGCCTTGAGATAGAAGCTGTTTTTCAGTCTCTCGGTCCCAGCTTTGATGCACCTGTAGTGACCTCGCTTTCTGGATGGTAGCAGTGTGAACATGCAGTGGCTCGGATGGTTGATGTCCTTGATTATCTTTTTTGGTCTTCCTGTGACATCGGGTGCTGTAGGTGTCATGGAGGGCAGGTAGTTTGCCCCCGGTGATGCGTTGTGCAGACTGCACCACCCTCTGGAGAGCCTTGCGGTTGAGGGCGGTGCAGTTGCCGTACCAGGCCGACAGGATGCTCTCGATTGGGCATCTGTAAAAGTATGTCAGAGTTTTAGGTGACAAGCCAAATTTCTTCAGCCTCCTGAGGTTGAAGAGGCGCTATTGCGCCTTCTTCACCACACTATCTGTGTGGGTGGACCATTTCAGTTCGTCTGTGATAGGTATGCCGAGGAACTTAAAACGTTCTTCCTTCTCCACTGCTGTCCCTCCAATGTGAATAGGGGGGTGCTCCCTCTTCTGTTTCCTGAAGCCCACAATCATCTCCTTTGTTTTGTTGACGTTGAGTGAGAGGTTGTTTTCCTGACATCACACTCCGAGTGCCCTCACCTCCTCCCTGTAGGCTGTCTCGTTGTTGCTGGTAATCAAGTCCACTACTGTTGTGTCGTCTACAAACTTGATGATTGAGTTGGAGGCGTGCATAGCCACGCAGTCGTGGGCGGACAGGGAGTACAGTAGGGGGCTGAGCACGCACCCTTGTGGGGCCCCAGTGTTGAGGATCAGCGAAGTGGAGATCACTTTGTCTGGGCCAGCAGCCTTGCGAGGGTTAACGCGTTTAAATGCTTTACTCAAGTGAGCCATGGAGAAGGAGAGGGGGAGGCGCAGTCCTTGTTAGCAGGCCGCTAACAAGTGGCGCTGTATTATCCTCAAAGCGGGCAAAGAAGGTGTTTAGTTTGTCTGGAAGCGTGACATCGGTGTCCGTGACGTGGCTGGTTTTCTTTTTGTAGTCCATGATTTCCTGTAGACCCTGCAAAATACATCTCGTGTCTGAGCCGTTGAATTGCGACTCCACCTTGTTCCTGTACTGGCATTTGTTAGATTGCCTTGCGGAGGGAATAACTACACTGTTTATATTCAGTCATATTCCCAGACCTCTTTCCATGGTTAAATGCGGTGGAACGCGCTTTAAGTTTCGTGCGAATGCCGCCATCCATCCACGGTTTCTGGTTAGGGTAGGAAATGTCTGCTCTACTCAAAATTACAGCCAACTAATTGCAGCATTACGGCAAAAATGATAGAGAGCAAGTGGAAGGGGGATAAAGTAAGGAACTTTTCTGCATTAAAGACCAAAATTGGTTAAAGAAAATTGTGATAAATATAAAAGTATACCAGTTTATTTTAAGGATTGACAACTGTGCCATATACAGTTGATTGCAAAATAGTTGGGAAGAGATTTTCTTTGTACCGTTTCCATGACACATAATTTATGATCTGATACACAAAACGCTTGATTCAAAAGTTACAATTTTTCCATTTAAATGATTATCCAAAATCCTTGCAACCAATAGAATGTTATATATAGGAGGGATAAACCATCCCAGCTCTGCAGATTTTGCTGCGAAGAGACAGAACCATTAGATAATTTGTTTTGGTACTGTCCATACAGTATGTGACTTGATTTTGGTCACAGGTTCAGGAATGGCTAAAGAATTGCAACATTTACCTGGCGCTAACTCTGCAAATAGCACTAATGGGTGATGTAAAAAGTCATAGTCAATCGATCAATAATATAATAATGCTCTTAACCAAAAAAAAAGTCATTTACAATCTTTAAAAACTATGAGAATGGAAAGGTTCAGAACTTGTGAAACATCTCAGCACAGTTGGAAACTACATGGAAAACAGAAATCAAAACTGGATGGTGTTCAGAGATAGATGAGAGGGGTTCAGTTGAAGGGTGGGACAAAAAACAACAAGATAACTAATGTAAAAAATACTGTGTCCGTAAAATGTACATAGTATGTATAAGCTGGAAGTAGAAGCCTAAATGTTGTTGCCCATTAGTTTACTCCAATTAGGGGAGTAAAATATATAATGAAGTAACATATATATTTTTAAAACAGTGCATTCGGAAAGTATTCAGACCCCGTCACTTTTCCACATTTTGTTACGTTACAGCCTTATTCTAAAATGGATTACATCATTTTCTCCCCTCATCAATCTACACACAATACCCCATAATGTCAAAACAAAAACAGGTTTTTAGAAATTGTTGCTAATTTATTAAAAAATAAAAAACAGATACATAGGTAACCAGACACTTTGCCTCCAATAAGGGGTAAAGGTAATAACACGACTCAAAACAGTGGTTTTACTATCCATAACACACGTTTAAGTTGGCTAATTAATTTGATCAGGGATCATGATGTTGAAAGATGTTGATATCAAACATTTTTGTCAATGAATTTTCCCCTAACTTACCACTGGAGCCTAAACAGTAAGACCACTATGGGGCAGAAACCCAGCCCCTTAGAATTGGCCTTGTCTTAGCTTTACAGTAAACTCTCAGGCTCACTAGAGGGAGTTAGATACCTCGCATTGAAACACGCTTGGTCGGGGTCGACTGAATAACTCAACTGCAACTGGACCAACCAACGTTGCGTTACTACTGCCATCGAACGTCATTAGTGTTGCATCCCACCGCATTGCATTCTTTTGTTCAGTACTGTGCTTGGATAAAGATTTATTTTTGAAGCCATCAGGTGTTAATGCAATGTTGACACAGGTACTGTAGAATCAGCCTGTGGACAGACAGTCACTACTTTCAATGAGCCACTGTCTCTGTCTTACTTTCCTCCCCTGCTTCTTCACGGTGCTATAGGTACACTAGATGGCAAGCAAGTGTTCCTCTAGTTTCTAGAGCAGACGAGCTGCAGTGATCTGACGCGACGAGAGCGATCAGATTCTCCTTAAACTGTGTTGATAAACGTCTTAATCAAACGTTGTCCCTCTCAGGCTTTGCCTTATTGAAAAGTTATGATTGAATGTTAATCATCCTCTATTTCACATCCAGTGTGTAGCAGCTCCATCAGGTGGCGATCGATGTGTTACGTTAAGGGGATGATTTTGCAGTTTTGTCCTTCCACTCAGACACGGACCATCTGAGCGTTAACTTTAAGTTTTGAATAATGGTAATCCCCATTGACCTTTTAGTTGTTTTACACTGTTACACATATCGATTAGTTTTAATGGAAAAAAACGTCAACAGTGAAATATCAATGGGGGCTTGTAAGTCATTGTGTATGCATACCTGTCTTTCCAAATCATGTACATGTATGAAAAAACCTAAGGCAAATGTTAAAATACCATTAACGTAACACTTAATAGAGCAGACAATTAACTTGCTGAGTATTGACAGATAGTAAACAGGTGGGTAATATTTGGGAACACTACTACAATTCAATCTAGCTACAGATGGCATGTGTTAAAATGGTATCATGGTACATGATACTCGCACCACCAGACCACGACCAGAAATAACTATGGGCACAAAGTGAGTGTTGTTTGTGTGTTGTCTGGGGTGGGATTGAGAGCAGTTGTGACAAATGGACTAGAAAGTTGTATTGTATTGTGAGAGAGTATACAGGGTATTTGACAGCATAGGCCAGTGGTTAATACCTATGAATGGAGAGACATTAGTGAGAGATGCTCCCCGCCAGACAAGAGGACAACAACTCAACTGAGAGACAAAAGATGATGATGATGATGATGCTGCTGCAAAGGACAGATAAGGTTTAACATTAGCACCTGTTTGATCTTTGGAATGTGGCAAGAATATAATGGTGTGTCTCAAAGGGTCAACATAATCAGGTGATTACCCCATAATTACAAAGCGAAAACATGTTTTTAGTCATTTTTTGCGAATGTATTCAAATAAAAAACAGAAATACCTTATTTACATAAGTATTCAGACCCTTTGCAATGAGACTCGAAATTGAGCTCAGGTGCATCCTCTTTCCATTGATCATCCTTGAGATGTTTCTACAACTTGATTGGAGTCCACCTGTGGTAAATTCAATTGATTGGACATGATTTGGAAAGGCACAAACCTGTCTATATAAGATCCCACAGTTGACAGTGCATGTCAAAGCAAAAACCAAGCCATGAGGTCGAAGGAATTGTCAGTAGAGCTGTCGAGACTCAGATCTGGGGAAAGGTACCAAAACATTTCTACATTGAAGGTCCCCAAGAACACAGTGGCCTCCACCAATCCTAAATGGAGGAATTTTGGAACCACAAAGACTCTTCCTAGAGCTGGCCGCCTGGCCAAACTGAGCAATCGGGGGAGAAGGGCCTTGGTCAGGGAGGTGACCATGAACCCGATGCTTACACTGACAGAGCTCCAGAGTTCCTCTGTGGAGATAGGAGAACCTTCCAGAAGGACAACCATCTTTACAGCACTCCAGCCACTCCTCAGTAAAAGGCACATGACAGCCCACTTGGAGTTTGCCAAAAGGCACCTAAAGGACTCAGACCATGACAAACAAGATTCTCTGGTCTGATGAAACCAAGATTTAACTCTTTGAACTGAATGCCAAGCGTCACATCTGGAGGAAACCTGGCACCATCACTACGGTTAAGCATGGTGGTGGCAGCATCATGATGTGGGGATGTTTTTCAGCTGCAGGGACTGGGAGACTATTCAGGATTGAGGGAAAGATGAACGGAGCCAAGTACAGAGAGATCCTTGATGAAAACCTGCTCTAGAGTGCTCAGACTGGGGTGAAAGTTCACCTTCCAACAGGACAAAGACCATAAGCACACGGCCAAGACAACGCAGGAGTGGCTTCGGGACAAGGTTCTGAATGTCCCAGCCAGAGCCCGGACTTGAACCCGATCGAACATCTGAAAACAGACCTGAAAACAGCTGTGCAGCGACGCTCTACATCCGACCTGACAGAGCTTGAGAGGATCTGCAGAGAAGGATGGGAGAAACTTGCCAAATACAGGTGTGCCAAGCTTGTAGCATCATACCCAAGAAGACTGTAGGCTGTATTTGCTGCCTACGGTGCTTTAACAACGTACTGAGTAAAGGGTCTGAATTCTTATGTAAATGTTATATTTCAGTTTTTTTTTATAATTAGCAAACATTTCTAAAAACCTGTTTTTGCTTTTTCATTATGGGATAGTACTGTAATAGAAAGCTTGTTCTTTGTACTTGCAGAAGCCAATAGATCATTTGTTTGTGTTCTGTGCGCATTATATACTCTGGTAGAGTTCTACCATCAACTATATACAGTTGAAGTCGGAAGTTTACATACACTTAGGTTGGAGTCATTAAAACTCGTTTTTCAACCACTCCACAAATTTCTTGTTAACAAACTAGAGTTTTGGCAAATCGGTAAGGACATTTTTCCAACAATTGTTGACAGACAGATTATTTCACTGTATCACAATTCCAGTGGGTCAGAAGTTTACATACACTAAGTTGCCTGTGCCTCTAAACAGCTTGGAAAATTCCAGAAAATTATGTCATGGCTCTAGAAGCTTCTGATAGGCTAATTGACATCATTTCAGTCAATTGGAGGTGTACCTGTGGATGTATTTCAAGGCCTACCTTCAAACTCAGTGCCTCTTTGCTTGAGATCATGGGAAAATCAAAAGAAATCAGCCAAGACCTCAGAAAAACATTGTAGATGTCCACAAGTCTGGTTCATCTTTGGGAGCAATTTCCAAATGCCTGAAGGTACCACGTTCATCTGTACAAACAATAGTACGCAAGTATAAACACCATGGGACCACGCAACCGTCATACCGCTCAGGAAGGAAATGAGTTCTGTCTCCTGGAGATGAACATACTTTGGTGCGAAAAGAGCAAATCAATCCCAGAACAACAGCAAAGGACCTTGTGAAGATGCTGGAGGAAACAGGTACAAAGAACACCATTCCAACAGTGAAGCACGGGGGTGGCAGCATCATGTTGTGTTGGTGCTTTGCTGCAGGAGGGACTGGTGCACTTCACAAAATAGATGGCATCATGAGGTAGGATAGTTATGTGGATATATTGAAGCAACATCTCAAGACATCAGTCAGGAAGTTAAAGTTTGGTCGCAAATGGGTCATCCAAATGGACAATGACCCCAAGCATACTTCCAAAGTTGCGAAATGGCTTAAAGACAACAAAGTCAAGGTATTGGAGTGGCCATCACAAAGCCCTGACCTCAATCCTATAGAAAACTTGTGGGCAGAACTGAAAAAGCGTGTGCGAGCAAGGAGGCCTACAAACCTGACTCAGTTACATCAGCTCTGTCAGGAGGAATGGGCCAAAATTCACCCAACTTATTCGGGGAAGCTTGTGGAAGGCTACCCGAAACGTTTGACCCAAGTTAAACAATTTAAAGGCAATGCTTCCAAATACTAATTGAGTATATGCAAACTTCTGACCCAATGGAAATGTGATGAAAGAAATAAAAGCTGAGATAAATCATTCTCTCTACAATTATTCTGACATTTCACATTCTTAAAATTAAGTGGTGATCCTAACTGACCTAAGACAGGGAATTTTTACTAGGATTAAATGTCACGAATTGTGAAAACTGAGTTTAAATGTATTTGGCTAAGGTGTATGTAAACTTCCAACTTCAAATGTACCATAAAATCAATGTAATTATGAATTTTAGAATTATTCAATTCATTGTCAACATTTGCGGGAAAAATTATATTTTATCATATTATTGGGCAAAAAAATACCCACACAATTATCTTTTGGCTTTGCAAGGTTTTTCAAGACGTTCATGCATGTCCAATTACCAAATGGTTTTATCATCTTGGAGGGATGTTTTCTCCTTCCCTCGCTCTGCTATATATCTGGCATATTCAATATTTATAATAACATATTATAACTTAATATTATTGTATTTTAAAGCAGCTGGACAGTAACATTTAATTATATAATGTTACATCTACACCTCACAAGATTATTAGATTATTATAAATCTGGCCATGCATCTTTGCCAAGAGATTTCAGCAAAAACAAGGGAATCCAGGCAGAAAGCTCCACGCCACAGGGCTGTGACTGTAAAGCCACGCTCAGTTTAAAAAACGTACATTAAAAGTGATAGTGATACATCATTACCTCTAGGATTTAAGGAACTCCTTTTGTTCTTCCCTTCATTTTACCTGGAAATGAACCCGTGCTCAGGAATGTTCAACTTGAAATAAACCACTTCTTAAAATTCTGTCATTGATTTGTGATTGAAATCTGGTTAAATTATAATGTCGATTACTTTTTGTGAATTCAACCCAAAAATCGATGAAAGGGACATTTCACAATTGTTTAACTTAAGGTTCATTATCTCCAGCCCCACCACAACATCAACATATGTGAAAACGGTGTATTTTTATGTTTTGTAGTCAAAATTATGCACACCAGATGATCAACGATGTAATTAGATTTTTTTTTTTACATCATCTGGTGTGCATTATGTGATTCTAACCAACTATAAGTAGGCAAAGGTTTGTAAACACTTATCTTCCTCTATCTTTCTGACTTCAAAACATAGAAACGCTCCATTTTCACATATGTTGATGTTGGGGTGTTGCTGGAGATGATGAATATGAAGTAGAAAAATGTGTACGTTGACACGTTGGTACGTTGATTCATCTTTATTAAATAAGCTTATAACAGAAAGAGCATATCGGTAAAAGATAGGGTTTCTACTCACTAGTGAGGATCTTCCATGTCTTCTTCTCGTCATCGTAGTACTGGACCAGATTACTGGGGAGTCGATCGGGTCCAGGGGGCAAGCCACCCACCAACAACAGCATCCTCTTATTGGAACGAATCCTGGAGTAGTGTGGGTGAGGAGGTGTTGAGGGTTTCGGGGTGTGGAGGGGGTTGGGATTTGGAGCGATTCGGGTTTAGGCGTTGGGATGTGGAGGTGGGTTAGGGTATGGAGTGGGTTGGGTTGGGGGGGACAAGAGCCGGGAAACATAGATTACATAACAGATATAGATTAAATAAAACAACCACTTGCACACATAAACAAACAGAGAACCGTTTTTGTTGAGTAGAAAGCCAATTGTAACTAATCCCAACAAATTCATTGTGTTGGTAGTCATTGAATTGTAGCCCATTGTCGTGACTTGACTTTAACATTAATCTGAAGACTGTTCATTATCTAATTAACTAACTATGTTTAATTGTTACCCAATTCAATGAATCATGTAACTAACTCATTAGGATCTGGGGCACCACGAGAGCGGTTCTTTAAAGAGTTACCATCTCCCGAATTAAACTCTATAAGGCCTTTACCTATCACATCTATAAACAGTCAACGTATTAATCATAACTTTGTATCATATCATCATTCTGAACAGTCGTAACCTTGCATCTGCAAAAACTGGAGTCTGAATTATGATTCAGTACTACACAAATTGGTTGAATTATTTATTTACTAGCTACTTAAATGGGAATACAGATAAACATACACATTCTGCACCGGTTATTGACTGGAGACTTAACACGCTGAAAACAGGTCCCTAGTGGAATGACAATAACATGGCTGCTTGTTAAAGAAGAGATAGAGAGAGAGACAGAGACACTTAACATTGCAACATTCAGAAACTACTACCACCTAAAGTAACCATATACTTTGCACACGAACAGCCGCCCGCTTTGAGAGAAAAATCATGAATGTATTTACGTGAAATGCCTGGGTTCGCCGGGGGTCTCTCAGTGAACCGGCCAGCCTTGGAAAGGGGGTAGGGCATTTTCTCGGCACGCTTGTAAGGCTCTGATAGTCCGAAATGGGTTCCAACAAGTCTTCTACTGTTGTCCTTCTTCGTAGTTATCCGGTATCCGGTGACTAGTCGTTTAGTCCTGAACAGAACTACAGAGTTGATGTTCCTTCCATTTTCTCTTGAAGATGCTTCTTTGAAGAAAGGCTTACCAGCCGTATCGATGGTTCCCCAGTGTGGTGATGAGAGTAGCGTAATACGATGGTTTGAGCTTAAATTCACTTTCGAAGATACTTTACTTAGGACAGCTAATCCGCCATACCAGTGATTGTCCGGGAGGTGAGTTTATCGTCTCCACCTCGTGTTGAGATTCAAAGTTCAAACCATTTTAAACATGTAGCTGAAGCTTCACGCTTTTCTGGTGCCGTGTTAACTTCTTAACCCATCCTTTATACCTTTTGCTCGAAAGGGGCGGTTCCGGCAGGCTAGCACGCTCCCTGACCTCACTCCGGGGCGGTGATTACTCACTGTGCAAAGTTATGGAAAACACTTTTATCATTTTTCATATTACATGCACAACGCATAGTGTGGAAACTTCATATATGTAGTGTGTATACTTTCCAAGTTTCAGTATTTCCTTTTTTTAATACATTTTTTAATGACATCACAAAATAACAAACAAAATTACATTAGTGTTCTATAGTTCGCCTCAGACCATACCCCACGTTCTACGTTAGAAATATTGTTCCACTATTCGCTTTTGAACGCGTTAGAGTTTCAGCAGGAAAAAGGGTCTGTTGAGACAAAGCACATTCCTTTGGTGAATCTTGAGAGCGCAGGCCTGGATCTTCTCCCTTCATTTACAACAGGACGTGAGTGTCAATCCCCACTAGTTATTTTCTCCCTCCTCTGCGGGTGAGAGTGGGTCTGATTGAAGTTATTCATTGCAAAACTGATCTATTTGGATTCTCTGGACAGTCATGACACCATGTACAGCGCATTTCGAAAGTAGTCAGACCCCTTTCCTTTTTCCACATTTTGTTACGTTACAGCCTTGTTCTAAAATGTATGAAATGAAATGTTTTCCTCACTAATCTACACACAATACCCCATAATTACAAAGCGAAAACATATTTTTTGACATTTTTGCGAATGTATTCAAATAAAAAACAGAAATACCTTATTTACATAGGTATTCAGACCCTTTCCTATGAGACTCGAAATTGAGCTCAGGTGCATCCTGTTTCCATTGATCATCCTTGAGATGTTTCAACAACTTTCTTGGAGTCCACCTGTGGTAAATTCAATTGATTGGACATTATTTGGAAGGGCACACACCTGTCTATATAAGGTCTCGCAGTTGACAGAGCAAAAACCAAGCCATGATGTCAAAAGAATTGTCCGTAGAGCTCAGCGACAGGATTGTGTCGAGGCACAGATCTGGGGAAGGTAACCAAAAACATTTCTGCAGCATTGAAGGTCCCCAAGAACACAGTGGCCTTCATCATTCTTAAATGGAATACGTTTGGGACCACCAAGACTCTTCCTAGAGGTGGCCGCCTGGCCAAACTGAGCAATCGGGGGAGAAGGGCATTGGTCAGGGAGGTGACCATGAACCCGATGGTCACTTTGATAGAGCTCCAGAGTTCCTATGTGGAGATGGGAGAACCTTCCAAAAGGACAACCATCTTTGCAGCACTCCACCAATCAGGCCTTTATGGTAGAGTGGCCAGACGGAAGACACTCCTCGGTAAAAGGCACATGACAGCCTACTTGGAGTTTGCCAAAAGGCACCTAAAGGACTCTCAGACCATGACAAACAAGATTCTCTGGTCTGATGAAATCAAGATTGAACTCTTTGGTCTGAATGCCAAGCGTCACGTCTGGAGGAAACCTGGCACCATCCCTACGATGAAGCATGGTGGTGGCAGCATCATGCTGTGGGGATGTTTTTCAGCGGCAGGGACTAGGGGACTAGTCAGGATTGAGGGAAAGATGAACGGAGCAAAGTACAGAGAGATCCTTCAAGAAAACCTGCTCCAGAGCGCTCAGGACCTCAGACGGGGCGAAGGTTCACCTTCCAACAGGACAAAGACCCTAAGCACACAGCCAAGACAACACAGGAGCGGCTTTGGGACAAGTCTCTGAATGTCCTTGAGTGGCCCAACCAGAGCCCAAACTTGAAACCGATCGAACATCTCTAGAGAGACCTGAAAACAGCTGTGCAGCAACGCTTCCCATTCAACCTGAAAATATTGAGAGGATCTGCAGAGAAGAATGGGAGAAACTCCCTAAATACAGGTGTGCCAAGCTTGTAGCGTCACACCCAAGAAAACTCGAGGCTGTAATTGCTGCCAAAGGTGCTTCAACAAAGTACTGAGTAAAGGGTCTGAATACTTATGTAAATGTTTTTTTATTTTTAATACATAAAAATTCTGTTTTTGCTTGGTCATTATGGGGTATTGTGTGTAGATTGACAAGGGAAGAAAATGATTCAATTAAAATTTAGAATAAAACTGTGAAGTAACAAAACATGGAAAAAGTCAAGGGGTCTGAATACTTTCCCGAAAGCACTGTAACTGTATTCTATATGGAAGATTTAGATAACAAAATAATGTTTCCCATCATGGTGGAAAATCCATATTGACCAACGCTAAATGAGCTATATACAGTAGATCACAGCTGTAACGTCTTAACAATCATGCGTATGTACATGATAATACTTCCTATGTATTTGGTAACAACATGTTAATAATATTGTAACCTCTAAATACAGAAAATCGGCTTTGTAATATCACAGCTGTTTTTTCTCTGAATTTATGATAAAGCTTTCAATGGCTTGTTTTTCATTCGGTTTCGGTCTAAAGAGGGTTTACAGCCTAAAGATATCTGTTCAATTAGGTGTGAACTCATCAGAACTTTTCTACAGGGTGCTAGTGTGCCATACAGTGAGGCAAATATTATTATGACTGGACAATACACAGTAGATCAACTACTACATAAAATGTTGCTATTCCATTGGCAAAGACTCTCCATGTGATAGTTCTGAGCCAATTGTGCAGCATATTCTTGAGCTGTGGGGTTGGTTTGTGAAACACAATTTCAGGGCCACATACTTTACTGTACATTGAGTCCAGTCATCTAATTAAGTGCAATGCAATTAAACAACTAACCACAAAGTAACAGTCGTTTAAACAACATTGGCCATTAATTCCAGGCATTTGCATCGTTCTCGTTTTACGATTGACTAAATGACCGCCCTCTCATGCACCCACTTGGATACTGGCCGACTCGTGTTTTGGGGGTTATTCTCATCTGCAAATGGCCACTAAACATAGATAAGGCTAATTAATTAAGGGGAGAGAAACAGTGGATTGTGATATTAATTTGAGAAGTCTAGACCCTAGATCTTGCTGTATCTGGACCCATCTATGGGTATCTCACTGAGACTACTAGGCAATGGCTACATGCTACAGCACATGCAGGCCCTCTCTATTCCACATAGCTTTTTATTGGATTTATTTATTGGAGTACTTTCTGAATGCACTGTAACTGTTTTCTATATGGAAGATTTAGATAACAAAATAATGTTCCCTATCATGGAGAAAAGTCCATATTGGCCAACGCTATATGAGCTATATACAGTAGATCATAGCTGTAACATCTTAACAATCATGTGAATGTACATGATAATACTTCCTAATAATATTGTTACCTCTAAATACAGAAAATCAGCTTTGTAATATCACAGCTGTTTCTACTCTGAATTTATGATAAAACTGTTTATTGGATTTCCACTTATGTGCTCTATAAAGATATTGTGAGAAAGAAATTGTGAAATGACCCATGCCATAAATTACCCTGGTAAATAAATAGTACCCCACAACTGCAACACAATTGTTGATTTCTATTTTCTACAATACTGTGAGAATATTTTTCCAATCATATAGTCTACTGTTTCTGAATGAAGCAGATAACGTTAGACAAATATAAAAGTCAAAATTGCTCCATAATACTTGAGACTTATAATAACTAAATTGTGTTCTATAAACAACAGCATCATAAAGCACTGCCAATCAATCATCTTCCTGTCAACATCCTGTCCATTAATTATCTCTGAAAATGCTCATCATGACAAACAGACCATGACAAGCATACCTGGCCATGCAGTACTCTGCATCTCCCATGGTTGTGTACTGTAGGTGAGGCAGACCAAGCAACTTTCCTAAGTATGGATCACTCAGACCTATAACTCTATAACCCATGAGTTGTTTTCCTGTCCTTGCTAATAAAGAAATATACCTACTGGTTGTGTATAAATAGGTTATAAGTTATAGGTGATATCTACCCAGGTTATGTCAACACAAATGCTCATGTGCTCTTATGTCATATTTTTACATGTCTGCCTACGTTAAGTTATGAGTGACCTATATATTTTTGGAATATATAGGAAATAAGAATAATTTCTTATTTCAGAAGAAATGCCTGAATGTACTGTACAACTATTGACTAAATGTACGTTCCTCCATTTTTTCAGCACTTAAAACCTTTACAGAGAAAAAACAATTTTACCAAGAGTTAACTAAGTTAGATAGTGTAGCGTTGGAATTGAGATGGTATGCAAAATAAGGTAGACCATTCTAAAGCATCCTCACTAACCCAAACCTTAAGCAAGTATGCAGTATGTAGTATCTTTATTAACCTTTGCTAACGACTTCTTACACACCACTCCTAACCCTTATTTGTGTGTGTGTGTGTGTGTGTGTGTGTGTGTGTGTGTGTGTGTGTGTGTGTGTGTGTGTGTGTGTGTGTGTGTGTGTGTGTGTGTGTGTGTGTGTGTGTGTGTGTGTGTGTGTGTGCGTGTGTGCGTGTGTGTGCGTCTCCTCACCTGCTGGCTGTGGTCTGCCTGCAGTGCTGTCTGAAGGGCATCAGATGGTAGTTCATGGCGTCCATCAGCAGCTTCTGGCATACCGGGTCACTCCTCATGAAGTCAACCGACTGCACCCTCTCCACCAGCTCTGGGGCCGGGATGAGGGCGAAGCGCAGCCTCTTCATCAGGTCTGGGGCGTAGTGCATGCGAGTCTCCCGGTCATGCTCCAGCCAGAGGACCGACATCTGGAAGAGGGCCAGCTCCGACTCCACCGGGGGCGGCAGAGCATCCAGCATGGCACACATCTCCTCAAAGTTCAGCAGCAGCACATCTTCCACCAGGTATTTGTTGGCCAGCTTCTTGGTCTCGTCCAAGCCGTGCAGCGCCGCAATCTTGCAGATCTGCTTGTAGTTCTGCACAGAGATCTGGTCGTTGAGGAACTGCACGCTGAGCTTGGTGATCTGAGGGACGTTGAGGATCTTGCTGACCGAGAGCACCTCTTCCACAGTGTCCAGGGAGAGCGTGACATTGGCAGTGTACAGGTACTCCAGCACTAGCCGTAGTCCGATGGAGGAGCAGCCCTGAAGGACCAAGTTGTTGATGGGCCGGGGGCTGGCCATCAGCTTGTCATCGGGGGAGGAAGACGGGGTACCACTGCTCCCCTGGTCTTTGTTGTTGTTGGTCCCCTCGTTGTTGAGCATATGACTGCTGGAGAAGAGAGACCTGAAATACTGTGAGCAGGACGCCAGCACGGCTTTGTGGCAGTGGAACTGCTGTCCCTGGGCAGTGAGAGTCACATCACAGAAAAGCTGTTTCCTCCATAGCAGGTTGAGCCCGTGCAGCAGGGTGTCACTGTGTGTAGGGTCAAAGGTGGAGGTTCTATCACCGGATCTGGACATGACTTCCTGACTGTTAACGCCACCTAGGCAACAAATACACCACGCAAGCCATTTAGCCTACCTCTAGCCCATTTATTTGTGAATAACATAACATGATATCATCATTACAGTCAGGGTGGAATTGTCTCTAATACCTTCACGTTATACCGAGCATAATGGT